>NC_134710.1:317524615-318124615 GCF_043290135.1 Rhipicephalus microplus
ACTTTGCGTGAGGCCCGGCCGATTTCACATCGACGTGCGGTAGACTCCTAGGCTTCCACTTTACGCTTGGGTTAGCGACACCTGAAAGGCCTCTAAGTGGTACATCTCAAATTTATTAGCGGGTTGGTCGACCAATGCGGAGTGTCACGTGTGGGGATGTATGAGCCTCACCGACGTACTCATAGAGCAGACACGGACATTTGATTAAGCACAAACATTTATTTAAACCAAGGGCAATATGCAGGAGATTACAAAAATGACAGAGGAAAGTACTAATACGCGAAGAAAAGGACAGCTATATAAAAAACTATGTTCTGAAAGAACATAGTTTTGCCAGTACAACAGGTACTGGCGAAAGGCAAATCAAGGAATAATAATAAACTAACAACAAGATGAAACTAAAGCAGATACAAAGAAATAATTCCGGAACAACAATGAACACACGCTTCTGAAAGTCTACGTGCGTCTACACCTATTGAAACTACACCTATTTAAAAGCTGGTTATAATAAGAAAACAGATTTTCAAAAAAAGTGACCATAAAAAGTTCCATACGGACCAGGCCAGCTCTTGATACACGTAGGTGAGTTGACGGGTGCCGCTGAAGATCTCGCCAGCTTAGTAGACGACGAGAGGGCGCGATACTGCAGCCGTCTCAATACGTTGCGCGGGTCATTCCATACTCGCCGCCTACGCGAGCCTCGCGACACCGACGACCACGCTTCTTGCTGATTTCATGTCAACTACCGATTTCAAAGCAGTCAAAACTTTTTCGCGGAGTGCGCGTCCTCCTGTACCCTCTAGATGTCATTTTTTTTCTTCCCCGAACAAATGCGTGCCCCGTGCCATTCGGTATAGAGGTGTAGGAAAGACGGGTAGGCGCCATTGCGCGGTCGTTTGTCGCCGGATGTTGTCTTCCCAACACAAAAGCGCCCTTACTTGGACGATGGGGCGCGCGGGCGAGACGAAAATTGCCGTCGTTTGTGACAAGTAGGCAGTTGTTTCCTGATATTTACTGCTTTTTCCGCTAGTAGAAAGGCTGCGTACTGGATGTAGTGACTGGGTGGCATACTGATTATGCATCTCGGCTTATTATTTGTGGCCTAAATGTTCCTCCTATTTACACAGGCCTCCCACCGCCATCCATTCCCGCACTGAACCAGACCTTCGTCGCTCACAGAGACAGCTCCCCGACTGGGCAAAAGGTAGGCCAGAGTCGCTCTTTTTCTGCAAAGGTTAGCACATATGTTTCATCGGCGGCACCCGCCGAATCAGCCAAACATGCATGTAGGGCTCGTACTTCTCTAAGTGGTTAGCTGAGCCGTTGCAAGGCAGGGTCACACTTCATTTTTGGTCACCTCTGATGTGTCTTGTGCTACTGATTTATTCATTGACTGATTTGTGGGGTTTAACGACCCGAAACGACCACATGATTGTGAAAGAAGCCACAGCGGAGGTCTCCAGAAACTTCTACTACCTGAGGTTGTTTAATGGGCACCAAAATGTAAGCACACAGGCCTATAGCATTACTCCTCTATAAAAGATGCAGCCACCACAGCCGCGATTCAATCCTGCGACCTGCGGGTCAGCAACCGAGTACCTAAAGCACTAGACCACCACGTTGGGGCCTCATTTTGCTAGAGAAACAGCAAATTTAAAAAACTCATTCACCATAGCTGCCCGTCTGTGAGTGTAAAGTGCAAGAACTCGTTACTCAAGATGGAAGCCTAAACACGGGGTTCAATCCTGCGACCGACGGTTCAGCAGCCGAGTACCTTAACCACTAAAACACCGCCGCGGGACCATCCATTGATATTAAAAATGGCCCTCTGACGTGCACGTGCTTCACGTGGCTGTTACATAGCGTTCACCGCTTGAGCTCACGCTGAAAAAAATTGCGGTCACACGAGAAGGTATAGACAATACGCTCGGTATGTTTCTCTCTGTAGTTCAGGCCGTGGTGGTGAATAACTGTTTCCTTTCCCACGGGATGTTGTCTTGACCCCAGGTTCTGCATCCAGTCTTCGACACTCTTTAGTTTTGATGATTGTTCTCTCACCTGTAACTACTACAGTTGACAAAAAATTTGCTTAAACATAAATCATGGACGTCGGTCATCGGGATGAATATGTACCACTAAGCATCGCCATGAGTGCATTCTCGTTTAACGGCTTACAACAGCAAACAGCGCACTTTCTTTATCAGTAGATTGTAGACATTCAACTGCTTCCGTATATACGCCTTTTACTTTCGTATTTTGCCATTTCTTATAATGGAGGAATACATCCATGTTTTATTGCGGCAACAATCATACGCAGTCCCGAAGGGTTTTTGCCATCACCATCACGCGCCATATGATGTCCCAAACGATAAAATGCATCGTTTATCGTAAATTATACCCGCAGACGATTGAGCGTAAGTGGGGGCGATGAATGCGGCTGAAGCAGAGATCAGACGAACCGGCGCATCTTTGTCGATCTCAAGAAGCGTGCGATAGCGCTTTCCCGCTCGGGAGGCCAGCCATGAAAAGATGCGAGAGGGGGTCACTCGACCAGAAACAGAGAACATTGAATTTCAAGGCGTGGTTACCATCGCTGGGGCGCGATATCCGCTATATCGGCAGCATCAAAAGCGGCTCGTATTTCTGTCTACGTGCTGCTCTCTGGCTGCAGAGAGACTATGCGAAATTTGTCTCTGGAAGATAGCAGCTTTGCATGAAATTGAAACCAAAAATCACGTGCAAGTCGCACTTCAAACAACATGCCAACTTGTAGCTATCTCAATCATCGCTTCGACCTTGCAGTGAAACCGATCTTTTCCATTAAAAATGCATCAAGTCATTTGTGTGGACTGCTAAAACACGGGCAATATTACGGAGCATGCTTGATCCGGACTCGAAAAAGACGTCGACAGTGAGAACGATACGTACCCTAGCGGGTGAATGCAAAAGTGACAGCCGAACACTGACCGAAGCTCCTAAAGACAAATATATGCAAGGAGGGGGCGATAGCATCGAAGCATTCAGCTGTGAAAGACCACTAAACAACGCTATCGATGAACCCACCACGGTAGCGGAATTCTACGCAGCGGCTCGTGACAACTGGCAAAACACAACACCCGAAAAGGAATTCAGCGCCAACGCAATGTTGCACAACCTCAGTAATGTATTACTTGGACGTCTAGTTGGCTACTTCAATAAGGATATTTGGGAGAAAGATGCAATTCGACAGCTATGAAAGGAAGCCACCATTGTCGTAATTCTCAAACTTGGAAAACAGAGATCAATTGACAACTTCAGGCCGATATCTCTTATGGCATGTTTCGGGAAGCTTTTTATAAATGCAACACTCGTCAGGTTAAGCGATTGCATCAAAAGACGCAACGTCCTATCCGTTTACCTTTATGCAATTTCGCAAACATCTGTCAACAAAAAATGTTTTCCTTAAACTATCAGATCAAGGAACTACCAACGTGTCGACTGAAGCAGAGAATATTGTTGTGCCGTAAACTTAGAGAGCGCATTCTACACTATGTCCTTCAAACGTATCACGGAGAACAACAGCAAATGGGCTGTGGACAAACAATTTTGACTATATCAAGTCCTTTCTAGCTGGCAGATGTGCCACAATATGACTACAAGACATGCGATCACCGAAAATAAATCCGTCAAGCAAGCTCTCAGGCTTCCTCGCAGGCTTCCTCCACAGCGAGGTATGCTCTCGCCATTACTCTAGAATAATAGAATGAACAAATAAGCGAAAAATCTAAATGAAATTCAAGACTTCGAGCTCTCAATGATACGTATCACGTTAATGATGCATAAAGGCTCAATACGCCACAAAGAAAATAGCTTGCAACCATTGAACATTTCGTGGTGACCACGGCATGACGTAGGCACCGGAAAAGTCCCAATAGATGAAAAAATTACCACAAAAACCAAATGTGCATTTTCGCCTAAAAATTGTCAGATCCCACGTAGAGTGGGAATCGATTATGTGCGAAGCACGAATCAGAAAGGTTGATATGTCTCTTTAATATCAGCACCATGTCACGAGGCGGACGTAAATTATGCCGTACATGACTTCCATGTCATCGTTGTCACGTTTGGACGTGTATTTACCTTCCTGAATTCGCGTCACGTGATACCAAATTTCGTATATGAAAAGCCAGCGAAATGGACGCGAGTTCTCTATGAGCGTAGGATGTTGTTATGTTTTACATGACACGTATGTCGTGATTATCACGATTGGACGTGTCAATTACATTCGTCGTCTATTCCCGTCACTTGATGCTTAATTCGTTATATGTGGAGCTAGCCGAACGGCCGTGAGCACACTTTAAGCGTGGTATGTTATTCTGTTCTGACATGACACGCATATCATAATTATCATGTATGCACCAGTCATATGTGAAGCTAGCGAAATGACCACAAGCGCACTATAAGCGTAGCGCGTAGTGATGATTTACATAAAACGCTTGTCATGATTATCGTATTTGGAGGTTTCATTCACCTCCGGCGTCCGTTCACGTCACGTGATACGAAATTTGGTATATGTGAAGCTAGCGAAACGACCACAAGCGCACTATGAGCGTAGCGTGTAGTCATCTTTTACATGACACGCATGTCATTATCATCATGATTGAACGTGTCACTCACTTTTGTAGTCCGTTCACGTCACGTATTAGCAAATTGGGTATATGGGAAGCTAGCAAAACGACCTCAAGCGCACCACGAGCGTAACGTGCAGTCATGTTTTACATGACACGAATCTCACTGTTATTATGTTTGGACGTGTCATTCGCCTTCTTCGTCCGTTCACGCCAGGTAATACGAAATTTGGTATATGTGAAGCTAGTGAAACCGCCGTGAACGCATAATGAGCGTGGCATACAGGGCACGCATCTCATGATTATAATGTTGGCACCACTCATACAACTTCTTCCATTCACGTTCCGAGATACCAAATTTGGTACATGTGAAGCTAGCGAAACGACCACGAGCGCACCATGAGCATAGCGTGTTGTCATGACTTCCATGACATGCATGTCATGTCGTACCATACCACTTATATAATGTATCAGGTTAACCAAATGACTGCAACCGCGGCAAGACCATGAAATCATGACATTCTTGACATTTCAAGATTTTGGTGTAATGACTTCTCAGTTATGCTCGCCATCAGTCATGTTTTGCCATACCGATTTCGGTATCGATATCATGATCGAAACAAGCAAGAGAAATAAAAGTGGTAGGCGGCTTGATAGATAGATTGAAAGACAGACAGACAGACAGACAGACAGACAGACAGACAGACAGACAGACAGATAGACAGACAGACAGACAGACAGACAGACAGACAGACAGACAGACAGACAGACAGACAGACAGATAGATAGATAGATAGATAGATAGATAGATAGATAGATAGATAGATAGATAGATAGATAGATAGATAGATAGATAGATAGATAGATAGATAGATAGATAGATAGATAGATAGATAGATAGATAGATAGATAGATAGATAGATAGATAGATAGATAGATAGATAGATAGATAGATAGATAGATAGATAGATAGATAGATAGATAGATAGATAGATAGATAGATACTCTCAACGTCGCCAAACTTTGCTAATAAATGCTCCGCAATTAGCAGCACTCTTCCAGAAAGAACAAAGCCGCGTGTATTGGGCCTTTAATTCCAAAAAGTGGATTACACTGTCGCTACCCTGAAAATGACAATGAAGCAAATAACTTGGCTAATAGGAAAAAATTGATAAGAAATGTAGAGGCTTGCACGAAAGCGATACAATACGATAGGTTCAAGGTTTTATCAGTAGCAGGATAACACACGATATACCTTATCAAAATCTAAGTTGCTCAGAAATCAAGAGGTGGACCAGGTCAAACGGGGCGCCTACAAAGTGGCACTACAATTGCAAATGAACACCGCGAATGAAAGGTTCCACAACACAGGCGTATACAACGCATTTGAAGAGCTGCAGGCCGTAGTTTTGACAACTAAGGCAGAACGACTGGGTCTAACACAACTTGGAAAACATTTATTACCTGAACTCACCTACCCGGTCTGACCACCATACTTAGTGACAAAATTTATCGAATTCTGACCCACATCAAGATGCAAATACAAGTGACACTGATACCAAATAACATGAATGCTAAATATCACAAAGGCAGAGAAGGCAAGCCCGAGCCAAGCAACTCATTAAACCTTCGAACACAGTCAAGAGATGCTGTACAAGGACGCCACTCGAACTTTGAGAGGACACGTCAGAGTAGCCTTCGCAAAACACAACACAATGAAACTAATACAACGGACTCAGTCAACACCAAATCCACAACTACAGCTGAAGCATCAGCAATTGTGATGGCAATCAAATATTCTGACAGCACTGGAAAATCGGCTATATTTATCTCCTTTCTCAGGTATGGTGCAGAATGCACGTACGATGCATGTTACCACGAATCACACTAAGAATGTTAGGCGACTCACTCTAAGAAGACCATGTGATCACATGATGTCCAGCTCTTAAAGGCATCCCAGGGAATGAAAGCGCACACGCCTAAGCTAGAGAACTTACAAACAGAGCGCGGAGCCAAAGGCTATGGCAACATACTCCGCTTACGGCGCAATACATCCTCGAACACCAACTACGCAGGAAAGAATGTCTAGCCCCACCTAATCCACAGCAGGAAACCGCAGAAGCTCGCACATATAAAACAGTTCAACCGCACACCTACCCGCTTTTGAAGAAGACCCACCACATGAATCGCACATTACATGGCAGCACTTGCCCTTGGTGTGGTGCGCGGCCGCCACTATCGCATGTGGCGTGGTATTGCGCAGCAAGAGCGCATGAGGCAAATTATCCTGGGTTACGATCTTTCTCTAGGGATACGTGGGAGAGCCTCCTCGCTCGTCCGGGACTGGAGATACAAAGAGGCCTCTTGGACCAGGCGGACCGTGTAGCAAGGATCACTGGAGTCCTGGAATGGGGACCCACCTACTCACTCTTTCACATTCGAACCTTTCCCCTCAATAACCAATGAAGTTTTTCCACCACCACCAGTTAGTAAACCTACAACTAGCATGTGCGGGTGGCAATTGTTTTCTATGCGTTTTCGCATTTGACTTAAATAGGCTAAAAAAAGGATGAGGTAAAGTAAACGCGCACGTTGAGCATGAACACGAAACTTTCGCAATTTCTTTCTATCAGTAGATGCTGACACACAGAAAGGTTGCCGCTAGGCACGCTATAGATCTAGGTGGCTGCATCTGTTTAACTTATGATCTGCTAACGCTGGAAAGAATTCAGCGCTCGTGGTGTGCTTTTTGCTTTCCTTGCCTCGCCTTTCGTTTCTCGTTTCCTCTAGCACCTTCCTGCTTGCGCTGCAACCCTTATTACCATGGAATGAAAAACCCTTCTCCCACAGTCTCTGTGGTAGGCGGCCGGCATTGTACACATTGCGCAGAAAATCGCCATTTCAGTGCCATGGTTACAATCTTAGACGATAAGAACCACGTTGCAAATTAAGTTGAAACAGGGAATGTTGCGGCAAGTCTATTTAGTTACAGTTTTGATAAGGCATGGGAAGACAGCAGAGTGGATCACAGAAGAAACAAGACTATCTGACATTCTGCCTGGCACAAAGATGAAGTGATTAACCTAGGCACGTCACGTTATGCAAAACACTGATAGTTGATGTTCTGTGATTGAATACTAAGAATTTTCAGAGAACTAATACCACGAGATGGCAAATGTAGCCGAAGAGGGCATTCTGGCATGCAGTGACGGAATGAAGATGTTACAGGTATAATATATTGGCCGACTATCTGCGTACTTCGCTGGCAAAGGTTATCAAAAAACAACAGTCGTTTGTCTAGAGAGAAAGCAAAAGATGTATATTCCACGTTCTACTTGAAAACATCAATGACTAGGACCTTAGTCCGGGATCCCAGTGGGGCGGGCCACGGGTGAGTAGGTGCTGGATGGTTGGATGGATGAATATATCCGGCTGTGCCCTTTCAATTGGGCGGCGGGTCACGAACCCTAGCCAGGTATTAAAATCGTGCTGTGCGAGATTTGAACGCCATCAAGCGGTAATTTCGCGAAAATAAAGTTTTTCCAGAACATACAGTCGTTGCTATAGGTGGCTGCCCCATGTCATCTCAGTGAAGCGTAATAAACCACCACGTTTTGTTCTTAGCATCGCATTCTCAGCCAAGGGTAATAAGCACCGAGTTCTTTTTAACTACATATCTAGGCCTTAAAACAAAAAAAGCACACGATCAAATACTTGCGTATTATTGTTTACTTTAAACATGGCTAATACATGCTTTTTAGTTAACAATGTTCAAAGTACAAACGCACCAAGCCTTTTAAGATGTGTAAGCGTGGAGGATAGGCTTAAACTTCCGGCAGAGACTGAATTGTCCGGCTGACATACCAACAGAAAGACAGACTGAAATTTTCGTGTTGAAATATCCCAAGCAAGGCTATCATCTTTAAAATCGAACCCGCTTTAAGGTTATTTGGTCAATTTAACGTCATTTGAAGATGCCGGCGTCCAGCAGTGCGCTTAAAACAAGGTGAAAACGATAGTGATGATGGTTATTATGTGTGTTGGGGTAATTTAATGTACTAAACGCGCAATTTCTTGTGCTCGTGCATTTTTTTTTCATGCTTTGTAACTGCCGGAACCAGTTCACGTATACGCGTGTGCTAACGGCGTCGGACAGAGTTAAAGCACTAGCCTTCATACTGATGGAGGAAAACGTGAGATTAAGAAAACAGACTCCAGCAGTTACTTTATCTTGGCAGTTTCTCTTGCACCCTTATTTGCACGTACGCCTCCTTATATCACCCATCCGCACAAATGATATCAACAAGTTGTCGCTCTAGCTCCGAAAATTTTCCAAATCTTTTTCTTAGTAAGTGTCAAAGGATGATCCGTGACTACTGTGATTGATAAGCTGACGGCGTTTGGTTTGAAGAATACTACTGCCATGCTTCAGGCCGCAATGATCACCTCTCTTTATTATTTCTTTCAGACCCGTCTGCCTATGAGGGGAAGACCGGTTCTTCGTTCGGTAAACTCAGGTGAGCTGTTGCCTCACTGCGTCCTTAGCTCTGCTCGTAGAATAACTTGTTGGTAGAAGAACTAGTCGGTAGAACATGAAGAGCTAGTTGATAGAACATTTCAAAAAATTAAAATAAATGCCTGGTGTGTGTGTGTTTGTGCGTGAATGCGTCTCGTGTTGTGCTGACATTAATTTTTTGAAATGTTCTAGCTCGGCTCGGGTGGTCGTTCACAGTAGAATATGTATTGGTTGAATGAATTGAGATATTCCATGTAGTTGGCTGCCCAATTATGTGACATAAGTTTTTGCACGTGGAGAATTATGCAGTCAATTTCGTGCATTTTGAATGCGCCTTCACTCGCTAGAACGCGGCAAATCGTAAAAGTTCATGCCTTCCAAGCGTATCTCGATAAGAGTACATGGTGGGTATTGTTGCGAAATTTGTAACGCTCGTGGTGATGCAGGCTCAAAATCAATATTACGGGTTTGGTGACTTTGCCCTGAATTTAGGTGGTCTAAAATACCTTCGCAAAGTTTTTATGTAGTTGTTACGTAGACCAACCTACCCGGCAACTTAGCCGCAGCCCACATGAGTCAGAGCATATGAGGGTTGGCTGCCAGATGGACACTGTGAATGAGTGAAAGAAGCAAATGTGCTGGTGGCACTCTTTCTTTTGGCTTCTATGGCGGGTAGAGCGAATTTCAAGTGGCTTGGTCGATACTAGACGAGAAGATGAAGGACCCTGGTAGAAACACAATCTAGCATAGCGGAGACGACGTCATCTGCCACAAGCCCTAACCTACGCAACACACTCAGAAGTGACGTATTCACCGTAAATAACATAGTGGAGCAGTTGTCTAAAATATAAATAGTTATATTGAATAATCAGTGGGCTGCATCAACTCATACTAATGCTCCGTTTATTATCATCTCTTCGAAGATTTCGCACACAGTGACTGATGTGAAGATAAATACAACAAACTGAGATCGCCCAATTAATTTCTAAATGATTGTGAGACAGCTAGAAGCGCTTGGTGAACAGTGTGGACCGGAACAATGCGTGCTTCTAAACTAGATGATTCATGACTGGGAAGTGACCACTGCTGAAAACGACAAAGAAAACGGAGAGAATGAAGAATTTCTTTGCGCCTTCTCTTTTCCGTGTTTTCTACAACTCTGCTTATTCCCTGAAAAGTTCCCCACGTGCAAGCAACCACGCTTGAACGTCTGAGAAGTTTGCAAAAGGCTGGCTGATGCACCCGTTTAATCTTGGCCTACATGTATCACTGCAGCGCTAAGCTTGTAGCTGCTATTAACCATTGCTTGATAATGTCTTTGCCGCCGTGGATACGAGCGGTGCTGTCTGACACTCCAAGGCCGCACATACACATACACCGAAGGAAGAGAATAAGTAAACAGCTTCTGTGGCAGCACGAACAGCAGTGCACCGCACATGTATGCCGAGGGCCATTCATTCTATTAATGCAGCAAGGTACTAGCATATATATATATATATATATATATATATATATATATATATATATATATATATATATATATATATATATATATATATATATATATATATATATAAGAGAAAGAAGTGTATACCTAAGGGCTCGTTTTTTCGTGTTTTGACACAATATTATTCAGATATAAGAGACAGTAATGCCAAGGAATGTATAGGGGAAGCTATTAGAACCAATGGAATGTAAATAAGAAGAAAGAAAAGTGCGTGAAAAAATAACCAGCCGTGAGCAGGAATCGAACCTACGACCTTCAAATAACGCGTTCGATGCTCTAACCACAGATATATCACAGCGGCCTTTCCTCCATCCACTTTTTGGGGTTTATATATGAATTTAGAAGTAGGAGTGTCAGTCAGCACCATCTATAAGCCAAGCGACGAGTGTGAAACACTCTTTTGTGCGCATGTGTGGCGTCACGTAGCACGTGAACTTATTACGAGCGGGCAGCTGAATAATAGTCTCTCATATACAACCTAATGACACCAAGTCTGCCAGCACGAGACCCTCGTTAATGAATAAGGAAAAGAAGTGTATACCTAAGCGCTCGTATATATATATATATATATAATTAAGGAAAGAAGTGTATACTCAAGGGCTCGTTCTTCCGTGTTTTACACAATATTACTGAGGTCTAACAGACAATAATGCAAAAGAAAGTATAGGGGAAGATATTAGACCGAATCGTGATGTAACAAAGAAGAAAAGTGGGTGAAAAGATAACTTGCCGTGGGCAGGATCCGAACCTGCAACCTTCGAATGACGCGTTCGATGCTCTACCACTTGAGCTACCACGACAGCCATCCCCTCAGCCACTTTATTGGGTTTATATGTGAATTTAACGTGGGAGTGTCAGTCAGCGCCACCAGTAGCCTTTGCGGCGAGTGTGGCACACTCTTTCGAGCCTGTTTGGCGTCACGTAGCACGTGAACTTATTACAGGTGGGCAGCTGACCAGTAGTCCCTTGAACACAACCTAAAGGCACTAAGTCTGCCAGTACGAGACCCTCGTTAATGAATTAAGGAAAGAAGTGTATACTCAAGGGCTCGTTTTTCCGTGTTTTACACAATATTACTGAGGTCTAACAGACAATAATGCCAAAGAAAGTATAGGGGAAGATATTAGACCAAATTGTAACAAAGAAGAAAAGTGGGTGAAAAGATAACTTGCCGTGGGCAGGATCCGAACTTGCAACCTTCGAATGACCCGTTCGATGCTCTGCCACTTGAGCTACCACGACAGCCATCCCCCCAGCCACTTTATTGGGTTTATTTCAATAAAGTGGCTGGGCAATAAAGTGGCCGTCCAAATTAGTTTGAATGCCAAATCGATAAATTTGCGTTGGGCATCGTGTTTTTGTACACTAGAATAAAACAAACAATCGCATGGGAAGAACGCGGCTGAAGGATAGATGAAATGAGCTGCCCATCTCCGTCATAAAAAGGGTTCATGCGGCAGCATCGCTCCTTGCTTGAAGCGATGTCACCTCAAGCTGAAACAAAACGCCCCTACTGTCTTTTTCGCCAGGCGCAAGAGCATCAATGATAGAAGGGGAGAAAATCATTCCAGCGCGGCATGTGGAAAGGTGATCAGGGAAAGTATTGCACAGAGTCGTTCACGCAGCACCTTGCAACTTCGCTCATAAGTGCTAGCTTTGGCGTGGCGCTGTCTCGATGGGCATCAGGGGACGACTCGTTCACTTACTGTGCTCTCGACGCTTCGGAATTGGAAGACTGTATAACTGTACATTTAAACCTGGTAGTGTTCGTCAAGACCCATCAGCACAGACTACACTCCTAGGTTTAAATGCGCAGATTAATCGCTTCGTCCCCTGAATCAGGTGTAATCTTATAAACCAGTATTTTACTCGGTTAAGCGAGAACAGATGAAAAGAGCTACTTGATCGCCTTAGAATAACATTCAAATAAAAATTTATTACTTTCATTTTTCTCCCTCACGACGAGGCTAATTTTTGGGGTTTTAATTGGATTTGGGCTCTGACTTTAGCAGTGAAATGAAATATTAGAAATTCTGTCCCGGGCGCAAAACTTGGCTCTGGATCTAGGCAAAAAATATTTATGTGATCAGGGGAAAGAGTCTTTGCGTATATTTCAAATATGTTTGTGCGTGTGGGCGCGTGGGTACATATTCATGCATAATTCCGAAACGCCGGGGAGAGGGAAAAAGTCCAATGCTCTCATCCTTCCACCACCTTGTTGCGCCAGTCTCTTTGCTTCAGGTGCTTCACACCAGCATATACTCACGTTGGAGCAGATGATGAGCCTCTAGCAATCACTCTCTGATTGCTAGTATCTCCCCGGAGAAACTACTCCTGAGTCGAGGCTTCTGACGTTCAACTTTTGATTTCACATTTCCTTTAAAATGCGAGGCATTTCTTAATAAAGCAATGGCACGTAAAGCGTATGTATCTATCTATCTATCTCGTATGTTATTCTAGATATCTAGCCTGCTACACTCTAAGGCAAAAGGGTGTTAAAAGGGTGTGTGGTTCGTCTTTTTGGGGCCTAATGGGGCTGCCACAACCATTAATCCCTTTAAGGAATAACAGCACCGGGTCTAACAGTAAGTCCCCACAGACGAACTCAAGGAACTAACATTTAGTCCTCACATTTACACCTTAGCGAGTAACCGTTCGTCCCACAATTCACCTCAAAGGACTAACATTTAGTCCTCACATTTGCACCTTATAGAGCAACTGTTAATCCCCACATTTACACCTTACTGGGCAACTGTTAGTCCTCACAGTTGCACCTTGTCGGACGAACGGTTGATCCACTCAAATACTCCCATCGGATGAACTTTTTGTCCCCAGTTCAAACAGTGTTTTCGTTTATTTTCCACCAGGCCCCATACTTTTTTCACCTGTTTTTCTGCGGAGTGAGCAACAAATTGCGCAGAAAAGAACACGCAAAAAAGTAGTTAGCTACCTATGTGTAACTGCTTTCGCAGTCACGGCAACAACAAAAGACTTAAGTGAGACATGGAAATCTTTCATTTTTCTACATACACATGAAGTTTTCCTATTCTTTTAAGTGAATTCATGGTGAAGTGTAAAAGTCCAGTCTCGTTGTCAAATCTTGTTCACTCCTTGGGGAGCTCCTCCGACGGAAGCGATAGATGACTAGCATTGCAGACGCCAGCGCACGCAGCCTTCTGCCTGTTGTGTTGCCACGGCTGCACGTACAATAATATAGTAAAAATAGTTAGACACACGTGACAGAAGATGAAGATGCACGCATATGGCAAGTACGTACAAGTTAGTATAAAACATGCGTGTAAGATATGACATCCAAAAACTTTACCTTCACATCTCGCACAGTCCTTCTGAAGCTGCTCTGACGAAAGAGATGGATGACAGGCATCGCAGACGCCAGCGACACAGTCTTCAGCATGGTGTGTGCCCACGGCTGCACAATAAGTATGTAAAATAGTGAATCACACGTGACAGAGGAGGAATACAAATGCATATGAGAAATACCTGCAAGGTGAAATAAAAACATGCGTGAGATATGACATCATAATAATTTCACCGTGATGTCACACATCGTCAAAGACTCATTTCGATCCCCGTAGCGCATCAGCTTCGGAGCGGCGGCCGCAGCCACAACTCCACGACCCACCGTGCCGCTGACAAGTCGGCGAGTCCCAAGCGAGCGACGTCGTTCAGCTCAAGCAAGCGAACGCGAGACCAAGCACGGCGCTGCACGCGGAGTGTCTGCCGCCTGCGAACTTCGAACAGGAAAGCGAGCGTACGCTTGGCCGCCGCCACGAACAGCGCCGAGGGGGTTTGGAGCTAGCACAGAAGTAATCGACGGTAATACGGCCCTTTTCCACAAACTCGAGCAAGTGCAGTGCGAAAACGCGAGTCTGCCGCCGCGGTCAATGGATGGCGCCGAGCTGCTTGCGACCGACTGACGGGAAAGCCAACTGTAATAGCGACCAATTTTCAGTGAGTTCCGACGCTAGCGAAAGCCCCGCCAACCCGTGCTGGTGCACTTACATACAGCCCGCGACATGCTTCAACCAAGCTCTTTACGAGAACCCGCAACGTGTTTACGACGCCTCCCAACACAGCGACGGGGTCTCATCCCAATATCGTCAGTCTGGAGCTCGTCGCGGCGGCGAAAACAAGCGAGCACTCGACGAGGGAGCGTACGGGAGGCCGACGGCAATGGCGGCCAATTTCCAGGCTGTCGCAAAGCACAGGCGAACTGCAGACGTCGAAGCTGACCTTCGCGATGCATTTCGTGTGCGCGATATAGAACACGATCGAGCCCGTTGACGGCAAGCGCGATCCGTATCGCACACGCGACAAGCAGAGTAGAATAAAGAATGATAACCTACTTGCCCCAGAATCCAGCGCTGTTTTCCGCTCTGAGTCGGACTGAAGTATATATCAGATAGGTCTGTTGTCTTCTCGGCCACCATATTAGCCGTCCCAACTGTTGCTGTCGTGTGTTGGTCGTGACTATCTTGAAGCCAGAGATATACAGAGCAGCGTGATGACGTGTCGAGACTTTCTCCAGACTTCATGGGTGCAGCGAAACCCAAAAGCAGCAGCCCACGCTCATCCATGCGTACACACAACCACCACGTCGTAATAGACCTCTCCCTGTTTGTAAACAGTGTGACGTCAATGCGGGCACCCCGCCCATCATACCCTCTCTCGGAGCAGGTGCTGGTTGGCAGAAAAGCTCCAACCAGCGGCATCTTACTGCGTAGCAGAGCTGTGCGTCCGCATTCTTTCGACAGAAATTTCCACATGGCTATGTTCTAAAGTCACAGATTTTGAAAGAAGGGGGTCGTGGAAGGGTCGCTGCTCATATATAGTGCGGAAATTTGCTCGTCGTAGTTGGATGGATGGAGAAACCTTATTATAGTACTGAAAGACGCGGCTAGCACGCAGTGGGGTTCACCCACGTAGATGGAAGTCATAAAAAAAATGATCTTTTTCGAAAGAGAACGTTTTGAATGTACATGGTGACTGGCACTTTAAGAACCATTTGTATGGAATGGTTGTAAACTTATTCTATTTCTATCCAGGCGTGTGCAATGCAGTTTTAAACAACCTTAAGCATTGGCGGCAGCATGGTGTTGAGCTGCTGTGCGCGACGTCATGCATAAGTTCTCAGTCGTTGTGCAAAAGCCTGATCGAGGTCGAATGGAAAAAAAAACTCTTCTTGCCGTGGGTTAGGTCAAGGGTAACATATCATCTTGAAAACTAAAGTGAAATTCTGCCACTGCGTTTCTCAATAACCCAGTGAATATTCATGTGATGTAAAACCTGACAACGTGATTATATTTTTTTCTGACGCGATTACCTTGCTGCATTTGACACCTATAACATGTTTTCGAACCTATATTGTTCTTTAGTCCTGATACACAAATTTCTTATGCGCATTGTCACTTCATTACATCAAGCCGTTAAAGTACAAAGTAGATAAGAAATGCAAGTCTTCGCTGTTTCAATCAACATGTATCAGGTATTTGTAATACGAGGTATAGCCGCAGTGCATGTTGTAGCGTTGCCGATTCTGCATGCGTAGTCGTATATATCACCCGGCGATCATTCACTTTTATTTTTATGCCCACCGCGCATACGCGGAGATGTATCCACTGGCAAAGGATCACGTCAAATGTATTTTTACCTCGACTAAAATGTCAGATTGTAAAGTTTCATCGACAACCGGTTACTGCAACCGGCCCAGAGCGAATAACAGTGTTTTCTCAAGAAGGACGCATCACGTTATTCACACTGCGAACACCACGCACAATATTCCCAGTTTTGTCATCCGTAAAGGTGAATCAATATTGTCGATGCCCTGCAACGCACACTACACGCCACAGTCAACACTGCACAATTTCGCAGACGATGCCACTGTTCCTCGCACAGGCCACCGCGCGTGTTCACTTCTCCGAGATAAACAGCCAGCCAGCGTGGCGAATGTTTCATCACGTGCTTTACCACACACCTAGATGTTCTCTGACACATACCACAGCTAATGTTGCTACTGTGAGATGAAGATTAAACTTTCAAAAAGAAACAAAATTGCCCCAACACCGAGCGACTCCACCCCACTCAGCCACCAGCGGGAGTGTTTTGCCAACCACCGCCTTGCACACGCACCGGTGACGTCACGCTGTGACGTACCCCGGTAGAGGTTTATTCTTAGATCGTCGAGTCTAGGCGGCCGTGGTCGAGCACCCCGAGAGCGACGCAACGCCAACCGTCGCCGGCGAAGTAAGAGGAAAGACTGAGCCAGCAGACGAGTAGAAGAGAAGAGAAGGAGGGCTGGTCACCTTGGCAACGCTTTTCGCGCTGCCTGCAATGCCCGGGCGGTTCATCCCTTGGTTTCGCGCGGCACGCTTCTCTCTGTGGTTGCTCCTCAATGGTCTATCCGTTAATCGCGCGCGCCTGTTGGGCTACCTTACTCCTTTTTCGGGTAATTTTGCCTTAGAGTGTACAATGTACACTGGCGGGCATTTCATTACCTTCTGAACATAAAATTACTATGTGAGTAATAAATGATATGTAATAAAATATAAATCGCGACACATGTCCTGTGAATCATGATCTGGTGAAAAGAATATCATTACGCCTATATGAGGAGCATGAGTGACATGTCATAAGAATACCATAATTTCATGCGCGCCATATACGCCCCTGCTTCGCAGAATATCTGATGCCACAGTATTTCGAATTCACCATAATTTTAACGGGGTGCCCATGCTGTGGCTGCAGTTACGCTGCATATTATTTAAGGTGCAGTGCTAGCGAAAGATCGCTCGTCATAATTTTTATTTTTTTCTTGTGCCCTCCTGATTACAGTACCACGCGCCGCACCACTGCAACAGTCTGCTGCACAGATCTCGGTAACCACGAAATACAGGACAGCTTCGAAGCCCCCCAGCGCTGCTGGGGGCCAGCCAAAAGCTACACAAATGAGATCTGGTGCGGCAGGTAGAGCAGCTGCACGAACGACAATTCGCAACGGCACGGAAGCCTACAAGAAACCATCACTCGCCTCTGGAGTCGTGGAGCAGCAAAAGGTGGTGACCACTAACATCGTTTGGCAATGGCGATTCTATGCATGCGATAAGGACACATCGTTCAGCTATAGCGTTTAAGCGTAGGGAGTAGATATGCGCTTTATTCACGGCAGCCACTGTGTTTCCTTAAACCCGTGTTTTGCTCACTTATGCCAGGTCGCTCTCATAAAGGAGTTAGCTGCTAGCCTTAGATTGCACAAAGTTTCAAACATTCACCAGAGCCACACGTTTTTAGGAGATAAACTTCTTAGAACCTAGCCTAGTTTTTCGTTGCCGTCATGGTATGTAACCGTTTTCATAGCCAAAACATATCTGAGAGGCAGCAGTTTTGCAATAGACTTCGACGTATATAGACAAAGGCTAATGCTAACGTAAGAGATCACTGTTCCAGCGAGAATAACCTATCCAGAAGTTAAGATTGTTGAAACGCGGAGCTGCTAAACAAGATACGAGAAAAAGAATTGGTGGGGCTGTCTACCGTCCTTCGTTTACCCATTCGCAGCTTTATCAATAAATTCATTACGTGGCGCTTTCAGAAGCGTTTTAAATTGCCACGAGTTGAATAAGAAATCACCCACCAGCCAAACTATGACGGCTTTTATCTCGGAGGTCGATTACAATGCAATGTCTGAAATTCGAAAGAATTGCGCAAACCTGAGAGGCTTAGCACATTTACAGCCAAAAATTTTGTTGCGTCCGATGCGGAGTTCTGAACACTGGCACATCCCCCGACCGCGAACAAATTACGGACTCCAAATGCTAAAGCACTCTGTTCCCCATATACTAAATAAGTTCAAGCTCACAGAACAGCAATTGCGTCTCCTTTCAAGTAGTGATATATTAAACCTGTTTGTATAAGGAACTATAAACCCAGAAAAATTACACCCAGTACTTGTAAATGCATGAAATTCTAAGTGTACCCCTTTCTGTTATAGCGTCTTATATTGGTTGCCTTTTTTCCCAAAAATTGTTTGTTTGTAAACACCCAAGTGTGCATCTATTCTGTACTTCATAAACAACCACTAGAATGTTATTTTCTTTTCTTTTTTCTTTCAATCATACGTGAGCACCGTATGGAGCTTGGTGTGCCATTGTTTCTGTTGCCTTGTACAAATGGGAGGTGGGGCTAGTCAAGCTGCTATAGCGCAGCTTTTTTCCTACTTTCCATGCCACAATTGTTTCTTGTTTGTGTAAATCACGGTGTATCGTTGTGGTGAAATAAATTTCAACTTTCAACTTTCAACTTTCTTTCCATGACTGTTACACAGTAGAAAAACATAATTCGCATTCATAATTTATTGCTCACTTTGTCCGCGTTGTAACACTTGTTTACTGCTATGTACGAAGTTTGTTATTTTGTGATGAAGTGTGGGCTTTGTGAATATTTATTCCTAGCGAGCTAGGATTGGTTGCAATAATTAAATCGCAGCATAAGAATGAGTTCCTATCCCACTTTCAACAATACATAACTACAGTATATTTGTTAGCAATAATTGGTGCACCACTGATTTTACTGTGAAATCTGACATGAGATCAAAAGGACCATTCTTGGCACCGTAGTAGTCCACCTGAGCCGCCTCCGGTGGTGTCTCGCTGTAACGGCTATCAATCAAAATAACAGGAAAAACGAAACAAGAAAAACTATATTCAGGTGGAAATGGTGTTCAAACCTGCGTAACTCCCCATGGCAGCCCAGTATTTTACAATAGAGCCGTGATGGTTCTCGAAATTCCTTTGCAAAAGCATCTTAGACAGACCTCATGTCGGGAAGGAACCGAGTTAGCAGCAGGCCAGGAACACTGCATTAACAACCAGGTGTCTCGCAATGCGAACAATAATCCAGATGTCACGCGATACGAATTGCGTACGAGTAGATCAGTGATAGCTTCAAACACGCTTAAGATGGCTCTGACAAAATTCCTCGTCATCAGTCTATGCATCAGCACAATACACGTAAGGCCTTGCTGATGCATAGCTGGTACTTCGCTTCTTTGTAGAGCAGCGAATAACGGTGAATGGCGTACAGTCCCACAACTGGACAAGAATTGTGGTTTGCGGTTGGTACCTTGCAAGTATACGGTAACCCCAAGAGTGTTTACGACGGGTTACAAAATGCCACTCCACGAGTTTTTACTGTGATCTTGCTGCGTTTTCCGCTGAGCCTAGGAACGTTTTTTTTTTCTAATTCCCAGTATATTAAACAAGAAATGCCCTTGGGTCTGTTCTTGTGTGCGGGATCATCGTTCGAGTTTGACCGAGTCTCTTTCTGCTTCACTTCCACCACATGCCGTGTAATAATCCGTTATCAGCCATGGACGACTCGCACATTTGACATGGTGCCAGTAAAACATTAACGCTGACTGCGCGCGCAGGAACAGAAGCAAGATCACGGTGGAGCTGCTTAAGTTGAGTGTCAATTTGTACTTATTCTTCACTCTCAGAACACTGGCGCCAATGAGTCGGGCATGGGCGAAACAACGAGTACCCATAGAGATTTACAAAGATAACAACTGAAAGGGCAACAGAAGCTGAAGGGGCAACAGAAATTTCCGACGGCGAACGTCGAACCACTCCGCTATCCGGGCATGCTACCAGAGCATAGCATTACGCTGCATTAGGTAGCATGGCAAGTGGATGGGAAAGGGAAGTAATAGGGAGAAGGAAAGATGTGCAAGTGAGCAGGCAACGAAGGAGGGGAGCAAGCAAAGCGAAATAAAGGAAAAGAAAGAGGTAGCACGAAAAGCCGAAAATGGGCAGAGAAGGGGGTAGAAAGAAGAAGCGAAAAGTATAGAGATGGAATGAACAATAGAACCAACTTCCAAGTCCAGTCCTCGTATCTTCCTCCATCAGACTTTTATTGCAGCTTTAGAGTCGTTCACTTTCTATGGCGGAAACACGTCATATATGGCATGTATTTTGCTCTATTGTGTGTGCTCTTTATTGGTTCATTTTATGTCCAGTTGCACTGTATATGTGCTGCCATGTTTTTCATTTATTTGATTTGGTGTCAAACGCCACAATGTAAGCTTCTGTGCCCGTATTTGCTGTGTCAGCATCTTAACTTGCCTTTTGATCATTTTATTTTTCGAATTGCAGTGTAATATTGGAAGTTTTGTTGCATAATTGTGAGTTTCTGTTCCTTTAAAAGCCCTGCTTGAGGCTCACATTATCTATGAACAAAATTACAAAACAAAACGAAAGAAAATTATAAAGACTGAAGTATAAGTACAATGAAATCTAGAAAGGAAACACACAAAAAAACGCATAAAAGTTGACCAGAAAAAAATGGAGAAAGAAACAACGATAATTTTCCAAGCTTAGCGAAACAGCAACAGCCAAGGCTACGTTGGCTTCTGTCAGCTCCGTTGTCTATCTTTCGCTTTGCAGTTTCAATGCCAGCTACGCAAGTTTTTTCTTTTATCTTCTTCACTAGAAAATAGGGATCATCACCAGTGAATACTTTGATTTTGTTATTTTTCTCCCCTCCGTTTATACCCGTGCCAAGCGGGCATATCAAGTGCATTAACGAAGAGTGCATTCCATTTAACCGGCACTTTATCAAACGGAAAGTAGTGAAAGTGGAGTGCCGCTTGCCGGAGAGTTTACTACGGTCAGAGTGCGTTTTGCGAAACAACACATTGCTGCATGTGGGCTGGTATTGACTTGCGACGCATGCATAAAATACTGGTGCGTTTTTAGTATAATTCGACGTAAACTATTACATTGTTCAATTTACTTTTAACTTTTTAATTACATGTTTTAAAAATGCTCTCAAAGTCCACAGCCACTTGTTGCCTACAATTGCGCATTGTTTTTTCGTTGAGCAGCACTCACCGTAAAGTGTCACTAAGGTTTTCGAAGGGAACTGCCCGAAGTTGCACTTAACTTGCCGGCTTAAGGCGGAAATACTTCATTTACCCTTATGAGATATGGTTTGGTTTAGTTTGGTTTGCTTTTATTCAAGGCAAAATTGAACAAGATTGCCTTGGGGGACACGACTAAAGGCTAAGTAAAAGTCTGACTAGGTCGTGCCACCCTGGCAGCAAAGCAGAAACACACCGCAAGCACAGCACTCAGAAAATTATAACATCACGTGTTATCTTACACGGGCACCATAATCAAACAGGAACCGCCAGAAGTGTGAACAAAAGAACAGAAATACAAACAGTCCTCATTCGAGTGGTGGCAAACACAAACAAATGCATGCCCTCTATCAAATAAATTAACAAGAAACATCTTGACTAGGAAATCGAGTTGCTCTACAAGACAAATTAGAGTATAAAAAACAACAGGCAAGGAACAATAACTAACAAGGTGCAACGAATACAAAAACATCATTAACTACAAATTTCAACAATCAAGAAAAACATCGCTTTCATCCACTAGAAACTCTTTCGTGATTTTTTTAAATGATCTAGCTGAAATTCCGTCTTCCAGTAAATGTAATATAGTTGGGTGTTTGTTTAGAATGTTTGGAATTTGTGACGCTAATCGTTGGTCGCCGTAGCTCGTGCGTGATCTATATTTGTATATTAGGCTCTTTCTCCGCTCGTATGGTGTTTGTTTCACATAATATGTGTCCAAGAATAGTGATGTGTTTAGTTTATACTGGTGTAATATCTCTAGACATAGCTTATGTCTGTATAACAGTTTTATAGGTAATACTTTGTACATTTTAAAATATGGTCGAGCACTTTCGTAAAGGGGAGTGTTAGATATAGCACGTATAGCACGCTTTTGTAATATCAACAGAGAATTAAGGTTTGTAGTGGTCGTTGTTAGCCACACCAAGGAGCAGTATGCTAGTCGTGAATGTACTAGTGAAAATAATATGCAGTTCTTTTGCAGGGTAACTCAAAAACAAAAGGGGAGAGGAAGCAGCGTGAAAGTTGATGCCGTGTTATCCACAAAAAAGAGTCATCGCAAAGATGCTTCCTCAATTTTAGGAGTATTTTGACGAACGTTAATCAAACAGAACAATAAGTTAATTCTGAAAATTTTGCGCATAATTGCCCTAGCAGTGCATCAAAAAGTTTCTTTCTGGATTGGTAGTGTTGTGGCGGAACGTAAATATTGAGTTCCCTTTCCAAGGTGATGTAACAAGGAATCATGTGCACGAATCACAGACCCA
The DNA here is from genome assembly GCF_043290135.1 of Rhipicephalus microplus. Classification (NCBI taxonomy): domain Eukaryota; kingdom Metazoa; phylum Arthropoda; class Arachnida; order Ixodida; family Ixodidae; genus Rhipicephalus; species Rhipicephalus microplus. The sequence continues at coordinate 317,547,450 of NC_134710.1, forward strand.
TAAGAAATTGGTGTATTTAGGCTGGTCACAAAGTCTCTTGCAGAGTTCCCAACAGTGAGCCTTGTGCGATACATTTTGTAGACCGTGGCCAGATCTGAGGTGCCAAAAGAAGGCCGGAAGAACCCGTCGGCTGTTCCCAAGCCGCCAACAGCTCGACCGACGCCGACTCTGCCAGAGCCCCGTAAGGGACTGCCTGAAGGACCAACGACCACCTAGAAAAGCCTTTTTCCAGGCAGGCACCCTCATGTTTCTTTACAAACTTTCATTCATTTTACTTACTCCCAGTTATTGAATATATAAACGTACACTAAAGGTGAAATGTGAATCCCAATATACCACGCCTTACACCAATGAATTAAGGTGAAAGCGTTAGATGCCCCAACTAATGCAGAAACACTAATACGCAAGAAAACGTTAAGAAGTATCTGTATGATATCATGGCATCACGAAAGGTCACTATGACGTTGCGTAACGTGAAGTAGCATGAAGGCGTCATCACGTGACATCCCGGACTGGTGACAGCTGGGAAGGCGTCGAGAGCAGTGCAAAGTTCGCTGCAGAAAGCTTTCGCTGAAGGTGGAGGGGGGGGGGGGGGTAAGCAGACGGCGTGAGAACAAACAGATGGCTTTCGTACGTCGTAAACGCCGCACTAGTATCTCTGCCCGTGTTGACCTGTTCTCTTTCGTTTAATATCGAAGGACATAACCGTTGATGCGAACTCCCCATAATACACACACTAGCGATGTGTCAGTTTGTTTATCAGGCTTTCCTGCACAGGATTGCAACAGTTGCGTAGGGACAACGAGACAACAAAACAATTTCTTTGTAATGTGGACCAAGCTAATGTGAATGTTGTCACATACGTAAATCAGAAAGGTAAACATTACCGAAAATCTACGCAAGAATACAACTATGTAAAGACACACGCACACGCACACACACACACACACTCGAAAAAACAACCATTATTAGGTCGACGTCTATTTAGGTTAGTGCGTTCAGCAAGAGCTCAACCGTAGATTCTTTTTGACTATCTTTGCACGTTACCGGCCTTTTTCACAACCAAAAAAAAGCAATGTTAATTTTATTTAATTATTGGTAGGAAAGATTATACACAACTCCATTAGGCCTTCTCGCGTATGCTTTGTTTCGGCCATTGTTATTCCCGGTTAGGTGATAAAAGCTTACTTCATTAACTTTTGGGGGTCGATGAATCTTGATGAATCTTGGTGGTAGACTGCTTTGTATATTTGCGCCAGTTATGCCAAGTAACAAGCTTGAGAAATGCGCTGATAATTTGCAAATCAACTCTAAAGATTGCCTCGAAATGCTCAGCAGGCCTTCCAGAACTATTGGCAAAGCTGTCGGGGTGGCGTCATGTTTGGCAAGTGAACAGAAGTGACCCAGCCGATGGCATCGATAACTTTGGCCGCTACAGCGTTTACTATAATGGCCAAAATGCGACAGTTGCGGTTTTTCGTACGAAAAGGCTTTTTGCTTTCATCTGTGGTGCTTGGCTGGCGTTTCGCTGGTTTGGCGCGCTATTGTTTGTTCTCTGTAAATGGGTGTGTAATAATGGGCTGTAGTGGGTGTTGCATTGTGGGTTGCACAAACCGCTCACACAAGAGGTAGGGAGTATGCTATCCGGGCTTTGCATGTGGGAGTGCTGTCCTTGAGAAGCGCATCAGTGCGATCAGGCGGGAAAACTAATTACCAAGCCGAACGACACGCGTGTGTTACGATCATTTCTCGCCAGAGTCATATACATCTGTGTCACCGCTGTTCGACAGCTCTGAGACGCTTCTCAGTTTCAGAAACGTCAGCTGATGCTCGGCTACTTTACGTCTGCTCCACGTGCCAGCTCATCCCAGCTTCCATTATTTTTTATACTCCACGCCGGCGGCACCAGCATGCCTAGTAAGACGGCCACTTCTTACCAAATGCTAACGCCATACACAGACAGTGCGCTCGGTTGGGTTTCGGTTTCGGTATAAAGCCTTTTTGCTTATAAGTTTATGTTGAAAATTTCTTAGCTCTTCAGCTGTCGGCCGTGTGACAAGAGTGAATCATAATCATAGAAACACCATTACCCCGACCTGGTCAAAAATCGTCAGAGTTGCCTTTAAGGATGCTATTCAAGATTTCTGTCCTCAAATCAAATCAAATGAAATATTTATTTGTTGCAAAATAATTAAACGCATTAGGGTTTGTGTACACAGTAGGTAAACCCATAGCACAAGACAGAAAGGGGACCACCTGTAAGAAATATATATGTTGATAAGTGCAAGAAAATGGCAGCTAAAATCTACAAGTACTTTTTATAAGAATAAAGACAAGGCAAGTATGAAGTATATATTCCAGTAAAAATTGTAACAATTTTAAGTATTTAAACATGGGTATTAAAACTACGCAAACAAAGCAATGGCAGTAGAATCGTGAACATACTTGATTTTATAAATGATACACAACTAACCATACAACTCATATCTACATATCTACATAAAAGCAAAAATAACTCGTACTGTATGATTCCGAAATGAAGTGCAGAAGTTCTTTTTCGAAAATGTTGAATGACAATGGTTTAGTGCATAAAGGTACTGAATTCCGAATTTTATTGGCAGCAAACATGGTAGTATGTTTCTATGTTTGCCGTACGCTCACAGAATTTGAGGGGTACTGCAAGAGCAGAAGGAGTATGTTACTTTGATTGATTTGTGGGGTTTAACGTCCCAAAACGACCATATGAGAGTGTGTTACTTTCCCCAGAGTTTTTTTTTAACTCCTTGGGGGGAGAGGCCGCGCAACGTGCTCTTTCGTTGAATGCTGAGTAAAACAGACTGCAAACTCTCTGCTACTCAAGTGGAGTTCCCAATCTATCCAAATCTCGTGCCGATAAGGCGTGAATGTGATCTGGCACTCCGTCCTTGCTGCGGAGTACAGTCGAGCGCTTGCATGTTACCGCTGACGCCGCAAAGCATTATAACTGTCTCATAACCATACGCCTAGACGCCCCAGATGTAAGTTGAATGAGCCAAGTAATATTATAACTTTCAGGTATAACAAAACCATGCTTGTGTGATCATCGACGTTGTTCCCGAAGCGCCAACACCAACACCTTCGAAGCAAAGAACAGCGGCATCTAAAGGGTCGCCAAAAGTTAGTTTACGGCACAAATTGCTACTAGAATAAGGTAAAAGAGTCAGCATACATTCTAAACAAAGAGAAAGTTAAATGTTTCACAGCAGGGTTTGAACTCACCACCTACTCGTGACGGGGTGGGTACTCTACCACTACGACACGTTGTGCAATGCCCCCTGTTGTGTAAAAAAAAACTAGTTGAAAGAAAACACACCGTTCCGCTTCAGGGGTATTAGTTTGAGCACATACTCTATTTTCGTTTCTAACTAAAGCTCGCGTCTTCATGACATGGGAGCTCCTGGCGTCCACCCATTACATGCCACCAATGTCAAGACGCCAAGTGTCAATGATAATTTCAAAACAAAGAAAAGAAAATATACAAAAATTACCGAGAACCTGGGGCAGATGATTGACTGCCGAGTGCAATAGCCATAACTCGCTTCTTCTGCTGTTTGACGTGCGCTGAAGTTTTATATCGACTGTAATGCTCGATAAGTACGCGCGTGGTTGATTGAATTGGGAGTATTTTCGTGCGCAAGCGATGATATGCTATAGTGCAGCGGCAATATTAGATTGATTGATTGATTGATTAATATGTGGGGTTTAACGTCCCAAAACCACTATATGATTATGAGAGACGCCGTAGTGGAGGGCTCCGGAAATTTAGACCACCTGGGGTTCTTTAACGTGCACCCAAATCTGAGCACACGGGCCTACAACATTTCCGCCTCCATCGGAAATGCAGCCGCCGCAGCCGGGATTCGAACCCGCGCCCTGCGGGTCAGCAGCCGAGTACCTTAGCCACTAGACCACCGCGGCGGGGCGCGGCAATATTAGAGTGTAACGATTTGAATCTGTAAACCAATAGCTAGAACTACACAGCCGATAGCTAAAACCCAAATTGAATATGCACGAACTAGTCTGATCATGTTGCTTTATGAACGCACACCGAACAACAAGCCTGTGTTTCCACGTGTGAGTCAGCGAAGTGCCGACAAGTGTGCCCAGCGGCTGTCAGCGGTGACCCGTGTGCGCTGAGCTTCAGGCCGAAAGCGCGTCGCATCGATGTTCCTCGCTCCTTGTGCGCACACCGTACACAAGAAACAACGGCTCATTCAAGTTAACCATTTGGAAGGCTCTACTGTACAGTCATTCTTACTCCTCGGCATAGCACATTAATAAACACAGAAGCGCCGATGGTATGTATGACGAAGTCGGCCGGTAAGCTAGGCTTACATTCACGGGGAGTGGTACTCGTACGGGTCACATTTACTTGGACCGATCACGGTGCAGGTGGCTCGAGAAGGTTGACATTTGAGCAATCCGCAAGCCTATAGTTGTTGCATTAAAGTGTAGACGAGGTAAGCAAAACTATAAGGATTGCCAGAGATGCGTTGGAGTTGGGATTTTGCCGACCAGCGCTGCTTTTCTGGCGTACTAGTACACACCACGGCATCGCAAGTCGGATCGAATGCCGAATCGTAAGAGAGAGAGAAAACATTTTATAAGTACATTTAAGTAAAGCATGTGGGAAGGAACCCTAGCCCGGGTTCCCTATGACAATCTAGGCGACCAACCTGGCCCGTTGAACCAAGGCCTGGCGTACCTCGAGAGGCCCGTCGCAGAGGGCATCGTCCCACAGCTCTTTGGTGCGGAAGGGGTGCAGGGTGGTGGGAAAGCGAGGAAATATTTTGTGCCGCACTCCACCGTGACATGAAATACTGTTGGGGAGCTGCCACAGCCCGGACAAGAATCTGTAGCTGTCAGGGTATAATTTATGCAAAAAGGGGAGGCTGGGAAACATATGCGTTTGGAGTTGGCGGAGTGCCGCCTCTTCCTCTCGCGAGAACGACGGTGAGGGCGGGTGCATGGTGCGTCTAGCTCTGGTGTAATACGCCAATATGTCTCGGTATGTAAGTGGAGGGCCCACTTGATCTGGACTCCCAGCCTCGTCATGCCGGGCAGCTCGGTGGGTAAGTTCTCGAGGGACCGCGTGAGCGTGGTCATTACCCGGCATGAAGGCGTGACTAGGAGTCGAGAGCAAGTGGATACGTTGTGGGCTGGATGTTCCGATGTTTGATGCCTTCAGTAGGATGTGGAGGGTTGCCTTGGGAAAACCGCGTCCCAGCAAAAATGCCCGGCATGCATGCTGTGAATCGGTTGGTATGTAGACCTCCCCAGGAATTTCAAGAGCGTGTCGGACAGCAAGCGCTACACCAAGGACTTCGCCGTCCGCAGAAGTAGAGCTCTGCAAAGAAGCAGCTGTAAGTAATGTTGCGTTGCCATCCGACACTACCACAGTGTGCCCGTAGCTGCATCGTGCAGCATCGGTATATAATGTGTTGGCTTCAGCGATGTCACTGAGCATGTGCATTAGGTACCCAACACGGGCGCGCCGGCATCCCGCGTCATGCTCAGGACTCATGTTCCGGGTGAACAGATGCACGTTCAGGGTACAACGTACCCAAGGTGGGACACCGATTGCGGTGCCTTCGACGTGATTGTGCAGGACTGGGTATCCCAGTCACGAGAGCCCGTGTCGACCAGTGGGTGTGAGCAAAAGGCGTTGCCTTTGACTGGTCCACTGAGCTTCCAATAGTTCCGAGGGTGTGTTATGGGTGTCTAGGGCTATTAGACGTGTCGTGGCAGTGTAGAGTGGGAGGTCGTGGGCGAACTTGGTCGCCTTTCGCAGCATTACGTCGACCCGCGATTCTCCGACTGGGTAAGTGTGTAGAAAGGGAGATGGTATGTGTTGCGGCTGATAACACAGGCCTGCACCAGCCACAGCAGATCACGCTCTCGTAGTCCTGAGTGCCTGTTTGATACCTATCGTATTAAGACGAGAATCTGTTCGGTTTGTCGGGACAAAAGAGAAACAGTGTAGTCTGCTCTTCCGTTCACTTGAACATGCAAACCAAGTATGCGAGCACGCTCGACCTGAGGGACGGCAACGCTATCCATGTGCACAACGATCTTGGGTGGTGGCGTGATGCTGCGCGCCCGGGTATTAACAAGCTCGGGTTTTTGAGGGGAACAGGTCAAGCTGCACTGTCGTGCGTAGGTGGTAACGATGTCGGCAACCTGCTGTAGGCGATTCTGGATAGCCCCATCTGAGCCTCGCATCGTACAGATCGTTATGTCGTCTGCGTAAATTACATAGGCAACATCGGGTATCTGATCGAGCTGCTTTAGCAGTCTTGCTAGGGCAATAATAAAGAGGATGGGGGACAGAACTGATCTTTGAGGAGTGCCGCGACCTGTAAGGTGAATCGTGTCCGAACGGTGTGGCCCTATCACGATGCTAGCTGTCCTGTCACGCAGAAAGTAATGAATGTAATTATACATGCGGCTGCCGCAATTAGATTCTGCTAGATTCTGTAGGATGAAGTTGTGTGCCACGTTATCAAATGTTTCTTTCAAATCAAGGGCGAGGGTAGCCCTTGTCTGAGCGTGCGACGGAGGGCCCATAACCTCGTCCTTGAGTTGCCGAAGCACGTCCTGCGTTGAGAGATGTGCCCGAAATCCAAACTGTGAGTGCGAAAAGAATGACCGCCGCTTGAGGAAAGCCTGCAGATGCCGTAAAAGGATGGTGTCCATTACCTTTCTAACGCATGAGCTAAGGAATATCAGCCGCAGATTTTCTATGGCTATGGGTTTGTCTGGTTTAGGTATTAAAGAAATGTCAGCATGACGCCGTGCCGGTAGTAGTGTACCCTTATGCCAATAGTCATTGAAGAGGTTCGTTAGATGGTTCAGATATGAGTCACGGAGGTTACCAAGGACAGAATACCGAATGTGATCAGCACCTGGTGCCGTATTTAGACGGAGATCTTGAAGAACTACGCGAACTTCATCAACCGTTATGTCTGCGTGAAGTTCCTCGTTAGATTCCACCTCGTGTCGGTAGTGAGGATACTTTGGCATGGGACCAGTAGCGATGAAACATCGTTCAAGTTCTTCGAGGAGGCAGGATGGATCGTGTCTGTACATATGTGTTAAGCGATGTAGTTGGTGAAAAGTTTGCGCTTTGGTAGCGGATGGATTTATAAGGGCGCGAGGTATCGAACATGTTTTCGCAGTTCCCAGGGTGCCTGAAAGACGCTCGTAGAAACCCCGCCAGTTGTTTCGGACCAGGTGCTGCGTGTATCTTGTGCCTCCTGCGAGAGTTGGCCGATACGCCGGCGAAGCTTGCGATTGAGGCGTCGGCGCTTCCAACACCGCGTGAGCCCTCTACGCACCTCTCACAGATGCAGAAGGTGTGGTTCGACGTCCGGGTTTACGGTTATAGTAACGACTGTGCGCGTACACGCATCCATCAGAAAGAGTCTCTAGCCATTTGTCATACTCTGACTTTTCGGTAAGGTTTGTCGGCGCTCTCTGAACCGCATCCAGTTTGTGATACGCACCTTCCTCTCGGGACAGCGTGCATTGTGCTGTGTTAGTATAGTGGCCACAATATAGTGGTCACTTCCAAGATGTTCGTGGAGAGGACTATGTAATATTACTGGTCCCGTGTTTTTGGAAAAGGTGAGGTCGTGGCATGTGTCCCGTGAGACACTGTTCTTTGTGCGAGTAGGGTGTCCGGGATCTGTCTACAATGTGTATCGCAAGTTGCATATATTATCCCAGAGCCTAGTTCCCTTTGCTGCTGATTTGCGGTAATCCGAGACTGTGTGCGCAGCGTTGAAATCTCCGCACACAAAAAAGGTGCGCCCAAGACAATCAAATTTGGTTAGGAGTTGATGAAATAAATGTGTGCGTGGACGGGGAGAACTATACACGTTGAGTATATAGAAACTGCAGCTTTTCTTGCGCTGGGTGATTATTTCAAGGATTTGATGAGGAATATCGATTCTCACAGTGTGAGAGTTGCATGTGATGTTTTGGAAACTAAGGCTCCAACGAGTGGAGAGTTACCTGCAAAAGAGTTGAAACCAGGTAGAGTATGGGAGCAGTTTGGCTCTGGTAGGAAAATTACACCTGGAGGGTTAGTGGCCATAGCAATGTATCGTTGCAGAGGCCCATCTTTTGTCGGTATTCCCGGCTGTTCCACTGCCATACCACGATTTGCTGCTGGTTAAGGGACGCCATCATCATCGTGAGAGGAAGTGGTCGGGCGGGAGTATGAGTGCGTCCGCCTTGCACCTGTCAGTGGGGGCTTGGGCCACACGGCTTGAGAATTTGGTAGGAAAGCGACGGACTCAAACCGTGAGACTAACTCAGCAAACAGGGAGTGCGTGCGCTCCTCTTATGCCTGTATGACGGCTATTATTTCCTTCCTAAGTACTTCAGAGAGGGAGAAAAAAACTTTATTTATCTCATCTGAAGGAAAAGGGGCTGCGAGAAGGCGAGGGATCCTACTCGCGGTAGGCCTCACCTAGCACCTCAGCCCACCTCAGGATAGCCTCCTGAAGGCCGGGGTTGTAGCTTGGCATAGCAGCCTTCGACAGCTCCTGACTACTTATTTGTTTAAGCGCTAGAGACTCCTGCCTCGCACTCTCTATAGCTGCTTGAATTCTTGCGTTCGTGCACTCTATTGCTGACTTCAGCTGCACATGCATCTGTGCGTGACGCGCTTCCATGTCACGGCGTAGCTTTGCGATTTCGGGGAAAGCATCGTAATTGGTATTCAGGGGTGAAGAGGGGTGGGACGGGCTTTTGGGTGAAGGTTTAGGGCTATTGAGCTGTCCAGGACTCTGCTCCCAACTTACTTCTCGAGATACTGTCTTGGCTTTGCTGGTCCCCGAAGCCTGTGGTTGCTGATGCTCCGTGGTAGCGGTTGTTGTTGCCGGCTTACCTAAGAGTGCCTTCTTGTAGGGTGACGGGGAGGTCTGTGAAGCCAATATAGAAGGAAGCTTCGCCTGGATGCTTGGTGAAGTTGACTGGGAGGTGGACCGATCGGGACTTTCATTTTGTCCGCGTCTTCGAACGGGAACGCGTCTTCATATAGACCGCGCCTTCGAACGGGACTGCTCACTATTCGTCAGCGGTGTTGCAGACGCATCAGTTGTCGACGATGGTGAACGAGCTTCATCGGTGGATTTCATCGATTGTCGTTGTTCCTTGTGGATGGTTTTTGAACCCAGGACCTGTTGAAAGGCTGTCGCTGGCGTCGCGGGCACTGTGGATCAGTTGTGGCATGATCCCCTCCGCAGGATTTTCACCGTGGAGAGCATGCGTGCGATGGCTTTGTATTATTTACGCCGCACTGCTCACAAACGGTGACGTCCGGAGTGGGTAAATGGTCAGCTCGGTGTCCCGATTTGAGGCACGTTTTGCAGACCTGGTGTCGGGAGCGGTGAATATGGCAGGGTAGCTCTGCTCCAAAGAAGCGGACGAAGCGAGGCACACAAAGGCCTACGAAAGTGACGAGTGAAATATTTGTCTGACCCATTATCCGAGCTTGTATTATCTTAATTCAAGTCACTTGCAGTTCGTCTATAAATCTATGTGAGGTAGTAATTGGTTCCAGTCCCGGAACAATACCCTTGCATGAATCTTCGGGGTCTGCCAGATAGGCAGATACAGGGTAGGTGCACTGGCCGAGTTACAGCTCTTGGACGTTCAGAAGGGCGTCTGCGACGTGTGATGATTGGGTGCTTAGACAGCCAAGTTTTGCTCTAGGCAGGTTCGTAGGATGAGGTTTCTGTGGTCATACGCACTCACTCTGGCAGCGGCCCAAAGTGAGGTGGCCAAGGTTGGTCTGGGCCATAGATCCATTCGGAGGCCTCGGAGTGGACGCAGGACAACCTTTTAATCTCTGAGTGAAAAAGGAGGTAGGTGCTGTGCCGCACTCGGCATCGGCTTGGCCTGAGGGTTCTCTGAGTTAGTTAAGAGGGGCGACACTGCTGCGAGAGCAGCGACGTTGCGGGCACGTCGCTTGTTGCGGACCACCTTCTAGCAGGCTGTCACAAAACGAGCGCTCAAAAAGGGCGCACCGCCAAATTCTCGCGACGAAACGCCGGAGTGACGCAGCGAGGTCAACGATAAAAAAAGAAAAACATCCAAAGACTCCCCCGGGCGCGCGACCCTCTCCGGCGCGCGACCCTCTCCCCTCGGAAGCGCAGGTTCGCCGACGAACCTCCTCTCATCGGCGCCCGAGCAAGCCCTCGAATGTTCTAGATGGAAAGGGGCGTGGTGATGCCGGGTTGAGTCATCCGTCGCGGACGGCTCCCGTATCGTCTCGACCTTTCCCCCAGCCTTCGCTGCGCATCGCGCCGACGAAACGATGAGAACTTTCTGGAATCTCGCGCGGAAGGTATTTATTCGAGCAGCCGAGATGAGAGATCAGGAGAAGACGGAAGTTAGTGCCAGAGCGCGTAGGGATTCCGCCGTGTAGTCGGCGAAGGTTTTGTTCATAGAGACAAAGCAGGAGAAGAAGATGATTTCCACCTGAGGGGTGACGACTCAAGCTACAGGCAAGAGTGTGTGTTTACCGCTATCGAGCGAAGACGCGTGCCAACAGCTGCAAGTGTGAAGCCGACGTGTTTCCGGCGAAGAAGTTTGAAGCTTGGAGAGTGGCCAATTGAAGACGCGAGGTTTCCTGGAAGAGAAACTTCGGCGAGGTTTCCTGGAAGAGAAACTTCGGGGGCAGCGAAACGACAACAACGCTGAACTTTGAGTGAGTGATTCTCGGAAGAGTGTCATCCAGACTTTTGTTTCAAGAACTTTGGACTGAATAGGTTTTCTATCTCTTTAGTTTTAAGTGTCTTGGTTGTTCGATGCATGCGACTGCATTGTAGGGCGTATTGTTGTCTGTGTCCGTTGTTTCGAGTGTGGCTGATTGTACTGTGTAGTAGGTTGTTTGATTTCGGGACATATTGTACTCAACTATTGTGGAGTGTGCATACTTGTGTATTGTTTTCGATCTGCCATTATTAAGAATACAATTTTGTTTGTATATCAACTCTTGGCTCTGACTTGTTCTTTGGGCCACAGCCGGCGTCCGCTGGCGCGCCAAAAAGGACCACTTCTAAATTGTCCACGCTTTCGTGATGCGGTTCGGGGGGCCGATACTTTGGCCCTTGGAATTAGCCCGGCGATCACCTCCCTAATTAACGGGACCGCGTGACAGTTAATCTGACATCCGCGACAGGACCTTTTGGTGCACAGTGTGCCCAAAGTAGTGAGAAAGAGCCTCGAGTTGTTGATAGTGCTATCGGAACGATTTTGTGTTTTGCTCAGTGTTCTCGTTAACGAGTGCAGGAGAGTGTTCCGATATACTGATTTAGGCAGATATTTTTTTGCACGCGGCAAAGTTTTATTTGCGAGACACAATGGATCTCGAAAAGTTTGTCGCTCTTGGTGAGAAGACGGGTCTTCCTGGCACCGAACTACGGAAGTGGGTCACCCAGAAGGAAAAAGAAGAAAAAAAGAGGGCCAAACAAGAAAAGGCAGCTGAGCTGGAAAAAGAAAGGTTGGCGGTCGAAAAAGCCAAAGCGGGAAAAGAAGCTGAGTTGGAGAGAGAGAGAGGTTGGCAGCTGAGAGAGCGAAAGAAGAAAGAGAGCAGCAATTGAAGTTGGAGCTTGAAAGAGAAAAGTTGGCAGCCGAAAGGGCGAGAGAAGAAAGAGAGGCAAAGGAGCGACAGCTGAAGGAAGAAAGAGAGCAAAAATTGAAGTTGGAGCTGGAGAGAGAAAGACTGGAAGCTGAGAGGGCGAAAGAAGAAAGAGAAGCAGAGATGGCTGAAAGGGAACGGTAGCGGCAGCACGAGATGGAACTCGAGCGGCTCCGTTTGCAACAGCGAAGTGAAACTTCGGTCCAAGCTAGAGTTGAAAGCAGCGAACGGGAAGATCATGGCTTCCGCTTGAACCCAAGCAAGCTGCTCGTAGCGTTTGATGAAAGGAAGGACGACCTTGACGCGTACCTTCACAGATTTGAGACGATTGCAAGGAGCCAGAATTGGCCGGAACATCAATGGGCAACTGCTTTGAGTACTTGCTTGAAAGGTGAAGCGCTCAGTGTGTACGGTAGGCTGACGCCGGCCGATGCAGCCAACTATGCAAAGGTGAAAGCTGCTTTGCTGAAGCGATTTAGATTTACTGTTGAAGGTTTCCGGGACAGATTTCGGACAGGAAAGCCAGCTGATGGCGAGATGGCTACGCAGTATGCCGCCCGACTTTGACATTATTTCAACAGATGGATCAAACTTTCAGGGACAGCGCAGGAGTACGATGAGCTTAGAGAGCTCCTTATTAGAGAGCAATTTCTCACTAGTTGCCACCCAAGCCTATCGCTGTACTTGAAAGAGAGCAAGGCTGAGTCACTTGAAGGCATGCTTGAATTGGCTGATCAATTCTTGGAAGCGCAAGGTGGCACTAATTTGGCCAAGGTCAAGAAGGAGTGTCCTGAAGATTCGAAAAATTCGGCACCCGAACAAAAGAAGTGTGCACCGGAGAGTGTTCCGCGATGTTTTTTGTGTAAACGAGTGGGTCATCGCGCTAACAACTGTCGAACTAACTTTACGAGCCCCACGGTAGTAAAATGTTTCAAGTGTGGTCAGACTGGGCATAAAGCAGACGCATGTCGTAACGGAGCGAATCAAACTCACCAGGTATCCAGTGTGCTAGCAGCACTGAAATCCGATGATAATGCCATCACCGACGGATTCGTAGAGTTCAAGAATGGAGAGAAACTTCCTATTGTGGGTGCTGTAATGACAGAACAGCCAACCGGTGTTACGAAGGGAATGCCAACGCTGCCTGGAAAAGTTGTGGGCAAGAAGGTTACGGTGTTAAGAGATACCGGTAGCTCCACGGTTATCGTGCGGAGAAATTTGGTACGGGAAAGTGAGTTGACAGGCAAAACGAAACCGGTTTGCCTAATTGACAGTACGGTTCGGATGCTTCCCGAAGCAGAAATTGAGGTGGAAACCCGTACTTCAGCGGGAAAGTTACTGCTCTATGCATGACGACCCCCCTGTACGACCTCGTCATCGGAAACATCTACGGGGCGCGAGGGCCGAATGAGCCAGAATGTTTGGGAGAAGACCCTAAGATAGAGCCCTCGCCAACCCAGCGACCGCGACATACAGTGGAGGAGCATCCCGTGACGGATCTCACTCGAGCCCAAGGTGAAGCCGCGGTGCAAGAGACAGTGAATGTGAAAATGATCGTGTTGAATGATTTCACGTGCTGGGCAGCCGGACTTACGTCGGCTCGATCTCAACCGACCGACAGTGTAAAGGTGACGGAGTCGGCCAGCCAGGCCAAATGTCGTAACATGAACAAGCGGGTGAATAACCGTACAGGATCGGTTGAACGTTATGACCCGTTAATGGTGTCGGAAGTGACAACTATGGCTGAGAAGCCGCCTCAGATACCGTCGTTGGAAGGGGCTCGCCGAAAAAGAACGAGGAAAAACAAGAAGTCGAGCAAGCACCGCAAGAAAGGGCGCAAGCGCCGTTCGAAATGCACAGGATAAGTGTTCAGGACGAATCGAACTGTGTTTGACAGTGCTATATGTTAAGTTAATGTGGTTGTTGTCCTGTGTCACAACTGTATGTCGAATGAGTCAAAATGTTGTTATGGTGATGTGATTGTACAATTGTTGTAATGAGAGAACTTTGTACATTTGTATTGTCTGGAATATGTGATGGAGTGTCGTACTCGTGTACCTGTGGTTATATTTCATGTGTGTGAGATTGAATTACAATGCACAATTGAATAGAGTGATCTATTGTGAATGTGACGTGTCATGAGCGACGGCCTATGTTACAGTCTCTGAGAGTGTGGGAACTGTTCGCGCTCGTTTGTGTGGTTTTGAATATTATGAGATAATATTCCTAAAGTGGGGGGCAGTGTCACAAAACGAGCACTCAAAAAGGACGCGCCGCCAAATTCTCGCGACAAAACGCCGGAGTGACGCAGCGAGGTCAACGATAAAAAAAAGAAAAACATCCAAAGACTCCCTGGGCGCGCGACCCTCTCCCCTCGGAAGCGTAGGTTTGCCGACGAACCTCCTCTCGTCGGCGCCCGAGCAAGCCCTCGAATGTTCTAGATGGAAAGGGGCGTGGTGATGCCGGGTTTAGTCATCCGTCGCGGACGGCCTCCCCTATCGTCTCGACCTTTCCCCCAGCCTTCGCTGCGCATCGCGCCGACGAAACGATGAGAACTTTCTGGAATCTCGCGCGGAAGGTATTTATTCGAGCAGCCGAGATGAGAGATCAGGAGAAGACGGAAATTAGCGCCAGAGCGCGTAGGGATTCCGCCGTGTAGTCGGCGAAGGTTTTGTCCGTAGAGACAAAGCAGGAGAAGAAGATGATTTCCACCTGAGGGGTGACGACTCGAGCTACAGGCAAGAGTGTGTGTTTACCGCTATCGAGCGAAGACGCGTGGCAACAGCTGCAAGTGTGAAGCCGACGTGTTTCCGGCGAAGAAGTTTGAAGCTTGGAGAGTGGCCAATTGAAGACGCGAGGTTTCCTGGAAGAGAAACTTCGGCGAGGTTTCCTGGAAGAGAAACTTCGGGGGCAGCAGAACGACAATGCTGGACTTTGAGTGAGTGATTCTCGGAAGAGTATCATCCAGACTTTTGTTCCAAGAACTTTGGACTGAATAGGTTTTCTATCTCTTTAGTCTTTAAGTGTCTTGGTTGTTCGATGCATGCGACTGCATTGTAGTGCGTATTCTTGTCTGTGTCCGTTGTTTCGAGTATGGCTGATTGTACTGTGTAGTACGTTGTTTGATTTGGTGACATATTGTACTCAACTATTGTGGAGTGTGCATACTTGTGTATTGTTTTCGATCTGCCATTATTGAGAATACAATTTTGTTTGTTTATCAACTGTAGGCTCTGACTTGCTCTTTGGGCCACAGCCGGCGTCCGCTGGCGCGCCAAAAAGGACCACTTCTAAATTGTCCACGCTTTCGTGGTGCGGTTCGGGGAGCCGATACTTCGGCTCTTGGAATTAGCCCGGCGATCGCCTCCCTAATTAACGGGACCGCGTGACACAGGCAACATTGTACGCGTCTTCCTCCGCCGTGTTTGGGACATCGTTGAAAGCGGTGGAATCTTCGTCCATGCCTTTTCCAAGTTGCTGGTCATTGTTATGTGCAGCGAAAGAAAGACTAGTAGCGTTGGGGTCGGACGATGCCCCAATAGCACTTGCCTTGTCAGTGCCAGTGAGCGTCTCTTCAGCGTCACTGCGCATCGTAGGCGTCGTTCACTCGCAGTCGCTAGCAGGGACAGTGCATAATATCGATGATCCTAGACGCTGCTTGCATTGAAGGTCGTGGTGGCTGCGCCAAGAGAGCGAGATGAAAGGCTGTCGACTGCAAGCGAGCGGCATGCATCTGCGTCGCCGCGCCTAGGCAGTACCGACACCGGCTCCGTTAGGCTTAACGGGGCGTTCGCCACCTCGGGATTCTGAAGGCGTTTGAATCAGCTAGAAATAGACTCACAGTGTCCGCAGAGGCACTCGAGAGCTCCGGTAACTTGGTGTGTCCAACTGTACAGATTAATTAGTTGCCACACTTGACTTTCATCCGAAACAGAAGATTGAAACGGGAACCCGTGGGAAACGCGTCCACACACTGTGGCCTCCTGGCAGCGGATCCCCCATCTGCAGAATTTCTTTGTCTGGACTGAACAGTCGGGTTAATGGTATGTGGTCGGTTACCAGTTTGAAGTGGGTCACATACAGATAATTTCTAAACCTACCGGTCACGCCAAATACGTGAGCGAGGGTCTCCTTTTCCAACTGGGAATGGTTTTTCTCGGCTTTTGGTAATGTTCGTGACCTGAATCCGATAAGATGCCTCCGACTTGATGCGACAACACGGCTCCCTGACCTACTGCTGACACGTCACACTTATGGGGGAATGGGCTTGCTTGGGTCACAATGCTCCAAAAGTTTCATTCTTTACCACCTGCTTGGCTCACTCTAAAAATTCTTACACCCAGCAGGGTGCATTTGTTTTGTCCCATGGGCAACACCCTGTTAGGGTGTCCAGGAACATTCTAAACAATAAGGTGTTTAGAAACACCCTGAAACCGTAGGGTGTGAACAAACGTTACACCCTACTTTAATAGGTGTTTATGAACACCCCTAAACTATTGGTGTTGGATGAAGCTACACCCATGCGAGTGGGTTGTACACTGGAAACCCCCTTGAAACGATGGCAGTCATATGGATGAGCATACTTGATTAAATGAAGCGCAATTAACAGGCAACAAAAGTAGAGACACAGGAGGTGACGCTTAGACTTGTGTGTTGAGGAGAGCCGTTCACAGCACTTCATTCCATCAAATACGCATCACCAACTGGCCCAAGCCTCGATTGTTCTCAGGGAGAAGCATATATGAACCTTCTCTGCGGCTGATAGAGAAGAAAGAAGATACTGGTGTCCCCCACTGCCCTTATACCTGCATACATGCAGCTGATAAAGTAAGGTGCCATGGTCTTGAATGAGCTGCATGAGACCAGTGTATATATGTGTACGTAGACTGGGCTGTAAACGACAAAGACGTGGAAGGCACCACACACACACACACACACACACACACACACACACACACACACAAACACGCACACGCACGCACACACACCACAGTAGTGCAAGTAGTAACCTGTAGCGTAAGGTCCAACCGAACATAACGCCGAAGCAAAACACAATTAAGCCCATATGTTAACATCTGCCTTTATTATGGAAAAACTGCAAATCTGACAAGCAGGACTCTGATGGCATTCTATAAAACTTTGAAATATGTCACAGGACCAAGTTTTTTTCTCTGTATACTAAAAATTCATTGTTTTCAATACAATAAACCTCCACGACTTTCAAAACATTTGTGCTAGTCGGGCAAACGACTGAGACGTATGGCGTTTGATTGACACCTATACAATAGAAAAAAACACGTAGAAAGAGTAAGCGAGTTTGTGGAGTCACATTTACAACCTATTACATCTCGCAGTATAAATTTCAACATTAAAAAAGAGAACATTCAACAAGGTAGTGTAATTGGGGATGTATTAATGTAATGTCAGTGTTGGTATACTTCTAACTCCAAAACCACTCGCCACTGCTGCTTGCACAATAATCTTCAGCTGCTGAGATGACTGGTGCCTTCGAGAGAAGTGGGCGAAGCTGTTCTTTCTGTACAGGAAATTCAGTCCCGGAAACCTAAAATAAATACACAAGGAACAATGACTGAAATTTCACAAAGAGTGCAACATACAGTGTGCACCATGCATAACTAACTGCTTTCTTATGTGTAAGTATAAATTGATTGCATAGCAAGCATAATCAGTGGCATCGGGCTCCTATGCAGTGAGAAATGCTAGAAAAGGTATGCTTAGCAATAAACGCCATAAAAAGCGCGCTGTGGCAGAATCCTTAAGCCTTTTGTGCCGTAGATATGAACCCTACTTTACCCTTTCAGCTTGCTCGTGCAGGCAAATAAAAAGGTGCTGCTCCAAGTTGATAATGTTCCATAAGCTGCATGCAACGACCAATCTAAGTGAATATATCTGCATATCTACCATGGTACTCATTCGATTAGTTTATTAAAAAGAATACAGTACGACACGCAAAGACATATACATATTTTATCTGTATTGCACAAAAGCACAATGGCACTGAGCATACATGACGGTATGCGCATTGAGAAGGTATTCAGTGCAGGTAACTTGTAAAATTAAGTACTGCACAGTTACGTATAAAATGCGAATGATACTAGTGTTCTTGAATGGGCTGACATTGACACGATTATATAATGGAAGAATTGGCTATTGGGTCATTCCACATCTGACGTCCCAGCCATTTTGGTGACCAACGCAAATGTATTCGAAAAAAAATCGCACTGATTTTACTGCACTGAACAAGGTAACTGCAAGAATATTTCGCAGACAAATAATTTATTGGTCGAGTGGCTGCCTCCTGAACTTCCCGGAATCTCGTCTGGATGTTTGTGAAAAAAAATTATTTCATAAGTATATCTTCTTCTGTGCCAAATTTGATTGATTTGTGGGGTTTAACGTCCCAAAACCACCATATGATTATGAGAGACGCCGTAGTGGAGGGCTCCGGAAATTTCGACCACCTGGGGATCCTTCTGTGCCAAATTTAGTCTACAAGTTAAGTGAAGGGCTTGCGTAAAGTGTTTGAAGCTCAGTAATATTATTACGATTTTTCGACCACATACGCCTCAAATAATTTAGCCGAAATGTGTTATATCTGCATTTTACCATATCAATGCTGCACTTTGAATGAATATGTGAGGAGTGAATGCATAATCCACATAGGGTATATTTGGAGGATAAAATATTTTAGACTTCTCAAGCTGTCAAACTTTACGAGAAAAAATCACAAATTTCACAAAATATATTGTTTTGCCTATAATGAGACGCAACTTGCACCATGTGGTGGTTGAATTAAAAGAGACTTTTTACCTAAATCGAAGCAAATAAACAGTTCTTTTCATGTGCCAAATTTTGTCATAGCAATTTATGTTTTGAGAAAAAGATCACAGCATATCCACGGAGTGAATGATGATGAGTGGGGCGTAGCGTTCGTCCGTCCGGACGCACAAATGGATGGACAGACAGTCTGACGCCAGTATGGACGAACAGAAAGACGGACGGACTCACGGACAGACCGACACACGGAAGCCCGAACGGATGGATGCACAGACGAACGGACGAAAGCACAAACGTATGGACGAACGATTCGCCCCACGAATCACCATTTTGTCCGTGTATATGCTGTGAAAACCACTAGCGCTATCAATTGTGCAACTCATCAAGTGGCTACATAATACTAGTACGACTACAGAGGAGTGAATGACCCACGGCCTCAAGAGCTTTGCCCCTGAATAATTTTTGAAGTTCCAAGTTCCCCATTCGCCATTTGGTCATACAGCAGCCGACGCCTCGAAGTTCCCCATTGCCGTTGATGGGAAAATTCAAAAAAAATATTCTATTCCTTGAAATAGAAATTGTAATGATGAAACTTGTCACATATAAAGAACTGTTTATTTGCTTTCAATTTAGGTAAAAGGTGATTTTTATTTGGACCACCACATGGTGCAAATTGCGTCTCAATACGGATAAAAATGACAATTCTGTGAAATGAGTGATCTTTTCTGTTAGAGGTTAACAGCTTAACTTGTCTAAAAATAATTTTTCATCAAAATATCTTTTCTGTGAAGTAAGTAGTCACAGCTCAGATATTCATACAAAGTGCAGTATAGCAATGAAAAAATGCAAACATAACACACTTTGGCTAAATTCTTGCAGACGTATGTGGCCGAAAATTTGTAATAATATTGCTGAGTTTCAAGCACCTTACCTAAGCTCCTTTACTTAACATGTGTCAAAATTGGTATAAAAAAAGGTGCGGTACTTGTAGAATATTTTTTTTCACAAACAACACTGAAACAACAGTCTGGAAAGCTTGAAAGGCAACCACGTGACCAAAAACTTTTTTCTCTCCGAAATATTCAAGCAGTTATCTGTTTTCAGTGCATTAAATCAGCGCGTTTTTTTTTTTTCAAACACTTTTGCCATAGCCGCAACATTGGCTGGGAAATGTTGAATAAAGTGACCCTGTTACCTTCACTCAATGACCATTGCATACTGCTAAATTAGGGCCATTTGTTTCAACCAATCTGTCAGGGTGATAAAGCAGATATAACTCCTTCCCGATGCAGCGTAGGTTGTTCAGTGGCTGTGCGTGTTGTGTTCCCAGATAGATATGCTGCCCAGTCTTACATTTTGGCTGCAACACATGCTTAGATAACGTGCAGTATGTATAACATTAAAGTGTTTTGTGCAACAAAAAACTAATACGCTTCACATAGCGAAAATACCTTTAACATCTGAAGTACTTAGCGAAGTTAAATGCCAAAGCGAGGCGATGGCAATAAAATTCTGAATAACAAGAATATTTTGAAAGTTACACATGATGAAAACAATCTGATTAAAATGTGCTCGAACGTTAGCAGTTATGTTCAAACAAGCGTTTGCGCTGTTCAAGTAGGCAATTCGACCACACACACAGACGAAATGTCTGTTCAAACAAAAGTCCAGCTTCAGTGCTCGATCCGCTACACAGGCACGGCTGTCGGCAGTGTCACGCTACGTTGCGGGTGAACGAAAATACCGGTGAAGACAAATTTAACAAAATTGAATGTATTAGCAAGTAGGCAAACTTCGCGAGGCGCACCTAACGCGAAGCAATATGCTGTGTTGTCACCCGATGCATCAACCCGAGTTATCTCGGTAGTGTTACCGCACAAAACGAAAAAGTACCGAAAACAACGACATGGACACCAGGCCCTTGTTTTCCGTTCTCGGACTTTTTGTGCAATAAGAAAAAAAAGAAAGTAGATGAACTACCGACATGCCCAAGCATATGCGTCTTACATACGGTTGATGCCCAGAGCTAACAGGTGCCGTCCCCACACATGTATTAATTAGTAAACTAAAATTCGTGTGCAGCACGAGCGGACCCCGTTAAAAACGGCTGCCAATAAAGGGCACAGCAAAAATCTGTTCAATTTCTTCGCTGAACCTCAGCGGCGCTTTCTCACTCTGCTTTGTACTCCAAACAATCTAAACAAACAAAAAAAGTTGCCCACAATCACACTTCGCCATCATCCCCGTGAAACAGTTCGGACAAATATTCTCGCTAAGTAAATATATACTGATTTGTCATCAACTAGTTGAAAACAAAATTGCTTGAAGGCGTTATTCTCGTGTTCACGCAGTTAACAAAGCGCTGAACGGAACAACGTGAGAGCGGTACTCACTATTTCCTTTCGAGTACTCCACAATATGAATCCACAGGTCCAGTCTTCAGGATGGTGCACCTTCGCAATAATCAGCACTGACAGAACACACTGGTGGAGCACAGAGCGCAGGCACATTTCAAACTATACACCGACTAATAAACTCTACCGATCGAGAAACCACGCGCACCACACGCACACACACGGGAGGGTTTATCGCCAGCGTACGCTGTGACATGTAAGACGATGTCGACCCCTTTCCCGCGCTGTGCGCCCGGCGCGCAGCAATACCGGGCAGCCACGGAGGAAGGCGGGCAGCCAAGGTTGTCTAGGCGACGAGACTTGATGGCGCCTTGTGGTGCTCTCAGACCGGCTAGATGTGGTTTAACGCTAGCTCCGGCCCTCTGCTGATAACGTTGGCGCTGCTTTTTTTTTTTTTTTTGCGGCAGCGATCTGTTCCGTTATGCGCGTTCTTTAACAGTGCATCTGAATCGCAGTGAACTTTGTGACGGTGCAGTGCGGCCAGCACGAGCTACTAGTCAGAACGCGCATTTGTAATATTCAGGAGCAATGTTTGGCGCGCCTTCACTGACCTAATGTAGTGAATTTTGGTAAAAAAGCTAAGCTGATGCTTTTTGCTTATCTATATGGGTCTTTAGGGACTGCACATTCAAGGTCACGTGGGCGATATTTTATCAGCACTTTCATTTCGGTAAATACATTGCAACATTGCATGCATCGGCCGTCACACTATTCGATGAGAACATATTGCCACGTGCGTACTGCTAGGAAGACGAAGACGACAGCGCATACGCGCATCTGCACGCTTTTATGCAGCAAGCAACAACAAGAAAGAAGAGGAACGCTCTGACACGCAGTAAATAAAAATACTGACCTGCTGCTACTTGTCAACCTGTTAATCACTACTTCTGTCGTCACGTTGCAGCAATACATTTGCACTTAGCTTGCAGTCCTTGGAACAAGACCTCGGCTGAGAATATTTCATCAATGTTGTTTTCTCACTACCTACAAAGTCAAGGCTTTGACCGAAGCACGTCTGCTGGGGAAGTTACATAAAAAAAAAGAAGGTGATCCACAAAAAAACGGAGAGAGAGAGAACTAGAAAATGCGTTTCGGCTCCCCTGAGGAGAGTTTTGTTCGCAATTTAGTCCACAAGGCTCCCGTCATTGCGAGCAAGGCTGCGTCAAGGTCACCGAAATGTCCTTATTCAGCCTTTTTCTTTATGGTTGGTGTCCTCTTCCTAATTTCCATGACGCACTCTTAAGGACACATGAAGATGAACATTCGCTACAGTAATTAAATAAAACGTGACTTCTAAAAATACATGACGTCAATGTTCGTTTTTAAGGGACCTGATGGCCTGCTGACGTGGCGGTTATGGCTAAACAACTGTGCTGTTGCTGTTTTTTGCAGGTGGTGGTTGTTTTATCTCCAGCTTTAAAAGCTTCGATCTTATGGGGGGAGGGGGGAGTGTTCTATGCATGGCTACACCAATTGCGCAACATTAGCTTGTTCAGGTAAATCAGTGTACTTTCTGAGTGTTTACTAATCACGCTAATGACAAGGATGAAAGAAACAGGTACAGGAGAATTGGCCCTTAGTCTATTGAACAAGCGTCGCTCCTATTGTATCTTCCATCTTATAGTAGTTTGCGTGCTTTATCGATGAAAACTACGTTTCGGTAACATTACTTTCTGCTTCGATTCATTACTAGACTCTCAAGCAGCTAGTAGTGGGAGCCTTGCTGGTATCAGGATGGTTAACGTATACTAACAGTATAAGCAAAACGGCCCGAAAATGTCGTGCATTTGTAGCCTTGTAGGCACGTGTGCTCAGATTTGGGTGCACGTTAAAGAACCCCAGGTGGTCGAAATTTTCGGTGCCCTCCACTACAGCGTCTCTCATAATCGTATGGTGGTTTTGGGTCGTTAAACCCCACATATCAATCAATTATTTGTAGCCTTGCTCATTACACCCCAAATATAAGGGTGTAAATGGGGTGTTTTGAGGGTGTTTTAATTACAAACACCTCAAGTTTCAAAATGGGGTGTAAAGGGTGTTCATATGGGTGCTTTTGATGCGTACACCCGTTTTACACTTTTTAGGGTGTGAAATTTTTAGAGTGCTGTTTCGAAAGCATTCTGCTGGTGTCTGCTGCAGACCCAATCTACGTCCTTTGCCAACAATCCATACTAAGGCCCTAGTAAAGTCCACACATAGAGCAAAAAGTTGCCGTAGTAATTTAGCAGACGTAAAAATGCTCTTAGTTATCTTACCGATGTGGGCTGGGAAGCATCGAGCATTGGCGTGGTTTTGTCACACTTGGTATGTATGCTGTTTCTGTTAATTCAGTGTCCGGGAATTGTGACTTGTTCTTGGCTAACTTGCGGCTACACTTCTCGTGTCGTAGGAGCAGGCCGTGTTCCTTCAGGCGCTGTAGCACTTGCTCCAAGACTTTGCAGTCATTTCCCTTGTCCAAATATATACCTGCACGCCGGGAATCCCGCTGAGCACGGCTTCCAAGCGCCGCTGGAAAACTGCCGGCACAGACATAACTCCGAACACCAGCTTGTTGAAACAGTAGAGTGTTCAAAACAACTAGCCACTTTGAGTCCTCGTGATGGGGCAGCTGATTACAGGCGTCCTGCAAGTCCAACGTGCGAAAACCTTTCCCTTCGTTTAGATTCACAAAGATATTGTCAACTCGTGGCAGCGGAGATGGCTTTAAAATTGTAGCTGCGTTCACCACAAAAGAGAATTCGCCACATAATCGCACCTTTCCATCTTTTGACTACGGGTACAACGGGTGTGTCACACTCAGTAGATATCACTGGTGATAACACCCTTCCGTTGCCATTCAATCTAACTTAGCCAACACCAAAAGTTTGAGTTGATATGGCACCGCTTGAACCGTACAAAACCGTGGTCTTTCTTGTACCTTCTCTGACGGCGAGTGTACTGGTAGCCCTCGGAGCAAACTCAAATCCAGAGCGAAGACGATACTGTGTTTTGATAGCATAGTTTTCAGCATTAAGTCAACATTTTCCCCTTGCTCGCACGCCACATCGTTTCAGTGATTACCGGCACGCATACCATTTTGAAGCTACGGATAGTATCACGACCGCAAACCATTTGTCGCGGACAATCAATGACGAAGAGTTTGTTCTGAATGGTCGCGTCACCCATGGTTGCATTAAGTTGCAATTTTCCGTCGATAGGAAGTAGGCCCTTGAAACACGACAGCTTGATTGTTCTGGTCTGAGACATAGCCATTTGCCTCAGTGTTGCTCGAACACTGACTGCAGAGATACGCTCACAGGTGATCCCATGTCTACCAACATCGTGAGCGGCACTCCGTTCCAGCTTATCTGGCAAAAAAATAGGCTTCACGTGCCCGCTATCCATCGCTTGATGAGCAATCGGCGAGTATACAGCTTCGCAGTCATTCGAACTATATTGTGGGACTTGCGAAAGAGAGTTCGCTTGTTGCCTCCAATTACTGAGTTCGTCTGACGCTTTACACACACGCGCCAGGTGGCCGTGTTTCCGGCAGCGATCGTACATAGTTCTGAGATGACGACAATCGTCTGCTTGGTGTGAGAATGCATCACAGCGAGTGCAAGGCCGATGCTCATCGTGAGATAGCCAGCTTGCTTTTTTACACATCGAGCGTGAGAGGCCCGACCGGACAAAATTTGTTGCGTTGGCTACCGGGAAGGGAGTGGCTGCAACCGCTGTGCGTTGTGCGGAGTGGCATCAGTATCGATTACGAAGTATTCTGCTGCCGTCAAGGTCATGGAACTACTGGTCAACAACACTTGCTGATGTCATCATCTCTAACACCACTAACAATGAAGTTGTGCAGGGTGCGGTGCAACATGACGTCAAAATTGCAGTCTTTGGCCATGCGGCGAAGGGCGGCAACGAAATTCTACATTCGCTTACCTTCTGTGTGCGCATGAAAAATCGGTAGCTGGCTGCTGTTTTGTTGATTTGCGGCTCGTAGTGGCTCTGTATATACTTGATGAAATAGCTGTAGGTGAGGTCGTTCACGCTCTTGGGCTGGCATCGTCTATGTAGTAGCTTCACAGCATCATTTGACACAGCCTAAATTAGCAGGGCTCGTCGTTTTGCTTCATCAGGGATTTTTTTTTACTTGAGAGTGTGCTTCCAAGCGTACCTTGTAGGCGGACCAGCATCTGTCTTCTTGAATGCAGGCGCTTGTCCCGGTGCCATCGCTGCCTGTTCCAGTAGCCGCCCTTCAAAGCATCCTCTTACCACGCCGATTCGTGACTCGTCGCCACTGTTATGCCGCGAGTGAACGGCTCAGTAATCAAGCAAAAAAAGATGTTTAATTTTGCATGCCTCGCTTTTATTTCCAGTGCGATGGCGTCATAGCATGATTGGTGACACACTTGCATGACGTAGCAATGAACACCTTGAAAGCGAAGGCCGTTGCGCGGAGAGCTCGCAACGCGGCTGCAACACGGTCTCACCGACAACACCTCGCGGTGAGAGCTCACGAGCCTCAAGGCTCCACACTTAAAGAGGCCCTGAAACACTTTTTGAGCATGGTCAGAAAATGCTGCTGATTGGTAGCAGAGGTTCCAGAGAACGCGCGAGCCAAATGTTATAGCGCAGCACGCAGCCTGGAACTCACTATAAAATATAAGTCAGCTCAAAATTCCTTTCTCTTCTATCGACAAATGATGGAAGACGTTCAAAAAGCAACGTAGTTTACCCATCTATCAGCCATTGGCTGATTTGGACATGGCACGTTCGATTGTTCCAGAGGTCGCCGCAAGAGGCCGTCACTTGTCCACGCGTGCGTGCGCGATCGCACTGAAAAAGCCGCGCATTCGAAGGAAAAAAAAAGAGAAAATGCTCAAGGTCACGAGACACACGTGAGGTTTTTCGTTTGCCCCTCCCACACCTCCTTGCTTAGCTTCCAGCGCTTTCGTCGGGACGAGAGAAGGGAGAAAGCGATTGCAGCGTGCGATAAATCTTTGTAACTCTGCTCGTACTGCACAGATTCTTAAAATTTTTGCGGCGTTGAATTTGTGAGGAAATACGCTTTTCCAGCGATTTACTTCCATAGTTACTCAAAAAAACTGTTTCAGGGGCCCTTGCAGGCGGTGCCGCAAAGTGGGCTGCTTGAAGAGGTGAGGGGTTGAGTGCACGCACCTTTTGGGGGCCGCATCTCTCGCTTTTGCGCACGTGCCGCAATAACCTGGCAATACTTCTCTCAAAGGTACTCCAGCGCACCTGCCACGTAACGTTATCATTGGCTCTGGCAAAGCGGTGAGCCTCGGTGAACGGCGAAAATTGCTATGAGAGCGATCTCACTTGCCGCCTCGTTTTATGCCCACTTTCGCCACTTGGAGATGAAGTTTTCCCCGCTTTCCCCTTTGTTGCCTTGCCGTTTTGGCCACTCCGCCTTCGGTATGAATCAGCCTAAACACGCTAGCGCCAGTTCCAGCATCGATCCGGAGGCGGTGGTAGCGGTAGGGGCTCGTGCAGCCAAAGCGAAGTGGGCTCATCAACCAGCGGATCCCGAAGTGAGAGCCCGCAAAGCAGGTGGCACGCAAGCAGCGGCAAGAGAACCTCGTATCGGAGCGGGCGCGGGAAGCCGTGTCCAAGCTCCGAAAGCGGTCGCAGCCTGATGTTGTTTGCACCGACGTGTGCTTCATGCACAATATATCCTCCATCGCTCATTCAGCTATACGACTGATTCTGGTTGGACGACAACCTCACCACCATCGCGTCCATACACAATGACCAGTTCCGTGCCAACGCTATCGCCGTGCTCCTACAAGAGTCATATGGTTTCACCGATAACTATTCGAGCTTCGAACCTCTCATGATTATTATCTTTCTGGAGATGGTAGGTTTTTATTTTTCATCTTCCAAACTGAAGTTGTCTGCTTGAAAGTTCAGGATGTGACGTGTGCAATAATATTCCGCTACTGACGTTTTACAGCGTATCTCGGACTTCGTGCCCCAACCTCACCATCCTTTATTTCTTCACGCTATTCGGGGATATGGCGATAGCTTAGCTATTATGTCTGCTCTTTCTGGGTTCATTGGTTTTGAAAAATACAGTCACCTCCACGCTGCAGTAACACCTACGCTTCTCAGCATTATATAACTGCTGCACTTGAACAACAACCGAAGTGTCGATGGTGTTTTGCGGCGCTGACATTTCTCACAAGCCGCAACGTATCTTCTGACTGAGCGCGCAAGCCCTGGCCAAAAAAATCGTTGGCCTATTCGGTCATAAGTGCGTGACACACCAAGGTGACCAGCAGTTGGAAGGTCATGAAGTTCATGTAGAATTTCCGAGCGAAGGTGTTTCGGAATGACAAGCAGCAGAGCCGGTCCATCCGCCTCCAATACTTTGGCGGTATAATACACCATCGTGGAGCACGAATGAGCGATGGGACTGACTGGAAGATGGTGATCTGAGGCGCTCAATGATAGCACGCAAGGACGCATCATGGCGCTGCTCGTCACCGATGCATGTCATTTGCGAAAGGGAAAAGACGCAAGGCTCGGTGACGGTGTCAGCCATAGTGCTCGACTAAGCGACCGGGTAGCGGGACAGGCAGTCTGCGTCCTGATGTAGGCGTCCGGACTTGTACGTCACCATGTAGGTACACTTTTGGAGTCGCAGAGCCCAGCGCCCGAGGCGGCCAGTAGGATCCTTCAGTGAGGTAAGCCAACATAGCGCATGATGGTCAGTTATCACAGAAAAATTAGTGCCATATAAATATGGGTGGAACTTTGAGACTGCCCAAACAAGAGCAAGACATTCACGGTCCGTAATAGAATGGTTGCGCTCAGCAGTTGTGAGGAGGCGGCTAGCGTTGGCGACAACTCGGTCGTGTCCCCGTTGGCGTTGGGCTAACACGGCTCTGATTCCGTGACCACTAGCATCGGTTCAAACTTCTGTCGGAGCGAATGGGTCAAAGTGAGCCAATATGGGTGGAGTCGTAAGTAGCGTGATTAAGTGAGAAAAGGCAGCAGCTTGGTCAGTACCCCACGTAAACGTGACGTATTTCTTTAAGCTCTGTGAGGGTCGAGCGATGGTTGCGAAATCTTTCACAAACCTTCTAAAGTAGGAGCAAAGTCCTACAAAACTCCAGACGTCTTTGGCTGACTGGGGTACAGGAAAACGGGTGACTGCACGAATTTTCTCGGGGTTCGGCTGCACACCAGAGGCGTCGACAAAGTGGCCCAACACTGTAATTTGTCGGCGTTTGAAGCGGCACTTCGACGAGTTCAATTGAAGGCCTGCAGTGTGGATTATGTCGAGAATAGCTGACAAACACTGAAGATGGGTCTCAAATGTTGGGCAATATACAACGACATTGTCAAGATAACAAAGACATGTTGACCATTTGAACCCGTGTAGCAGAGAGTCCATCATGCACTCGAACGTGGCTGGGGCGTTGCATAGCCCAAACGGCATGACCTTGAACTGATATAGGCCGTCTGGAGTTGCAAATGCAGTCTTCACTAGGTCTTTTTCGTCGACAGCAATCTGCCAGTAGACGGAACGTAGGTCTATTGTAGAAAAGTATCGGGCGCCGTGGAGACAATCGAGAGCGTCATCGATGAGGGGTAAAGGGTAAACGTCCTTTTTCATGATTCTATTCAGATGACGGTAATCCACGTAGAAGCGCCACGTGCCATCTTTCTTTTTAACGAGCACAACGGGGGACGCCCAAGGGCTCGAAGAGGGTGCTATAATTCCTTTGGCTAACATCTTGGTGACTTCTTGTTGAATTACTTTACGCTCGGTGGCAGACACCCGGTATGGACGCCGATGAATGGGACGAGAATCAGCTGTGTTAATGCGGTGCTTGACGAGTGAAGTCTGGCCAAGTGGACGGCTGTCGATGTCGAATATGTCGAGGTATGAAGCCAGAAGGCGGCATAGCGCGGTTGACTTCTCAGGTTTGAGGTCCGGGGCGATCATGGAGCATAAGGTCGCATCGAGGCGCGTGGCACCCTGCGAGTGATGTGGGTGCTCGGGACATACGTATGCCGTAAAACAGGTGACGTGGTCGTCAATTAAGGGCCTTAGCGTGGTGACCGAAATTCATTGGGGTAGCACTTGTTTTATGAAACCGAAATTAATAACAGGTAAATATGTTCGGTTAGAGGCCATGCTTACGACGGAGTGTGGGACAGTAATGTCACGCGCCAGGAGAACACCAGTAATCGGCGTCACGATATAATCACCGTCGAGCACGGGAGAGGGTGTTGCCAATTCGATGAATGTGAGAGGTTTAGGCGGTATCCGGAAGAAGTCAGTGGTGCACAAGCTGTTCGAGAGTTCAGGGTGAGAATCCGGGAGAAGAGGAAGTTCTTGGCAGAGAGTACCGGTGGCACAATCGATGAGGGCAGAATGCGTCGATAGAAAGTCCATGCCAAAGATTAGGTCGTGGGGGCAATTTTCAAGCGCCGTAAATAAAACGGAGACATGGCGGCCGCCAATACTAACACGAGCGGTACACATCTAGGTGTGCCAAACATGAGCGCTGCATATTTTTAAACACAACTCTGTATTTATGTCACTAAAAACACTACTGCTCGGGACATAGATGACCTACAAATTAAGCCTAATAAAGCAGCACTTGATCTTTTGTTACCTGTTCTTACCCATCTGTTTAATATCTGCTTATCTACGGGAGTTTTCCCAGAAAGAATGAAGCATGCGAGAGTTAGTGTCTTATACAAATCTGGTGACCGAAATATCTTTTCTAATTATCGTCCGATCTCCTTACTTCCTGTTATATCTAAAGGGCTAGAGAAAATCATATATCAACGTGTCATGTCTTTTTGTGAAAAGTACTCTATATTATCACCGCATCAATTTGGCTTCGGACTGGGCATGTCCACGGAACTGGCTCTCTTCAGACAAAAAGAACTCATACTTAACTCATTTGAAAAGAAACTGTTAACACTGCAGTGTTTTTATTGACTATTCTAAAGCGTTCGATAGAATCAACCACGAAGTACTCTATGCAAAATTGCGTCATTATGGTTTTCGGGGATCCCCACTTGACTTTCTGAAATCTTATTTATCACAAAGAAAGCAATCTGTAGTTATAAATGACAGCCAATCCTCCCTACTAACCATAACGCCAGGTGTACCTCAGGGCAGCATATTAGGGCCCCTACTGTTTAATATTTATATAAACGACATAACAAGTGTCAGCAAATATGTGGACTTTATAATTCATTCAGATGACACTAGTATATTTTTTCATGGTAATGATTTAGGTAAGCTTGCAGACTCAGCCAACAACATTCTTAACAACATCTTCATATGGAGTACTGCAAATTATTTATTGATCAACACAAAAAAATCCAAAGCTGTGGTATTCGCACCGGTTCAGAAGGCTGTCTGTCGTGGTTTGGATATATATCTCGGGCCCGAAAAAAATTGAGGTTGTCAAAGAAGTTTCATCATTAGAAGTAATTTTTAATAAAAATCTTAATTGAGACGAACACGTGAATAAATTAACTAGAAATATAGCCAGGACGTGTGATGCTCTCTCTAAATTTCGACAAATACTTCCAGCAAACATTAAACTTTTACTCTATAGTACGTTGTTTTCATCTCACATAAACTATTGTAGTCTAGTGTGGGCAGATACATCTAAAGCAAATCGGAACAAAATATTTTTACTGCAGAAAAAAACGATTCGTCATATTGCAAACGTACCATACGACGCACATACAAGTCATTTATTCAGAGAATATAGGATTTTACCCATCGATCACATACACAGCTTCAACCTTATTGTGAAATACAAACAAAGCTTGCTATCAAACAACGCTTGTTTTCTTAAACTGTGTAACCTCAGAAAAAATAGACAATCCTATTATGACATTCGGAAAAGGCCTTCCTGGTTCGTTCCTTATTCGCGAACTAATCACGGTTTGAGAAGACTTGAACACTGTATTCCAGCTTGTTTTGACGTGTTTGAAAATAAAAATATCGACATCTTTAATATACATAAAAAACAACTTAAGAACCTTCTCATCCAAAATGGCGGCGTGTAGTTTAGCTTCTTCTAGTTGTCCGGCTACAATACTATATGTAAAAGAAACACCCTATAATAGTGCTCGTGTGTAACATGGCATCCTATGATGTTTGCTTTCTTTGACATTTTTTTTCGTTGCTTTTTTTTACGAGTAAAACATGCAACATTTCACTCGTCAGTGTTTCCCTTGTGCATTAAAACTTGTGCTTTTCGCATACCCAGTGTTGTAAATGTTGTATAATCATTTTGTAATACTTTGGTAGCCGTTTAGCAACGTGTGCATTGTTTTATGATTGACCGCACGCTGTTTTCTTTTGTTTTTTGTTGTTTTTCTCTTTTTGTGGTTTGCTTATTTTATGTAAACCTGAAACTGATGTAATTTTGATTCATTTTCTTTTTATTTCCTAATTTCTTGAAGTTTTGAAAATTGACGTCAAATTGTTTTTTCATGTTTTGTGCTCTGCGGATTTTTGTAATGCCAAGTGAAAAGGGGTAGGAGCCTCGTCAAGCTGCCAACATAGCAGCTTTTTGCTTTTATCCTTGCGTTTTCTTTTTCGCAACTCTGTGAAGAAAATGCTCAATTAAACTGAAACTGAAACTGGAACATTCCAGTGATGGCCACAGTTCCACCATCAGCGACACGGAGGGCTTTAGTTGCTGCAGGCGTGAGGACTTTTTTGAGCAGGCGACACAGCAGACCACTCATCATGGACACTTGAGCTCCGGTATCAACTAACGCCGTCAAAGAAATACCGTCCACATACCCCTCAATCAAGTTCGCATTAGTGAGGAGCGTCAACGGAGAATTCGGATTAATCGCAAGTGATTCAGTACTACCTTCCAGAGCTGCATGATCTAATTTTCCGTCCGAGAGGATCCATAGTTGACCGGCGACGGATAGCGGCGTGGTTGGGGCGATGGGGAACGGCGGCGTTGAGGTGACGGTGAACGAGCAGTGGAACGGCTGTTAGTAACGTCGGAAGAAGGGTACACACGACTGGGCGAATACCGACGCGAGTCCTCGTATGGTCGAGTAGAGGAAAATGGGCTCCAGTTTGAGGGCGTCCAAGGGCTGCGGCAGTAGCGGCAGATATGGCCAACTCGGTGGCAGCGGAAGCAGATCGGCTTGTCATCTGCAGTTCTCCATTCCGCCGGATTGCGGGATCGCGGAATGAAATGTAAGTCATGGCGTGGTGCATTTGTTGCCATTGGTCTGGAGACGGGTCGGGAGATACAGCAGGCCACAGGAAAACCAAGCTTTGCAATTTCCTGCCTCACGATGGCTTGAATAACGGAGACCACCGGACGCGTTTGTGCGGCGCCATGATCGAGCGGATGTGGAGGAAATGGCGCCGGACTTGATGCCTCAAGTTCCCGTCGAACTATTTCTGGCACGCTGTCTTGCACGGGTGGTGCGGCACCGAGATCGGTGCAGGTGGATGTAACAGCCGTGTTTGGTAGCCGCGTGAATTGAGGCAGAACACGGCGGCTTTTGGCCATTTCGGAGCGGTGGCATTCCTTAATAGTCATATCTACGGTCCTGACGTTAGTGTAAACGAGCAAATTGAAGGCGTAGTCCACGATGCCCTTGAGTATGTGGCCCACCTTGTCACTCTCTGTCATTTGCTCGTCGACTTTTCGGCACAACGCGAGCACGTCCTGTATGTACAAGACATGCGACTTTTTTAAGGACTGCACACGAGTGGCGAGTTCTTTTCACGCTTCCATTTGGCGACCGGACGGGTCCACAAAGATGTCGCGTAGTCTCTCCTTGAAGGTATCCCAGTTGGTGAGCTCGGTCTCATGGGCGTCGAACCAGACCCGTGGGGTGCCGTCCAAGTAAAATAATACGTTGGTGAGCATCATGGTAGGGTCCCATCGGTGTGTCTGGCTAACACGCTCGTACATACGTAGCCAGTAGTCAACGTCCAGCACAGGTTGTGCGGAGAATGTACCTGGATCACGGGGGGTGGGCATCGTCAGGTATGTAGTGGCTGGACCTACAGATGAAGACGCTGATGGGCTGTTGTCATTGGTAGCCATGGCCGGAGACTGAACGGTGCGGCCACTGCGAAGCTTCGGGGTGAAGACGAGGAACGTTGCACCTCCTCGAAATATGTTACGGAAAAGAAAAGACGCTGTAACGACGAGGCTGGGGATTAGATACATTCAAAACCAGCGGTAATGGCGTGACCGGTTCACCAGCGATCGAGCGGAAACAACTCTTCGTCTTCCTCGTCAAGCACACACGCGCGTCGCCCCCAAGAATATCAATATACATGCTTGTAGCATTATTATTATTATTATTATTAATAATATTATTATTATTATTATTATGCAACCGGCGAAATCAATCGACGGTTCTTTCACGCAAACAATTTTTGTTTTCTTTCGGTGATAACGTGCGCTATGAATTCGAAGTAGTGATAGCCTTCAGCAACAAGCCATTCTTCTGGTAGCCCGCACCCCTGTAAACGTTCTTAAAATTGCCAAAGAGCGAGAGAGACCGAGCACCGGCAGCACCCACCCTCTTTCCGATCTGAAGGCACTTCACAACTCGGACTTTCTGTGAGAGTTTTGTCAGCCTTTTCTCCTAGTGGGAAGTAGACCAATGATACCACAAACGCCTTCTGCGTTTTTCATTGTAAACACCAACCAGTGCGGGAAGCTGGACCGTGCGTTCTTCACCAACTGAAGTTTTGACCAATACCCACAGAGTTATTACCAGCGGAAAGTCATGCGGGCGGATGAACTAACATCGTTTTGACGGTCCCCCTCTTGTCACGCGTGAGGAACGGCAGCGGCTACGGTGTCAGTGAACGGGGAGACGTCGGTTATTTCCGTCAGAGGAAGCTGAAGGTATTAGGGCGAGAGGACTTCGCTGACGCCACTCCAGGGGTCTTCTATATATATGATGTGAGTCCGGCGTCACTTCCTACGACTGCCACAAGTATTTTCTATGCAATGCAAAATGGGTCTCTGAAGTGACTTCCGAGAGACGTTGTCGTACTCACGGAAGTCTAAGCTCTGGCGATCACCATGCCATGGTGGTGTTTGTGCGTGGGCATCATCAACAGGCTGCATTTCGGGCTCTTATGTGAACTCATTTGTGGAGGATCTAGTGTCCTTGGTGCGTTGGTGCTTCTGAGAAGCGCCACCCGCGTGGCAAAATTTGTACCTGAGTTTTGCAATATTTATTCATTATTGCTTATTTCTACCTTTGTACACTTTAGAAATTTCTTTTGTATGCATGCAAAAAATACAACTATATTTTGGCGAGCCAGGCATTATTTAGCATTAACTGCCCTCGTTGTGGCCGTTCTGGATATTGATGGTAAATGAAGGATAGCTTGCGACTGATGATTGAAACACTTGTCAAAATACTTGAGACACATGACAAATTCAAGTACATAAGAACTCGTGATTCATCTACACTTCCCCCCACCCCAAAAAAAGCTGAGGCCTGATCGGTATTCATCTACAGTGAAAATCACCGCAGACCATTTCAACGTTTTTCAACACAACCTGATGAAGGGAGATTTCAGAAAATTCTTGGTTTGCGTTTCTGGTTGCTTGAGTTCTCATGAAGTCTTAGCAACTGTTCTTTGATCCCACACGGGAATAATCGTGAAGTTACACAGATGTTGTTGGATTCTGTATTAATGACAGAATGGGGCGCACTAATATTTAGGGACAAAGGAAGAAAAAGCACAATGACACAAACACGTGTCTCATTGTGGCTTTTAATGCGAATTATTTGTTTTAACTGTAGGCAATGTGTGAGTTTCCTTGTATCTATTTCTCTATCTGGCTGCCTATGATAAGGTGCTCTCGTGATCATCTTCGTAACTTGCGGTATATCAAATTTTGTATGAAAGGGTAAGATGGCTTGACGGACATATTTGTCTCGTCATGATATCAATAATGTGAAAACCCCGTCACGTAAGTCGTCAAACTTTTTTCTCTGGGCACGTCTAGCACATACCTGTAACAAAGGGCCGCGGTACACGTGCCACACGTGATCGACATTATATATATAATGATAGTGAGGTTTAACGTCCCGAAACCACCATATAATTATGAGAGACGTCGTAGTGGAGGGCTCCGGAAATTTCGACCACCTGGGGTTCTTTAACGTGCACCCAAATCTGAGCACACGGGCCTATCGACATTTTATATATATACCCATGAACGGCGAAAAGAGAGATTCTTAATTTCAAAAGGACAGTCGTTCTGTCATTTACAAAAAGTCATACCAGTTATGGTAACATACTCTTTCAATGGCGTCCCTTTATTTAGAGTTACGCAGTACAAATATCTTTGTGTCACATTCACTCATGATCTTTGATGACCTACTCATATTATCTTATCATGTTCCAAAGCCTTAAAGAAACTAGGTTATATTCGTCGAACGATGTAGAAAGCCCCAAAAGATAATAAATTTTAATGTATAAATCTCTTGTTCGCCCTATCATCGACTATGCCTCCATGGCGTGGTCACCTTACCGACAATGTGACATAATCAACCTAGAAGCAGTTCAAAATAAAGCTGCCTGTTTTATTTTTCGCAGGTAAGACTGCTACTTTTCACCGTCATTAGCATCACAGGAGCTAAAGCTTCAATCTCTTTACGTACGTCGTGATGAGGAATCATTAAAAATTTTGCACGGCATAAACAACCATACATACCGCATTTCAAACACAGCCTTTTTGTTATTTGCCTGGCCTTCCTCTACCTGCAACTTCCACGAGCTCAATCTTGCTACCTTTCTTGCACGCACACATACATTCAAGTATAGTTTCTTTCCCCGAACAATAGAAGTATGAAATTCCTTACCTGGTCACAGTCTATCACTCCCCCTGAATGATTATGTTACTATTCTTGTTGAAAATGATTATGTAAGAAAAACCTAATTCCTCTATTGTTAGGAATGTATTTTATTGTCATTTTTTGCTACTTTTATGTACCTTTTCTTTTGAGATTTTTAGCACTGTACAATCCCACTCCTGCAATAACCCTTTTACAGGGCTGCAGTATGTAAAATATATAAACGAATAAATGAATAAAATGTGTTAGCGTTACAATGAACCGACATTGGTAGTTTTGATAGGACGTATGCAAGGAATGAATGCATGTCCCAGCAAGACTCGCTCTCAAGCATTCTGTGTGGCAGTCGAGTATTTTATGACAGAGCCTCGCCAGCTCTCCAAACTGCTTGGGAAGATGACCCCATGAAACCATAATATTGGAGAACCGTGAGTTGTAGTTGCAGTGATGGCTGTATAATCTTATAAGTACTACATATATGCACTCCTACAATACAGGCGTCACGTCGAAATAGCATCAATTGCATACATAAGCGCCATTCATTAAAGTTGATATACGAAGCACTATATAGCCCAGGCCACCATCACCGTAAGCACAGAACTAGGTATCAGCTTACCACTTCGGTGTTGGTAATACCCATGTTCCTGTTGGCATCGTTACGCAACTGTAAACAACTCGTTATATAAAACATATGTGACTTTTCAACCTAAGCCTGTGCTTACAAAATTTGTGCATATCATTTAAGTAATATCGTAACCTTTTGCTCAATCAAAAAAATACATCTGACTCCCATTTCCTCCGTATGCTTCGCATGAGATCAGTTGCCATGGTACGTGGAAGCTGTCGAATTTTTTCTTCCTATGTCGCCATGTGTTGGTGCGCCCCATTTTGGAATTAACATGACTAATAACTAGCCAATTGACTGTGTTTTGCTACAATATACGATAACACAGGTATTTCTCTAAACTACAACTCGAAAAAAGCTGTTGTTCAACTATTACACCATCTTCGCTGTACATTTATTCACAGAAGATACTTCAAGAAATTATAAAAAATTACATCACCTCCGGGGAGTGAATGATTAGCGGGGCAAAGATTCGGAGGATGTTATCAGTAAACCGCGAATCCTTCGTCCATCCGTTAATCTATCTATCTGTCTGTCTGTCTGTCTGTCTGTCTGTCTGTCTGTCTGTCTGTCTGTCTGTCTGTCTGTCTGTCTGTCTGTCTGTCTGTCTGTCTGTCTGTCTGTCTGTCTGTCTGTCTGTCTGTCTGGTTGTCTGTCCGTACGCACTTGCTGAGTGAGTCCTAGAACTAAACGGTCAAGTTCCAAGAAAGACATGCATGTACCGACCCACGGCGTAAAGAGACACTAAAGGCAACTATTAAGTCAATGTTTATTGTAGAAATAGCGGTCCAGAAAACTAACAGTGTTACTTTTGTGCCAAGTATGGGCTTATTTTGAAATAAAATCGCGTTTTAGTGGTCCGAATCAGGTTAGCGCACTTCAACTTACCCAGCTCAACAGAATGCTGACGTTACTGTTGCTGTGTACAACGTCGTCCGGCTTTATTGCGCGGCCGCCGACACTATTCGCCCCGTGATCGAGCGGAGTCACTGCCTGGTGGCCACTGGTTGAGGCGCACTATAGTGTGGATTGCTCCCGGCGTCGTCTGCTATCCACACAGGCTAGCACGTGCGCGTACGCGTCATGATCGTGCGAAAAAGGCAGTTTGTTCCACTCTTTTGGTGCAAGAGTAACTGCTTGTACGTTTGCCTAGCACTGTCTACAGAACCATTTGGCCTTACTCGCCTGTATATGTACCGCAATAAGATGAAGTCGAGCGCTTGGCGAAAGTGATGTGTATCGTCATCGTAGCCTTTCTTCGCCAAGGTCATGTCGGTGTAGGTGCCGCTTTTTAGCTGAAGCCTATCGTACAGTGCACTTGGCGTCGTCCCAAACATGAGGAATCATAAAGGTTGTGTGAATGCAGCATTTTAGCGAGTCAGCGGTAAACTAAAGTTTTTCACTATTGTTAGGTATCTACTTAAAAAAAATAGTGGCATTCTTGCTTATCGGTTATGCAACTAGCCTTAGTTGTGCATGAGATAACCTTGTATTGTACGGTCATAGTCCCATGACACTGCTGTACAGTAAACTTTGACACTTCTGTACTTCACTTGAATGACACGGAGCTAATTAAACTTGAGTTGCCGATCGCAATTTTAGCATTGGGCGATATATTTATACAGACAGACCCGTCTTCTTATCAAAGGTGAACACTTGGCAGAAATCTGTCTGGTTGGAATAAGCATGAGGCAATTAGAAAACTCCGACCAAAAAGTTTATTTAGAAAACCAATTTTTCAAAGTCAGACTAAGGGCTGCCTCAAGCGCTGTAATACAATTTTTGGTTGGAGTTTCCTAATCGCCTCACGCTTGTTCTTTGATTTGGGTTCACTTAAAAGATGCCAAATTGTCAAAATTACTCCAGACCACGTGCCTCACATATGACGTATAATTTCAAGGAGAACTTCACCTTTTTTCACATTATCTTGAGAGTTTTTGTGGCGTTGTGCTAGGCAGATGGATGTAGTGGACACACATTCGTTTGAAAAGAAAAAAAAACTTCGTTTCTTTAATCATTCGAACCTTCCCATCACATTGATGCAGATAATCAATATAAGAAAGCTGCGGACTGAACTATTACCTTCTTATACTGTTATAGGAGTATGAACAAGCGCGCTTAAGCGCTGGAAGTCACGTAGCTTTCCTGAATAAACTCATCGACTTTCCTACGTTTATTGCATGAAGAAATGATTAAGACGAAAAGGCAAAATGAGTAATCGCCGTGTTTTGGGGTTCATCGCCCAAAAATATAAAATTTCTTACTTTTTTGGAGGGGTGGGGGTGAGGGTTGATATTTATGACCAGCGCGCATGAAGAATGAATTCAGTCATGCTATAAGCAGTGCATAGTAGACTGGACACAGGCTCAACACCTAAAATAAAAATAGAAGAAACATGACACATGCAGTGCGAAAGTGCAAACAGTTGCCAAGCGCGAACATCCCTTTTAATGGCAGGCTGCGTTTATGTCAAAAGTAAAAGTAACGTTCGATGAGCTTCGTACATCCGTTAAGCAATGAACGGCACATTTATTATGACTGGGCAGCAGTCAACAAATTTTATTCGCCGACAATCGACTCACAGCGCTCAGAAAACGCGCCGTCGCGTGCATTTGCATGCTTGCCGCCGGCCGCCTATCCACACTAGCACGGTGACGGTGCTGCCCCCTATAGCCTAATGTCAGGTGACGTCAGCTTGGCGGGTGCGGCAGCGAAAACTTCGCCAGCTGTACTGGCAACCACGTAGCCACCATTTTGAAGGCCACCCACGGAGGAAGGAAAGGTAAGGAGAGGGCATGCCCAGCCGGCGCAGGGCGTAAAAAATGTGGCAGAAGTGACATCATGGCGGCCATATTCACTAGGCACAATGGCGGCATTGCTATAGTTACGTGTTGCGCAGTGGAGCTGGTCTAGTAGTGAGCGGCCGCGGCTGGCGGCGGAATGTGTGCCTCCCCAGGTCTCGTGCTGAGCCGTGGCGGATAATATCTGTGCTCTGCGCCGCGTTATTGGTTACGCAGTGTTCTCCTGGCTGTTACATTACTCTTAGCAACGTTTACAAATCCCTTTGTCCATCACGGGATTTGAACAGTGCGTAGAACAAGTGCATATCCATGTGTCGTGCGGCGGATGACGCGGATGAAGCAGTTAGTGTTCAGCGAAATTGCGTTGGGCACCATAACGAAGCTGAATGACGACGAACGCCTTGCAGGTCAGTGACGGTTGAGCAGTGCTCCTGCTTGTGACAACGGACGACGCTGTTGAGCCCAGCAAGATGCCGTGAGGACCATGTGCGCATACGTAGTTTCGTGTTGTGTGTGTACAGTAACAACTTGCATGTGCGTATTAAAACACCTTTTCTGTTCCGCTTGGTACACTCTCCACCAGCATTGCATGTAATCTCAACGTAACAGCAACCACGTTCAACTGTCACTAGCACCGTGCTCAAAGTCACCACGGTCGCAGAATGCTGACGCCGGTGAGTTTCACGCGGAACACGGACACAGTGGCCGGACACTGCGTCGGCCGCGTGGCGGAATGACACCGTAGAAGGCGAGCGACCGATCGTGTTGTCTGTACAGTTGATGAATGAATGACGTGAAAGT
This sequence comes from Rhipicephalus microplus, assembly GCF_043290135.1. Taxonomy (NCBI): domain Eukaryota; kingdom Metazoa; phylum Arthropoda; class Arachnida; order Ixodida; family Ixodidae; genus Rhipicephalus; species Rhipicephalus microplus. The sequence goes on from NC_134710.1 coordinate 317,587,446, forward strand.
ACTCGCCGTTGTCAATGCATCTAGCGCGCGTTCTCTCGTAGTTGCTTCGTTGTCGGCGAGCTGTTTTCCCTGTTATTATTCGGACGAAGCGATTTCGCGCAGCCCACGTGCTTTCCGAGCCGGAGAGAGAGCCGCGCCTTCTGCTTCGCATTAATATGTAAACAAGAGAGGAGAATTTGCCTAGACAATATGGCCAACTTCCGGCTTCATCGCGGCTTCACAACGAGTGACGTCAGGGCCTCTCCTTACCTTTCCTTCCTCCGTGAAGGCCACCATACCGGCTGCTGACGGCATACCGGCGGTTGAGTCCGGTGGTTACAATAGGTGTACACAAGTTACTGCGAGCACGTTGCTCTTGTTTTAGCATATTTAGATTTAAAACCAACGACATTTACCCTTTGTGAAGCTGCTGCAGCTATCGGCGATGCATGCTCGGCTCACTTGAGGTGTACGGCGAGAAGTTGGACGCCGATGCTAAACAGCCACACACGGACAAAGTGGCTCTCTGCAGTGTGCGTTGATTTATTGATATGTGGGGTTTAACGTCCGCAAACCACATATGATTACGAGAGACGCCGTAGTGGAGGGCTCCAGAAATTACGACCACCTAGGTTCTTTAACGTGCACTCAAATCTGAGTACACGGGCTGTTGTGACTGGCGCCCGAGCTGATGAGGGAGCGGCGCTCTTTGGATCTTCAAACAAGTAGCCGACCGGCCGGCTGCCTATGACCGCCAGGCATTGTCCCTCCTAGCCGGAGGGTGAGACGTCGCGTCGCCACGACGCTGTAAGCTGTTCGAGAGGACAACAAATACAGCATCTTTCTTGGAAGAGACCGCGGTGGCCGCCGCAAATCGCCTCGCTAATTAAGCGAGCAGTTCGGCGGACCGTTTAATGTATGCTGCCATGAGCTTGGGACCCCTCGACCAGTGGCACACACACGACGAGGAGGAGCCCCGCTGGCGCCACCTTGGATTGCAGTGATCACGGCTCAATATTCGACGTTCACGTGGGCCGTGCATGCTCGTCTCCCTCACCAGTTGTGTGTGATCTGTGAATGGACAGTACAATCTGCACGTGTTCCCTGATCTAGGGATCTGGGGAGAACAAACCATTTATAATGAGCCACCCGGCTCATTCAAAGGAGCGCCATGTAGAGGAACGCCAGATTCGAGAGCTCGCCATGTAAGGAAAGAGCTCGTCATGTACGAGAGCTCACCTTGTAAATAATGTAAATAAACCCTCCCCAAGTCTCTCTTCCTCTTGCCTCGACAACTTCATCCCGGACCTCCGGTGCCTGCAAATCCCGGTCGTAACAGGGCCTACAACTGTCACAGGTCCTGTTAATTAGGGAGGCGATCGCCGGGCTAATTCCAAAGACCGAAATATCACCCTCCCCCCGAACTACACCACGAAAGCGTGGACAATTAGAAGTGGTCCTATTTGGCGCGCCAGCGAACGCCGGCTGTGGCCTAAAGAACAAGTCAGAGCCGAGAGTTGATAAAGAAAACAAAATTATATTCTCAATTATGGCAGATCAAATTGATACAAAATATGCACACTCGACAATAGTTGAATACGATATGTCACCAATCAAACAACGTACTACACAATACAATCAGCCACACTCGAAACAACGGACACAAACAACAATACGCACTATAATGCAGTCGCATGCATCGAACGACCAAGACACTTAAAGACTAAAGAGTTCGAAAACTTATTCAGTCTAAAGTCCTTGGAACGAAAGTCTGAATGATACTCTTCCGAGAATCACTCACTCAAAGTACAGCGCTGTTGTCGTTCCGCTGCCCCCGAAGTTTCTCTTCCAGGAAACCTCGCGTCTTCAATTGGCCGCTCTCAAAGCACCAAACTTCTTTGCCGGTAACACGTTGGCTTCCCACGCGCAGCTGTTGCCACGCGTCTTCACTCGCTGGCGGTAGACACACACTCCTGCCTGTAGCACGAGTCTTCACCCCTCAGGTGGAAATCCTCTTCTTCTACTCCTTTGTCACTGAGGACAAAAGGCTTCGCCCACACGGCGGAAAGACCCTACGCACACTTGCGCAAAACTTTTATCTTCTGCCTACGCACACGGGAGCGAACTTTCTTCTTCTCCTCTTTTGTCACTGAGGACCAAAGGCTTCGCCGACGACACGGCGGAAACACCCTACGCACACTGGCGTGAAATTCCTTCTTCTCCTGCTCTCCCATCTCCGCTGCTCGGTTAAATACTTTCCGTGCTAGATTCCAGAAAATTCTCATCGTTTCATCGGCGCGATACGCAGCGAAGGCTGGGGAAAGCGCGAGACGGTTCGAGGGCCGTCCGCGACAGATGACACAACTCTGCATCACCACGCCCATTTCCCTTGAAAACCTTCCAGGGCTTGCTCAGCCGCCGATGTGAGGAAGTTAGTCGGCGAGATTACGCTTCCGAGGCGGGAGGGACGACGCACCCGGGGAGCCCACTGGTAGGTGTTCTGTGAGCACACTGCCTGCGCACGCGTATGAGAGAAGTTGAATACGGTGTCTGTGCTTGGAGACTGTTTGCAGGATGAATCTGCAATAATTAAGGAGTCGCACGCCATTTCCTGTTACCTATACTCACCGCACTCATCAGTGGCCGTGGAGTGTGCCAGCCGCTTGATAGTGTTCTCATTGTACGCGTGCAACTTACTTCATCTTGCTTTTGTTTTCACCGCCTTGCGTGCCGTCGCAGCTCTGAATAATTTTGAGAAAATGAGATTCATATTTGGTACTTCGCTATTTTTCTCTTATAGCTGGCGAAGATAGCTAAACAGCGTTAACATGCACTGAATCTCTCATTTTTTTACGACAACTGAAAAAAATGTGTTAATAATCTATTGAAAAATACAAGATGAAATGGAGTAATAACGATGTTATTGATGCCGTATACCTGTTGTGTTTTTGAAATATGCATAGATATATCTAAGCACGCAATTTAATCAGCCGAGAAGTATCACTACAAGAAGGAGGAAGATGAAGGAAGGAAATGGAGGTTAGCCTGTTCACTTTAAACTCAAAATACTTTAATCAAACAATTAAGTGTTCTGAAAGAAAACAATGATGCTGCATTTCCGATGGAGGCGGAAATGTTGTAGGCCCGTGTGCTCAGATTTGGGTGCACGTTAAAGAACCCCAGGTGGTCAAAATTTCCGGAGCCCTCCACTACGGCGTCTCTCATAATCAAATGGTGGTTTTGGGACGTTAAACCCCACAAATCAATCAATCAATCGAAAACAATGATGATGACATTTATAAGAGACTGGTCAAGTTCGGCTGGTCATGGAAGGCTTGGCCCAGCCCATGTCTTGCTTCTGTGTGCCTGCAAGTCAGTTTTAAACCATTATTTTCGTGCTTAGCTTAGCATAAAAATTATTAGAGTATATCGCACAGCTTTTAATGAATTTCGTGACTTGCAATTAAGAGATAAAAAAATACTTTTCGGTGAATGCGCAATTTACAAAGAAGCAGCCTGTTTCGTTTATAGATATAGTGCCTGAAAATTGCTAGCAGCCTCAAATACTGCGGCCACGCCCCATATGTTTCCATGACCGTGCGTTTAGAGATCGCAAAAGAAAAGCTGCAACTTAGACGTCAAGCGTTTACAGCATCGACAAAGTGACCCACAGACACGTATACATAATTGTAAAAATACGTTTAAAAGTTTTCGACGAGAGAAAAACAAGTGTCGTGATACTGACACTGCATACACATGAGGACTTCGTAGGCTACCACTTGTCTCACTTAATTTTCACAATTCAATGTAGCCTTTCTTGTGCTCTGTCAGAAAATGGTAGAGTTTCCAACCATTTCTGGAGTTGTTCATGCATATGGGCACGCAACACCCAGTAATTTTACTAAAAAAGGAAGTGACTGAGCGGCCACAGCTCCTTCTTCGCTCCCGTCGCTATATGAGAACTTGAGAAGCGAGATCTGCAATGGCCCCCGCAGGGGCGCCTGCGCAAGTAGGCGTTTGGTGTGTAGCGACACCACGGACCCGAGCTAACGGGGGAGTTTGGCTCCCTCCCACGCCTAGCCGTGCGTGGCTTTGCCGTGTCAGGGGAAAAGGGGATCCTGGGGGTTGAGCCGACGCTGGGTGATTGGACCGTTAAGGCCCCCCGGCTGAGGCAACACACCCCTTTGGCCCTGGCTTCACGTAGACGGCACCCCCGGATTGACCCGCCTGGGGGGAATCGGCAGTCGCCTTTTCCTGCCTCCCCCTCACATCTTCGTCTTTTCTCTTACTTTAAATCTTTCCTCTCCTCTACTCTTTTCCGTTGACTTCCGTGTTTCCTGGCGGCAAGGGTTAACCCTGTGTGGCTATCCTACCATGGATACACCATATTCGGTTATAGTGGTGGTGTACAGCTGGCGTCTGCAGGTCCTGTGCTTACAGACCCTGCAGCGTCCCCTTGTAGGACTCCATGGTGGGTGGCTGGCGCCGCTGCCGAAAATAAACCTTTTCTTATGGCTTGTTCCTTCCCCCCACTCCCTGATCGCCCTCAGAAAAGAGGGCGCACCAATGAAGTATTCCAGTTTTTTGGTCACCAGAGAGTATTCTTTCCACGATTCCACGTTATCCACGCTGACACAGCCGGAAAATCAGTGAGAACAATTTCACCTTTTTTTGTTTCGAAGTCTGACAGAAATCTTTGGCCCAGGATATAAAGCATCGAGAATGGCAAGTGGTGACCTCCTGTTGGAGCTCCGCGACCAGAAACAATACGAGAAACTGCCTAATCTAGTGAAATTTGGAGATACTATAATAATAGTAACCCCACACCGAACCATGAACACCACCCGTGGTGTTGTTTCAGATGATGACCTGTTAGGGCTGACTGAGGCTGAACTCCTGGAGGGTTTCAGCGAACAGAATGTCATCAACGTGAAACGAATTAGGATGAGACGAGATGGTAAAGAAGTCCAGACTAAGCACCTAATACTTACTTTCAATTCAAGTGTACTGCCCGACTCCGTTGAGGCTGGGTACATCAAGCTTCGAGTGAGGCCATGTATACCGAACCCTCTCCGATGTTTCAAATGCCAGCGGTTCGGCCACAGTTCTCAGAACTGCCGAGGCCACCTAACTTGTGCGAAATGCAGTGCTGACGAACACACATCTGATGCCTGTGAAAACTCTCCTCACTGTGCGAACTGTAACGGGGAGCATGCCGCACACTCACGGTCATGCCCAAGCTGGAAAAAAGAAAAGGAAATTGTCACGATTAAAGTAACACAAAACATTTCATTTAGGGAGGCACGAAGGCAGGTGTCCTACCTGCCAGAAACCAGCTTTGCCGAAGTGGCGCGTCAGGGGGCAGCGCCACGACGGCCCCCGGCGCCTGTCTGGCACACGCGTAGTGAGCCAGCGGGGACGCCATCCGCCCCCTCGGCGGTTGCAGCAAGTGCTGCTCCGCCATCAAAGAAAGACCCACCAACCTCCGGGCTGGGGGCCGCGAAGGTCTCGTCCTTTGAGGCGAGGCCCTCAAAACAAATGCAGCGCTCGCAAGAGCGCGTGTCCAGCGCCTCGCAAGAGGCAATGGACACAACACCGAGCGTGAGGGCGCAGCCAGCGCCTAAGGATCGGCGTGACTCTGTCGGCCGATCCAAAAAACAAAAATCTTGTGTCACGGCCCCTGGAAAGGGTCCGCGAGCTTACTTTCCATCCTTGAGCACAAAACACAAAACACATTTAAAATGGACACACATATACTACAGTGGAATGCCAGAGGCCTATTTAATAATCTAGATGATATCAAAGACTTGCTTAATGACTATCAGCCAAAAGTGTTCTGTGTTCAAGAAACTCATTTGAAGTCGACTCATGTGAATTTCTTAAATCAATATGTGGTTTTTTCGTAAAGATCGAAATGGTGGCAATTTCTCTTCTGGAGGTGTGGCCATCATTGCACAAAGAAGCGTAGCATGCCAGCACATTGTGCTACAAAGCTCTCTTGAGGTTGTGGCTGTTCGCGCTATTCTATTTAATTGTCTTATATCTATCTGCTCGATCTACATAGCCCCTGACGAACCATTCAATAAAACAGAGTTCGAAAAGCTTATTGATCACCTTCCACAACCATATGTGTTAATTGGAGATTTTAATGCTCACAGTTTGCTATGGGGTGATACCAAATGTGATGCGAGAGGTCGTGCAATAGAAAACTTTCTTCTCGCATCTGGAGCCTGCCTGCTCAATAAGGCAGAGCCAACATACTTCAGTACCACACACAATACATATTCATGCATAGATTTAGCCATTGGGTCACCGTCACTCCTACCTTACTTAGATTGGAAAGTTAATAATAATCCATATGGAAGTGACCATTTTTCAACTCTTTTAGTAACAAAACAACGGGATGAACGGCCGTCTTATCCCAAAAAGTGGAACTTTCATGTTGCAAACTGGGTGAAATTCAGAGAGCTGTGTACGCTAAACCTCGAAGAGGTAGACCATCTGGAAGTAGAAGAGATGGCCAACTATATTTCTGAATATGTTCTTACTTGTGCAAAAAAGTGCATACCGCAGTCCAGGAATGATAAGGTTAACGCAAAGCCATGGTGGAATCGGGAGTGTGAAATTGCTAAAAAACGGCAAAACAAAGCATGGAGAGTTTTTTCTCGCTACCCAACAGCAGAAAACTTGATAACCTTTAAAAGTTGCAAAGCGAATGGAAGGCGTGTTCGCCGTATAGCCAAACGGGAAAGCTGGACACGCTATATACCCTCAATAAACTCCTACACAGACGTCAGCAAGGTTTATAATAGGGCGCATAAACTTAAAGGACAAGGCCCAAATCCCTTCTCTTTGGTGAATGACTGCGGTGATACAATAGAAGAACAGGCAAACGCTCTTGGCGAACACTTCGAGAAAATGTCAAGCTCAGAAAACTATACCACTAAGTTCTTACGCCACAAAAGCATAGCTGAAAGTGTACCTCTGTGCCGGAACAAGGCTGTATCAGACGGATACAATAAAGTACTAACACTATATGAACTGAAGCTCGCCCTTGGTTCCTGTGGAAGTTCTGCTCCTGGTTCTGATACGATTACTTATGAAATGATCAGAAATCTCCCTGATGAAACCCTGAACTGCCTTTTAGCACTTTAAAACAAGATTTTCAGTACCGGCAAAATACCCTCTGCTTGGAAAGAGGCAATAGTACTACCAATCCTTAAACAGGGCAAAGATCCCTCTTCGGTAAATAGTTACAGGCCTATCGCCCTCACAAGCTGCCCACTCAAAATGTTTGAAAAAAATGATTAACCCACGCTTGGTCTATTACTTGAAATACCATGGCATATTGGACCCGTGCCAGTCTGGTTTCCGTACAGCTAGATCCACAACCGACAATCTTGTCCTGCTCGAGTCGTATATAGTGACGCGTTTGTACACAATCAATACTGTCTGTCTGTTTTCTTCGATCTTGAGAAGGCATATGATACTGCCTGGCGATATGGAATCTTGCAAGATCTACTGTCTTTCAGTATATGTGGCAGGTTGATTACCATCTTAAAAGATTACTCGTCTGAAAGGAAGTTCCGTGTAAGAATAGGTACTGTGTTATCGCGCACATTTCTTCAAGAATATGGAGTGCCGCAGGGAGGAGTATTAAGCTGCACGCTATTTATAGTTAAAATGAACTCTCTTCGCTCTGTTATTCCACCTGCGATATCGTACTCTCTATACGTGGACGACATTCAAATTAGTTTCAAATCGTGTAACTTGACTGTATGCGAACGCCAGATACAGTTAGGTGTTAACCGACTTGCAAAATGGGCTCAAGAGAATGGTTGTAAGTTTAACACTGACAAGACTACTAGTGTGCTGTTCTCGAGACGACGAGTTGTGCATCCTGACCCCTGCATACTAATGAATGGGCAAAACATAGTCATCGCGAAAGAACAAAAATTCCTCGGTGTAATTTTTGATTCCAAACTCACCTTCATCCAGCACATAAAACAGCTGAAGTTAAAATGTCTCAAGACCATGAACCTTTTAAAGATTTTATCGCATCAGTCCTGGGGGACAGACAAGCACTGTCTCATATCTCTGTTTCGAAGCCTGGTTCTGTCACGCATAGACTATGGATGCATAGTATATCAATCAGCTTCAAGGACAGCACTGAAAATGTTGGACCCTGTATACCACCTAGGTATCCGGCTGGCACTTGGTGCCTTCCGTACCAGCCCTAGTCAAAGCCTTTATGCAGAGTCAGATCAGTGGCCACTAGACTATCAGCGCACGTATCTAGGAGTCAACTATGCAGTTAAGATCATGTCTCTGAAGCAGCACCCATGTAAAACACTTATGAACGATGTGTCTACTACCCAGTTATACCTAAACCGTCCTTCTATCGCCCCACCGTTTCCATTGGCAATAAGACCTGCAGTAGAAAAACTTGCAATTTTCTTCAATGACTTGGAGGAAAGTGACCATGTCGAACACATCCCTCCCTGGCAGCAATGTCCAGTCACTTGTGACTGGTCTTTCAAAGACATCATAAAGGAACATTGTCCAAGTGCACTTATTGAGCAACATTTCTTGGCCCTTGAACACAAATATCGTTCAACCGCGTTCTTCTCTGATGGCTCAAAATCTCAAACATCTGTATCTTGTGCAGCTTATGGACAAAAGTTCTCGGACACCAGAACTATGCATACACATACCAGCATTTTCACAGCGGAAGCCTATGGTATCCTGCTTAATATACAACACATTAAACAACACAAGATACAAAAGTCTATAGTGTACACAGATTCTTTAAGTGTTGTCAGGGCCCTGGCTTGTGGCAAGTACAACAAGAACCCTACTTTCAACAAGCTCCTTAATGAAATCTATGCAGCCTACAACTTAAAATTTTCTATTGTTATTTGCTGGGTTCCAGGTCATTCTGGAATTGCGGGCAATGAAATAGTGGACAAGAATGCACGAGAAGCCGCTGGTCAGCAAACCATAGATATAACCTCTGTTCCGGGTGTAGATCTAAAACCTGTTGTACGTAGAGGTCTACGCAACCACTGGCAAGCTGAATGGGACAGAGAAGCCGACAACAAACTCCACCTTGTAAAACCCCGGCTGAGAAAAGTTATCCCCCAAAAATTCAACAGGTTCGCCGAAGTCACTCTAACACGGCTCAGAATAGGCCACACTTATGCCACACATAAACACCTTTTGACAGGCACTGATCCACCTACATGTATACACTGTGGAGAGAGTCTAACCGTTGTGCATGTCCTCATACAATGTCCTGTGCTTCACCAAGCACGACTGACCCATTTCAGGGAGCTCTATCAATATCATACCCACTTCATCCAGCGCTGTTTTTATCACTTGATGCAGTGGTTGACCTTAAGAGACTTCTTCATTATCTTGGGAAAGTGAAATTTTTAACAATGATATCATTCCATCCTAGGCACCAGGCTGCGCCTCAAGTGTGAGGTACCCCCTGGTGCATAAAAAGTATGTCTGAGCCTTCGCAGTTCTTGCTCAGGCAAGGACTTCAGCTGCGAGGGTCTTGGGCCTTGCAGACTAATTTATCAGCACAGACTTCAGCCAACAAAATGAAGGTTTTAGCAAAATGACATTCCTTTTTTAAACAAAGTGACATTCTTTTAAATGTACTGCGTTTTAAATGGTTCATAGATATTTGTTAATTTTCAATCATGTTTTAATCATTTGTTTTAATTTTTAAACCAATAACCGAAATGAAACAACACTTGTACTGGCACTCTTTGGCCTTAGATGCCCTTGCGCCAATAAAACTTAACGTAATAATAATAGATCTGCAATGGCGGCGATCGTTGGAAAAAACCGGTCGCGGCGGTGAGCACTCCGTCAAACAATGTCCCCGCCCTGCACGGAGCGGCGGGTGAGGGAAACCATTCAGGCACCCTAACTATAAGAACCCTTTACCGCCACCTAGTGACCTGACGTAAAATCTTACTTATAGACACTACGCCATTTAGTGAGCAATTGGAGCTGGCTACATATAATATGTACTATTGATCGAAGAGGGAACGACCCTCACCCTACAAGAGGCGCTATTACTCGGTGGCTACACCATTACATGGCGGTAAAGTGCGATTTATTGATATGTGGGGCTTAACGTCCCAAAACCACCATATGATTATAAGAGACGCCGTACTGAAGGGCTCAGAAAATTTTGACCACCTGGGGTTCTTTAACGTGCTCCCAAATCTGAGCACACGTTACCACAGCATTCTCGCCTCCATCGAAAATGCAGCCGCCGCAGCCGGGATTTGATGCCGCGACCTGCGGGTCAGCAGTCGAGTACCTAAGCCACTAGACCACCGCGGCGGGGCTGGCGGTAAGCTGTATCAAACCACGTTACACCACGTTATCAAACCAAAGATTTACGTGCGAAAGAGTAAATTTATTGATTACCTTCATACCAACAATTTCATACCTTTGCAAGGTAGTCTATTAGCGAGCGTAGTGGAGCTGTATGTATTTTATTTTTGCTCACCGTGCATTAAGACCCATGAAGCGCTCCTTAATTGTAGTTCTTTATAGAGCGAATGAGTTCACTCTTCGAATAAATGAAGTTCCGTCTATTACTTAGGTATGAGTACCGTCAAAGAAGCATATTCATTGTTGGCTGCGACAAAAAGGGCATCCTGGAACAGTTTAAGGACCTCAAAACGCTTTATAGCATGAAGTCTTGCAGCAGTCTGTCCACGTCAGCGCTTCAATAAATAATATTACAGAATCATGCATTTCTTCATACGAATCTTTTGGTGAATCTACAAGACCATAGAGACTGACATGAATTAATACCAGCCGTCTTCTGCATGCAAGCGTATATATCCAGATAGAGCTAATTCTTCCAAGTTTTTTTTTTTACATTCATGCGCTGCTTCGATTACATATATGAACTAGAATAAGTCTCTTCAATAGCATATTCATTTTTGTGTACCACAAAACACATGAAGAACCTTGATATGAAACAATGCAGCCAAATGAGAGCATAACACACCACATGTGTGTTATGCTCTGAGATTAAGTGCTTTCAGATTTACTCAAATCTCTGCTATGCATGCGCCCATGTTGGTAGGGGAGGCTTTTGTTGAAATAAGCGCGATTCCGTTTCATGGTTGAGAAAGATAGGTCATATTTTGTCAGCATGCACCTGATTTTACTCTATTTTTCAGAGTCGTGCAAATATTAGAGTTTCCAATCGAAAGATACCTATTTGAATAATTTGATTCGATTTTCGAGCAGCTATTTGAAGTTTTGAATAATTCGACTCACGCTCTGCATTTGCCCGTGCCACACACCACTCGTTCAGAAATTCACCTCATTACAATGTGGAAATAAAATGCTGCTGTGCCCCACTACGGTCGTCTAGTGGCTAAGGTACTCGGCTGCTGACACGCAGCTAGCGGAATCGAATCCCGGCTGCAACTGCTGCATTTTCGGTGGAGGTGAAAAAGCTGTAGGCCCGGGTGCTCAGATTTGGGTGCACGTGAAATAACCCTATGTGGTCAAAATTTCCGGAGCCCTCCACTACGGCGTCTCTCATAATCATTGGGTGCTTTTTAGACATCAAACCCCACACATAATAAATAATGAAAGCACTGCTGTGATAGAACAGGCGGCCTTAGATTTTTGGGCCCAAATCACTTATGACGACCAGCACAAGCGAAGCAAAGTGGGAGTACAGGCTATAGTTGGTATTCCATTTCCCAAGTGTTCAGAGCACGAGAAAATGTGGGATAGAGACCAATGAAGACGAGTGCTACCAGATGAACCGTATACTATTGTAGTCTTATGGCAGCAGTCACTCACCACGCTATCTGTGCGAAGTTCTGAGCAGATTTCATTTCGTTATCCTTTCTTTCAATATTCAACGAAATATCTTATTCTTTATTTGATATATTTGGCCACTATTCGGCACTATTCGACTGCAATGCGATTTGAGATGAAATTTCACTACTCGGACACTCCCAATATCAAATTACAAAAAAAAAACAGCATCTGCAAATGCACCGGATGTTCGGTGTTGATTAGCGGTTTGAGAAGCTAGATTCGCTTGCACTGATCGAATATCAAGAAGCCGCACGCTTCTCGAAAGCATGACAATGCCTCCAGTCTGAACACATTAAAATCGCACGTGCGTGTCTTAGATACAGGGGTGCGGAAACACTGACATATGATCATTAATAGATTTAATGCGGCTGTCAAGTCTCGCGTACTCACATTGATCATACAAGAATAGTTTGACAGCTGCTATTTGTCCCATTTAACTTTTATAGTCCCCAGGAGCCGTCCTTATACGTCATGTGTTTTTAAATTTAATATATACCCTATAGCCTACATTTAACCAATTGTATAAACAACTGCTGTTTCTCTACTTATAGGTACATCAGTTTCTGCAGCTTGGCGGAAAGACCGAAAGGTGGTAACGTGTCTGATGGTATGCTGGAGTCTCTACAGTCTGCAGAACAGCTGCTTCCTGACAGCAGTGAGGGTATGGATGTTGGAGCCTGCGCAGATCTTCCATCAGATGAAGTAGAAAGAAGTAGAAAAAAGTGATGCCCGCCTGGCGTATTACAAGTCGGGATATGTGGCAAGGAAACTGATTCTTCAATTAGTTTGTGCCCAGTGCTGATCAAGTTGCCTCGTCACCAAAGAAAATGTGACTCGAGATCTGCCGGCAGGTGCCTGTTCATATTGCAGAAGCGGCACCAGGAATCTTTAGCTGAAGGGGGGGGGGGGGGTGATAGAGAGCCACAATTGAGTTTCCTCATCAAATGAGGTGTCGGCACGCGAGATGAGACTATATATATATATATATATATATATACATATATATATATATATATGTGTGTGTGTGTGTGTGTGTGTGTGTGTGTGTGTGTGTGTGTGTGTGTGTGTGTGTGTGTGTGTGTGTGTGTGTGTGTGTGTGTGTGTGTGTGTGTGTGTGTGTGTGTGTGTGTGTGTGTGTGTGTGTGTGTGTGTGTGTGTGTGTGTGTGTGTGTGTTCCCTCGTGAGGAGGGGACACAAGGGGGCAGGCAAAAATGGGGGGGGGGGAGCCCTGGCACCACCTCTGTTACAGAGACCTTCGTGAACTTTTCTATCCATCAGGCACACTGTATGATCTCATCCAGTCGCTTGAAAACAAACTCGCTCAGTTTTCCAGCAATGTTCACCTCCATGCTCGATCTGTTGCAGACATGTGCAAAAAGATTGGACTAACACCACAGGTTGGCTGCAACGAGCATGCTATTACATTGACTCTATTTTGTGCTTTTGTCACCTTACACATGTGTACTTCTTTTTGAAAGAACTGAACCAAAAGGATGAAAAAAGAAAGCCAAGCGGGCCAAGCCCCATGTATTGTAGATAACTTTCCCCCCGCAGAGATCAAATAATTTCAAAGCTTCTTTTTGAAAGAACTGAACCAAAAGGATGAAAAAAAGAAAGCCAAGCACCATGTATTGTAGATAACTTTTCCCCTGCAGAGCTCAAATAAACTTGTTTTGTGGACGAATGTGGCTTTTTAAACTATTTTTTTTCTGAATAAGTGAATAAGCATTGCAAATAAGCAATGTCTCGAATAGCTTGCAGCAATGCATAATTAATATTAGTGAGACTGCACGAAAAGTTAAAAAAAGAACTGCTAAAGTGCACGTGACGCCATGGGCAATATAACTCGAGTATGCGTACTACTTTTCCATATGCTGCTTGCTAGCATGATAATGCATATGAACGCTCTTCTTTAAAGGAGAACAGTAAGTGTACCCTTGATTAGTGGAGTCAATAAGAGAAAAATACAATTAGTGCTTCAAAGTGTAGCTTGTAAAAAAATTGCGTGCACCATATTCACTGGATTCAAGTTCGACTGCACTATACATAATCTGATCAACACCACGCGCCCCTGCATACAGCACCCTAAGCGGCATCGGTGCAACTGAGGAACCAGTTTCTGCCGCCACTTCTCACACCTCCCCATTCTAGCTACCCTAGTACAGTCATCCTGCCCCTATGAAAGTAACTTTCTCCAAAGAGGCATTGCACCCGTAATTTTTTTCGTGCGAAAAGCCATCTTGAGAATTCACTAGTCTTGTTGTAGGGCCCAATCGACGCCGTCTAAATGACAGCCTGTCTTAGAAGATGCTATTGCTTAACTACAATGAACTAAGCAACCTTCTTCCCAACGGACCCAGAGTCTAGAATACCTAAATGTGTGCTTTATTTTGGTGCAGTGCCACTCGCTAGAGATTCGAGCGATATTCGCAACTTGCAAGCTTCAATGCTTTGGAACATTAAAAATTATGGACCATCTCCCCGAAGAGAACGCTGATGAAATGCGAAGCAGCAGCGGTGCGCACGGCGTTGACCCGGTTGAACGGGGCGTCCAAGCGCGTGCTGGAAGAACTCAGTGTAGCATTTACTCGAGTGAACGTTTGTTTGAAATGCAAAGACACGGGAGGCGGGTTCGCTTTCCTGTAAGTTTCATAGCAAAGACTGCTAGCTGGATGTGCACTGGAACATTGCGAGCGGTAGAGAGAGTGAAATGAGAGAGACGACACGCGGCGAGTAGCAACAGGGTAAAGATAGAGTGACGTCAATGCGCGCGCACTGCGAGCGAAGGCGTGACCTACTTGGCACTGCGCCAACACCTGCGGCCATGGGAGCGCGGTGCAGACGGAGGGACAGTGTTATACAGGCTAGTCAAAGAGCTGCTGTGCATCTAATACACAGTATTATCGTGCACCTAATTATTGTCTTAGCAAAGCACCTACACCTTCGGAATAAAAAAACTATTTCATTTTTCATATTCTTGTATCTGTACCCTTATCTGTATTTTGGGATACTTTTTTCATAATGTATTACTAGAAAAAGCATTACGGAATACTTTTTCAAGCATCTCTACCCAGACCTAACAAAGGGGCACAGAAGTCTGGCGTGAAAAACTGTTCCAGTGCCCATAGCTATAAGGCAGGATCAACCGCATGCCTCCAGATCAGCTGTAGCGCTTTACACTAACCAACTGCAACCTGCTGCAACCACACCATATCCCTTCTAAATTTCAACGTGACTTGTGTGCTGCTCCCCACGTCTCTGATAAAGTGGCTGATACTGGCATAATATTCGGCAATTGGAAATTCAAGCTTGAAAAGCTAAGCTAAACTTCCTTTCACAGAAATTGATGAGAAGTAACAGATAATGATGCCAAAATAAGTATAGAGAATGTTATTATAATTGTAAATGTGAAGAAAGAAAAGTGGACGATAACTCGCCACCAGTAGAATCCGAACCTGCGACCTTCGAATAATAGACAATGTCAGCACTCCTGCTTCCATCACAAAGTCACTTTGAAATACACGTTATGCAGGGAGCAGTGTTTGAACATAGTAGGAGCGTTTGGTAGCAGTCCTGAGAGCAGGCAAAAGTGCCCTTTGTTGTGGGCTTGGGGCATTCAGACAGACACTTTCCGCAAGCTTAAAGCAACCCAAAAGAATTTTCAGAGTAATTTTCACGCTGTCAGAAAGGCGGTTCAGGGCCAATGTAAAACCGTTTCATAGCACTTGTGAAGCAGCATTTGTCCAATGCTACACTAAGGTAAATTGTAGCTTTGTTCACATGTTCGTGTTGTCCTTTTAGTTCCGTTTTATATAGTTTGTGTCCCGATAGCCGTTATTTGTGTTAGGTGGTACAATGCCTGGGGAAATATGCAGGCATCTTGGAGGTTTTTTTCCAGTAAAACAAGCGAGACATTTCATTGTATTTTACCTATTGAACAGAGGTTCCAGTGCACTGAAAAATAGATAGCTTTATGTTCGCCAGTCATGCAGTTGCAATAGTCGACGAACCCCTTCCCCCCCCCCTTCCCTGTTACGCAACCTTACGCAGACTGCATAACTAGTAAGAGTTGAAAGGCACCACTAGTTAAACTATTGTACACATAATAAAAGACTAAACCGAACATATAAAGCCAAAATGCATAATTATCCCACTACAAAAGATGACCAAATTAACAAGCACGGCAAAGTGTCCAAAATACTTTAATACACGTAGCTCCAGAAAGTTGCGCAGCTGCAAAGTTAGGTTCGTACTTCACCTCCAGTAAACTAAAACCTTTCAAGCAAATATCTTCTGGGGAGCGATGAACGCATTTAGTTTGGTTCATTGCCCAATAATGTGGCACAGTGGCAGAAAAAAATGGCCCCATATCTGCATGTAATCTGCAAATGTCGTCAAAAGACGATAGTCTTGTTTGTGGAGAGAGTGAACGAAACATTTATTTGATGTTCGGCGCAAGAAAATCGGTGTATGGTATTCTGAAGGCTCTGCGTTAGTGGCTCGAGCGTGTAGTGGAAGTGAACGAGCGCATCAAGTCACGTCATATGTGAGACATTAGCGCCATCTGTCAGTTTTATTGAAAAACGGAACGCATGGCTCCGAGACAGGTGTGCGCACCGGTCTCAGAGGTGATAAGGTGTAGAATGCAAGGCGACGAGTAGGTGCCACCACCGTCTCATTTTAGCAAAGCATTAGAAACACTCACCTGTTCGTGCAAGCGTTGCATGGTCAGCGCAGCGTGATAAGCGCTACGGTCCATAATATCACCTATGTATGCGTTTTCTAGTAAAAGGCGCACATGCAGGACATATACGTGTTGTTGTGGTGCCCCAGACGTGCACGATAATCGCTTTTTAATTGACAATTGCACAAGTATGAACGCTGAATCTTGAGCAACATTGGTGGGCGCTGTAGATGGGGTGGGCCATTTAAAGTACCCGATGCTGTTAGGAGTGGACAAACAGACAAATGTACAGACAAATTCCAGACCAAAATTTTTGTGTCGAGGGTCCCCAAGAAAGACTACCACCTTTAAAAAAGCGAAGCACCCAAAAGAGGATGCCACAGAACGATCCTGAAAAGATAAATGCTACCCAAATAGCACTGGGCCCGTGACCATTGGCCAGTAGCGTGAAAAAAAAAAATCAGAAAGACTGAAAAGTGAGAGTAGGGATGCCTGAAAGGTTCCTTTGTCGAGGCTAGTTGAGTAATGCTGCCACTTTTTTTCTTCTCGTTTTTCTTCTTTTTTCAGTGGCCCTTAGACAGCTGCTGAACCCCAATCACAACCATATTTTATGGAACCCCAAACCCCCGACTATTTCAATAAATCAAGAACAAGATGTTTCAACCACGTTTCTGAGCATGAGGCTTAATGTTTGTTGCAACTTGCGCATATATTCGGGTGCAGCAGTGTAGTACAACGCTGAAATAACAGGAGTGGTTTGGTGCAGAGTGGCACAGGTAAACAAGTTTAGTGCACAATTGCATGAATGCCGCACCTGTTCTACCCCAGAAGGAGTAAAGAATGCCTTTGACTGCAACGAATGAAACACGAAAGACACATCAAACAAATAATTTGCATTTATGAACAATTAGTCCTCACACTATTGTACACAACTTTACACTTCTCCATGCAAGGTCTGTGCTGTCATCCAACAAAGCCTGTCCAACGAGGTAGGTAGCCGCCCCAGTTAGATGCCCCAGCTGCATCTTGCTGCATTTCCTTAGTCACAACAGCTTCAAGATCTTTTTTCTCGTCAGGGCTCAGCTTCAGCATTGTCGTGAGGACTGGTACAAGCCGCTCTTTCTCGCTGCCACCCCGCAAGGTGACAAACTGCAACAATATCATTGAATAATAAATAGACGTGACGCCAACAGATACCAACAAATGACAGAATATCACCAGGACCATATAGCATGATTTTCAATTCTCAAATAATGAGCTAAAGACACTCATTCCGCCTTTAGAAACCAAAACAGGAACTGCTGTTTATGTATGAAACTAATAGCATATCTGCCAAGTTCAAGGATTCTGAATCCGGAGATTTCCTCAAGAGGGGGGGGGGGGGGCGTGGCTTGACGCGCTGGGTTATTTTCCCCCCCTTTTTTTTGGCACCAAAAGACAAAAAGTGCAAATGAAGAGAGTGTGTGCAAGAGGAGAGGGAGGTCCCAATCACAAGCGCCAACATCAGTATTGTGGTCTTATAATGGCTTGGAGTGGCCAAATGAGGTAGGTTTCCTACAAAGGAGTCTCTCTCGAAGGGGGAGCGCAAATAGTACTTCCGAAATTTCGCGTCATCAAAATAACTAGTAAAATCTAATTCCATATAAACAACTTACGTATGTCATCCTGGGACACACATGAACG
Source organism: Rhipicephalus microplus (assembly GCF_043290135.1). Lineage (NCBI taxonomy): Eukaryota > Metazoa > Arthropoda > Arachnida > Ixodida > Ixodidae > Rhipicephalus > Rhipicephalus microplus. The sequence goes on from NC_134710.1 coordinate 317,605,669, forward strand.
AACGAGATGGCACAGCTGGCTTCCGCAAAAGCGCTTGTCAAAGCTTTGGCTTTGCTCGCTACTAGATTCTTTGGACAGGAACACCAAAACACTTTTAGCCTTTTTTTAACGTTTTTATAGCCTTTAATCTACCGCTGCATTACCCGCGTGCCATCGGAGCTTGTAGATCCCTATCGTGCCGCCGCGACCGCGGTTTTGTGCATGAGGGTTGTGGCAAAATGTAGTTCCCTTTGCAATTCGTCAGGATTGGCTGTGCACATGCCTTCAAAACTAAGTCGCTTTATGCTATCTGTGATCGCATCTGCTGTGCTCTTGTCCACAGAATTTGTGAAAGAAAGCATTGCTTCGACTGGTCGAGTGTTGGATGCGCGCACACTTTTAAAGTACTGTCAGTAACCTCGTTGCCATACATGATCGTGTCAAGAACAATTGCGGTTTCATCCACAGCAGTTGTAGCAACATCGACACGCACTGTACAAGACAATGCACGCGTGCGCTGGTCGCACGCGTACTTCTGCAGCTTTGATTACGCTGCTCTTGATCGACCTTCGTTCGACAGTTTCAGTACTGAAGTTCACATCACACGCCGCAATTAGAGAAAATGTTCGTAACATTTGAATTTTGGCCCGATAAACACATGAATTTGACTGGGGAATTTCACGAATCCGTATCAGCCGTGGTTTAACATCACAGAGACTACTGTACATTTAGATGAACGCCTCATAAATTCGTTTGAAATCAAATGCAGTGGGTTCGCGAAAAGCCTGGAGTAAACTGACCTGCATTTTTGTCAATGCAGCCACCCACGAAAATTTCGATTTCCGGGAGATTTTCATGACAACAGTACAAATGGAAACGGTCAAAATCCGGGAATGGTACATAATAGGTCCATGAATGTGAATAGGCCAACAATGACATATATAGTAAATATTTCAATATTTTTATATTCAAGATATTAATACAGCAAAATCTCATTTATAAAACCAAGGCAGTAAAACGACATAACTGCAAGGATCAGCAAGTGGTCAAATGGTTGAAATACATGAGGATCTTATCCTGAGAGCCTACTGAACCAAAGCTGCGTCGTATCTGGCCACAACAAATATGGGATCTAGTATGCACAGCCAAATTTTAGACATCAAACTGGTGAATGCTATGCTAATCAAAAGCATCAGGGGGCGCACACATTGGTGTATAAACAGCTGGTACGTTTTTAACGAGAAAATGTTCGAGAGAGTTAGAGAGCCAGTAAACAGGCTCCTCCTTTTTTTTGCACCCACCAAAAATGTTCGCGAATTCATACAGTGGACTGTAGCGACAATATTTTCTGAATATTATAGTGCTGCATGCCCTGCAGACCTTCCATTTTGAAAAACGATTCCCACGTCTCTTTCCTTCTGACCAATCTCCCTTCTACGCGCAGTAACCAAAGCTTGTCCATGGGCAACTTAACTTGCCACTGAGCTAGTCGATTGGTCGTTTGCCCCACGAAATGGCGCCTTGGCCCTGCAGTAATGCAGTTCCGGCCGAGCAGTCTGAATTTTAAATTTTCTGCGCTGTCCTCTACCGTTTTTCAAAGCCTGAGACTACCGGGAGAAGTGGTATTGTCTGAACGAAGCATCTCGCTCCTTCACCACTAGAGGAAGGGTGCTCCTCGAACCACAGTTCCTCCCCGCTCCGCTATGACATGTGCTCATGTTGGGGATACCCTGCTCAATCCTTGGCTGTGCGCCCATGACATATCACTGGCGTCATGTCATGTTGCTGAAGTGGGCAGAGTCGCGACGACGAGCTACACCTTATTTATTTCACCAGCTACGTCGCTCACTACTTAGAGAGAACTGAATGAGACCATTTTCTATATAATAGGTACATGGTTAACATCAAACAGGCACTGTGACACAAAGTAAGCGTGCAGTTTTCATCCCCTCTTCTTGAACTGTAGAATGCACCAGTATCATTGCACGAGTGGCAATGGCACAAACAAAGCAGTTATAATTTTATTTATATGAAGGAACAGGATTGTTTTCTGACTGGAGTGACACACAATGGCTATATTAGTGATCGGAAGTGACAAAATTTGCTGGCGTTTTCATTATTTTGACAAAAGTCACACATGGTTCAAGACAGGCCGCACCATATTGCGCTAAAAACTTGAAATCATTTTCGGCACTTTCTCAGATACAAGATTCCAGATTTTAAATATAAAAATTCAAAAACAATTGCAAAATGACACTAGAAGTGCTGCGCAACGGACATCGTGAGGTGAGTTGCCCTGTATGTTTCTGCAAGAGGTTCAGGGAGATTGGAACCGGCCTTCGATATCACTGAGAGGTGAAATTCAAAAAGAAATGTTTTTTTTTCCTGTCATCTACTGGGCTTTTTGAAGGGTAACAGCTTCTGTTACTACGCACAGATTTCTATAATTCTATCATTCATTATAGTATGCAGCATTACACGCACCTCAGCAGTGCGGAATGCCGATAAAAAAGTGTAGCAGGGCGCCTCCAAGAGAACGCTATGAGTTGAGTGACTGGCGCAGACAATGTCATGCAGCCCATTTCACACCAACCATCACTGATGGAGCATAGCGCTACTACTTCGCTGACCGGGAGACTGTGAAAGGTAGCACATGGGCGCGTTCCACAACAGCCGCCGCAGGCAGACCTTTGCTCATGCAGTGTTTTATTTCCATACATGGTATCTGTGGACACCCTTACTGTTTACTTTAGTGACGATATCATCACTGAACGCATGTTAGTGCGCACTTTGGTGGCACCGCAGAACATGTCTCGCCACTGTTGTTCCCTCTCCTCGCTATCGCTTTCTTTTATCCTTCGGTGTGCTCTGCGTTTGCTCAGACAGTAATGACAATGTCAACGCAGGAAGGATGGGCACCTAAGAGCTGTGCTCTAACTGTGCCCGATATCATGAGGTGTCCTTAATGCAACTTTATTTCCTATGCCATCCCTCCCTGCTTGACTTCCAGTGCATTCAACAGGACAAAAAAAAAGATAGAAATCAATTACAGTGCGTGAAGAATCTGTTACTCTGCTCGAGCTTGATGTATCTAAAAATTTATTAGCTGGTCAATTCGCGACACAAACACATTTCAGCAAAACCATTCGATGATAATTTCGAAAATTTTTTGAAGGTCTCTTTAATATTACATAAAGGTTGAGTGATCAAGAATAGACCAGCAGCAAGAGAAAAATGAATAGCATTAATATAAGTAAAAGATGGCAAAGACAGCAAAAAACATTAAAAAGTAAACTAAAAGAAAACCAATGAACTTAGAATATAACGAAGATGATTGTGAAAGATTATGTTGGAAAGAAAGACCACTAGAGGAAGAGAAGGAAGCTACATTACTGGTGAAGTGTTGCACAATCAAGCATGCCATTGAGGAATTACTCGAGGCATCGAGAGAGCACAGAGGTGAAAAAAGTAGAGCTAGCACAAGCAGGAATAGACATAAATAGAATGCATACCAAATCAAGAAATCAGTGGTATAAATTTTACTTCAAGGAAAATTCAAACTAGAGCAGTTGCTCGGGTGCAAGAATAAGTGAGGAAAAGATACAAGCCTCAAAGCCATCACAAAACCACTTGAAACCTGAATGGAAAAAAAAAATGAAGCAAATGAAGCAGCAAAAATGAAACACTGTGGACATAGACAAACTATGTACAGTGAAAGGTCACTATATAATAATAATAATAATAATAGAGGTTTCATGTACTAATACCATAATATAATTTTATGAGGGGCACTGCAGTGGAAAGAGGCTTCAGAAATTTCGACTATCTGGTGTTATTTAACATGTACTGACGTTGCTCAGACAGTACACGGGCCTCTACCATTTTGCCTGCACCGAAATGAGACTTGGCAAGGACTGAACCCACCACCTTAGGCTCAGCAGTCGACCACAGTCACCACTGATCTATTGTGATGGACAGTAAAAAAGAGACACTGTTATATATTATAAAACACAAAGCCGAATCCTGACTCCTTCAAGAGTCATCTTTTTTTTAGCTAACATATTATCAACCAGAATATGAGCTATCCCAATTTGTTCCGTGATATACTCTACTTTCCTCCATTTCATCATGCGCTGCATAGTCGTTCACTTATCACAATGAATTCTCAAAGTCAGCTGAATATTGCTTTCTTTTCTCGCGAAAAATGACGTTACAAGCTCAAAAATCACTCTTCACAGCCATTGTATCAGCCATGGGTCGATTTGAGCATGGCGCGCTTGGTCGTTACTCAGGCTGCCGCAAGAGGCCACGACTTGTCCACAGACATGCATGTGATTGCACTGAATCACCGCTTATTCAAAAGAAGAAGTGCTCAAGATCACGAAGTGCACATGCCGTATTTACTTCTCCCGTGCCATCTCTTCCTACTTAGCTTCCAGCATTTTCATCAGAATGAAAAAAGAGAGAATGCAATTGCAACGTACAAAGAAATTCGTAACTCCCCTTGCACTGGATGGATTCTAAAAACTTTTTCAGCAGTAAATCCGTGAAGCAATAGGCTCCTTTAGTGAATCCATTCTATACCTACTTGAAAAAGTCTTGCAGGACCTCTTTAATACCGCCGAAATGCAATGATTGCACACCTTTCTCATTAAGAGCAGTGGTAAGTTGCCAGTCATGATTTGGGTATGCTTGTTCTGTGTGCTCAAGCTCATCCTTATTCAGCAAATTTTCCTTATATGAGCCGGCTCCCCTATTAGTAAATGACTTAAATATACAAGTAATCCCATAAGTTTCCGAGTGACACTTCTATACCTCGCTTCACTTCGACAAATTTCTTACACCCCCGAACTAACGTTTGTATGCCCTTCAAAAAATGTTCCAAACATTTCTCTCATAATGTCCACTTCATCATTTTCATGCCTCCCAGATCATTCTGGCGGCTTTGAGAAGAGATAGTACTCAGTGGACACCAGGTATGGTTTCTGGGGCGTGCAAATGATCTTAAGCCACAGAACTTAGCCAGTGGCTTCACAATGCTAGCTGTGTTAACCAAAGCATTATTGTGGAGCCATAGTAGAAAATTCTTCACATCCTTCTGTACTTCATGCAAACATGCTCATAGTGTTGGAACCCATACGCAGGCCTCCTAATAAATGGCACTATGTGCGTGAGGCAGGTATGTTGAAGCCGCCAAGTTGTAGGAGGAAATTTAGATTTTAGAACATTATCTTTCAGATGACACTTCTGCCCTTCCTGGTTGTGTCCTCCTCCTCTTCCCACAGACTCTAGGTATGGTTACCAATCATGAGCTGCTGCTTTGCTGCTATTTGATGTCATTATTCCTGAAAAGTGGAATACCATCTGAGCACTGTCAGTTGCTGCGATATTCTCAGCTCATCTATACCCCCTTTTCTTTGAAATCAACACTAAAAAGGTTATATCTGCTTCCCAGGCCCCTTCTTGAATAGCAACAACGGCATTTTCTAATAAAAAGTAACCTAGCCGTAGAGCCTTTGCAGATGTTGGCTAAGGTGTGTTCCAAGTGCTTCTTCACGATGCAATGCTTGTAAAACACCTACATATCTCTAAAGAGGCAAATCACTCACAGCCAAATCATTTCAAAATTGGCGTTCTCAGTACAGTCGACAGGTATTTCAGTGCTGCCTAGCCTTTTAAAAAACTAAAGTATAGGCCTGCATTCCGTACTTAGCGGGCAGGAAGTCCGATCTACTATTGCCTGTCCTTGCGAAATGGCATTTTTTGACAGGTCGTAACTAGAAGAAAAACCATATTATTCAACATGTTTTTATTTATTATGAAAGCTGTTGTGCAAGAAACTAAGTGGGGCCAGTTAAAGAAATATCAAAATTTTTTTTAAACGTCAGAAGTTTGCGTGCTCTTTTTTTGAAATTAGTACGATCATGTCTTTTTATTGAAAAGTGTTATTATTATAAGCTTTGACTGTTTTATAAATAAGCATGCTGAGAAAGTAATGCGAAATTTTCACCACTCCATCATTTTTATATAAAGGCCTGCAAACTAAGCAAACAAATAGTTTCTTCGTTGATTTTGATACTTATTATAAAAATATCTGAGTGACTCAGAGAAGTGAAAAATAGTTGAATGTAAGCACAAATACGCATATATTTAGCTACACAAATTTGAAGTGCTTAGCTTTAATTTATTTTATGTAATTCATCACCAAAACCGGAAAAAAATATCAGAGCAGGTATGCGCAGCACTCCACCTCTTCGTCATTAGTGATTTACTGTGCTTCGAGATTCCAGCAAAAAAAATTGTCGATCCTACGTGGAATCACCCCAGAGTTATTTAAATGTACACGGGCACCGGCATCACACAGGACTCCAGCGTTTTGCCTCCATCGAATTATTAGTGCCGCTGCTTGGAACAAACCCTCGTCTTTAAGGTTAACACTTTCGTGACTGCACCTATCCTAATCGATATTACGCTGTCGATATTTACAGCTTCAATACTTGGGCCATTCAGAGCGTTTGTGGACACCTTGTGCCACCTGACATGTAAAAGAAAAAGTATTTTATCAGTTTCACTTATGTGTTTCCCTTTTACAACAGCGTTGTTATTTTAAAGCACCTTTCTATACCCGCAGGTGAGCGTGCATAGTTTCAATGATGGCATCAATGTCTCATGTGACTGTTTCACAAGAACAGCGAATTTTGGAGGATTCCCATACATCTGGGCTGAAATCTTTAAATGATGACAACAGCACAGATTCAAAAGACGACAGCAACACTTCCGATTTCAGCACGGAAAACGAGAGTTTATCGAACCACCCCAGAACATCAGCGGTTGTCCGCTCGCGAGTTTAGCTTGGTGCTTGAGCCTTGTTATGCCCAGCGCGCATCAGTGCAAGTTGATTCGATGTGTTCTGAAGGTTTATTTATTTATTGGTTTTACAGATACTGCAGGCCCGATAGAGCCCCAACAGGAGGGGCAAAAGTGCAGTCGTAAAGGCTAGATATTTAAACACAATGCATTGAAAGGAAAAATAAACAGAAGAAGGTTAGGGCTCTTTTCTACTCGATGTGTACACATCTTTCAGGTGGGACCCCTAGCCGGTGGCAGCGCAGAGAGTGCAGTTTTATGCATAAAGGCAGCCGGGAGTGAACCTTGGGAGTGAACCTTGGAACTGCACTCCATTGCTGCGTGGCCCTTCGTGAACACTGTCGACTTATTTTTTTTTTACTGCTCAAGTTATTAGAAAGAACCGAAAACAAATGTTTTCTGTGAAACATGCGCAGCAAACCTGTGTTTTACCACATTGCGAAACTGCTTCAGCCAGTGGCATGGAAGACACACCACATGCAATGTTATTCTGTGTACACAAAACCTTTTGTATTTACAATGCTGATATTTACAGGGTAACTGTGGGTGCTTGTTCCTTATGCCTGAATGTATATTTCGATTTTTTATGCTTACCCTGTTCAGAGCAGTGTTGATGGTTTTATGAAATCTTTTTTAGTTCATGTTACAGTTTTTTTGTTTATTTTTTCATACTACATTGTTGACAAATTTGTGGTTTTAAACTCACTTTGAAGAATAACTCCTTGTTGTACAATTTGATACCATAAACATCAGAAATATTAGATACCATAAAAAATGTTTCCTGAACTATCCAAAAACGGCAAAGTTTCTCGCGGTGATGAAAGTGTTAAGAGTGTTAAGCTGTATGACAGTTGAACTATCTTGGCAGTAATATAACCCCATTGATAGTTTGACATGAAACTTGGTTATTCTGTTCATCTTCAATATTACTGAAAATTTCAAGCAGCTATTTCACATTCCCTAAAATTAAAGCACAGAGGTTTTTTGCATTTGGTTCCATTAAAATGTGGCCAGGATCAAACCCATTAACGGGAAAACCATACCAGTGATGCTACCGAGGTCTTCTGATTAGCAGCACTTTTTTTTAGCAGAAAAAATCCCATTTTGGAGAACTTTGGAGCAGCGAAATTTTTCATTTTAGAACACTTTGGAGCAGGTAATTTTAGATCTGAAATCACTCTGGAGCAACTAACTTCACATCCCAGAGTACACTGGAGAAGCAAGTTGAATTGATATTCCAAAGACATGAATAATTATTTTGGCGCTCTTGTGAAGAGCTAGAAATATTTCGATTCATTGCAAATGTCACGGAGCCAAAATTTTAGGAGCGCTCCTTCTTTCACTCGATGATGTAAAGATAACGGCGTCATGCTGCTGAGCACGGGTGTAAACAGGGTTCCCCTTAAGAAAGGTGGGGGGGGGGGGGGGGAAGCAAGTGAGGCTTGATATGTCGGGTTTAACGTCCCAAAACCACCATATGATTATGAGAGACGCCGTAATGGATGGCTCCGGAAACTTTGACCACCTGGGGTTCTTTAACGTGCACCCAAATCTGAGCACACGGGCCTACATTTCCGCCTCCATCGAAAATGCAGCCGCCGCAGCAGGCGAGGCTTCATTGCAGCGTTCCCCACCCTACAATTTGAATGTATGAGGCAGGGTTCGTGGACCCGCCCACCCGATCTTAGGTGACTAAGGGGGTGGCTGCCCTCAGCTCTCCAACTTATACAGCGATTACTTCCATAGTAAATGAACAGAACACTAGTTCAATAAATTTGTATTTTATGGTTTAACTTTCAAGTACATGCACCTAATGTGGTTTTATGAGCAGACATGGTAGACAAATGGTGTGGCGTACAACGCAAGAGGTTCACACTGTCTCAAATGTATTTCCCTAAGACAACTAGATTCTTTTCTACACTATCAAACATATGTTGCTGGGTGTAACAAGACATCACATAGCTATCCCTATAAAACCAACCTCCTTTGACACTTCCACCAATTGAGAAGCTTATTGGTGCTGGGACTACGTGATTTAACAAACTTCGTTTTCCTTTTGCGGCAAAGTTTTATATGGCTAGGGCTTTGTCTGTATACCAAAACCTGCTAGTGTCATCTAGCAAGCAGAGCAAAAAAAAAAGAAAAAAAAAACAATTTGCTGTATGCATATGCCTAAGACGAATCAAAGAGGAAAGCTGTATTTATTTATTGCAATAGCAATCAAATGGACATTCGCGACGAGTCCTGGCCGACACTGTCATGTCACCCCACCCCGCACATCCCATCAGCGCATTGACATTTAGCCTTGAAAAGAGCGAAAGTGGCAAAACTCACCAAAAGGGCGTGTTCACACTTGAGAAGAAGTTAAAATGAGAATGCCAGAGCGGCCGGAAAACCATGACCGCACGCGTCGAAGATGTTCATATTCGTTCTGCCCCATCCCACAGCTGCTGCCGTCACTAACTTGACAATTAATTCGATTTTGCCTGCTTTCTGAGAACTGAAGTTCATACCGAATTCTAGTGATACACGCAAAGTACTGAAAAGAAACAGCTCGCACCTTTTCAAATGTTTTTCATACTCCAGCAGAAACGTCACAAGCGAACGCACTGGCAGCGGCAGTAACAGATTCAGTTTGCTGTACATAAATGCCAGACATGTTGGGGCATGCCAACCAGCTACTGCTGCACCGTATAATTCCAGAGCTCTCGACGATCGTAATGCAAACCAGGCTCTCAACGAATGCGTCCTCAGTGAGACCGTCAAGCTTTGTTTCTGTCTCTCTTTTCCCGTGTCGTTGCGCTGCCATTTCAAAATGAGTACTATGAACCAGGTAGACCAAACCAAAGTACTTCTCGTCATGCTTCGCCATGCTGCCAAGGCTGGTTTGCGATTTGAGCCAACCCGAGGCCCCGCCGATGCCTTTGCCGTCATGTTGAATCTGTGGCCGGCTGGTTAGATTACGTGGTTTGATATCTAGCATAGCCAAAGCCTTGAGAGTGGACACCGGATCTGCTTTTGCGTGGCCAGAAAATTGGTCTCAAACCGATTCTTGTGCACTGGCCGTGCAGCATGGTTTTCCGGCCACTTGGGCGACGAAACGCGATAGTTTCCAGAGAGTTTCGCCGTTTCTCTCTCTTCGAGGCCAATTGTGAACGCATGATAAATTCACTCACTTCGCCGCCTAAGTGGCTGCAAAACCACGCTGCAAAGCTCGCCGTTTCTCTCTCTTCGAGGCTAATTGTGTACGCACGATAAATTCACTCGCTTCTTTGCCGCTCAAGCGACTGGAAAACCACGCTGCAAAGCTGGAACGAACCACGCTGCAAGGCTGCGAGGCTTTCGCGTGGTTTTCCCACCATGCAAAAGCAGATCCTCTTTCCGCTTCAGGGCTTTGGCGGCACAAGCTTACACCACTTGATCTAAACAGCTGACCACAGATTAAACATGGCGGCAAAGGTGTCGACAGTAGCTCGTGTGAGTTCAAATTGCAAACTACCCATGCAACACGGCGAAGCTTGACGGCCTCAAAAAGCACGCGTTCCTAGAGTGCCTGGTTTAGATTACGATCGCCGAGAACACTGAAAGTAGATGGTGCAGCAGCAGCGAGTCTGCATGCCCCAACGTGTCTTGCATGCCCCAACGTGCCACGCCAACCGTCGATTCTACTCGAGCAGAGAGGAACGCGCCACCTGTCTTCGAGGAGCATATGAATGAACGGGAGAGGAAGGGGGGGGGGGGGGGGGTCTTTGTGGCCTTAGAGCAGCAACTGTGAACTCTGAGGGCACGATCACCTGCAAGACACTATATTTGCATTATTAGGTCAAGTTGTTCACGAGTGATTTTAAGAGATATGAAGGTCCGCTCTGCACTGTTATTATTTGTATCAAACTCATCCGCATATTTACGAACAGCATTTTTACCTGTGTACCAAGCACCACGCATGCATGCAGTATAGAGTCTCTCAAAATATCTTGAATGCATTCACCCTAGAATACCACTGCAGCTATTGTGTCAGTTTTTCCTGTGTATACTTTCTCAGTTACCATGTTTTTTAGTGCCATGTTTTTCTCGCAATAATTTCAGTGCTTTGTTTCGCCGAAATTACTGAGGTTAGATGTACTTGAGGTCAAGTGCGAAAACTTTTATTTCTGTCAGACTGTGTCACCGTGCAGCATCACTGCTGTACGTTTGTAAATACCGTATTTACTCGATTCTACTGCGCCCTCGATTGTAACGCGCACCCATTTTTCTCGTTGGCCCGCACGATCACACCACTCGGGAAAACGAATCCTTTCGGGAGCCCCTTCCGTTTAAATATGAGGTACCGGGGAAGCTTGTGCCTATCTTACGTGCAACGGAGCATTGCCGTCACTCTAGTTTTACTGTTGCTCGATGTCAGCACACGAACTTGCTTCGACCCCTTCTTCTCGCCAGTTGTGATGCCAGGCATGTCGAAGTAAAGAGGCGTTTGACCGGCATTCCCGATTTGCCCAAGCAGGTAGCCGTTGTTGTGCCGCAAGTTTAGGACGAACCTCTGAAAACTGTGAAGCTTTTCTTCGTACTCCTCTGGCAACTTTTGGCATCTGCCCGTTCGCCTTCCGAGGGAAAAGCCTTTCCTCTTCATAAAGTTAGTTAGCCAGCACCTGCACGCTTTGAACTGGCTCGGCATTAGCTCTTTTTCTAAGGCTAACTGCGTAGCCTGCACTTAGAGCAGTTCTGTCGTCACGGGCCGCTGTGCCGCTCACTGTTCAATCTCATACTCGCCGAGCAGCTCTTCAATTTGCGAAACCGACCCTGCTGTGGTCCATTGAAGCCTTTAAGTGAATCTTTGCTGTCGACAATATTCTGCTTTTGTTTCCGCCAGTCCAGCACGCACATTTCGTGAACTCCGAACGACCGCGATGCAGCCCAATTTCCGTCCGTTCCGGCACACACGACAACTTTTCTTTTAAAAGCGGCATCGTGGTACACTCGTCGAGTTTTTGGAGTCGGTCCTTCCATGTTGTCGATGCTAATGCACTACTAGATGACGAACTCCTCAGCACACGTACGAAGTGCCGCACATGGGAAACACATAGGCAGAAATGGCCGATGTGCCAAGGCGACGCTCGTAGGGGGCGGCCATTTTGGAAATGCCGATGGCAATAGAATGACCGTATTCATTTTTTTCGTACTCGATTCTAACGCGCATGCGATTTATGAACTCGCTTAACTGGAAAAAAGGTGCACGTTAGATTCGAGTAATTACGGTATCACTTCAAATAGCCGCCTTGTGAATAGGTTTTCTTTTCAGTTTATCACTATTCAGCATGAATTTGTCGGTAGACATGACGTGCAATACCAGCTGTCACCTCAGTGAGGCGAAGGATGTTTAATTATAACGCGGTTTACGTCATAACTGACTGCGCCATTGAGAAAGTTCATATGAACCATAGCGCTTGTTTTGCAAACATTGATATCTGCGGTACTCGTGCCTGAAGTTAAAATTACCCTTTGTGGCGGGACAGTACATCAGACTAGCATTTCATGCAAATCATAGTTTACAACTACATAATCCTTGGTGACTGTTGATAAGAAATCTGTGCATAGGATCTGAGTAAAGAAAGGTTAAAGCTTTTCCGAAATCATTGTGTGTGGTGCCTCATTAGTTTGTGTAATTTTTTGTGTATGTTAGGCTTTTGTGTGTATGTTAGTTTTTGTGTATGTGAGAAACAGATTCATGTGAAGTCTCCTTTTGGAGAAAACGCCATTCGGTCAAATTACATATTTATTTTTTTCGCAAAAGAAGTCAGAATATTCATGCTGTAGTGCAATACACTTAATGAATACAATACACCCAAATTCCATTTGTCATATTTTAGTACGCATGTTTTAACCACAAAGCTCAGGCCTAGTTGTGTTGAAGTTAAATCCACCGAGCATATTTTCATAGCACCAATTTGTTGAAATGGGCAGTGAAAACAACAAACTTCAGCATCCAATTTTCCCTGTGAATCTCTCGTTCGGACGGGAGTTTGCCTATCCTAGGTATATTATCTAAACTTGGTACAGCTTAAATAACTTTGACTAGTTATGGATTCTTCCACTTATCAGTAACTTCAAAAATTTGCATCATAATATTGAAGAGTAATGACGACCGTTTTCGCTAAAGAGCTACAACACGGCGGGCGCAGAAAAGGGCGAAAAGCGGAGCAGGAGCGCTCTTACCATGACATCACATCGCTGCGACAGCAGCGATGCCAGTGTTCGTTCTCGGGGCTAATGGGCACCCAAGGTGCCAATGCGGTTGACGTTTTGTTAGTAATTTAAGCGCGAAGCAGATCTTATTAGCACTGAATGATTAGAAGCAGTCTCATGATGACTGGAGATAGCGAGCGCCAGCAATCGCGCCCTTTGAACAAACGCAGCTTCCCACCCCCTAAAACGAAGCTACAGGAAGCAATGAATGCGATATTGTGATATTTATTTCTTTACTGCCATTTATTAACCATGGAAAGCGAGGGCTGTACGAGTAACATGGCGTAGCCACTTTTCCAGCAAAGCCGTCAGCGATGAGAAAGCTGCATGTATTAAAACCAAATTGCAGTTGCTCTGATCGGGAGGCATATTTTTATTAATGAATGAATGGAATAACAGTTACTAATGTCCTGCAAGAGGCACGCGAACATGCTCGGGACTCCAATGTTGCGACTGAGAGGCCTAGCCTAACAGCCGCATCGCGGGCTTGCTGGATAGCCTATTTCTGGTCCACTAGGCTGGAGCTACGCAAGGCAGCCACCCACCTTGCTGAAGTAGCATCGTGGTTAGCATCGTTATACATTGTAGTGCACTCCCAGAGCACGTGTCTAAGCGTAGCCGGGGTCAGTTTGCATTGGTTGCATATGTCATTATGAGATAACATTTGGAAAAAAGAAAAAAATTGCCCGCAGCTTCCCTCGGGGGAACACTGAGGAGGATGCGGACCATATAATTGGTTAACGGGGTGTTAAAGTGCGACTTACTTGGGTCGATGGCTAAATTGGTTAACGTGGTTGTGAAATGGGGTGTTAAATTGCGACTTACTTGGGTCGATGGCTAAATTGGTTAACGTGGTTGTAGGAGGGGGTGTTAAATGAGTGAACACGTACACACGTATGCGAAAGGGCGGCGCTGGTCGAAGGGACGTCGATCATTGTGTTTGTGGATTCGTTGGAATTCATTTCACCGCGACCTTGGACGTCGACGCGCCGTACAAACCAACCGACGAGCGGCAACTGAGCGAGCGAGCGCCGACCTTGAGTATATGTACAGCACGACGGCGCATGCACTGTCAGCTGTTGAATGTTCTCGAAGCGCGACGCCACATGCGCGTCCACTGGAGAATCAGGAGAATTGTAGATGTCGAACGCGGTGTGTAGAGGAGGAAGGGTGCACAGATGGTGGAGGAGTGAAGCGCGCGCGGTGTGTAGAGGAGGAAGGGATGCACAGATGGTGGAAGAGTGGGCGACGGCGCGACGGCGCATGCGCGCGCGTCAGCTGTCGAATGTTCGAGAAGCGGTGCGGACGGCGCACTACAAGGCGCGAGTATAAGATGCTCCGCATCTAAAAGATGCAAAAATTTTGTACTCGTACTTTAGCATTCATGAGCTCGAAAGGGCACTATACTCTTTCGAACTCGTGAATGCTAAAGCCCGAACACCTTACCGTACGGTGTACGGTTTATTAGGGGCATTTACCGCAATAGCGATTACGAACACACATGAGCTGGAAGGAATTATGAAAAGGCTCTTCTAGATTAACATAGATGGATAAAGCGAATTTGAGGAAAAGTGTCGACGCATTCTCACCATTCGCGTGTTCTTCTGTGGACACGGAGCATAAAAAATTGGACCTCGATTTCCAGAAATAGACATTCTGGTGGCAGGCATGCATGCGGTTATTAGTGAAACTGCTCTAGTTACGTGCAGAGCGTTACATGCTACTTATTAGAATACTGGTCACGAGCCCAGAGCTACGGAGAGCACGTTTTGCCATTGAGTTCCCTTGCACAACAAAAGTTGCATCGGCACCAAGCAGAGCCTCGTGGATTACCTGAGATGCACTTGTGACCGCTGTTTATTCAGCATAATAAATCTAGGTACAGCGGTGAGCACTGTTAAGGTGAACACGCGAGCACGTGGCCGACAGCACTATCAGCGCCACATAACACACATCGTTCAAAGCATTGCACATGCGCAGCATGTGCTCTGCGATAAACTTTTTCAAGCACTCGCACTCCGTCATAGATATGTTGTTCATCGTCTGCTAGCTGCATTTGTCTTCTAAGATGATGCATTGTGCTTTTTAAGTTATTTCCTTCTTTGCAGTTTTTTTAATAGTAGAAATGTAAAGGGTTTCCTATTCGTTTTTCTTTTTTAATTCATGCTCAAATTCTTGTTTAAGATCCATATTGAAATGCGCGACATGCCAGCTTAGCTGACAAAGATGCAGCCAGAAGACGATGAACAAGCGTTCCTATGACATGAGGTGAGTGGTGGAAAGAGTGTATCGCAGAGCCCATGCTATGCAAGTGCAATGTTTCTGAGGGTGGATGTTACGCAGCGCTGATAGTGCTGGTCCCCACGTGCTTGCCGGTTCACTACCCAATGGCGCCATTTAGCGCAAAAACATTTAAACTATACCAGCCTGTATCAAAGCGTTCATATCAATTTAAGTAACTAAATTTGACATGTGGGTGCACTGGCAACCGTGAAGGCACGGGTGTGTTTTCTAGTCTGCAGCTGTGGTGTTGAAATCTGGGAACATTAAATGGATCATTTAATGCCAGCATTCTTAGAGTGTACATATTTTTGATGCATGTATTACAGCTGTAAAAAGGTGACGCAGGATGCAGTGGTTTCACTACTGCTCCAAAGTGCGCCAAATTAGATTTACTGCGCCATTATGATAATATCAATGAAAATGGCGCCAAAGTTGGAATTTTGCAGCGTTTATCCCCGACAATAGCCACACCGATGCGTCAAAACATGTGCAGATTGTTCTCGGGGCCACCGAAACCACAACCACGTACCGCGGTGAGCACTCTTAAGCCTCGTTCACACCGAAGGCGGAGCGGCCAAAGCGGTGAAATGGCAACGTGGAGAGCAAGGAAAAAGTCTTTTCAGGGCGGCCAGGCAGCAAAAGCAGGAGGAAAACCAAGCAGAAAGGCCGATTGCTCCCCGACCAGTTTTTTGCCGCCCGCTGAAGTCGCCGCTTTGCCGCAGCAAATCAGAACACCACACGGTGGAGGCACGACGATGTACCTTCGGAAGCATTGCCATGTGACGACATGCACGTAAAAGCACAAGGTGCCCGCCTCTTCTGCCGTACAGCCATATGAAGAAGGCATGCGGTCTGAACAAGTTCACACACTCACCGCCTCGCCGCTTCAAAAAGCACATATGGGCGCTTTGCCGCGCCAAAGTGCAGTACTCACCATTGTACGTGGTTGTGACTTTGGTGGCCCTAAGAACAAGCTGCATACGTTTTGACGCAGCGGTTTGGCTAGTGCCTGTGATAGATGCTTCGGAATTCCAACTTCGGCGTAAATTTCGCTGATATTATCATACTGGTGCAGTAAATTTCATTTGGCGCACTTTGGCGCAGGAGTTGAATGACTGCACCCAATGTCACCTCTTCACAGCTGTAATACATGCATCAAAGAATATGTGCACTCCAAGAATGCTGGTATTTAAACGATCCATTTAGCGTTCGCAGGTTTGGATACGACAGCTACAGGCTAGCAATCACACCCGTGCCTTCACGGTTGCCAGTGCACACACTTATCTTGTCAAATTTAGTTACTTAAATCAATATGAACCCTTTGATACAAGTTGGCAGAGAGTAAAGGTTTTTGTGCAAAATGGGTCCGTTCTTGCACCACTTCCATCATTGCATCTAAATGCCAAATGCACCACCAGCAACCATATCTAACTGCAGAAGCTAATTCTCACTGTGCCTCAACAGGCAGCGATACAACACCACTCAATAACACAAAGAATAAGTTTCTTACCTTCATGATAATGTTCTTAAGATACTCAAGATTAACAGCATGCTTTTGTCTTTCATAGTTGCGTTCATGTCGTCGTATTTCTTCCTTGAGAACCCGGATCTGCTCAGTCATTCTAAGATTGTTGCACTCTGACTCGTTCAGCAACTGCATTAAAAAGAAAAAAACAGTGTTAATGAATCATAAATTGGTGTTTCTTTTTTGGGTACTGAGGATACACTCAACGTTGCAGCGATCAGCCTCGTGTGCAAAAGGTTCGTGGTTCATATCCCGGTGCCACCTAATTACCCACCGGACTAAAAAAATTTTCCACATTATCATAGAATTGCACTAAGAGGCCTGGGCTGTGGCATCTGACCTGTGACCACCACCGAAGCACACCCTCACCAGAGAAGGATTAGCCATTCTGGTGCAATATCTGGCCGCTGACTCCCATATCGACACAACAATGAACCCTTGGCCCTCAGTCCTCAGCGGCTGCGAAGCAACTGACCACAGCGGTAGTCAGATCTGCGACACAGCAGAGGGTGCTGAGAACCTCTGGCTCCGGAGAAGCCGCCATTGAAACCTGAATGTGGTAACGTTTAACGCTAAAACCTTATGTAGTGAGGCAAGTTTAGCTGTGCTATTTGAGGAGCTAGAGGGTGTTAAATGGGATATAATAGGGCTCAGTGAGATTAGGACAGGTGAGGGCTATATTGTACTACAGCATGGGTACATCTTTGCTATCGAGGCTTGGCTGACAGAAGAGAACTGGGAGTGGGGCTCCTTATCCACAGAAATATAGCTGGTAACATAAACCTGGAATACTATTGCATTGACGAAAAGGTGCTAGGTATTATAACTAAATTCAATAAAAGATACAAGATGAAAGTGGTACAGGCTTATGCGGCTACATTCAGCCATAATGAGGTATTCGTTTAAAATTCTATGAAGAAGTGGAATCGGCACTGAGTAAGGCAAAAACACAGTATATCATACTGATGGGCGACTTCAATGCCAAGGTAGGGAAGAAGCAAGCAAGAAGAAGGAGACCAGGCATTAGAGGTGATGGCATCGGTACTAGAAATGCCGGAGGGTAGTTGTTAGTAAAATTCGCAGAATGCAATAATTTACGGATCTTGACTACCTTCTACCGAAAACGAGTGAACCAGAAGTGGACATGAAGAAGCCCTAATGGCGAATGTAAGAACGAAATAGACCTTATACTGAGTGCACACCCAGACATCGTGCAAGATGTGAAAGTGCTTGGCAAGGTACGATGCAGTGGCCATAGAATGATAACGTCTTGAATTCACCTATACCCAAAGAAGGAATGACCAAAACAGGTACACAAGAAGCTAATCAATGAGCTAGCACTAAGAGGGAAAGTACAGGAATTCAGTCTCTCCCTTCAAAACAGATACTCGGCTCTTATATAGGAAACTGGTCATAGCGTTGACGCAATAAATACTAATCTGACGAGTATCATTATGGAGTGCCCACTGAAAGTTGGAGGTACGGTAGTTAAATAGGACACTAGCAAGCTGTCCCAGAACACGAGAAACCTAATTAAAAATCCCACTCACCAGTAAAGACAAAACAGGCCAGGAAAGCCTTAGAGAGAATGAAAAGAGGCAAAGCTGCCAGTGAGGATCAGGTAACATCAGTTATGCTGGAAGACGGAAGACAGATTGTGTTAGAAAAACTAGTCACCCTGTTTACCAAGTGCCTTCTGATGGGGAGGGTATCAGAATCTTGTAAGTATGCTAACATAGTCTTAATCCATAAGAAAAGGAACGACAAGGGCTTGAAGAACTACAGGCCGATCAGCTTGCTCTCCATCGTATACAAGCTATTTACAAGGTTACTGCTAACAGAATTAAGACAATAGTATTCAATCAACCAAAAAAACAAGCAGGATTTTGAAAAGGCCACTGAACAATCGATTACATTCATACCATCAATAAGGTGATAGAGAATTTCTCAGAATACACCTGACCCCTATACATAGCCTTCATTGATTAAAAAAAGGCATTTGATTCAGTAGATATCAGCAGTCATGCAGACACTGCAGAATCAGAGTGTAGACGAAACATAAACAACATGTAAAAAATCTTCAGAGGATCAACTGCCACCTTAGTGCTCCATAGAAAGGACAGAATACTAATAAAAAAGGGTGTAAGACAAGGGAATACGATCTCACCAATGCTATTTACCACATGCTTACAGGAAACTTTCAGAGGCCTTGAATGGGAAGAGCTAGTGATAAGAGTTAATGTAGAGTACCTTAGTATAATTTGATCTTCACTGGTGAGAAATTGCATTGCTGAGTAACTCAGGGACGAATTGAAATTCATGATGAGTGAATTAGACAAGGAGAGCAGAAAGGTAGGTCTTAAGGTTAATCTGCAGAAAATGTATGTAATGTACAACAACCTCATAAGAGAACAACACTTTTAGATAGGTAGCAACTGCGGAGCCTAACCACGAGACTGAAGTGACTAGAAGAATAAGAATTGGGTGGAGCACATTCGGGAAGCATTCTCAAATCATGACTGGTAGATTGCCACTATCCCTCAAGAGGAAGGTATATAACAGCTACATCTTGCTGGTACTTGCCAATGAAGCAAAAACCTAAAGGCTTAAAGAGGGTTCCACTTAAACTTAGGACGACACAGCAAGCAATGGAAAAAAAAGTGATAGGTGTAATGTTAAGAGATAAGAAGAGAGCAGAATGGGTCAAGGGACAAACCGGAGTTAAAGATATCATAGTTGAAATCAAGAAGAAGAAATGGGCATGGGTCGGGCGCATAGCCCGTAAGCAGTGTAGTTGTTGGTGATGAAAGGTAATTGACTGGATTTCCAGAAAAGGCAAATGGGTGAGAGGGAGACAGAAAGTTAGGTGGGCAGAGAAGATTAGGAAGTTTGCGGGTATAAAGTGGCAGCAGCAAGCACAGGACCGACTTGACTGGCGGAACATGGGAGAGGCCTATGTCCTGCAGTGAGCGTAGTCAGGATGACGATAATACACATTCGGGGTTTGAGGGTATTATAAAGGGGACTGTTAAAATGGGTAGTGAGAGCAGGATCGTGGTATAACACATCAGTCACATCTAAATGTACAATGTGAGCAGAAATTTCCAGTGCAAGATATGAATAAACAAGACAATACAGATAACATGTTAAAATTTACTCTTTGTACAATATTAGAGCCGGGAGAGTATTGGTTATCAAAGGCACTAATGTCACAAAGAAGGTGGCTCATTCGCCCCGCCGCGGTGGTCTAGTGGCTAAGGTACTCGGCTGCTGACCCGCAGGTCGCGGGATCAAATCTCGGCTGCGGCGGCTGCATTTCCGATGGAGGCGGAAATGTTGTAGGCCCGTGTGCTCAGATTCGGGCGCACTTTAAAGAACCCCAGGTGGTCGAAATTTCCGGAGCCCTCCACTACGGCGTCTCTCATAATCATATGATGGTTTTGGGACGTTAAACCCCACATATCAATCAATCAAGGTGGCTCATTTGGTGTTCTGGAGGAAAAGAAACGGAAAAGATATAATTCCTCAAGAACTTTGCGCACCAAGTAGATGCATTTTATATGTGAAAACTCTCTCCACACGTTCGTTTCTTACAATCATAAAGTTTTTGTATATTTTAACCTTTTTTGTTTCTTTTTTGGCAGAAAATTTTCAAATTACACGTTCCACTTAATGAGACACGTGTATTTATTTGGCTTAGGTATCGAACCTGGTATTGCAAAATGTCCATTTGAAAAGCGTGTTCTTAAATCTCACAGCCTTAAATTAGTCATTATACGCCGCTGTAGTACGTAATAACAAACTAGCAGCTGGCAACCACTGACCATGCGGCACCATTCTGGATAGTCAAGTATCCAAGCCATTCCAAGCTAATTGACTGTGAAAATAAGGTTTGTCAGGGCATAGCCTCTTAGAAATCTAGGAGGGTATGGTCAGGGAAGGTGCAGTGTACTATATTATAGTGAAGGTTTGTGTCCTTTGTTGTTTGTGTGCATGGTTAAAAGTGAGATATGTGTGAGAGTGTAAGCCGTAAGTGATGACGGGAGGTAAATTGCCGTGTTCATGGGTGCACTGGGCCGCTCAACATTCAGACTGGTCATGGATGTATTGTCACCAGCAGACCGCGGCAAGGTGTGGTTCGAAGCAGCCTGGTATAAACATGAATAGATCGACTTCTGCATCTGACACATGGCCCGACCTCGGACAAGGCAAGTCAACGCCCATGTCCAGTGTACTGGTAGGCTGTCAAAGGGGAGCCTCTAACACTAGTGAGTGCATTGGGCACGATACACGTGGGGATGAGGACAGTGTGTCAAACTTTCGAGGAAGATTACAAACGTGGTTGATTGAGCTGTGTTGACTGCCTTGATATTGTTTTTCTTTTTCAGACTATACACGGACTCGAATGCCTGACAAAGCTGTCAGTTGTGATTAATTACTGTTAAATAAATAAATTTCAGTCAACAAGCTGTGTTTCTTTTACTGTAGCAGTCCAGCACTGTCACCTCTCTCTTGATTGATACAATATATATACACGAGATTTTGCAGGTGTTTTTCTTTTGATGCGTGGAAATATCATGAAAAGAAGTAAATCCTAATTAATATCACAGCCCACACCATCCACGCAATCGTTGTTCTGAAAGGATACTGAAAAAGTCCTGAAATGTTGTTTTGAAGATGTGCTGAGGTTGTTATGTGTATGGACAAGAGACGAGATTAGTGCCATTCTAGTACCATAAAAGGACATTCTGAGGGCATCCCATTGTCCTCACGGAGGCATACTGGGGACGTCCTGAGACTGTGTTTGTGTTTTCTGGGTACTAGTAGTTCATACCAGCCAACCTGGCAACAGAAAAATTTGTAAAACCCCGGAGCAGAGAAAAGGGGGGGTATCGACTTCCTTTTTATTTTTAGCTACGATGGATTTACTTTTAGCGACAAGCCATAATCTGCTGCCATAAGTCAAATTGACACGCCGAATTACTACCCCCCGTTTTTGACAAAAAAAAAAACACAAAAACAAGAGGGGGGGTGTCCTAAACGCAAGCACAAACATCGGCGTCTCATAATGGCATAGTGGTCAAACACACGAAGGTAGGGTTTTCTACTAAGGTGAAAGGAGGAGTGCAAATGTTCCCGAAATTTCGCGTCATCAAAACTAGCAATACAAATCGATTTTCACCAAAACAAATAGCTTTAGTCTTCACATGTGAACGAATGGGACAGTGCAGCTGGCTGCCGCGAAAATGCAAGTCAAAGCTATGACTTTGCTCGCTACTAAATTCTTTCGATCGGAACCCCAAAACGCTTCTAGTCTTTTTGCTGCATTAGCCATGTGTCCTCGAAGCTTGTAGATCGCTATCGCATGACCGCGACCCCGGTTTTATGCACGGTGGTTGTGGCAAACGGTAGTATTGTTTTTAATCGACGTGCGTTCAAAAACTAAGCCGTTTTATACTATCTACGATCGCAACTACCGGGGTTTCGCCGCCCAGAGAGTTTACGGAAAGCAGTGTTGCTTTGAGTGGTCGAGCGTTGGCCGCCCGCACTTTCTGAGTTTTGAGTTTTGTCAGTAAACATGTCGCCATACACGATCGCGTCGAATGACCACAGTTTCGTCTACAGGAGTTGTGGCAACGACAGCCACACGCACTGTAGAAGACAGTGCGTGCGCTGGTCCCACATGTACTTCTGAAGCTTCGAGCACGCTGCACTCGATCGGTCTTCGTTAGACGGTTTCGGTGCTAAAGTTTATATCACACGCCGCAGTTAGAAAAACTGTTCAAAACATTCAAATTTTGGTCCGATGAACGCATGAATTTGGCTCGGGAATTTCACGAATTCGTATCTGCCGCGGTTTCGCTTCACTGAGAGACTACTGTAGGTTTAGATAAACCCCTCTCAAATTTGTTTAAATATTAAAGTACGGTGAGCTCGCAAAAAGCCTCGAGCAGACTGACTTGCACTTTTGTCAATGCCGCCAGATCTCGCATGGAAATTTCGATTCCCGGGAGATTTTTATAGCAATTGTACAAACGGAAGAAAAGGTCGAAATTCGGGATGAAAACGCCGTAGCCAATCGTGAAGGCCATGCTAGTTTACTAATTTCGTTTTTTGTATTGGAAATGAAATAAATTTTGCAAATTGTCAGGCAAGATTCGTAAAACCGTAAGCGCATTCGAAATTCCTACATTTTACGGGAAAATGGGAAGAGTTGACAGGTATGGTACTCAAACGTAATCTGCGAACTCCCGCGATGACACTTTATTTTCGCAGTTTATCATTTTTTTCATGTTAATTTCATTGGCAACCCGGGTTTGTCGATGTTAATTTTTGAAAATTTAAATGCGCACCACATTCCTTGCCTCAATTCGTGGACACGCAAGACTGCATGATTCACACATTTTGTGCTAGTGTAGCCTATAAAGAAGGTTGTTTCAACTGTGCTAGAGCGGATATTTGTGAGTTTGGCGACGTTTATGTTATCCGTGCTCTATACTAGTCAAAAATAAAAAAATTTTGAAGCTTTACCCGCGTAATAGGCGCACCCCGAACATGAAACCGGATTTCCTAAAAAAAAAAAGTGTTGCTATTATGCGAGTAAATGTGGTTACTCTCAGTCAGATAGATATTGCTCCCTCTTCCCTAAAAATGATGCCCCATAACCAAATTATTGTGCCATATACCCACGGACGCTGCCCGATTGCTGCACAGTGCATTGGAGGTTGCATCCTCAAATGTCAGGCAAGATTCGTAAAATCGCAAGCGTGGTCGAAATTCGTACATTTTACGGGAAAATCGGAAGAGCTGACAGGTATGGTACTCAAACGTAATCTGCGCTCTGTACTAGCTAAAAATAAAAATTTCAAAGTTTTACCCACGTAATAGGTGCTGCAGAAGACATTGCGTGCACTGTCAGCTATGATCTCTTCTACTGCTGTTTTGTCCGCAGCGTTTGCAGAAAGCAGCGTTGCTTTACTGGTCGAACGTTGGAGGTTTCGTCCACAGTGGTTGTGGCAAACCCTAACCACGCACACTGCAAAAAGGAGTGCATGCGTGGCTTCCAAAACTTTGAGCCCGCTGCTATCGGCCTTCGTTCGATGGTCTCGCTCTCAGCCCCCGCGATGAGAAAGTGTTCCGTATAATCGAATTTTGGTGCAATAAACACAACGTAATTCAGCTGGAGAATTCAACGAATTCGTATCTGCCGGTGTCACCTCACCGATTCTACTGTATGTTTAGATGAATGCCTCCTAAGTTACAAAATACGATGGGTTCCCAAAAAGCCTGGATCGGATTGGCCTGCATTTTTGTCAATGCGGCCACATCAAGCACAGAAATTTCAATTTCCGGGAGATTCTTTAACGTGCACCCAAATCTGAGCACACGGGCCTACAACATTTCCGCCTCCATCGGAAATGCAACTACCGCAAGGGCTACTTTATTCATTTCACCATATGTAACAGCACATCAAACTACAAAAAAATGGCACGGACAGGAAGTAAAGAGCGCTGACTTCCAACTGTTTTTTTCCACTGACGATACCAGGTATAAATACACGCGCAGAGCCAGCGGGTAAAGCAAAGACATAAAGCAAGGAAAAAATTCTGCAGGCAAAGCACTGGGCGATACCATGAAGTCCTTAATCACCGTGCTTTCAAAAACCTTAGCTCATCCTTGGTGAATGCATTTAAGTGATGGCATGCTGATACATCAATTTCGAGCAGACGTGGCAGGGATAGGAAATGGGGAAGCGTGGCATCAGCGCGTGAGAGACCCCCCCCCCCCCCCCCCTCAAGGCACAGAGCCGTGCTCCCGCAAGGGACAAGGGCCTTTTTCCTTTCGTTCAACCACACAATCATTCAACCCAGCGCCGGCTTCACGTGGCAGAGACGAAAAAGGCAGAAGCGTGATACGGGCGTGTCGCAGAGGGGCATTTTAGAGACCAAACATTCCACCGCAGCCTTTTCATTCCTTTTCATCTCTTTCGCGGGCAGCGTTAAGGTGTCGCATGTGCTGCAGCGCGATTGACCGGGGTGCTGAGAGCATTTTCGGAGCGCTGTATGTTGGAACTAATCGTGGGAAGTGGTTGGGCGTTCGAATTACCGGGCGTCTTCGCCCTTTGAAATACACATAGCTTTGACCGGACCTCATCGTGACTTCCGGAAGTTCTAATTAAGCGTGTTTGAAATAATGAGGTTTGACTGTAATTAGAAACTTGAGCCGTAGCTCTAAAAACCCAATGTAAATGTTATCTGGCATTTCATTTGTGAAAACTATAAATGTTAGGTTTTGTGTAAAAATACACAATTCCAGCAGTTTCATGAAAATCCGCTTTGGCGTTGTCAATGATAATTAAGGAAATTTTCTACAAATCTAAAAACCTGGCTTACATTCATTTTTTCAAGACATTTGGTGATTATGCGGGCAAGCATAGTTAAAAACAGGTCACTAAAGACAGGGCCAATACATGACTAAATACAAATTTTGTGTTTTTGCCGATAAACACCTTTGTTTAAAGTCCAAAAGTAGACCGCAGGTACTTGTCAAGTAACTCTAAAAAAAAATTATGGACACTTCACAATGGTTTGAAATGCAACGGCCCCTAAACTGTCGATCGCCTGTTCAACATACCTTAGCAGCACATTCTGGGGTGATGAGTAAAACAGATCTTTTTTGTCTATTGAAAATGCCAACACGCGAGTTTTTATGCTGCCGCAAGTACTCGGCAACCTGCGAACTATTTTTTATTAAGAATAGGTCTTATGTTTTTAGTAAGGAGAGCTTATCTTGCAGGAACAAAGCTAGACATTTTGCCAGGTTCCAATTTCTGAAATAATAACCTGAAGGGGGCATCCAACTTCATGGGTCTTCACGGAATATAACAGTTTGGCCCTTTTTAATCTCTGTCCGTGCAGTCTTTTTTAGTTTAATGCGCTGTTACACGTTGGATTGGTACATGAAAAATTCTAGGCATTTGCAAAGTGTGGCAGCACATGCCAAGCAAGAGTAATTATTAAGAAAGGCACACGTTATAAACATGCAGGCAATGGAGTACATGTATGTCAGAAACCTTTGGCGCCTGCAAGGTGATGCCGTACATGTGCGACGAAAACCCTCAAAACTGTGCTTGCCAGTCACCCCAATAGACCTTGTATGGCTATACTTTCTACCTGCTATAAAAGTTATCGTTTTGCTAAATGCTTGCCTTTTTGTTTGGCCTCTTAGCGGCTTGTCAGCCTTGCTGCTATCTGCTTCATGCTACCATAGCTACATAGACACATCATAACAATGTACAACCTCATCTCGCAGGACAACTTGAATTTTTCGCCAAGGCGTTCTCAGACAGTTGTGACAAGGCAGGCGTGGCGAGTCTCCCCCACTTTAATCTACTATCAGCGCAGGTAAAAAATAAGTGATCACAGTGTTCAATTCGGTCAACTCGCACATTCATAGATCGACTGTCTGACTCCAGTTTGCCTGTGTATGTCTGTAAATAAACTTTTTCCTGACTTACAAATGTTCAAACTTTTGCAAAAAAAAAACTTTGGCATTACAGGGATAGAAGCCCTTGCATCTATTTGCATCCTTACGGCTAGTCTTTCCATCCGAACAGTGACAGAATATGCAGGTTTATTTATTGTCACGCTGCACAGTTTCAGCTCTTCCTCCAAATCTTCTACTGCGCTATTGATTGCATTTAGCACCTTTGATCTGGTTGTATGCTGCCAGCACTTTCAAAGTAACCTTGCTCACGGCAATAATGACATTTGTACTCTTCATGCCACAACTTTCTGCTGTGTGATGTTCACACACATGAAAGCACAACAGGAAGTCAATGCTGATTCGATAGCTGTCCTTGGCATGGTTGCCTCGACGCAGAACATCAACCGTGTGCTTTTGTGGTAGACCTGAGTGCATCTTCAATTTAATTTGCAGAGTCTGTGTGGAAGCTAGTTCGATGATTAAAAACGATTTCACCAGGCTGATGCAATTATTAGAATGCTTTGAACATTCGAACGAATAGTACGGTATACAAATTACCTTCAATTCGAATTCAAATTATTGAAAATTTTGAATTATTCGCTAGAAACTAATAGATGCATACGAGTTAAAATGTACTACCTGTAGAGGTGGTTTCACTGCAGTGTGGAGATGCTAAACCGTGAAAGCACCTACCCAAAAGAAGTCCACTCTGCCGCCAAGCCCCCCTACAAATTTAACGGGTCCCTGCAACACTGTCAGAGCATTGTCAGAAAATGCTGCTGATCGGTAGTCGAGCCTACCAAGGACACCCAAGCCAAAAATCATAGCGCAGCATGCGGCGTGCAATTCACAATAAATTTTCAGTCAGCTGAAAATTGCTCACTTCTCTCGGCAAATGACTCCACAAGCTCAGAAAGCACGCGTGAAGTATTTTGGTTACTCGTGCCATCCTTCGATCTCTACTTAGCTTCCAGCGCTTTCGTCGAAACGAGAAGAAAGAATGCACTTGCAGCGTGTGAGAAATCTTTGCAACTCCGTGCGCACTGGATGAATTCTATAAATTTTTGCAGAGGCACTAAGCTTCTTTAGCGATTCCATTCCATGGCGACTTGAAAGTTGGATGGCCCCTTTAAATGAAAATATTAGCCTAAAATTAATTCATTTTATTAAGCTTAAAAGCTTGTTATGACAGCTTATATGCTCCAAGTATAATAAATTTCAAAATGTTACGTATATTAAGGGTTATGACTTGTATTCTTCTGAAAGTCAAATCCTGCTACTACTAAAGGCTGTTTCGACTTCCACTGAACAGAAAAAGAAATGGCATTTGCATAAAGGTCCTATTCCAATTTTAAAAAAATATTGTGCAGATAGTTAGGTCGTGATAAATATGCCCATTTTTCTTTATATGTCATATATACAATTCGAATTTGATTCAAAATTATTCGACCAAAATCACTAGTATTTGCTTCGAACCTAAAATTCACGATACGCACAAGCCTAGATATCACATCCATCTTCGAACGTCAGCTTTTAAGCCCCTAAGAGCTCATGTTGTGTCAGTACAACGTAGCCCGGTACTAGCCTATATCCAGGCGTTTCCACTGGCCCATAAAATCAGCCATGGTCTCTTGCTCAAGTTGAACTGTTTGGTTAGATTGGCATGTTTCAGCAATCACTGCCTTTCGGAGAGGGTTCGCAGCAGAATTATAAGTTCCTCATATGTTTTGATAGCTAGGGAGTGGGGTATCAGCAAGTTTTTGACGACTTCATACACTTTAGGTCCTACTACATTCAAGAATACCACTACACTCTTGTCTTCAGCCTCACCATTTGTCAAAATATAAAGCTCAAATCTTTCTAAGCACAACTCAAGACCCTTGCTTCTTCCATCAAAAATATGGATTTTTGCGACCTTTGCAACTGCCGCGCTTGCTAGACAGCAGTCTTCAGCAGCAACAGCAGAAACAAGTGGCGAACCACCCCACTACCATCTTCATCGCCAGTGTAATGTTATGTGCAGCAGCCAAGGAGTACCGCATGAGGAAACTACATTTGACGGTGCAAAACAAGTTTTTGGGGGAGGAGAGGGGTAGTAATTCTTTGTTGGGAAGTTGATATTCCATGACGCTCCTCTTCTGATAGTGCTGTTCTATTGGTGTATGTAACAAGCAGTTGAAATCTCCCATCTTTCTAGATCTGTATACCACATATCACTATTATGATGTATTTGTGGCTCGCACGGGGTCCAGTGCGTCAAAATAGCTGTTTATAGAAGAAACGCGCTCATATATACCCTATATCATACGGGGCTTTACCACCAACCAAGTAGGCTTGACTATGATTCCTCTTTATTATTACATAATCATCAATAATAATAACGAGAACCCATGTTCGTAGGTGAAGAACATGACTTTTACTCTATCATGGCTAGTTCCGCATTCCTACTTCCTTCTTTTTCTTCCCTCCGTCTGCTGCACCCCCCCCCCCCCCCCTAGCCCATGCCCCGCTTCTTCATTTTCAACAACCCCCCGAGGAGAGAAAAGGCGTGACACAATCCATGCTGTCGCTAACAACATGTACAACGCTTATACCGGCGTTCTACCACGTGGTCAATTGCCAAACACACGAGCAGGTTCTGACTACTTCGTCTCGTCCCTGATGCAGCTACGCCACTCGGAGAGGTGTTTTTGTACAGTTACCGGGTCGATCACACCACTGTGAAATGAAGCCTGCCGATGTGACACGCAAATGATGCGCACGCTTCCATCTCCGTCGTTTACACTTCGGTGCGGCGTCACGGCTGTACTGCACACTCAGGTTGTCCCGCAGACTGTTTAAGGCAGCGTTTTGGAGAAGACTCCATGAAGTGCTTGAACACCTGCAGCAACGTTTCTTGCTGCGGCTCGAACTATGCGCCTTGCTCTCTCGCAGCTCTGCAGGAATATTCTTGATGATACGCTTGCATGACAGGTTTACGCGGTTGTGGTCCTGCTTCCCCTCCTTTTCAGAACTCTCCGGTTTGCTTTCAGAGGCCAATCACTTTTAGGCAACCATCGTCTTGTTTGGTCTCATCAAGAGTTCTTCAAACTGAGCGAAACCGATTCAGGAGGTCCACGCCTTGCGTCTAACAGCGAAGATCCCACGCGTAACACAGGACTTCTAGCTTCACCGCTGAGAAGTTTGAAGGAGCCATCGTTGCTACTGGGCAAGCTGTCCGAAGGCTCTTTTGCACGCTTCATCAGTTGGCTATCGCCAGAAAACTGTTAAGTATTTTTATTTTTGTCACATATGCCACATCTTTTACTATTTTTTCGACTTCCTTCAACCTGTTCCAAGTTTGGCAATACCTTGACCTTCTGCTCTTCTAGGTTCCTTTTCCAACTTTGGAATACTGCCATGGTGCTTCAGTGTCTGTTCCTCTCCTGTGCAATGTTTTTTAAGAAAAAAGTAAAGCTAACTACGAAACTGATAAAATACTGCTCGTTACTCATTTAGGATAAGGAATGTAATAAAATTGTGTGCATTTCAGCATCCACAAATAGACACCTCATGGCCAATTATTAGCATTGTACGTAGCAGCATAGAAAAAAAAGATATGAGCGCTGAACATGAATGTTGCGCTGACTGTGTCCTTTCTAATGATAAAAACACCAGTAGTGCTCGAGTTGTTTCCTTCAAGAAAAAAGTCTCGTGGAATGTGGCCTCAGGAGTTCACCAGCAGCTCCAGCATTTCACCATTGCTATGGATCAATGTCGAAGCTAATCGCAGTGGCACGAATTTCTGTCATCGGACACTTTCATTAGGTTTCCCTTGTTGTGCAACCATCACTTCGGAATATGTTAGGAGACACACACAAAAAGTGTGTCTGCTTATGTGGCATCACTAGGTCTGCATGCAATCTGAAATGCTCACAGAGTCCTCAGAAAGCTATGTCTCTGGTGGTAGGCTACATCTCTCTGCGACCTCAGTATCATACCTACCAAGTTGAAGTATTCTGAATCCGGGAGTATTTCGCAACCGGGAGGGGGGGGGGGGGGGGGCTTATTTGTTGTGGTTTTTTTTGGCCCTATAACGAAAGAAAAAAAAAACATTGCATACCCCCCCCCCCCCAAGCGTAAACATCGGCGTTGCGATCTTATAATGGCTTACAGTGGCCGAACACACGATGATAGGGTTTCCTAACTAAGGTGCGAGACTCGAAGGGGGAGCGTAAATACTCACTGAATTTCACGACCACAAAACAACTAGGAACATTTAATTTTGTCAAAAACAAAATAACTCTTCCTGTCTTTCTGGGGCAAACGTGAAGGGACGAGATGGCGCAGCGGTCTGCCACGAAAGCGCAACTCAAAGCTTGGCTATGTCACTAGACTGTTTGGACAGGTACACCAAACGCTTCATAGATCGCTATTCGCCTTCGAGTCTCCACAACTTCATTTTCGTGCGCGGTGGTTGAGGGCAAACGGTAGTGCCGTTTTCAATCGGCGTGCGCTATCTGCCCACATGCTTTCAAAGCTAAGTTGTTTTAGCTACCTATAATCTCATCTAGTGCTGTTTTGTCCGCAGTTCTGTCAGTTACGTCGACAGTCGTGTCAACAGCGACCATGGTTTCGTCCGCAGTGGTTATGGCAAATGATAGCCACACATGCTGCAGAAGACGGTGCGTGCACTTGCCGTGCGCGTACTTCCAAAGCTTTGAGCCTGCGTGATACTGATATGGGGTTTAATATCCCAAAACCACCATATGATTATGAGAGATGGCGTAGTGGAGGGCTCTGGAAATTTCGACCACCTGGGGTTCTTTAACGTGCACCCAAATCTGAGCACACGGCCCTACAGCATTTCCGCCTCCATCGGAAATGCAGCCGCCGGAGCCGGAATTCGATCCTGCGACCTGAGCCCGCTGCTATCGGCCTTCGTTCAAAGGTCTTGCTATCACCTTTTGTGATGAAAAAAAGTATTCAGTATGTTAGAATTTTCGTCCAATGAACACGATGTAATTCAGCTGGAGAATTCAATGATTTCGCATCTGCCGGTTTCAGCTCACAGATTCTACAGTACGACTAGATGAATGCTTCCTAAATTAAATTACCAAATGCAATGATTTCGCAAAAAGGCTGGATCAGATTGGTCTGCATTTTCGTCAATGCAGCCACATCAAGCACACAGAAATTTCGATTTCCGGGAGATTTTCATGACAACCATACATACAATTGTAAGAAATGGTCGAAATCTGGGAGACACAGGAGGTATGCGCTTTTCCTCAGCTTTATGAATCATTCAACACTGCTTGCAAACATACTTAGTTATTTGCAACTCCAGAAAACGCTCCGTGTGTTGGCAACTGTGGTCGAAAAAAAAAATATAGCTGTACTTAACAGGGCCAACGCGGCACTTTCGCTATGGTTTGGCTTGGTGCTGAACAGATGAACAATACTCGCGTGACAATGAAAATATACATTGGTTCGATGGCACAAAATCGCACTTAGAACGAACGTCTCCGAGCGCCGCTGATCGGTTACAGCGAACAGAGTCGGCCTTCTGCCGACTTCCCGGGAAACCACTTTCGACGGCAGATTAGGCATCGGCGAGGTGCCCATACATTCTTAATGTTAAATGCAGACCCTGCTTCCGCGCCCCTCTAGTTTCCGCTCTCCCTGACCGCTTTTTGTTACCCACACCTCCGTCTTTTGTCCCCCCCCCCCCCCCCCTCAATACTCTGAGCACCCCGCATCGCCAGACGAAGCCCTGTTTTCATACTGCCACCGATCTTTTGAAGACCGGTCAGCCATCCACCCTGTTTTTGATCGCTGGTACTGTCGTTGGCGTCGCCGGCCTGGAGTGACCAGACCATTTGCCATCGTCGACCACCGACTGTATCCGATCGTCTGCGTCTAGTGCACTTGCATATGCTACCCCATCGACTCTGATCTTTTGTGATTCATTTCGTGTTTAGGACTTGTTCTCACTCACTTCACACTACACTCAGCATGCCCTCTGCACACATTCGGAAGTGCAAAAACGGCTGTTAAGTTGCGCAGAATAAATCATCAAATATCGAAGTTGGTGAGGCCACACAAACTTGCTGGCGCAAAAAAAACGATTTTTTCGATCACGGCCGCTGATTCTATGAATGCCGGGCACACTGATCCAGGCGGCCGTGCTTAGGCTTCTGCACGCGCAGGCACACTTTCAAGTTTTTCCACGTGCGAGTTGCGCGTTTCGCAGACCTTGCAAGCAAGCTAACCAACCTGCCTCGTTCCCGTGCGTTTTGGTTTTCAAGGTCGCCCTCCCGCCGCATCCTCCCCTCTTTTCACTCTATTGCAACTCCTTGCCCTTCTCTCGCAAATCTGCTCTTCTCTCTTGATCACAACCCCTTCGCCCGTCTACACCACTCCGCGACTCCAGCCACGCTGGCTCGAATTAGTTTTGTTTTCTGACTGGAAACGGGTCCAGAGCTGTTGCACGTGTTCTGGCATGTGTGTCGCGTGCGTGTGTCTTGCTAGCTCTTGGTGTGCGTGCGCGGTCAGGATGGCAGACGGGAGGACTTGCACGCTTTTTCCTGCCGCTCAACAAAACGTCGAAAGTGTGACCGCTTGGCTTGAGCGTAATTCGCCCGTTAGGTGCCGTGTTGCGGAGCACTTGCTCATAGCTGTTGACCACCTGGCAGCCAACTTGCCGCTTCGGGGGTCCCGATATTCAGCTGTGGAAATGGTGAAAATTTCGTGAGCGGTGATGACGGCTACATGTGCGCAAAACTGTTTGGACAAGAACACCAAATGCTTTATAGATCACTATCGCCTTCGAGTCGCCACGACTGCATTTTCATGCACTGCATTTGAGGACAAACGGTAGTGCCATTTTTAATCGGCGTGCGCTGTCTGCGCACATGCTTTTAAAGCTAAGTTGTTTTCAGCTATCTATGATCTCATCTACTGCTGTGTGGCAGCGCGTTGTCAACTCCGACCTGAGGAGTGGGTGGGACATCTGTTGCGATGATTTAATTACGGCCGATAATGATGCCGACACTGCGGAACTGTGCACGAATTAGGGCATTGTGAATGAAATACACGGCAAGAGCGATTTAGAGGAATCAGATTGCGAGAACGACGCAACTTTGGAGCCAGTGCCTCATGCAGCTTATGCCATGGGCCTCGGCGAACGGGCACCCTGTCGTATTAAATGAACTCGAAACTGCCCTTATCGCTTCTGCTCTTCGAAACACGTGCATCAAGGATTTTTTGGGCAAAAAAGTTTGCGTTTTCACTCGTGATTTTTTTAAAAGCTGAGTATCATTTACTACGAACTTGGGAATACAGCGAACGGATGCCGCATAAGGCTCAGGTTTGTTTTGAGCGGGCGCGACTGTATACGAAGTGACTCGTGCAGTCGATTACATGTATTCCATAGAGTTCCATTGTGCCGTCAAAAGCTGAATACGCATGCCGTTCACTTGATTACATAACGGAGCTAGGGCAGTTTATCATGAGATAAGGCATATCGTAGTTCCGTTTGTAATACGGGCGCTCCTTTCATTCTGTTCGCCGATCAATGTTATTAGGCTGATGTCCTCAGCTAATACGCTTGGCTGAGGACATCATCGTCTCGGAACGACCACTCCCAGGTTTCACGGTACCAAATATTAGGAACAAGGACCCGTGGTCATAGATCAATAACATGACGTTCACTCCATCAGGGCTGCTGTTGTTTTCATCTGCCCATGGCTCGTACCCAAAGAAGGGGATTGGCCGATTATAAGGTGAATTTTCTCGTTATTTTCTGCATTGCTTCATTCCTAAAAAGCTAGTTATATATTCATGATTCAAAGTGTTAATAGCGAGTTTGAAAAAAAAAGTAGTGAGCCCACAATCCAGCGAAGAAATCGTTCAGTCGCAATGATTATTGCTGAACGGCGCTAGCACCCCATTCTTACTTCCTTCTCTTTCTTCCCTCTGTCCGTTGAGCCTCCTCCCTAGCCCAGGCGCCACTTTTTTATTTTCAACAGTCACTATTATTAGCCTGACTTAGCCCGACTACGTCTACTGCAGGACAAAGGCCTCCCTCATGATCTACCAGTCAACTCAGTGTTGTGCTTGCGGCTGCCACTTTTTACCTGCAAACATCCTAATCTCATCTGTCCACCTAACTTTTTGTCTCCCCCTAACCCGCTTGCCTTGTTTGGGAATCCAGCCAGTTATCCTTATTGACCAGCAGTTAGACAAATTTAGTTGCGCGTTCCCAACAGCTGTACGGATGCAGCCTGCTAGCCATTTTGATGCAATAGCCGTAAAGAGCTCGTTTCGCAGAAATTCCTACGTCAGTGTCCTTGGTTGTAAGCAAAAAATTATCATCCTAAATGTGACCGAAAAAACGAGAACAATGCAAATAAAATAAATTAATCATAAATAATATTGGAGCAGAGTGGGGAATGAACCAAGGTTCTTTGGGTCCAGGGGGGGGGGGATCGAACCCGGGTCGTTTGCGTGGCAAGCGGATGTTCTACCACATAGCCACGTCACTGCTTGTGAAAACAGTGAAAAGAACTTCCTCTCCTTGGAAATGCAATGATAGTAGCTTTCATGTTTCACCAGCACATGCACCCTGTATACATGCTTCACAATGTAACATGAAATGTTACAGTAATAATGCATGGTACAAGCACCCATTGGCAACGGGTGTCAGAATATGTGATATCATGATGGCTCTGTCGTTGAAAGCCAGTACCCCACTGCGAAAGGCACACACGCTACTGTGCCTATTCCCATAAGGCATTGTAGTGGGTGCATAGCGAATACGAAAAGGTTTTATGCATTAAGTGTTTGAAGTACGCACTAGGAACAGAATGTCGCTATCGCGTTCAAATCCTAAAAGCGAAACTTTAAGGTCCCCTCACTTTTCAATAACAGGCCGCATTCATACGACTGGTGCAAACGCGCAACTAACTCTGTCGAGTCCTGCCTACACGCTACATGCCCAGCCCATTTCAGCTGCTTCTTGATTTCAACTATGACATCCTTAACCCCTGGTTTCTTCCCTGATCCACTCTGCTCTCTTGTTTCTTAAGGTTACAGCAATCATTTTCCTTGTCATCACTCGCTGTGCCATCCTCAATTTAAGCTGAACCCTCTTAGTTAGCCGCCAGGTTTCTGCTCCATAGGTGAGTACCGGCAAAAAGCAGCTTTTAGTATACGTTCCTCTTGAGGGATAGTGGCAATCTACCAGTCATGAATTGAGAGCACTTGCCAAATGTGCTCCACCGCATTCTTATTCTTCTAGTTACTTCAATGTCGTGGATCAGCTCTGCGGTTATTACCTACCCTAAGTAGACGTAGTCTCTTACAACTTCAAGTGCAGTATTACCTATCTCAGAGCACTGTTCTCTTCCGAGGTTGTACATTACTTTTGTTTGCCGAAGATTAATTTTAAAACCTCACTTTCTTCTCTACTTGTATAATTCAGAAATCATGAGTTGCAATTCGTCCCCCGATTAACTCAGCAAAGCAATGTCATCAGCGAAGCGAAGGTTACAAAGGTACTTTCCATTAACTCTTATCCCTAACTTTTCCCAATTTAGGCCTCTGAAAACCTTTTGTAAGCACGCAGTCAGTAGAATTGGCGAGATTGTATTTCCTTGTCTTACGCCTTTCTTGATTTTTTTCTGTTGCTTTCTTTATGAAGCACTATGGTGGCAGTTGATCCTCTGTATATTTCTTTCAGGGTGTTTAGATATGCTTTGTCGTCGCCCTTATTCCCCAGTGTCTGCATGACTGCTAATATTTCTACTGAATTAAATGCTTTCTCGTAATCTTTGA
This sequence comes from Rhipicephalus microplus, assembly GCF_043290135.1. Classification (NCBI taxonomy): domain Eukaryota; kingdom Metazoa; phylum Arthropoda; class Arachnida; order Ixodida; family Ixodidae; genus Rhipicephalus; species Rhipicephalus microplus. The sequence goes on from NC_134710.1 coordinate 317,641,865, forward strand.
AGGTTATGTATAGTAGTTGGCTGTATTTCGAGCCTTTCTCTATTACCTGATTGATAGTATGAATGTGGTCATTGATGAGTAGCCTGTTCGAAATCCTGCTTGTTCCTTTGGTTGATTGAATTCTAATGTTATCTTAATTCTGTTAGCGATTACTTTTGTAACTAGCTTGTATACGATGGAGAGCAAGCTGATGGGCCTGTAATTTTTCAAGTCCTTGTCATGTCCTTTCTTATGTATTAAGATGATGTTAGCATTATTTCAATATTCTGGTACACTCCCCGTCAAAAGACACTTCCTAAACCAGGTGGCTAGTTTGTTCAACACAATCTGTCCTCGGCCTTTCAGCAGATCTTATGTTACCCGATCCTCACCAGCAGCTTTGCTTCTTTGCACTCCCTCCAAGGCTTTTCTGATTTCTGTCACTACTGATGGGATGTCATCTGGGTTACTGCTAGTTCTTACATTATGATCGTGGTTGTCCCAGCTACTGTACAGATCTATGTAAACCTCGTCTGCTATTTTAAATATCTTATCCATATTGGTAGTTACTTTGCCTTCCTTGTCCCTTAGTGCATACATCTGTTTATCTCCTATTCCAAGTTTCCCCTTCACCACTTGGACGCTTCTTCCATTTTTTAGAGTGTGTTCAATTCTTTCAATGTTATGCCTTCTTGCATGACATACTTTACGCCTATAAATTATCTTTAAAAGGTCTGCCAGTTCTATTTTGTCTGTTTTTTATTGCCAGATGGGTCGAATCTGCTGGGCGGGCGGCGTGTTTTGGTGCTGCGTCGTACTGGCATATCGTCGGTGGTGTCAGGTAGACGGCCATGTCTGGAGGCCTGCAACTATAGGTCAGCAAAATACATGAAGCTCCCTCTCACTCAATAAATTTTTCACTTTGGACTCGCTCGAAACGCAGACCCACCAGAATTTTGCAAGAACACTCACTAAAAACTAAGCCGGACTCACCGAAGTTTTCCTCAAACGACTCACTCAAATTCAGACTCACCAAAATACAAATCAGTCGGACTTATTCAGACTCATGAAAATATAATAAAATATAGCTCAGCCGAATTCAGACTCGCCGAAATTTTCCTGAAGCGGACATACTAAAACCCACAAACTCACCGAACTTTTTCTCAACCAGAATTACTCGAACTAAAATCAATATGCAATCTGCCCCAGCTCGAACAATAAATGTCGAACGAGCACTATCAGAAAGCTTATGCAGAATAAGACTGTGGCGGCACCACTCATTTAGGGGGGGGGGGGGTCAATTGATTTAATACCGGAGAAGACAGCGGGGGTCGTTACTTTTTTTTTCCGTTTTTTCCAACACAAAAATCCTTTTCATAGCATAAATGCTGTTGATGAGTGCTCACAGTCGTCCCACTTGTATGTCCTAATCTATGATAGGAGGTGGACGCCAAGAACTGGATAAGCATGTGTCATCACCCCCAAGCCCCCCCCTCCCCCCTTCAGGATCCGCGACTGGAGTAGGACATGTCTCGATGTCTCGGGCACACAAGGGCAAGGAAACCTTGATAATATATATATCATAGCTTTCATAGCTTTCAACCGAAAAAAGAATTATTTCCTGTGCATCTCAATTCATATCAAGTAAAACACCTCAAGCATCTCATCTCTGCATGTAAAGTATTTTACCTTTATATGCAATTTTTGCAATATTGAGAATGTTTTCATTAAAGACGAGACTGGGTCTAGGGACCTGCAAAGTAAATTTGGTTTTCATTCCTAATACACTTCTCATGCGATGGCATACACACTAATTATTATTAGTGAGCGAGTACATAGGTGTGTTTTTGACAGACCCAACTAAATAAAGTCATTTCTTACACTTTGCCATTTCAAGGCCTGATCACGCTACTTCTTGTTAATGAAAAAAAAAACTTCACGATGTTATGATGCTGTTTTGAAAATGTCCATGAAACTGCTAATTGGTCTTGTGGTCCCCGTTGACCGCTCATTGACGACGACAAAAAGACAATACTATGAGGAGACTATCTTTTGCAGCATCGAGCTCACCATTTTTGACACATTGTGGAAACATGACCTCATCGGTTGCATGGCTATGCCTCTCTACCGTTTCACATCATGCCTTCCTAGGTACACCACGGTTGATTTGAACTGGGTGCCCGTGCGTTTTATTGCTGCTCACAGATATGAGCCCCGAGGGATCCCAATATGTTGCAAAACCTAACCAATCCAAATTTGCTACAGATGCAAAACAACGATACAGCAGCATTTCTGAGAACATGAGAATTCGGACACTGCGCTGGAGCAGTGTCCGAATTGTAAAAGATGCCCATGGTGTCGTGACAGAACAGTAAGCATATACAAATTACTAATTAACTTCAATTTTTTCTGTATTGCCTCTACATTGTAAATAAACGTGCTTTCAGGCATAAATAGTAGCACATGCATTTATTGTCATATATTTTGACTTTAGCTGCTCCCTCCTCACATGAAGGCACGTCAAGTGCATCTTCTTTTTCGCCAAAAGAATTGGCTGATCCCACGTACCTTCGGAACCGATGTTATACGAAGCATGCAGAGGGAAGGTCATCGTGTTGTAATTTTTTCATGGAGCGACATGTTATGAAATCAAATTACACATATGTACCAATGTTGTATGCACAGACATATGTTGAACAGTTCCAGATATTTATATAACCAGTTGTTTGCACTTGCCCAATGATGATGTCAACAGGAACATGAGTATCAGCAACACCAAAAGCGATAAGCTGACACGAAGCGCTGGTGCTCGTGAGAATATTAGCCCTGGACATAGCTACATAAATCAACTTAGTGGACTGCACCGAACTACAATCGACGTTAACATGACGTGCCGACTGTATCATAAAAATACATATGTAATGTTTATAAAATTTGATAGCTTTCACTGCAAGCCCAACTGACGTTTCACGAACATTAGGTCCTATTTAAAAAGTAGTTCCGAGACCCGACGTGGCTCTGTGGTAGAATATTTGATTGCCAAGCAGAATGCTGGGGTTCGTTTCCTGCTGGGACCCTGACATTTATTCTTTGCATACGTCAGGGCAACACTGCCAATGTCAGCTTTTCATTTATGCTCACGCTTTTAAATTACCCTTGTGTGTTCTTGCAATTCATGGGTTAAGTATCAATCACCTGTGGCACATACCGGCATACCATTATTTATACTAGTGGCCCATGCCTGTCCATGGGTATGTGCTACTGTTTGGCAGAAAGTGTTTGACAAAGTACGCGGCGAGATTGTGATCTTATTCATGGTTCCATCAGCGCATCATAATCGTATATATTGCTACATAATCATATAGTGCTACTTTAGCAGAAAGAAATGCCCCACCCTTTTTAATAAAAGGCATTATGAAATAAAAGAGAATAGGGAAGGAGGGGTTGCTTTGCTAGAGCAGCAACTGTGAACTTGAAGGGTGCAGTCACAATCGATGGCGTGCATGGTACTTCAGCAGGCAACACCATGAAGAGACTGTGCGAAAAGAGCTATTCTCTATGGAGCGGCTATATCTAGTTATGCACCGAGCCTTGAACTACAAGGCAGCAACACCATCGTTACGCCATTTTGGAGGTTGGTTTGTACGAGCTATTCGTGCTGTACATGCTTCGACGAGTGAGAGGTGTTCCAGAGGTCTCCAGTCATCCTAGTTGACGTACAGATCTTGAACACAGCACTTGCACCAAGTGCTTTGCGCGTAAGGCGGGTGAGCGGACCTTCAAAATGATGACCCCGACAGTAGCACTTCTAGTGGATGACATGAAGCCTTACATCTTCAAACAATACAATTTGTGGGTATTGCATGCAATCTCTGCTAAGAGCTTAAGCAAAACTAACAGAGGGTGTTGTTATTCGAAGTAAGGCGATGAGCTCTTTTGGACGCGATCTCGCATTATTTAACAAAACGCTGGTTAAAGAGAGTGTGGCCAGTCCAGATGCCGAGCAGTTTTCATGTGGTCCATTCTCTAAAGCGCGAAGTAAATGCTCAGAGCAAAGCAAGTTTATGAGCAATCTCATGATGCCTTTTAAGATAGTGTGCGCCAGCGACTACGCCCTTCAAGCGACGCTGCCTCAGCCCCCTCCCCCGCTTCGAAGCAATGAATTTGATAACTTTTTTTTTTAACCATCAACTATTGACCCTGGAAAGCAAAGGGTGAATGTGCAACATGATGTAACCATTACACAGCAAGCCCTCTGACACCAGGGCATATCAGGACAATTAGCGATAGGCTCGCTACACAGAGGTGTGCATATTAAAACAGAATTGCAGCTGCTCCAACCTGAAAACATACATTATTGAGATGACATATTTAAAAAAGCAAGCGAAAAATTCAAATTGGCACCCTAGCATTCACAAGCTCGAAAAGGCAGGGCATTTAACAAAACAACGATTAAAAAGGCGGATGTGCTGGTGCAAAGAATTACAAAAAAGCACTTCTGCATGAAGATTCATGAATAACGTATATTCAAAGAAAAGTGAGAATTCCACTGTTTGTATGGATTTCTATGAATGCAAAGCACAAAAAATATTGTTCCTAATATAGTCAATCCTGAATATATTTAACTTCAATATATCAAATTATTGGCTATATTGAAGAGTTGAGAAATCCCCTTGAATTTACTTTGCAAAAACATGGCACCGGTGCACCCGTATATCGAACTTTTGCACAGCGGGGCATCTTCTACATTGAACGCTGCACCGTGCCGAAGTCCGGAAAGTGCATTTTTCCTAGCAAATATTAACAGATTTTCGGCCATGTTGTAACAAACTTCGATCCCTTTTTACGTGGAGGTGACGAAAAGGCAGTGTTATTCCATCGCGCTGATCAGGTTCGTTGCACGGCACCTACGAGTGCATTGATATGTTTGATACCCAATCTGCTGGTGTTATCGTGCAGGCATAGTGCTTTTCAAAAAGACCCCATTGCAGAGGACACCAAAATAGAATATGAAGTGACTCGGCAATCTTGCTGCAATGTTTGAATTCCTTTTCTTGTTTGTTAGCACACAATGGCATGCGAGCCTGAAAAGCATGGCCTTCTAAATGTGCAACCTTGTGACGTATTTTCGATGATTTCGGTTTTAAAACGCATGTCTCGGAGGCTATGCTTTTTTATAGCTTTTCGCATCAAAGCAGCTGAAAGCAGCGGCTGCTAGATGCAAAGCGACAAATGCCATCGACATCTCCAACATGTCGGCTGTCAGAACTCGGCATTGTCTCATTGGCTTTTGCACTTTGTAGACTTGTGTACTTCTCGCCTCGTTCCTTGTAGATCCTCAATTGGGAGTTGAACAGAACATCGACCCACACGTAGCGATAAAAATTATGACTGGCGCTTTAATGTGACATCAAAGAAAACACCGTCGTACACTTCCTTTGCGGGCCAGATGACGGCTTTGGGTGCGTCATGACTGCTGGCAATGGCGTACAGCGTCTTGGTGAATAGGGTTTCCGGGTACCTTCTCGGACAGTGAGCGACTTCATCGGATAAGTGCAGATGCAACGTAGCTGTTTCTAATTGCATTGATTCTGAGATCATGGCTACCGTTGCCTGTGCCAAAGAAGTGTACCTTCACTGCCGCCACAAGCCAACCTTTTGTCACGCTTCAAAGCTTGCATCGGCATTCTGCATCAATCAATGTTGTTGTAGCTAAATGAGCTAAGTTCGCTAATTTGAAAAGCTTCACTGATATTGAAGATGACTGGAACTTGACGGCACGCCAGGAGCAAGACAAGTTTACGGACTACATCTATGCAAAATAAAGTGTGGCAACTTGAAGTTCACACCGTGTTCTTCAATATACTGCCAGCGAATCATTATGTTGGCACTTGCAACGATTTCCGAGGCCTGAAAAGCTTTATATAGGCCTATTATATGCATATTTTGTACATCAAATTATCGATATATTGAACTATTTCACTATATACTTTGAGTTCGATGTATCCGGGCTTGAATGTATATCTATGGTGTTGCCGGATTTCATTCCGCTATGCCCAGAAATAGACGTGACAGGCATTCCGGCGGCACACGTGCAGTAGAGAAAGTTGCTTTAATTATATACATGCAGTACGACTCTTGAATTGAGTTATCAGCAGTGTTTCTGCCAACGAACGACATCCACCGATGAATCGCCGTCACACTTACACGCTACCGATTGGCCTTCGCATCACAAGCCTGTGCAGAGCGTGCATTTTGCCATTGAGCTGACTGAAGATCGGCCACACGTGCGCATGGCTTACTGATGTGGCATCGGCCTTTCTCCCTATGGTGAGAGAAGTGAGCTTCGCGACCTCTCTATAGAGAGAGGGTGCAACACCACGTCGACAAGCCACGCACTGACTCACTGTAATGGGTACATGTGGTCAGGCCTTCAGACAACAGAAGCTGCGTCGTCACTGAGCATAAGAACACGAATTACTTGTGGTGCACGCGCAACCACTGTTTATTCAGCGGAATAATTTTGATATGAGTTCACTTCATCTCTTTGACTAGTTTTCTACACTATCTAAAGAAGGAAGGTGTTGAGGTTCGGAATGGGTGCCCCTCAATCACTCGAGTGCTCGGTGACAGCGCGAACAAAAAGCTGAAGTTCAGTGAAGAGACGCCTTATTGCAGCCTCAGGCGTCTGCCCGAGTTCAAGCCCGAACCTTTGCTCTCTATTTCACATTCAAATACCACCCTTTCAACTCTCGGTTGAACAAAGGGTCGCCACACAAGCCAATCACACGTATGGGTTCGCACCGCCACAACCAATCACAAAAACACTTTCATAACAGGCGTTGCAGTGATACAAACCCCGTTACGAAATTTAACACGAGAGGGGATATTTTCTCAGCATGTCACACTCTCTCCCATGTCAGGCCATACCGACGTCCATCGGTAGCTGTTCTCACGCTCGAGCTCCGTCAGCTCTCCCATTAAACGTTGCTTTGTGGAAGTCTCATAAACAGTGGTGAGTACACCATCAGGCCCTGTGCACTGTCCAGGTGTGTATGCCACAGCGAGGCACCCCGCCATCCTAACAACACTCGGTAATGATGTGTAGCGGGGGGAGGATAAGCTCGTCTGCATGCCACAACCATGCTTTGGTCAGCCCAGTGATCGCGTCTCTGCGGCATTCTCGATGGCACACGTGCATGCCAACAATGACGACTTAAACTCAGACGACCGGGCTTGATTTGATTCTAGGAAGATGCGCTTCTGGTTAAGCTTTCCCCTTTTTTGTCCTGAACTGGGGCAACTTTGACGGCTCTGCCCGTGAACCCTGTGAACGAAGGAGTCTCCTTTCTTTTCCATGTGCACGGGTCTTCCGCGTTCGCTTTTGCCGAACAGATTGGAATCGTTAGTTGACGGGTCAAGAACTCCCTCCACACTCTGCAGCAGCCACATTAGTTGTGCCACACACAATGTGCCGCTAAGGAGTGCCTCATACTAACTCCTCCCCCCTCAAGAGTGTTACTGGACACTCGTTGTCCATGATTGATATGTTAGGTTCAACGTCCCAAAACCACCATATGATTATGAGAGACGTCGTAGTGGAGTGCTCCGGAAATTTAGACCACCTGGGGTTCTTTAATGTGCACCTAAATCTGAGCACACGGGCGGGCCTACAACTATTCCGCCTCCATCGGAAACGCAGCCGTCGCAGCCGGGACTCGATCCCGCGACCTGCGGGTCAGCAGCCGAGTACCTTAGCCACTAGACCACCGCGGCGGGGCCATTCGTTGTCCAGTAATACGATACAAAAACAAAAACAAAAGAATTCTTAAAAAATGAACTCGCCCTCGGTGTGCGCACATGCATGAACCAATTTTCACTTCAATCTCAACAGGGGAACATTCGTGTCCTACTGCAAAATAGACACATATACATATTACAAAAATGGTTCTCCGAAAGAAAACACTCACGTAATACACAACAATGAAGAACGCACTCTGAATGTAGTCCACAGCGCCAGCAAGTTCGCATTAGCTTGAAACAGGACACACGCACCGTGCATAGTCCTACGACTATTGTCTTTTTAATTCACTAAACCACACCGTCATTGTCGCAATACGTGAGACCCACTCCATGCGCCCTCCAGGCCCCACATAACACACTCGAAGGAAGCTGCGGACCCAGCACTATAGGTATATCTTAGTCTCAACAGATTGCAGCAAAAAAAATTAACAAACTCACAAACGCCACCCTATTTCATCTACAAAACTATTCCTACACAACACATATAATACACCTAAAACCAGTTCTACTACTTAGAAGCAAGCTCGTATTTCAACAACTACAACAACAATCAAACAAAATGCCTAGTAAAGCAAACAAAACATTTTTACGTCATGCCGGAACTATTAGTCTCTTCGAACCACTTAACATCACGAATAACACAAACATGCAATGCAAAATTGCACGGTCATTCAATTCACAGCAACTACTTCTGAAGTTACATAAAAACAACACAACAAAAAAACGCAAAAATATGAGGTAGCCAAAACTACTCAGTCGCAGTCACTGAATCCCATGATCATCTAAGGCGCGAAAGAGCATCAGCAGCCTCGTTCAGCGCGCCTCAAGTATAAACAATTTTTGTTCGATATTCACCTCATTCACCTGCGAACGCTTCCCGTTGCGACTGGCTCAGCTTCTTACTAAAACTGCGACTTATCGTTCACATTCGCCTATCCTTTGGAAGCGGCAACTTTCAATTGCCCTGTCTGATACGTGCGTAGCCAAAACAAAAGGCCTTACGGGGGTTGGTTACCATAAACTCAGAAAACAATGCGAAGGCCTCAAAAACTCAATCAAACGCTACCTATGCCTTTATGTTTCACGGCAGAAAGTTCGACACTTTCGAACCACCGTTACCGATAAATAACTTACTTTTATCTAAAAACCTTTCACGACGTTACCACCTGTGGGTAACAACCCATACCTAAGCACTAAAAAAACCAAAAACTAGTTACAAAAATAACCTCTTGCTGTGGCGATAACGTAAAAAAACTGTTTCAGAACATAAAATAAACAACTCGGAACAAAATTACCTTCAACGAATTCAGTGGTTACATCCCAAAGAGCTTACGGCCTTACTTTACGCTTGAGTCGCGCACGCTATGGTCCTGTTCTGAGGACTTTCCAGTTGGAACTGGGAATACACAAGACGTAGAACCTCCTCGTTCCACCGCCGAACCTCCAATGCTATCCGCATTTTAACGTGCTTTCTCGTTTTGTTTTCTGAGAGGCTACCACCGCAAGAGTTGCCTTGCTGTAACACTTCGTCTTGGTGCGACTCTGGCACCGCTGACTAGCGGGACTGTTTCCCGTCCAATTTCTCCCTATGATACAGTAATCGTCTACCAGTTGCTTTGACGTGCTACTTCTCTCTCTCCTGGCGTCGCACACCGGCAAGTGGCTCTTACCGTTCCTTCTCTCTATCGAGAACATTTCCATCAAATGAACCAAACTGCACGCTGTCCACTTGAAATGCGCCTGCTGTACAAGTGACGCGAACTTGGTTGCGGCTCTCTTGCTTGGCCGTCCTGTTTTTACACTGTGCGCTGCACAGCATTATTGCTAAGGCTATAACCTCGTGGCACATGCTCTGATTTCCTCATCGGTAAATACTGCTCAAGAATAATATTCTCTCTTACACAGCTGATCTCCCTCGCATTACCCTCTTTCAGATAATTCAGTGGCTTTTGCCGGTGACGAAGAAGACATGAGTAATCTGCTGAAGTAAGCAATACTGACACACTTGTATTCATCTGATCGGTCACTGCGCAACACAATTTCACCGGCTGAGCAACGCTTCCCGACACCGTGACATCCGCACCTGTGTCAATGCGTGCAACATATGGCTTGCTTCCCACGAGAATCTCAATATGCCGATCCCTCATTAGCGAGTTTTTCATTACTGCAGAGTGTCGTGACAGTGTGGCTCGGCTATCAAATGATCTGGGAAGCCATGCATAAAACTTCGGCTGTATTAGTAGCAGTCCCACGTGAGAGCTTGCAATCTCTCTGAAGGGGCCCCGTTTTTTGCAGTGAAAACACGCTCCTGAACTCGGGTTGAAGCTTGCACCCGCAAAGTGCTTGGCTTGCGCCCGGTAACCCTGATTCCTTGCCGCAGTACCGCGGTAAATGCCCTGCTTGCCACTGTCAAGGCTTTCTTCAAAATTGGCGGCCAATTCCGCAATAACCTTGGACTTCAACCAGCCCTTTACTTCTCACTGAGTAACCAGAGGGCAGACATCGGTCGGCATTATTCGCTTCAGCCTCTCAGCTATCAGTAATTCCTGAAAACTTTCAAACAACTCCACTTCTCTACTTCTAAGATACTATGTGAACATGGTTTCCAGGCACGCCGTCACTTGGCTCCACGATTCATCTGCACCTCCTTGGATTTCCAGAAACATTTGCCGGTACACGCTCGGAGTCATCTTCAGCTCCTTTAGCACCCTCGATTTTAAATCCGAGTATGGCATTAACCCAGCTTCTGCTTGATTTGCAATGAACGTGCGCATCTTGTCACTTAAGAATGGCAGCAGAATCGTACCCTGAATTTCCTCGGGTATGCTCAATGCCGCAAACGAAGCATCCACATGTTTGAATCAAGCGGGAATCATAGGTTCATTAGTAGACATGGATGCTAGCAGTGCTTTTAGCTCTTTCGCGTACCGTCCGATACTGCTCGGCTGGTTCCGGTTTTCTGGCACCTATGATAAATTATGCATGACCTCATCTTCTCTGGCTCAAGCTTGAGCTTTAGCGCTTATACCTCGAGCACCAACTCGCAGGTGCGATCCGATTCATTCACACTGTCACCTTCCATCACATCTCTATCTGAATCCGCCATCTCCTCTCCCACAGTGTGCCTGAACACAAGTGTATGCAGTAAAAAAAAAAAAATTGGGGGCCCCGAGAGAGCACAAAGCAGGCCTCACCTTACGATGCATCGCAAGTCGCCTGATGACCACGTTGGTTGGAACTGCGTGTGTCTCCTCACCAACGCTAGTTGCCACGAACTCTTTCGGTGCTCCAGGTGCTCTTTCGGTGCTCCAGGTGCCCTGTCTTTGTCTGAAGTCAGCCGCATCGACTGTCCCTGATGCTCTGCTCTTGTTCGCTGACGAGCTGCGCTCTTGCGCCGCTCAACTTCTTGCTCCAAGGTTGATCAGCAGGCTCATGCTGAATTCCAGTGCTGCTTCTCGCAGTGTGCCAACAGTTCCCAAAGCAGCGAGCGTCTTGCTGCTTCTCCCAGCGCACCAGCCGGTCCTAAAAGCGGTGAGCGTCTTGTCAGAATCTTGGAGTTGAGCGTCTTCCTCGCAGTGAACTCTCCACTCTACGTTGACTATGCCAGTTAATTTTCTTCTTCTCGACTAGCTTCTACACTAGCTAAGGAGGATGGTGTCGAGGTTCGGAAGAGGTGCCGCTCGATGACTCGAGTCCTCGGTGGCAGTGCGAAGGAAGAGCTGTAGTCCGGTGAAAAGACGCTTTATTGCAGCTTCAGGCATCTGCCCGAGTTCATGCCCGAACCTCTGCTCTGTATTTCACATTCAAATACCCTGTTTTCAACGCTCGGTTGAACAAAGGGTCTCCCCACAAGCCAATTACACGTGCGGGCTCGCACCGCCACAACCAATTGCAAAAACACTTTATAATAGGCACTGCATTGGTAAAAACCACGTAACGAAATAAAACACAAAAGGGGATAGGTTCGCAGTGTGTCACACTCTCTCCCATGTCAGGTCGTACTGCCTCCATCGGCTGACCTCTGTCGGTAGCCGTTCTCATGCTCGAGCTCCGTCAGCTCTCTCATTAAACATTGGTTCGTAAAAGCCTCTTTAAAGGGACACTAAAGGCAACTATTAAGTCGACGTTGACTGTTGGAATAGCGGTCCAGAAACCTCGTAGTGTTACTTTTGTGCCAAGGAAGGGCCTATTTTAAAATAAAATCCCGTATTGGTGGTCCGCATCGGATTAGCGTACTTCAAATTACCCGCCTCAAGAAGCAGACCGACCGGACCGACTCACGTCGCTTTTGCCATGCACATTGTTGCCCAGCTTTACTGTGCTCGTAGCAGCAGACCGAAAGCAGCAGGAGCCACAGCCGCAACAACGGCCATTTATCAATTTTCGGCCATTGGCTTCGAGATCGTAGACGTTTTTTGTTTCAACTGCGCCCGCTAGATGGCACCACCTGTCCTGTGTAACCAGACGAAGATTAAATTTTTTTAACTACTAGTGCCATTCCCTAGTGCCATTCCCCATAGTAACGTTCGGCGGTTCTTTTTTTTTTGTGAATCAAACACAAATGAACAAGTCCCATCTGATTGCGTTTCTTGATGTGCAGAAGGCTCTTTATTTAGTGCAGTTAGATAAATTACTCGTGATTAATTGTAGGCGACCCGACCCGTCTGACGTTATCAGGATAATTTTGAAAATGTCCTACTGCGGCGCTTGTGTTCTTGTGCATTTATCTTAATTTGTCGGTAAGTAGGGCACTGCTGTTGATAATATTGTCATTTTGGATTTTGTCATACATGGAGCTTTCACTCTGACGCAAATTGTTATTTGACTTTAGTGTTCCTTTAAGAGCGGAGAGTACACCTTATGGCACTGTGCGCTGACCAGGCGTGCATGCGACAGCGAGGCACCTTCCCCCCCCCTATCCTAACAACACTCTGTAATGACATATAGCAGGGGGAGGATAAGCTCGTCTGCGCGCCACAACCATGTTTCGGTCAGCCCAGTGGTCGCATTCCTGCGGCATTCTCGATGGCACACGTGCATGCTAACAATGACTTAAACTCAGACGACTGCACTTGACACGATTCTTGCAAGACGCGCTTCCGGTTAAGCTTTCCCCCTTGTTCGTCTTAAATTGGGGCGACTGACGGCTCTGCCAGTGAACCGTGTGAACGAAGGAGTCTCCTTTCTTTCCTGTGCGCCGGTCTTCTGCGTTCGCCTTCACGGAACCGATCAGCGTCGTGATTTAAAGTGTCGAGAATTCACTCCGCGCTCTGCAGCAGCCGCATTAGTTGCACCACACACAACACGCGGCTAATGAGTGTCTCATACTAACTGTGCGTGATTGTGATTTTGGCGGCTCCAAGAACAATCTGCACATGTTTTGAAATGTTTTGCTTATGCGCCGGCGTGGCTGATGCCAGTGATGGATACCTTGAAGCTGAGACTTTGGTGCAGTTTGGTGTAATTTTCGTTCATATTATCAAGATGGCGCAGTAAATCTGATTTGGCACACTTTGGTGCATAAGTGGAATCACTGTTTTGAGGGGTTCTTTCATGTGCACCTCAATCTAAGTAGAATAAAACCTTGTTAATGTGAAGTCACCAGGGCCGTGAGAAAGCTTCATTGAGTAAGTTTTCAAATTATTGCAACACACAAGAAGTGAGATGCAAGGAACTAGAATGTTTCGAAGATATCAGAACAGGTCATTTGCTGTACCAGCTAATTTACAACTTGAAGGGTTGTTTTCCAGAGGTTCTAGAAAAAACGTCCCCGGAAGAAGTGTCCCTGGAACATACGTCCCCTGAATAAACACCCCTGGAAAAAATGTCCCAGGTAAAAATGTTCCTGGTAGAAATGTCTCTTGTAGAAGTGTCCTTGGTAGAAATGTCACCATTGGCGTTGTCGGATAACATGTCCCCGCACAGACATTATTGAACATTGAGCTTTTCGGTCACCAATTGTTTATTTCTAAAAAAAATTTTAAAATGTGCGCAAGGATTGTATTTTACTATAAGATTACTGACAAAACAGCATAGTGACATACCAACTATCCTAACTAATGTGTATAAGTGTAACGTCAGATGCAATATCATGTGGAATGCGCATGTCACATGCATGTTATTTAGCTATGCACCCGCCTGAAAAGGCATAAGGGGTTGGCAGTCCAGCACCCATGCATTTCATCTAGGGGCAGCAGTTTGGTCGCACTAGCACTCTGAAGGCAAGAGTACGCCTTTGGGAGCTTATACGATACTTGCCCTAAGGTTGCCTTGACGGTACTTATATGCAGAATTGAGGCTATGAAATCTAACAGAGGCACAACGCTGCGCCTAGGCAGCTATATGAACACACAACAAAAAGATAATGCCTCAGGCACTCGCTGGCGTTGTGTTAAACGTAATGGATGCAAAGGCACTTGTAATTTGCCGGTGCCATTGTTGCAGATGCCGTCAGAAACTTTAATGGCGAAGAAAAATGACACGTAAGCAGCGAGCAGAGCCTGAAATGCTGCATTCGCCAGCAGTCAAGCAAGATGTACCAACTGAATCCTGTCAGCATCAGGGACCTTGCTATTCTGGCACCTTGCACTACAAGTATGAGTGCAGGCTACCACGCAGAGCATTTCCTATGTTACGATTTTGGCCCAGAGACTGAGAAAAGACTGCTTGCATTTGCCAGTGCAATAATCTTGTAGTTATTAACAGAGAGCAGCCCCTGGTTAACGGATGGATCTCACTGCCATTCATGGGATTCTTGCAGTCATACTTCTTGTACCGCGGGGAAAGAGCATCGTATAATTTGCTTAAGCCTTCATCACAAGGAAGAACTCCGTAGCGTACGAGGATCTGTTCAAGTCACTATAGAACCAGTGGGAACTCCTTGAACTCACTTTGTATGTAGATGTCATTAAACGTTACTTGGGGAAGGTCACCTTAAATGCTATAAAAAACAGTTTTTCGAGAAGATGCTACGAAAAAATCGTGCTTTTTCCATCTGTGCCAAAAAGCACCGCGAAAAATTCAAGAGCTCAGACTGGTCCCCTTTTACAGTCAGGATCAGAAGTTTCAAACTATCATGAAAATACAGGACACCTTTGCTTTTCTGCCCCTTGACAACATACAAAAAGAATGACCACATTCAAAAGTTTGATACCAGAAGCTGGCCGAGAAGCACTAGAGTATTTTGACGAAACCTGTGATGAACAATGATGCACAGGCCTGAAACAGAAAGCTGGGAAGCATTGTCTGCCACAGCCACCCAACAGTGTGGAGGGCCATTGATGCTTTGTGTTCAGAAAAAGCCACTATGACGATGAAGATGGCCAAGTATAGAGTTTATGCACCCCTACAGAAGAGGAGAAAATCAGCGGTCATGGCCATGCAAGCGTGTTTGCAACCTATGTGAAGACTATACTGCTGGGAGGCCAAAAGATGCAAGATTTCCTGATGGCTGTTGGACACTCCATTCAGTTTTAACTTCACGCATTTTCAAGCCCACTTTAGATTAAAATCACAAAGTGTTGAATGAAGATTGCAGCTTTTTTGTCAAGTGAGTTCGCACTTGATTCGTTTCTCGGTAAATTTCCACCTGGGCTTTTTTTTTCCTAGGCAGCAATGCGAGAGGGGACGTTCATTCATCAAGCGCATCTTCCGGGGTCGTATATTCCGGGGACATTTTTCCCACACCGGTCTTTCAGCACTGAACCCAGTTTCGCCGCGAATAGGGAAGGGGGGGGGGGGGAGTGGCGGGCCTCTCTGCTGGCACTGATTAAATAAAAGAAACGTCATGATATACTGAAATGCGTGCCTGCGAAAAATGAGACATTTTCACTGCAATATAGTAGTGACATGCGGGCAGCATGTTGCCTGCTTCTCCTCGCAGCATCAGCACGTCATAATGCGACTGTTCTTGCTGGTAAAATAAGAAAAATCTAATAGCCCGTGTTACAAAATTAATTATGCGTTTTTGGTGAAAAACTTGATAATTGAAGCTTTCGAATTGAGTTTTTGAAGTACGCATTGCAGGCAAGAACTCTACCAGCATACAAATGCGTGAATTGCTGGAGCAACCAGCAGTTCACATACATCATAAATTCCACCAAGCTGTCCCTTCGTTGATTTTTTTACATTCCCAGAAAAAAATTGCTAAATCATGACATGTTGACGTAACGAGAAGCATACGATATGTTGCCTGCACGTCACCATTGTATTGCAGTAAAGCACATCTTGTTTTCTGCCGGCACACATTTTAACTGATTCCAACACCATCTCCCCCCCCCCCCCCCTTTTTTTTTCGCACTGGAAGTTGCAAGGTTGAGGTGCTTCTGCTGCCATTCATTAGTATCACTATGTTTCATTGCCTTGTGGCTCTTAGGGCCGTTGTTTCCACGTATTTGGAGCATAATCAGGATGAGGAATTAGCACATGGCACCCAATGTTTTCAAATGAACCGGACTGGCCCTGACCACCACTTCAAATATGGGACTGCAGAAATGTTTCGAATTAAGTGATATTTTGAAATAGCAAAGTTTGAATTAAGGAGGTTTTACGGTACATGCATTGTGACTGCGCTTGTTTCTTGCAAGGTATATTTTGTAGCCAGCTAAGAACTACACTTAAACCTGCATATAACAACGTAAATGAAAGATGGTTTTGGAATAGACACAGCAATAACCTTTACAACAAATTTTTTTTCATTTTTTTATAAGATGCAAGTGTGTTTGTGGTCAGTGACTGCTTTAGCTTGTGGATAATGGTGCAGGAACGCGTGAATACCATGCTGAAAATGGGCACAAGGAAACAAAGAACGCACATAGGCATGCACCAATGACAGCTGGCCAGTGTGTTGAGAAGTATGATCGAAGCTTGGTACACACCATGTAAAATGAGAGGGCAATTTACTGCTTTCAAAGAACCCCAGTTGTTCACTTTCAAGCCAAATGCAAGAATGCTGTACTGAAAAGTAAGATGTGGGTGCCACTTCAGTGGGATCACACTATGTAGTCCCCAGAAAGGACAGTAATACTCATTGAAAAAATCAGTAGAAAAGGTGCTGAACTGACCAAGTGAAGGGTTGGCTGCAAACTGTAGATGCGATAAGTTCACACAGCTAATCCTATATCATGAGGATTTTTATTTCTTTTTACTCTAACTGCGATGCTCTTATATCTAAAACCTATTGCTCCTTAATAACTTATTCTTTGTATTGTTTTTACATCGACGTAACTGTTGACCTGTTATCTAAAATGCACCACTCCCCTCTGTAATGTCTTTAGGCCTTCAGGGTACTATTAAATAAATAAATAATTTCATGGTCTTAAGTGAAGCGGGCTGTCTTCGTACGTAATGTACTGCTTTTCTTTACAAAATAACATACAGGTGGGCAATCGGTAGAGGTTCATAATGACATATAGTGATTCATTAAGACACCAAATATGCACTAATTTGTCTCCCACGAGGGCACTCTGCTGGGTGACTTATGATGGAAAGCCAATGCTACAAAGAACGCAAAAGAACTGAAAAGAAGGCCATGTGTTTTTTCCTTCGTTTTTGTGCTACAAATCTTGAAAGACGCAGATGAGGGGGTGAGTGGAGAGTGCTGGGGTCTCGTTTGTTTGCGAGGCCACTCTTTCTTCTTACCAACCCATACTACATTCCCTCTTTCTTCCCTTTAAAGGAGTACATACACAAAATCTGAAGTGAGATAACCTGTGCGATAAACTTGTGTAGGTACACACACATATTATTAACGAAATATCAACAAATAGTATAGCCCTCCACATATTTAAAGTCAACCTTAAATTGCATGTAATCTAACTGCCCCTCAAACATGCCTTCATTTTACGTGTGAACCAATTGCCCCCTGCGCCACGAGTTTTGTATTGGCTGCCACAATCCTTGCGAGCGCTCTCTCATGGAGGACCATTTTAACAGAAAGAGGGAGCAAACTTGCACGGGAGTACAAAAGCTGATGTCCGAGCTTCAGCAATGTTTTTCCGAAGTTCACAGAAATTTACAACGCCTGAAAAGAGATTAGAGTTGAACTCCACTACATTGAATGCCGCTTCAACGAAATTTCCACTACAATGAAAAATTCACTATTCTCCATCAGCAGTACATAGGATTCAATGCATAAATATTGTTGCAACAACGAACATTTTTTTTTCAGTCGTCTCGCTTCCATGAAATTTTACGATGCAATTCCAGGCTCAGATATCTATTGCTATGCAGTAAACCCAATCTTTACATTTTGATACATTTTGATGCATTTTCAGAGCCTGGAAATGCGTCAACGAAGCCTAAAGCAGGCATTGGCACCACCAGAAACCGCCATTATACCACCGCTGTTCAGCAAACATAGGCCCCGCCACCGCTTGATAACAATGGCAATGAGACTGCCCTGCTCTTGCCACTGGCTTGCTTTTGAGCCGCAGACAATCCGAAGCTGAAGCTTAGTCACTCAGTTCATGTACAGTGTACTAGAAAGAGGCAGTGGGCTCACTGCCCTATCCCTGCGCTGCGCCACCATGGCCCTCCCCACAACGAGAAATCGGGCGCCCGCTAGGGGCATTGCCGCCTGTTTCTCCTGAAAACTTTTGTGGCGCTGTGTGAAATGCACTCGCGTGCCCCCGGGGTGTCGCTGGTTATGCTGCAGTCCGGGTGGTATTAAACGCTGAGTCGGAAGCGGGGAGAGGGCCTCAACAATGACGCAAGAAATAAAAATGATAAGTATGCGTATATAGAAGGGGTGAGGGGTCTTTAACTTTATTTTTTTAAATCTGAACTAGCCTAAGTAGTTTAAGCAGCAGTTTTTATTCAAGCGTGCCCCAGCTGCGGTGCATGTTCATGCCATTCATCCGTTTCAAACACCTTTGTTAGTACCACACGTGCCACTCTGCTGGAGTTGTGTATGTTTCTCTGAAAAATCAGCATCTCTGTCTATTCGCAAATTAAAACTGTCTCAAAAACGGTCTACAGCTGCATCTGGACGAGACGGGTACATTTTTTACAGCCTCCGGTGGTCACGCACACAAAGCATGCCACGTACGTGCAGAAAAGTTTTCGGGGCAGTGTTTGACGACAAAAAGAGCTGGGCCCATCTGGAAGCGACCGCAGTGTCAAGTACGATAAAAAAGCAAAGGAAAACAAGAAAGTAAGCACGAGGACAGTGACCGCAAAGCCATGGTCCTGCTTAGGTTTAGCTAGAGAAATCGATCAGTAAAAATTTTCGAGATTGGCCTTTTTGTGTTTCAACTTTTGGCCAATAACTACGTCAACCAGTCATAATAAATTACGCAAAATTTGCTTTTCTGGGTGATTTTGTGTGGGTTGTATCACTGTCTCGCCCTATTTTTTGTTTTCATTATTTTTTTTCTTATTTGAAGCTTGCTTTCAATCATATATGCGTAGATTCTTTATTGCATGTGCATTAATTGTTTTTTATCAGGGTAACAGTAAGGACATCTCCGTTTTCGGCCTTTGGTTGTACCGATAGGCTTTAGAATTACATTAAATAGTCCTTGCATTTCTTTTTTTTTTATTCTTTTAGTCTAGTAACAGATGCTTATTCACGTTTGTTGCATCTGTTTATTCTTTGACCACGGGTGACAATTTTCCTAGATATTTAATTTATATTGTGATATAGCAAGCATTTACGCATACAAAGATACGGTATTGTGCAAATAAAATCAATTCGTCAGCACACGATGCTGTCGCGTGTTTCTTCGTGCCCTGTTCTATTCACGCCACTGAAGAACTGGTGGGAACTATTTCTATAGTGCTGTAAATATATGTGGAGGCACGTGATGTATATTTTCCTTCTTATGTACTCATTATACTTATGCGCATAAATATTTTTCCACTTGATTCGTTAGTACCACATTCGTCTACGAGTACAACAGGTCTTGATAACCTCGTACGATCTACATGCACAATTAAAAAGCTTAGGATTATGATGCGGACACATTTATCACAAATCCAAGTGATTTTACTCATGAGTGATTTGCGAAAAAAGCATTCATTTAGTTCTAATTAATCCGCTCATATACACGAAAACAAAAAAAATAGGGAAATGAGGCATTTCTATTTGTACAGTGGGGCTCGAAAGGCGAGAGTGAATTTGCTGCTATCGCTACAGTGGCGAAATAGCATTGAACTTTGTATTGATTAGCATCACCCGCTCATCGTAAACCAGTCACGATGGCAGTAATTTATTTCACGACAAACAGTTACACACACTGCATATCTTTTCTTGCGCGCAATAGCCGCGCCTTTCAACCCACCAGAAAGCTTCAGGTGACGCTGCGAGCCGCGCCACCTGCCGGCGACGACATAAGTGCACCACTCTCCGCCTTTCAGTGAGCACACTGCCCCATACTAGTACACAGTAGTTCATGGTTTGCTTCACGCAGATGCTGCGCGCAAACGCGGAACGATGCCTTTTCCGATTCCGATGCTTATCATTATGTTCGCGCTTGGCCAGTGTGGTAACTAATCAGAGTGGCTGTTCGTCCGCATTATCAACAAAATCAGCTTGCCACAAGTGATGAATGATAAGAATGGCACAAAATCATGCAAAAGTCGCCGCTTCACCATACCTTGCCTCCATTTTGGCGTTGTCGAATACCTTTGACGGCGGACAGCTGTTCGTCTTAATGTGTTAATGCAACTGTTTGGTTCGTTCGCAAAGGCAAGTTTAGGCATTATTTCAGCGTGGTGTTCACCGTGGCTTCACTGTGCATGACTGCGAATCGCGTCGTGACGCTGCTGGAAAAGATTAGGAAGCAGCGGACACTTTTGAATTTTGAGAATAAACGTTTCTTCGTTTTGCTAGCTCAGATCAGCTATATTTCTTCGATTTCACTACAAAAAAATTTTTCCTTCAACGAAATTTTTGCTCCACTCCGTCGGTTTCATTGTAGTGGGTTTCGACTGTATAAGCAGCGCCCATGGAACCTTCATTGAAAAGACTTGTCAACACAGTGCTTCATGTGCATGCACTTGTGTGTTCATTGAGTCAGCTATCTTTGCACCAATACCTGGCATTCCTTTCCTCCATGGGAAAACTCCTCTGGGTCCCGCCTCACTCAGAGCTCTGTCGAACTGAAACTTGAACTGAGCGCAATAAAATCATCTCCAAAAAATAAACCATCGCGCGCAAGAGCAAAGGAGCCATAAGAGTCCAAGAAGAGGGCTATTTATAGATATGCACCTATCATCCCCTGTCACAACGTTTCAGAAGGAAGGGGGCATAACACCGGAAAATATGGATGGTGGTAGATTAAATGGCTGCTGCAAAGGCTTTAGCAACGCTCCATTGGGAAAAAGATCATCTCTCTTTTTCTTGCTGTGCTATCTCCATGCTTTATCATGAGCCTCAGCTAAGCTTTGTTTTGTGCTAGACAGCTGTGGGTGAGGCGAATTTCAGCAAACCCCAGCAGCCTTCCAAGTCGGTTACTGCAAGCTTTCCCTGATACCACGTACGTACATATCTTCATGGTTATTCTCATGAGCCAAATGTTCAAAATCGCCTTTCTTGGGCAAAAATGAAGAAATCTAGAGAAAAAAAGAATATTCGAACCAATATAACCAATTGTTAAATCACCAATCGTCATTAATCGTTTGTTTTTCCAGAAGCTCAAAATTCGAGACATGCCTAATTTCCCGGACTCATCTCTGGCACCGTCAAGTTCCCCATAGAGTCAATATATTAAACAGTCTGATATTTCGGACTTTTTACCACTAACTGAAGACTTGAAGTCACCATCAACGCCGCTAGTTCGGTTGTGTTTGTAGCTTCAAACCTACCATCCTCTCATCGCTCATGCACCGCATCAGGACTGCCGTGCCCTCAAAACTGCAAATGACGCAATTTGGCGAACGTCAATCCACTGCCAGCTGTGGCTTAGTCAAACCTGTGGTCAATCCTTACTGTGTTTGTTCACATGTTGCTCTGTAAGCTCTGCAGCAGATTGTGTACTGCTCTAGCAGTTTGGCGCTGCACTTTTTGTCAAGCGAATTCGCCGAGACAGCCGTTGCCGCCAGAGTGAACAGCGTGCGTGATGAATTTCCGTCCACGGACGTTGCCTTCAACAATCTCCGCACTGCTGGCATTTTGATTCCAGCCAGGATAACTTTTAGAGTGCTTCGCCAACAAAAACCACGAGCTCTACCGGAATTGACCGATGACAAAATCATCTGTCAAGTCAAGGAGGATTCCGATGACTCCGACGCCGAGATCGAAGAGGCAGCGCCTACACGGCTAACGAGCCCGGAGTGGATGCAAGCACTGATGACACTGTCATCGGTGTACAAGGACGGCATGACCTTAGCTGAAATTAAGTCAGACATCACGAGCAAATGGAACGCCTTGCAAAAGAAGGTAAGCAGCTTTTTGGGCCAAAGCCTTGACCAATCAGATAGTGCCGACCACGTCGGATTTTTATTTATTATATTTTTCAATAAACGGCTCTTTTAGAGCCACCTAAACCCTGCACTCACTGAACAGTGACAAGAATAATTTACTCCTAACGTGACCCCTCTGTCCGTGAAAAATAGCTGTAAGAAAAGGTGCAGTTTGGCGTGCATTCGTTTTCCGGACATTTTTGTGGTCCCTTATGGGTCCCGATAATCAGACATCAACTGTACGAAAACATTTATTCACAAAGCCCTCAATAGGAGAAAAAAAAGATGGAGGAAATGTGACACCAACGGCCTGTGGTTGATTCCCTAAATCACAGGCGCCAGCGAAGCAATAGCCCGTATACTAACAAGGCCAACATATTCATGACACGGCCTTAACTAACCGCTGTAAGGTTACTTACAAAATGAAAAGAAAAGTGTAATTTAATTGAAGTGAGTTTATTTTGCAACAAGGTTGCGAGGAGACAAAGCAAAAAAAGCTGCATTCAGCAGCTTGAGGGGAATCTGACCACCTCATACACTGAGTAGTTATAGCAGTTGAAACAGATGCATAATGAATGTAACAGTAAAAACAGTTAAGAAATACGGTAAAGAAAAATAAACAAGGGTATTCTGTAAACGTTTGGAAAACCCAGAAAAAAAAGTAGCTGTAATAATGAAGACAGCAAAAAAATAAAGAAAAAGATGAACCTATAGCAGTGCATGCAATAACACCAATATGTCACGTAGGCTTTCTAGCCGCAGAGTAGTTATATCGAGAACATTGTCTTTGTGTAATTGATTTAAATAGTCTATAAATAAAACCGTAGCATTTGGTCACCATGTATAGTCCTGTTTTTGTTGACAATTCAAGCTTCTAAAAGACGAAATTTATAAAAATAATTATGTTGCTGTAAGGATGCCAGTTGTACTAAAGAGTTATCATTCTTAATTTTTCCCATTCTGTACATGTGACAAAGCCTACATGTGTTAAAACATGAAATTTTTATAATACTAAGCTTTGTGAATAAAGGAGCAGTATGCCAAAGATATGGCTCTTTATTGTAGTACCATCAGGCAGTGAATGTTTTCGGCTGTATTCGTCCCCTAGATTAGAATGCCGTATTGAACCATAGAAAGAAACGTTGAATTGCAGCCGGACCCCTTTATAAGAGACACTGATATAAGAAACAAATGGGTATAAGAGACACTGGTGTGTTTACACTGAAATACTGGTTAATGAGAAAATGCATATGAGGTACCCTGCATGGTTAAAAGGGACAAGAACTGCTGCCCAGAGCATGCCTTTTATAAAGAGGTTTAACTTTTATAAAATCTTATTAATGAATGTAGAAAAATATTGAGAATGGCAATGCATAGTGCGTATTGCTCTAAGTAATTTACCAAGTGATTCACCTGGCAATTCCATAACATAGTTTTCGAAAGATATACACCAAGTGACTTGAAAACCAGTAATATTTCTATTCCAGTATTTCAACCATGCTTATTACACGGATGAAACATTACTGCCTTTGTTTTTCCTACATTATTCTTTAGCATGGTGCAAGATACAAACACTTTAGGAGAGGGCACTCGCGATGCGCGTCCATCGGAACACTGCCGGCAGCGTGCCCATCGGCGAGTAGACGCAACTTGAAGAAAGAAGAGGCATTGCTATAACAGCCTGTCCTTCGCAAGAAATTTGAATTAAATGGCACAGGAGCATTGTTCGGGCAAGAGAGTGAAAATTAATTACTATTGTATGCAAGATTGACGGGGGCTTGAGTCACGTGGAGAGCACTGTCTACATGCCTCTCTATGGAACACAAGCCAATATTTGAGTGGTTCTCGCACGTCCTGTGAACATAATACTGCCTGAGGCGTAATAGATACGCACATAACTGACATGCTTTCCAAAATTTAGTATCAGGCAGTATATATATGCGCTAGTTTTCGTGCACTCGCTGATGGTAGGTGGGGCACTCATATCGGCAAGCTGGATCTGCGAAGCGCGCGAACGGCGTGGGGGAACGCACATGCTTTTGATGACGAGCAAAGCAGAACTTGAATAAGACCACTTGACTGCTTGTGAAAAGAGAAGCAACCACTTCGATACCTTGACCAATTTGTTGGCCGTTTTGAGCAAAAAATTATGTAAGAAAGTCAAACACCTTTGAAAAATCAAGGAAAGTACCAAGCCCCATTTTATTTTCTGAAATTTTTGTAATATAAGCTCCTTTTTGGTCATAAGCGCTATTTCAGTTGACCTGTTTTTACGAAAACAAAATTGTGCAGTACTTCTAATATTAAAGATACCGTTCGTTGTTGCACCAAATTTGATTTTCGAGCTCTAATGATAACTATACGGTGAAAAGTTCATGACTGTGTGATTGCCCGCTGGGAAACAAGTTTACGGGGGACCCTGTGCATATCTTCTGGCTGATTTCACCATCCCTTCTTACTGTGCACTTAAAGATGATTACAATATTTTTTTTTCCCATTGAACACTCGGCAAACCTTTTTATGAATGCCAGTGGAAACTTTCTCACAAAAAGCAGTGAATGTACAACGTGATACAGTGACAAAAAAAAAAAAAAATATCACTACACCTGTAACCGAGAAAACACTATTTATTGCATTGTATCATTGCGTTGCATAAACATAAAACAAAAGTTCGTCCAGCAAAAATTATGCATTCACATTCACGACAAAACATCTCATCTTTGAAGTGCTTGCTGCAGACTGCATCATTTGTGCTGAGTGAACGGTCCTTTCTGGCAAAAGCTTGAGTGCATGCTTTGAGGCGTTCCGAATCAGACGGAACATTGGATAATATTACATTTTCTTGGCACATAGAGTAACCTGACTGGTAACCACTAACGAAGCACTTTCTTCCCATATTCACTTACTGTGTGGACGTTTTCTTTATGGCTGCTCACCACATCACAAGTTCATTTCGTAAACGGGAATGATAAAACGCCACTTGTCACTTCATGAAACTCGCCAAAGGCACGCTAGCGACTGAAGCGGCTGAATGACTTGTTTTTGTGAGTGGAAAACGTGACTTTTTCGGAACGCCGGCATTGCCACCAGCCTTACCGGTTGCTGTAACAACGGTGCGTGAAATTTTTTTTCTATTTTTAAGTTGTGCTGGCTTGCCAATAGTTGTGCTGCCGGCAGCGTTCCGACGGACTCGCATCTCTGTTACTCTGGTTGATCGCGTCACATAAAAAAGCCGAGAAGTGTCCCCACCTAAAGTGCTGGTATCTTACACAGTGATCTTGAGATAATTACTTGTGGCTCACCTGTGTATATTTGCGAGCGAGCGTATTATTGGCTTGATTTGACATTTCAGAACCTGAGTCACCCTCAAAAAACATGCTTGTATCGTCTCCATAAATTACCCACTTAGCCAACGGGTGAACAATTATCATGTCATTGATGCACAATATGAAGAAAAACAGACCCGATATGCTTCCCTAGGGACACCTGTTTTCACAGATTTCAACTCCGAATGGTTCCCGGCTATAGCTACGACCTGGCGTCTGTCTTGAAGGTAGGATGTAATTAGAGAATGAGCCATGCCACAAATACCATAGTAATCACGTTTTTTAAGCAAAATATTATGACTCATAAGGTCAAACACCTTTGAAAAATCAAGAAAAGTACCAAGCACAATTTCATTTTCCTCCAATTTTTGTTTGCACAATTCGGTTTTTACGAAAACCAAATTGCGCAGTACTTCTGATATTAAAGTAGCCAGTAAACAAACAAAACAGCGCCGATATCACTTTCTTTAAACCTTTAGAAAAAAAAACAAGCAGCAATGATACAGGGTGGTAATCTGAAATAAATATTCTTGTCCCTTTTTTTTTTAAATATTACTGCGACCTTTGCCATCTGTGTGCTTCGAGAGAAAATGCCTGTTGACAAACAAAGATTCAGGGTGTCTACCAATTACATTTTTCCAAATTCCCTGACTTTTCCAGGTTTTCCATGACCATTTCAAGCAAATTCCATGACCGGTACGTCTGCTTGGAAGAAACTGCGCACTGGAAAACAAACTCCTGAGCGGTAAAAAGAAATTATGAGGCGCTCATATAAAATGGAAACCATGCTGCTTTATTGCATTCCCTTGTCTGAAAGCATTTTTTACAATAAATAAAATATTCAAAGACACAATAATTGTCCCTCGACAAACAGAAAAGCTTGTTTACTTGCATCGGCAATGCCTTCACTGTTTCAAGGATTCAATCTCTTGCTGCAGCATGGAGACCTGAAGCTGTGCGTCTTCCATCAGTTTTTGCTTCTTTGATTCAAGCTCTTTCACAAGAGCCGCAGTCCTCTTCTTTTTCCTTTCAGCATCCAATACGTCCAACCGTTCCTTCTTTTTCCTCTCCAGGTCTTCCTTCCACTTGATGTTGGAACTTCGAACCATGTCTATCATCTTGTCTGTTACGTCAACTTCTGCAACACCACCTGCTGCAGACACCTCATCGTACACTAACCTTTGTGCTACAAGTGACTCCTCCTTCATATTTTCCACAAGACATTCCTTGTTCACTGAAAATCCCCGCTCCACGGAAGAATTTCCATGTGAAAGGCACAGCACAATCTTCACAAACAGCAGTAGCTCTTCATGAGAACTTGCACAGAGTTCCACCCACAGCTTCTCCAAGCGCTCTCTTGCACGATCAAATTTTCGCAAACGCACTTGTGCAGTGCTGTTCGAGCACACTTGTACATATGATCTACTTGCTCTCTCTCCTTGTAGGCCTGTAAGGCGCCCATGCTCTATAAGTACTTCAAGTGCAATGTTTAGCTGCTTCTGGCCAGCTTCCACAGAAGCGGCACAAACTACTGGGTTTAAGCAACTGGCCCCCCTTGTCAGCTTGTATTTCAGAGGTGATCTTTCGATTATCTTTGCTGAACAGGCCTTAATAAATAAGATGCATTCTTTTTTGACACTTACCACCGCAGTGTGAGATGGTTTAGTGATCTTTCGCAACTCACTTTTGGCGGCAAGGCCTATGTCAAAGGCAGCTATACCAATGATGTTGTTTGGGTTCTCCAGATCAATTTTTATCAGTTTTGAAAACGTGCCTGCAGCATCCAGCTTTTCCTTTAGCACGATTCGTCCCAGCAGTGACCGCAACAGGCCGTCCAGTGCTGTTGCAAGAAAAGGTAGCATCGGCTTTTCTGTCTGAAACTCAGCCCAATATGGCTCCAATTCTTCTGAAACTGAAAGCATAAAGGCCAGCTTTACTGGCAGCATCTCGTCTTTCACAGCCGTCTCGACATGAGCATAGCTGCCACACGCTGGAAGTTTCTTTTCTTTCTTGACATGCTCAACATATTTGACCACATTTGGGAGGACTTGCAGTGCCCTAGCAAGAGCCTTGCCATTTTCCAGCCAGCGCACTGAGCAAAACTTTAGCGGAAACAGTATGCTCCTTGTGAAATTGACATAGTCCGCTCGGCGTGCAGGGACCTTTTTGAACAAATTGTACAAGCTTCTAAGAAACACTACTGTGTTCCACTTTGTCACATTGTGGCCTGTTTTAAATGCACCACTCACAACGTGCAGTCCGCAGCTTCCAATGTCCACAATATTCTGATTTCCATCAGACGCAGAAAACTCTTGCTTCAACGACTTCAACAACTTCAAATTGACGTTTGGACCATCCATCGAAAGTTGAAGTATTTTTGCCGGCTCAATGTTCTCAGTGGCCTTTTTGAAAGCGGCAGCTAAATCTTCTGCGCGAGTGTGTCCTAAAAAACAGGACGTCAGGTAGCGGGTTTTGACAACGTCGTCAGCTGGGTCCCAAAACCTGATCAAAACGTCCATTTGCTCTTTCTGAGCAATTTTGTTCAGGGACTCGTCAAAAGCCACGACCACGTGTGGGACACTATGCAGCTTTGATAGCAGCCTGTTTCGGAAGTACGGGGCTATACCGTAACAAATCGTATAGCCAACTCTGTCCTTACCAAGTTGCAACTTGTTCGCGACGTCGCACGTGGGGAACATGATGGGAAAAAGCGCCGCTGACGCTGCTGCTGAACGAAACGATCCATGGGTCGCTATAGTGTTCAGACACCAAACAACTTCTGCTTTCGCGACACATTTTTTGACCAGAAACCAATTTAAGGATGCCTTCCCGTCAGGCGCGACGGCCACCGGTTTAGCAGGCACGCTTTCAGCACTCGTGCTTGGCACAGTCGATACACATTCACTCGTAGTCGTAGCAGTCATGGAACACGGCAAGTTGGGTCCAGCACCGAAAAACGCGCGGATGTTTGTCTGGGAAGCACTTTGCACAATGCTCACAGCAGTTAGGTGTTTCTTGCTCACAGCGTGACTGGAGACAGCAGCGATGCCCATATTGCTAAGCGAGAAAGTCTTCTGGCATGCTGCACAGTGAGCCTTACTTGTATCGTTCGGCACTGCTCTAATCCATGAGGCGTGCTAGGATATTTCCACGTTCACCCAATCAGGGTTAAACGAACACTTCTTCGCAAGAGGCATAGCAACTCACTGCATGCTCACGGCATCACAAGAAGAATGGCAATATGGCTGCAGCCCAGACATCTTGATATGTGGATTGGATTGGATTGGATCCGATCTGGATTACCATATTTGCTCTACTACTGTTTTCGTATCCCAGTCCAATTTACGCACCTGTAAACTACACATTTCAGTAAAAAAATAATTACGACTCGCATATTCTGTGCACCTTGCCCTCTGCTGATGGCACTTCCAGCCTAACCAGAAAACCCTCAAGCCGAGCCGAGATCGCGGCCAAGACAAACATGCACAATTTTATGCGCGTAACGTTGTACTCGGAAAGTAGAAGCGCCAGCTATGCACTGCTTTTTTTTAACTATGCTTCTGCTTAGCTGTTCTGTGTGGTTTAAGGAGCGATTTTTAAAGCTTTGATTAATGCTAATGAATATTTTCGTGACGATCTGAAAGACTACAGTCAGTTTCCATGACCTGGCCGGATTTTTCAGAATTTCCCTGACTTTTCCCTGACTTTTCCAGGTTTTCCAGGTTTTCCAGGTTGGTAGACACCCTGAGATTAAAAGCGTACTTCAGACATAAGGCGAGTTTCAAGAACCTGCTTTATCATGTCATAAGTGCACCTTACAAAAGGTGTGCTTAACTCGTCAAGTATAGTGTCTGAGAGCAAGGGTAGGTAAATTTTTTTCAACAAAATCATTACCTTGAGCAGCAGTAAATTAGTTTTACTGCATGACACCAACAGACTGCACAAAATCAGCCAAACGTAAACAGCGAAAATGGTTGTTGAGGCACCAACAGCTTTCGTCGAAAGACACGTTTTTCGTTTCGCCACATTTCTTCAACCCTCATCGGCACAGTGAGGTCGTCAATTCGCTTTTGTTATTTCGTCTTATATGTTTTTGCTGTGTTCACTGGTGTTTCCGTGCTTGCTTCCGGATTTGTCACTTTCTTTGACTTTCTAAAAAATTTCACTTGATTTATTCATTTGTTTGAACAGTTCTTAAGTATATTTTTTTACGAAGTTGTATTTATAGTGCAACGATGCACTGAACTGAAATTTCCCGACAAAAAGTGCTACGTTTGTTGTTTCATTTCTTTCGTTCATTGTTTTTTTTTTTTCTTTGCGAGTAACGATAAACATGATGGAGGTTGAGAGAGTGACATGTTTATCGTTAGCCTGTAAAAAAAACAAAAATCCCCGCACTGGGTCGAATGTTGCCTGAAATTTCGTATCACATTTGCCCTGCAGCCACTTTTTTGTCGAAGTTTTTTTTTTCTTCTTTTATCAGCACCATTCTACCATCGCTTAACGTTCGGCGTAGTCACTGATAGCTTGTTCAAGCGACCTTTGTGAGCGAGCAATCTTTGATAATTTCTTAAACTTACATTTAAGGGCACTTAAAAGGCTGCACGTTAAGCGGCAATCACATGGTATTTTTTTAATTATGTGCACTTTAAACAAAGGCTGGAGAAAAATTAGGCAGCGCAGTTACCTTACCACAGATTAAAGATTTTATTACCTCGGGCTAAGCGATACGAGTTTTGTAGTGACAATTTTTTCACTAGAGACCCTATTTAAAATGTTCATAACTCTTTCGTTACCACGAGAAATTGGTTGTTTTTCATGTCTCGGGAAGATCGGTTTTTTTTTCCGGTTTGAAAAGCACTCCAACTCGCATTGCAGCATACGAAGCTTTGCACAATGGAATGCTCTTCCCAAAAAATATATGTTTTAGCACAACAAAAATATTTTAAAATGAATTGAAATGTGCAAAGTGTGGAATTTTTGGTGGCCAGCTGATAAACAGTGCTATAGAAACACTATATGTGTGAAAATATTCAAAACAAAGAAAATTCAGAATTTACACTTTGAAGATAAATGATCCAGGAACAGTAAAAAAATAATGAATGTTGAACAAAATGTTTCTCTTCACACAGACAAATAAAATCAGAACCAAGGTGCTGCTCCGTAAGCTCGTGCCATGCAGTAAAGCATTGCATGGTTTTTTAGTGAGACAAGTGTACTTGCACACTTTTCTCAGTAAATGTTTTTTGTCTTGTGATAAGATTCTCCAGGTGTTCCAATATATATGGATAGCCGTGATGTGCATAATCCCTCTATAAATGAGATGTGCAATGAACTTCGCTATTTCATCTAGCGTAACTTCTTTCCATGAGCCACCTCGCTCTGCATATAGGTTGGCGTTCCAATAAATGCATCCAAGCAAATTTTTTTTGCAATTTTGTGCATTTCACATTAAAAAAAGGGGAATATCATGCACAGTTACAAAATGCCTCGCACTGCTTCGTAGTCAGGGCCAAGATGTGCTCCAAAACCTTCATGTCGTTTAGAGAATCTCCGCAGCCAGTGGAAGCACACCACGCCCCAGCGAAGTCTGGACCACGCAAATGACCAGAGTAGCTATAAGATTGTGCACAAAAATGAGAACCTATACGCACTCGGGGCAAAGGAGACAACTTGGGGATGTAAACAAAAGAAACCCATGAATGGCTGCGGATGTTTGAGGCTGACGCAAAACAGCGTCCCCATAAAACTTCAAGCTGAAGTGCTGTCATCTTCGAACTCTGAGCTTGTACTCACTCAATTCAGGTGGAGTTGAAAGACGGTTTTGAGCAGTCCATGTGTTTTGCCGCACTAGGGCGCAACCATGCGGGCGTGATGACGATGTCATAGGAGTGACTAGTGACAAGTGACTTTAAACATGCGGTGGGCCTTTGTAAATATTTTTAAAAATTTTTTTTTACCATTAGGAACAGCTTTCTATTGAATAGCTGGCATACAATTCTGGTAATTAAACTGCTCAACATTTTTAAATTGTAAAGCTGACGCTTTAATTCAACATTTGGGATGCAAAAGTTCTTTTCATTACAGAACTTCGATGTAAGTATAGCATAATCACGAGGGGCACGCACTTCTGTTCAGTGCACTAGCCTACAGCCCTCTTCTAGCAACAAACACACATTGGTTCGCGCAAAGGTCTGTCAAAAGTCATAATGTGGCCGAAACGGGCAAATTCAAATTGATTCTGAAGTGCCTGGACTAACTACTAGAGAGTGCTGGGTACATGAGAAACAAATTCAATATGCCAAAATCAACGGTCCAAGAGCATCGACCACCGGTGATCGATTTGAATAGGCATGGTAAAGAAAGACTCAAGCAATTTTTGTCAAACGCCAAGCTTGGCAGACCGGAAAAAAATATTCTGCCGTCCTTCATATGGCTCAGAACAATACCGCGCCAATTCAAGACTCATAGCTCATGTATGTTTTTTTTTTATTACCTGGTGCTTTTTATCTGAAACACCCTGTATACACAGGAACTTCTGCAGACATCGATGTGCCTATCACTAGTTGCACAGAAGATCCATATTATCCTTAATGCAATTTTTTTCCAACTTGCAAGATAAAGCTATGCATTTTGCAGTTATTCTAGCATTTTGGTTTTTTGATTAGAATTAACAATGAGCAGCCATATCTAGGAGCAAAATGAAGAACTACCGCTAGGCAAAACAAACATTTGCTAATTTACTCAATAAATGAGAACACATCAAATGAAATAAAATATTCACTTACTGTTCACTTTTTATCCTCCATAATTAAACATTCAATATTTTCACACTTATTTTTTTTTCTGCCCCCAAAATCTTAGATTCTACAGCTTTTGACAATGAACTGCACTATGAAATATTCCAGCAATACAATTTGCAAATGGTGCTATGTACTGTATACCAATTCCCATTTACTTACCTCAGCTAAGTGACTGACTGTCTTCTGTGAGCGTGCTTCCACAGAAGCTGCTGTAAAATAAAATAAAAATATAAATAAATATCTGTCTTTGCTATAAGCATTACTGAGTAAGCCGACTTACATAATGCATATGACTTAAGCTTTTATTCATAAATTGCTTTAAATTTTTTTCTTATGCGTAAACTGTCAAAAGCACAGCAGGCTTTCACGATATGTAAAGTTCAGTATGACCGCCCTGTAATAGTAAGGTGTTCAAATATCTAAATTTGACCGTCAAGTTAAAATATCATACAAAAGCCACTACCAAATTTTAAAAAATGACATTCTGTTCCCAGCTTTAGTAACTATGGCCTACAGTCTACTTGAGACAGTACAAGACATAAGATATGTACACAGAGTATTTGAATGGTGCTATTGTTGCTCAAATTTGCAGATTAACTGGGTTATTGTATAGTGAGAAAGCACTTTAATCTTTGCTAAAGCATAGCAGCATGTCTGGCACTGCCTTCGATGGACCTTTCTGGACATGGTTGACTGATTCATGTTCATATTTGAGGGTGCTCACTTAGTGATGGCTCTAAATGCAGGATTAGTGCAAGCTAAGGCATGCACACACACACACACACAAAAAAAACAACAACGTGCATTTCAAATACACTTTCTTTTAAGCTACAAACAGTATTGTAGGGGCTAGTCTTTAACGTCAAGCACCTTCCCTTAACTTAAAAATGAAAAACAGTTTTTCCTTACTCCTGCCCAACTTGAACAAGCTTTCTGCTTCGGTGTAAGAGTGATAATTCAAGTGAAAAGTTTCTTGAGTAGCAAAACCCGCTGCTGCTGCTGCTGCCTTATTGAAACCGACTGAACAGGTGAACTGTGAAACCTGAGGAAGTGCGTAACCAGGGCACACAACAATTTTGTCCTGTCCATTGCATTCGCACTGCTTCGTTTACTAAATTGCTGATGGTGTCAGTGTTTGAGGGAGCAGGTAAAGTTTCCCCGGCACGAGTAGAATCTCATCATAGAGATCCACAAACTTGCTGTGCACAATCACTCACTTGGCAAAGCAGTGGTACCCTCTCCTGCACGTCTCGGGTGTCAGCCAGCAGTTTACAAAGCACCTTTAGCGATTTTAAATTAATTTTTACTATTACTTTGTTACGTTTGTTGATCATAATTCCTTCATTTTAACCCCATTCTGAGAATTTCTAACCTTGATTTAGGCCTGTAATCAGTACTACCGGGTGTGACCATTAGACACTGGATGAATGACAATTCGGCCCCTTCTCTGCACTCAAAAAAGTCACTTTCTTACACATCAAAATGTATCAGCACTGCATGACTTAAGAGTGCCTGTTCTGGCAAGTTTTTTAGAATGTTAACCCTTTGAGTGTCAATTTATTTCACTAAGTACGTCCAAGAAATGTGCTTTACTGCTGAATTAGGTTGTTCAGGTGAATTTAATTTAAGAAAAAACTGTCTACGATTTCTTTGGAGACCGTAAAGTGAAAAAAAAAAAAATCATTTGTGTTGTTATATACACATGGTTTATTCGTGAGTAACAAAATACTTTTTGATGATTTTTTTATATGTGGTGTTTATTATCCTAAAACCACCATATGATTATGAGAGATACCGTAGTGGAGGGCTCTGTAAATTTTAACCACTTGGGAATCTTTAAAGGGGTCATGACATTCTCACCCAACAATTGGCAGTTTTCGGCGAAAAACCAAGCCAGAGGGTCAAATACACTTTTACACATGTGAAAACTGGACTGTAAAAGATTATTTCAGTCCAAAATAAGTCGTAGAAATCATCAGCTGTAAACTCCACCCCTTGCCGGCGACCACCATTTTGTCACAGCATGCATAACGTGACAAGCCGAAGGAGCAGTGTTGTATGCTACCAACGAGCACCTTCCGCACGTGTTCAGTGCAGCAAGCGTTGCTTGCCAGGTGGCCCGGAAGTGCCAATGGGTTGCAAGTGTTGTAGTGTGTGTGATACCGTATCACCATATGCGGTGAAGACGTCGTTTATGTTGCGTATTTTGGCTTCAGCTCCACCGCCACCAGCTCAAGCGACGAAGAAAGCGTTGAAGACTGTGTAAACCAAGATGCCGACGACCTCACCGTTGTGGGAAAACGCAGACGGCTTTCCGCAATGATAAGTAGCTTTATTTAAAGCGTGTCAGGTTGAAAAGCAAGCTTGGGATACGGGGGTCCGTCGATGCTGCATTTGCGAGCAAGTGTTACTTAGCCCTGTGAAATTGGCAAAGCGTGCATATTTTCCTTGCCTAGCATACATGCATGCACGACTATCGGTGCTAAACATAATAAATAAGTGGTCCTAGCAATGTTGCACGTTGTGACTGTTGTTTTTCTATCAGTCATTGCGTGCAACATATATAAGCATAAGCCGAAGGGAACGGCATGTCAGTGCGGTGGTAGGGTTACTCATTATATACATTTCAGCCTAATCTTTGCTTGAACTTAGTCGATTGCATTCACTTCTGGTAAAAAAAATTGTAAGTGTGACACTCAACCATGGTACTGCCTGCGAGGAGTTTGAATAAATATTTATCCACAGTGGCACATGGCATATGCATTACACATTCACAGGACACTTTTTGACCTCCGAAATTGCTTGCTGCAAGTACCAGCGCTACATGGGTGACAGGGTGCATTGTTTCAACCCTTGGAAGTCATTTATTTTCAGTGGCAAGGTGAACAATGCTGAAAAAGTTCGATTGCAAGCGCAGCTGACCACGGAACACATCGTTAGAGAGTGTTGCTAGCAAGCGGTTCGTCACGTCATGGCTAGCGATCGCGCTAGCGTTGCCAGACCTTCAAGCCGCTTGGTTGTTTATGAAAATATTCGATTATAAACCAGCAGCTCGACCAAATTCGCTCGAATTTCGCTAGCTTGTCTGTGAACGTACAAAAATCAACCCACACAACACCGATTATGGTTGAAAGTATGGTGTCATGATCACTTAGTGCTGGTGCATCACTTTAGTGCATCACTTTAGGGGGAGATGCGGGTCGAAAAACGGCGATTTTTTCAAAAAAAGTAAATTTTGTGTTTTGTTGTGTTTTGTATTCCTACAACCCTTCTCCTTAATATATTGAAAAATAAAAGCTGAGAATCAACTAGAAGTTATCAAAAAATATAACTAAAGCCCTCGCGGCAGCTCGGGAAAGCGCAAATTACCCGATTTTCGCGCACGCGACACTTCGCTCTGTGGCATTGCCAGCTCTTGAAATTTCGTGGGCGTGTAGGCCTAACAACCCTCCCTTCCAAAAAACCCACTTCGGCAGCGTGGCACTCTCGCTGATAATACAACAACAAAAAAAAATCATTTCCCCACTGCATTACAGCGTGGCAAGGGGGCCTTTCAAGTCACGTGGCATGATTGGAGCGCTGCTATTGGTTGCGAACCTTCCGACGCTCATCCGAGCGCGAGCGCTCTTTCTTCCTTTTCCTGCTTTTGCGAAGACGAGACGGCAGAAACAACCGCCCGAGCTACTTTTTCTACGCCATGGTGCCGATAGATGCCAGCGAAAAACGTGACTTTCGTTCACGGAAGTTTATGATGAGGCACCAGTTCGAGGGAAGGTGCACCAAAGGCAAGCGGAGAGCTCCGGTGACGGGAGGTTCGTCTGCTGCTAGGCCTAGCCCCGGTAACGACGAAGCACCCGATTCGGATTCTCTGACCTTCATCGATAGCGTCGATGACTTAGTCGGTGCTTCAGAGAGAAAAATGATGTTCAACGACAAAAGCGAGCGTTAAGGTGAGAGCGGCAGCGCATTTATTTGCGAAATGGACTTGATGCAGAACCTCGTAAGCGGCGTAGTATGCCCCAACTGTGGACGGTGCGAGCTCTCTGTCCGAGATTCGGCTGATAAAGTAAAAGCACTGGCATTGTTTTTAAAAGTTTATTGCCGAAATTACGCATGTGCTACAACTGTTTCATCAACGTACACGTCAAGCCACGTGTTTGCGTCATGCAGTGAAAGGGAGGATACATCCGCCAGCGGCAGCGCACGGCACGGCTTCGCCGTGAATGTAAACTCAGTGGTGGCAGCGCTAGGATTGGCATCGGACACGATCAGCTTGCGCGGTTTTGCGTGATCCTTGGTGTTACAAAACCAGTGCATCATAAGACACTCACGGCCATTGCCGAAAAAGAGCATGCAGCCGCCATGAAAGCCGCCACTGAAAACCTCGCACGAGCAAGACAGCTAAGTGCCGACCACGGTGGATCGTCAGATGCAGCCGTTATGTTCCATAGAACATGGCAAAAGAGAGGCCACAAAAGCCATAATGGTGTGGGCACGGCCACTTCCCTTGCCACAGGGCTAAGTTTAGACTTTGAGGTGCTGTCAAACTATTGCCTCAGCTGCAGCAGGCACAAGGCACTGGAGGATAGAGAAGAAGAAATTTGGCAAGCTTTTCACACACCCGTGAGTTAATTTACTCCTCCTCGACTAGCTTCTATACTAGCTAAGGAGGGAAAATGTTTGAGGTTCGGAATGGGTCCCCTCGATGACTCGAGTGCACGGTGGCAGCGCGAAGGAAGAGCCGTACGGTGAAGAGACGCTTTATTGCAGCCTCAGGCGTCTGCCCGAGTCTAAGCCCGAACCTCCGCTCTTTCATTTTAGATTCAGACATCCTCTTTTCAACCCTCGGTTGAACAAAGATAATTCACAGAAGTCAATCACGCATGTGTGCTTACATTGCCACAACCAACTGCACAAACACTTTCATAATGGACACTGCATTGGTGAAAACCACGCTACGAAATAATACACGTAAAGGGATAGGTTCTCCGCGTGTGACCCTTTCTCCCATGCCAGGCGGACTTCCGTCGTTCTCACGCTCGAGCTCCGTCAGCTCTCTCATTAAATTTTGCTTCGTAGAAGCCTCCTTAAGAGCGGTGAGTACACCGTTGGGCGTTGTGCGCTTACCAGGTGTGCATGCAACGCGAGGCGCGCCGACATCCTCACAACACTCATTAATGACGTACCACGGGGGAGTTTATGCTCGTCTCCCTGCCGCCAGTATGTCTCGGTCAGCCAAGTGGTCGCGTCCCGCGTCATTCTCAATGGCATGCGTGCATGCCAACAATGGCTTAAGCTCGGACGGCGGCGCCTGACCTGCTTCTTGCCAGACGCTCTTCCGAGTAAGCCTTCCCCCTTCTAGTCCCGAACGGGGGCAACCTTGACGGCTACGCCCGTGAACCGTGCGCACGAAGGAGTCTCCTTTCTTTCCCGTGCTCGGGTCTTCCGCGTTCGCCTTCGCAGAACCGATCAGCTTCGTTAGTTGACGGGACTGGAGCTGGCTACGCGCTCTGCATCAGCCGCATTATTTGCGCTACATGCAACACACCGGTAATTGGTGCCTCATACTAACTCCATGTGTGAAAAAAAAACATGACCAGTTCTGCACATGCAATGGAGACCGAGGCTGCAGTACGTATATAGAAAAGAATAGACTCCTACAGCACACCCTTGCAGTTCACAACGTTCCTTTCTGATGGTGACAGCAAAGCACATACTGCCGTGTCAGAACTGAATCTGTATGAAGGTGTTCCTGTACTAAAGGAGGGCTGCACGAATCATGTCGCCAAAAGACTTCGAACAGCTCTCCGAAAATTAAAGACGTCAAGAAAGCAGGAGCTGAAGGACGCAATAATTCACAAGCAGCAGGGCTATTTTCAAGTCACAATCACAAATGACCGAGGCAGTGTTTGCAACATGTATTGTGCTGTCTGGGCATCCTACTTCCACTTTTGCTCGAGGGATGGTGCCAGCAGTCACACGTTTCGCCCAGACGGTGACACGTCTTAGTGCATGCACAAGCGAGCACAAGCGCTGGGTGAGGCAGCACCACCTCACACTCTCATCCTGACTCCTTCCCAAGGCAAGGCCATGCTGCCAGTCTACAAAGGACTGACAGAAGAAAAGCTGCTTCAGTGTTGCGTGAAAGGACAGACACAGAACGCAGCTGAATCGCTCAACAGCAAAATATGGCCTTTGTGCCCAAAAACAAAATTTGCGACGAGAACCATGGTTGAAACAGCGATGACAATCACTGTCCTTTGGTTCAACTGAGGGCACTCTGGATTTGAGGAGGTGGCTCAAGAACTGTTTCACCAACGTACAAGTCAAGCCTCGTGTCTGCATCATGCAGTAAAAGGGAGGATACATCCGCCAGCGGCAGCGCTCACAGCTGAAGCAACAGCCTATCGCCACAGTGCCGAAAAAAAAAATAGCGCCTGGAGGAGGCAGCTCGCAGGGAACGTGCAGGTCTAACATACGGTGCTGGATCCTTCTAAAACTGTGAACTCTTTCCAAAAAGCCTTGGAGACATTCTATGTGAATTTCGTGCAGATCGGTTGAAGAGCATAGAATCAAACATGTTTTTTAACTTTCAAATTTGTTTTTCCCAGTTCCTCGTTCTTAAGCATTTTTATAGTTTGCGCAATAAAATTTGTACGCTTTATGAAGTCAAATTGCAACAAAACTTGGCATGCTTAATATTTAACATGTCCTGAATTCAAATAAGCAGAGGTCTCCAAAGCATGATCAGCTAGATATTTTCAAAAGCTTGTTCTTTGAGAATGATAAAACTAAAACTCAGCATTCGAATTTTTTTCTAGGCCAGCACACATATGTTACACAATGCTTCTTTTCTTTATTGAATTCCTCAATTCATTAAGAGGAACATTTACTATTTTTTAGAGCTTTCTTATGCTTACTATTATTGTCTAAGCTTGCACAAAAATGCATTGTTTTTACAAATGCATGGTTTACAAAACATTAACTAAATGAGCAATAAAAAAATAAAAGCATATTTGAAAAGAGGAGCTCAAACTCTAAAAACAGTGAAAGTTTTACTGAGCTGTTGCAAATATTTGTAGAAAAATTTTTTTGAAGAGCATCTCCCCTTAACGTTCACCCAAATCTGAGCACACGGGCCTACAGAATTTTCGCCTCTGTCGAAAATGCAGCCACGGCAGCCGAGTACCTTAGTCACTAGGCCACCACAACGGGGTGTGAGTAACAAGACAAATTCTAAAAAAAAGACTGAAAATTATGCTAACATTATGAACATTATGGTGAACATTAGTTAAAACATTATGCAATGAAATAAATATCCATGCAGTTTGCAGATGAACAAAAATAGGTGCTGAAAATGGCGTTATGTGGAAACACAGGGACAGAAAAGCTACTTACAATCCAGTCAGCATTGTCTCGCCCCATACGCTTCCGAGATTACGCTTACTTATCATTTTCGTCTTATTAACTCATAAGCAACTCTTGCCATGACAGGTTGACATTTACTGAACTAAATTTTGGTTCAGCCATCAAGTGGTAATTCGGAGAAATCACCATCGCCACAAACTTACTTGTCTATGACATAGAAACTGGCGCGCACTTCCATAGCGAAAGCAAACTGTGCAGGTGAGCACACAGAAGAGAACTGTGTAGTTATGAATACACCCATAAAGCAAAACTAGTCTAAAACTTGTAATAATACTTCAAGTTATCACCAACAAGACAGAAGTGGCTTTTGTGAAGCTCCTAACAGGAAACGCAACCACAGCGGCATCGTTTGTATCAGTCAGTGCCTGTACGGAATCGAGGGTTGCTAGGACTCGGTCGATCCTCAGTTCCTCTGCTACCACCTCTGAACTCGTGGTGTTCGTTGGCGCAGCACAGTATCCTGGAACAGCCAATTTCGTGGTTACTGTCAGTGACCTTGATGGCAAACTCCTCACAGCAGCATCTCTTCAAGATACCACACTGGCCAGGGCTGAGCAGGCTGCTATAGCACTGGCCGTTACTATTCCCATGTGCATGCGCATTTTCACAGACTCTCGGGCTACTGTACGAGCATTCATGTCGGGGGTCCGTTTGTGAACAGGCGGTCCATATTCTTACCAAAATTCTAAATTGCACCGCAATTTGGAATCACATCACCTGAACTTTTGCCCACATGCGCAAGGATGTCCACCCTGTTATCCTAATACCGATGAGTCTGCCCATGCCTGCGCATGCGCACTATCCCACCGTGACGAGCATTCGGCCTCTAATTTAGGGGAAGGCATCCAGCAGCTTGATTCCCTCCCCACCTTTAACGAAAAATGTAAGCACTATCAATTGTTCAGGCATAGGTTCCTGCTCCCGCACCCACAACTCTCTAGGGCCCAGTCAATCACTTCACCAATGCGGCAAACCGGTAGTTATTTGTCGCCCTTAGTTTACAGTAAGTTCATTAACAGCATAAAGCCTCACTTCCCTCATTGCAATGAGAGACGATGCCCGTTAACCCACATGCTCTGGCAATGCACTGCGCTGCGCGATAGCAAGCCTCTTAGCACAAAGGATGCCTGAAAGACTACAATCACCAGCTAGGACCAAAAAGTCCAAATCTGGGCTGACCAGAGGTTCCGCAGTTTGGGGGAGGGGCATGTCCTTTCTGTTGCAACGTGGGTGCAGCCTGCAGTCGACCCACCCTCTTGAAGGGCATCAACTCCTCAGGAATTTGTGAATCAAATTCGTTGACTTACTGACTGTCAGTGCGCAAGCAGGTGCAATCGCATATCATAGAGCAATAAACGACAGAGTAACAAACTGATTCTCTTCTAAAAGACTATACCAGACAGCCATCCGTTTTGCGGGTGCAACAAGCAAGAACCAGTCGAAAAACGAAACCAAAACGAGCCAGCACACTGCTGTAGTAAGGCATTAAAAAAAACGCAGAGACACCCGCACAGGAAAGAAGTTCCATGTATTCCTACAGTGTGGGAGCAAATGCCAAACAAGTGAAATGATCGAAAAATGCTCGCGTTTTAAACATATAGATAATGGCGGACATGCGCATCTTGACCGTCTTCTGACTGCTAGCGGACGACGTATAGTACTCGGGGATTGAAAGAAGACAATTTGGGCTAAGTATTACACATACTTCGGTCTTGACCATAATCAGTTCAGGTCACATCAACGTAACTTCAAGTCCTACACTTAGGGCTAGGATTACTATTAGTTCAGGTCACATCAACGTAACTTCCAGTCCTACACTTAGGGCTAGGATTACTATTAGAGACTAGATTCATCACAACATGACAGATTACCTTGAGCA
Organism: Rhipicephalus microplus; assembly: GCF_043290135.1. Taxonomy (NCBI): domain Eukaryota; kingdom Metazoa; phylum Arthropoda; class Arachnida; order Ixodida; family Ixodidae; genus Rhipicephalus; species Rhipicephalus microplus. Next base: position 317,683,486 of record NC_134710.1, read on the forward strand.
ATTATGCACAACAGTCATTACAGTTGATCCCAGGTATACTGAACTCAGATATATCAAATGATTCACTATAAAGAACACTTGATAAATCCCCTTGAATTTGTAATGCAAAAGTATGGAACTTTTGCAGACATATAAAATCAAACTCTTGCAGAGCATAATACGATATGTCAAACGATGCACTAGACAAAAGCCCAGAAACATTATTGTTTCTGAAAAATATTGCTTATTTTTCGGTGGCGTTATAACAAGTCATGATCCCTCCTTGCACACAGGTTACAAAAAGGTGGTGTAATTCATTGGTTGCCCAGCGTTGGTGAGTACACCAGCACATGATGCGTGATCTGTTATAGGTTGTAATGCATGGACAGTGCCTCCAAAGGGGATAAATAATGAGGGCACCAAACTCATGAATTCGAAGCGACTCGGCAGCCTCATCATGATGTGCCCATTCCTTTCTGTGCCTGCTCCTGCATGATGACATGCGGGCCTGGAATGCACGGCCTTCAAGAGCCGAAACCAAGTGACGTATTTTTGGCGTTCTCGGTTATAGGCATCTCGGAGGCTACACTTTTTCTTGCTTTTCGCTTTCTGCAACAAAGCCCCTAGTGCCAACGCCAAGATATCATTGGTGGGGTACATGGTCGTTTGTTGTTTGTGGACAGCGTTGTCACTTTTGGCTTGTGCATTTTAGTACTTGCTTCATTACCGCTGAATTTTTCATTGGGAACCGAACTATACATTGTGGCGCTCATAGCGATAAACATGACTGATGCTTGGAACAACATCAAACAAGGCACCATCGTGCAAAGTTTCCTCGTGAGCTTGGGAGACAAGTGACGACATAGTGTGCGTCATCTTGGCTGACAAAAGTGTACGGCGCCTCAGTGAATTTTGCCACTTATTAGCATTTCCAAGCGCAACCTCGGATGGGAGTACAGATAGTGACTTCATTGGTGTAGATGACGAGGTCGCTTTTTCTGACTGTGTTGATGCTGACATCCCGGCACGCAAGTGGACCTATGCAGTTATGAAGATGCTAACTCCACCGCTAAAACACATTTTACCATGCTACAGGGCTTGCATCGGCGCTCACTGCCAGTAACCGCTGTTGTGGCTGAAGGGGCTGAATTTGCTTAATATTTTAAAAACTTCAATGCTCGAATTAATGAGGATGACTATAAACATGACGACACGCAAAGGGCAAGACAAGTTCACGGACTTGCAAAGGAAGTTCTCCCTTTTTCTTAACCCTTTACTGCCTACACTTTGTTTCACAAGATATATGCAGCGCAGTCAATGATAGAGCTCTCTCGTTCAATCAGGGTTGTAGGAGCACAGCAAATGTAGTCCCTGAACTATTTTAGAAGTTCAGTTCTATTTTGCAAGCTACACCCACAAAAATTGAAAACATCAACAGGATTTATTTTTTTAAAGCATGTGGAGCCCTTTAATCAATAGGGAAATTTAAACAAAAAGCACGCATAAACGCATCTCTGTGAAGGCTTGTTGTGAAGCAGTGATGCATTGCCTTTCCGAAACATGGCATCATCCGAGTTGCTTGCCTCTGCTAGATGCCTCTGAAGCTGTGTGACCAGTTAGCCATCCTTCAAATGTATGCCGTTTTGCCAAGCTGGCCAAGAAGATAGCTTTAAACTTTCTTGAAGGGCTTCGCATCAAGTGAGGGGATAGTGAAAGTGTAGATGCATTTATCAAGAGGACTGCAAAACTGACCCAGGTGAGTAAGCGACGGGGGATGCCGGCAAAGTCCTACCACCGAAGAAGCAGTCTTGCAGGAGAGGCCATGCCATAATCGCAAGGAAAAGCTGGATTATTTTGACCTCTGCCCTTTGCCAAGAATGATGCTTGCCAAAGACAAGAATGGCTTTTTAGAGAAAGGCGAAGTATCTACTATTGCCAAAGTGGTGCAACATTTCAGAGAGGATGAGACACTACCAACCGTGCCACAATGACAGTGCAGAGGATGCTGAAAAAGCTTGCCTTCAAGTACAAGAAGCACTTTCGGAACGCCCTTCTTGTAGAATGAGGCCCATAGCGCAGAGTTGCCACCGGTACTTGTGCCATATAGTGGAACTGTGACCCAAGGGTAGGCCGAACTGTGGGTCAACACCGGTCATACACATAGATAAATGTAGACTGACGGCACTGTCCAGTGTACGTGCGAAGCCCGTCAACCTGGTTTGTTGAGTGGTCTTCGAAACCCCATCTACAGTGGCGCTTATGAAGTGTGAACTGCGTTGATAAGGCTGCTGGTCACCTCACTGCGTGCCTACCTCCCAGCCACTGCCGAGTGAACCTCAAAAAACTTGTTTGGAGCTATGTGAAGGGCTTCGTAGCCACGGGAAACAAGACGTTGGTACTCTGCTGTGGCTAAGAATCATACAAATGATTGCTGAGATTTGAAAACAACGCTCAAGATTGTTCGATTCAATCATTCGTTCGTTATTCAGTGACTCAAGTGAATATTCTTATACATGTAGCACTTATACATGTGCAAAAATTCTTATACATGTAGCAAAAAAACTCAAACATGACAACAACCAGTTACGATAACAACAAATACTAGATAACAACAAATACTATCGCAATGCTGGTCGTCCCGTTCAAAAATAATAAAAATAGATCGAAAAGGTACCAAGCGCCACCTGCTACAAAAATCGAAAGATAATGAGTATAGTACACCTACTTCACACAGACGGGGCCACCTGTCGAATTAATGGACACGATGTGTGTGTAGAAACACACTTATGAAGTGCGCTCAGTCTTCATCCGCTGAGATCGCCTGTACCTTCTACAACGGTGCCAATACAGCTTGTGAAACTGAGTATAGTGTCACGAATTCATGACATGCTGAAATTTTAAGGCAAGCAAGTCACAAAATGCATGCTGCCTTTAACGCTGGCTGTCGAGTGCTTGTGGGGAACATAGCTTTCACCATGAAAAATGTATCGCCGTCACGTCTAACGTTTTTATGCTAGAACCAAATGTTTTGTAGCGGATGGCGTGCACAGCTCACATCCAAGTTCTTTCTCGCCTGGTTGACGTAATTTCTATATTGAATAATTTAAAGGCGATAGCGTTAAAAAGCTCGTTTCACGGAAATTATGGTGTCAGCGTCAGTGGTGATGTTGGCATCATCATTGGTTGTGAGCAAAAAATTATCACCTTGTGCATGACTGAAAAATCTAGAAAGATGCAAATAAAATAATAAAAAATTCGGCCTGCATGAGATTTGAACCTGGGTATTTTCCATGACAAGTGGGAGTTCTACCACAGAGCCACGTGTCTGTTTGGAAATACAGTAAAAATAACTTCCTCTGCTTGTAAATGCCGTGAAAGTATCTTGCATATGTTACCAAACACGCACATTCTGTATTCATTCTTACATTACAGCGTGTAATATTACAGTAGTAAAACGTGGCACAAGTGTATATTGCAATCAGGAGTCAGAACATGTGATTATCTTGACTTGATAGTTTAAAGCGGGCCACCCGCTACAAAAAGCACACACAATACTGCTCCTTTTCCCTTAAGGCCATGTAATGAGTGCATAGCAAGCTCGAAAAGATTGCACACGCACAATAGCTCTTAGTATGAAGCATTCTACACATTGGTACACATAATGCAGCCGTATGCGAAAGATTCACTGACATAAGCCATTTTTAACTTAGTCCACACACGCCAGAGACAGAAAATCGCTATCGCGTTCAACTCCTGAAGGAGAAGCTTAAGCGTCTCCCAATTTTTCGGTTATTTGGTGTGTGCACACTCATGAGGTGGCACACAACATGTTATGCAGTTCTGAAGTACCTTTCTTGTTGGAAAGTCATCCCTTCTGAAGCATATAGAGAATCAGCGATATACATAAAAGTGCCATTAAATTTGATTTTAGATTATTTAACTGCAAAAATGCCTAAATGTTGTTAAGTAAAGCTAAAAAATGAAAACTATTTTTTATTTTGTCCAGCAGTTTCATAACTCAGGCAATAAAGAGTTAAGCATACTGTAAGCGAATCATCATGCTAACGCTTATTACTATTTCCAAAAGCCGTTTTGGGAGCTGCAATGCATTTACAGTGGTACCATCGAGGTCTTCAGATTTGGAGCAATTTTTGGAGCAGCAAAATTTTCCATTTGGAGCAACCTGGAGCAGCTAACTTCCAATCCTAAAGGAGAAGCAAGTTGCATTTACAACTGGACATGAAAAATTATTATGAGGCTCTTGTGAAGAATCATAAATATTAAGATTCATTGCAAATTTCACAGAAACAATCATCTTAAAAGCACTCCCTACTTCAGTTGATGATGCAAAAATAATGGCATCATGCTGTTCAGCATTGAGGAAAAACTTGTCCAGTGATTATTTTTGTAGCAAATAAACAGAATACTGGTTAAATAAAATCATACTTCATGAAGTAACAATATATGTGTACCTATGTGGTTATTCGCAGATATGGTAGACAAACGCTGTGACGTACAACGCTAGAGACTCACAGTCCCAAGTGCATTTCTCTAAGATGACACTAAGAATAAAAAAAGGTTCTTTTTCTTCACGACTGATTAGACTGCTGGGTGTAATATGATGTCATTCAGCTAGTCTCAGAAAGCCAACCTCCCCCGACACTTATCTCTAAGTTGAAACTACACAAGTTAATAAACTTCATTTTTCTTTTGCAGCAATATTTTATGTCACTAGAGTGTTCTGTTTATACTCCGAAAACCCCCTACTATGTCCTCTAGAAAACAGTGCATAAAAAAAAAAACTCGCAGGGTACCTTATGCCTAAGACAACTAGAAAGCAACATCCAATTTGTTTTGAACGGGATAGCTATTATATGGATGTTCTAGACTGCTTTTTGCCGTTGCCAGGGGTGTAGTCAAAGAAAAAATGGGGAAGATAGGGCGGTGCAACCTGATTTGGAGGGGTGGTGGGCAAGCAAAAGGTAATTTTGCGCTATATATGCCATAGTCAAAACAAATTTCGGAGGGGGCGGAGGCACATTCCGAATGTGCCCCTCCCCATGTTTCCACCACTGGTCGTCTTGTTTTGTGTTATGTCCCAATCAATAATATCTCCCGGCGCATCGTGTTTTACACGTGGGTAAAAGTGCCAATGGAACCTGATTGATTGATTGATATGTGGGGTCTAACGTCCCAAAACCACTATATGATTATGAGAGACGCCGTAGTGGAGGGCGCCGGAAATTTAGACCACCTGGGGTTCTTTAACGTGCACCCAAATCTGAGCACACGGGCTACAACATTTCCGCCTCCATCGGAAATGCAGCCGCCGCAGCCGGGATTCGAACCCGTGCCCTGCGGGTCAGCAGTCGAGCCAATGGAACCTGAACCTGGCAACGTTTAACGCTAGAACCTTATCTAGTGAGGGAAGACTAGCTGTACTATTCGATGAGCTAGAGGGTGTGAAATGGGATATAATAGGGCTCAGTGAGGTTAGGAGGACAGATGAGGCTTATACGGTGCTACAGAATGGGCACGTCCTTTGCTATAGGGGCTTGGACGACAGAACAGAAGTGGGAGTGGGGTTTCCAATTCACAAAAACATAGCTGGCAACATAGAAGAATACTATAGCATTAATGAAAGGGTGGTAGGTATCATAACTAAACTGAATAAAAGATACAAGATGAAGGTGGTACAGGCTTACGCGCCCACATCCAGCCATGATGACGCTTCAGTTGAAAGCTTCTATGAAGACGTGGAATCGGCAATGAGTAAGGTAAAAAGACAGTATACTATACTGATGGGAGACTTTAATGCAAAGGTAGGGAAGAAGCAGGCTGGAGACCAGGCAGTAGGAGATTATGGCATCGGTACTATAAAGGCCAGAGAAGAGCTACTAGTAGAATTCGCAGAACGCAATAATTTAGAGATTTTGAATAGCTTCTACCGAAAACGAGAAAACCGCAAGTGGACATGGGGGAGCCCTAATGGCGAAAATAAGAACGAAATAGACTTTAAAATGAGTGCACACCCAGGAATCGTGCAGAATGTAGAAGTGGTTGGCAAGGTACGATGCAGTGACCATAGAATGGTACGCTCTCGAATTCGCCTAGACTTGAAGGAACGACAGAAACTGATACGCAAGAAGCCAATCAATGAGCTAGCACTGAGAGGGAAACTACAGGAATTCAGAGTCTCGCTTCAGAACAGGTACTCGGCTTAGTGAGAAAACCAACCTTAGCGTAGATACAATGAATGATAATCTGACGAGTATCATTACAGAGTGTGCAGTGGAAGTTGGAGGCAGGGTAGTTAGACAGGACACTGGCAAGCTTTCCCAGGAAACAAAGAATCTCGTTAAGAAGTGTCAAATAATGAAAGTCTCAAGTATAACAGACAAGAAATAACTGTCAGAGCTTTCTAAGTTGATTAATAAGTGTAAGGTATCCGATGTAAGAGATATAACATAGAGAGAATCGAACATGCTCTGAAAAACAAAGGAAGCGACAAAGCTGTGAAGAGGAAACTTGGGATAGGCAAAACTCAGATGTATGCACTAAGGGACAAAAAAGGCAAAATAACTACCAATATGAATAGGATAGTTAAAATAGTGGAGGAGTTCTACAGAGATATGTACAGTAGCCGGGACAACCACGACCTTAATACTATAAGATCTAGCAGTAACCCAGATGACACCCCACCAGTAATGATAGAAGAAGTCAGAAAAGCTTTGGAGAGCATGCAAAGAGGCAAAGCTGCTGGCAAGGATCAGGTAACATCAGATCTGCTGAAAGATGGAGGACAGATTGTGTTAGAAAAACTAGCCACCCTGTTTACGAGATGTCTCCTGACGGGAAGAGTACCAAAGTCTTGGAAGAACGCTAACATCATCTTAATACATAAGAAAGGAGATGACAAGGACTTGAAGAATTTCAGGCCGATCAGCTTGCTCTCTGTAGTATACAAGCTATTTACAAAGGTAATTGCTAACAGAGTAAAGGAAACAACAGAATTCAATCAACCAAAGGAACAAGCAGGATTTCAAACAGGCTACTCATTAATCGACCACATTCATACTATCAATCAGGTAATAGAGAAATGCTCAGAATATAACCAACCACTATACATAGCTTTCATAGATTAGGAGAAGGCCTTTGATTCAGTAGAAATATCAGCCGTCATGCAGACACTGCATAATCAGGGCGTCAATGAAGTATATATAAACATCCTGGAAGAAATCTACAGGGGATCAACTGCTACCATAGTGCTTCATAAAGAAAGCAACAGAATACCAATCAAGAATGGTGTAAGGCAGGGCGACACAATCTCCCCAATGCTATTTACCGCGTGCTTACAGGAGGTTTTCAGAAGCCTAGAATGCGAACAGTTAGGGATAAGAGTTAATGGAGAGTACCTTGGTAACCTGTGCTTCACCGATGAAATTGCATTGCTGAGTAACTCAGGGGACGAATCGCAACTCATGATTACGGAGTTAGACAATGAGAGCAGAAAGGTGGGCCTTAAAATTAATCTGCAGAAAATGAAAGTAATGTACAACAAGCTCGGAAAAGAGCAGCGCTTCGAGATAGGTAATAGTGCAATTCAAGTTGTAAAAGACTATGTATACTTAGGGCAGGTAATAACCGCGGAGCCAAACCACGAGATAGAAGTAACTACAAGAATAAGAATGGGGTGGAGCACATTTGGCAAGCACTCTCAAATAATGACAGGTAGATTGCCACTATCCACCAAGAGAAAGGTATATAACAGCTTTGTCTTGCCGGTACTTAGCTACGACGCAGAAACCTGGAGCCTTACAAAGAGGGTTCAGCTTAAATTGAGGACGACGCAGTGAGCAATGGAAAGAAAAATGGTAGGTGTAACCTTAAAAGACAAGAAGAGAGCAGAGTGGATTAGGGAACAAACGGGAGTTAAGGATATCATAGCTGAAATCAAGAAGAAGAAATGGACATGGGCCGGGCATGTAGCGCGTATACAGGATAACCGCTGGTCATTAAGCGTAACTGACTGAATTCCCAGAGAAGGCAAGCGGGTTAGGGGGAGACAGAAGGTTAGGTGGGCAGATGAGATTAAGAAGTTTGTGGGTATAAATTGGCAGCAGCAAGCACAGGACCGGGTTAAGTGGCGGAACATGGGAGAGGCCTTTGTCCTGCAGTGGATGTAGTCAGGCTGATGATGATCATGATGATGATGAAAAGCGCAGGAGCAGAGGCGACGTACGTGGCTGAAGCAGAGATAAGAAGAGCCAACGTATCTCCTTTGCACTGAGGGCGGATGCAATAACATCACCCCGCGTGCCAGGCCTCCCATCGATTGTTACTCAAGCAGAGAGGAATGTACCGCCCATGTCCAAGGGACAGGAAGGATTGAGCTAGGAACGCGAGAGAAGGAAGTCGTTTTATGAGCTTTGACTTTAAGGGTGTGATCGCTGACGCATGCGCTATTTACGACTGGTATACCCTTCTACCTTGTACTCTCAACGCGAACAGACTGTGCAAAAAGTGCTTCACTTTCTAGAGCGGCCACACAAGGGTATGCAATGAGCCTTGATCACAAGGCAGCTGTTACAATGTTAGCTTAAATGCAGCACCCCCACGTGGCGCTGATAGTTGTGTTGAGCTGTGCAAGCTTGGCACAGTGTGGGATGGCAGTTTTGAAAAAATAAACACAGTTTGTTCTGGGCAAAGGGCTCAACATGTTATGTTTTTCGCGGGCCTGATGGCCTGCTGTTCACTGTAACAACTGGCGATGAGGATGAAAGGAAGTTTCATGTAAGTCTTCGTTCCAGCACCGCTCTGCCATCTGTTCACCGTGCCAAGTTTCGGCAGCCTCGAGACGTTCAAGGGGGGAGGAGATGACTGGCCCTATTACCTGGACTGGCTCCAAGCATTTTTCCTGGCGAATGATGTCGCCCCAGACAAGCGTACTGCCGTGTTCATCAGCTGCTGCGGGCAGAGAACGTATGCTTTGCTCCAATATTTGGTCAAGCCCACCAAGCTCAGTGACAAGACGCTGGACGAGATTCTTCAAGTTCTTAGAAACCATTACTGTTCAAAGCCCTCTGCCGTCGTGCAGCGTTTTCGTTTCAACTCGCGTGTTCGCGCGGAAGGGTAATCCATCAGCAATTTCATCGCAGTACTAAAAAGCCTGTCCGAGCACTGGAATTTCGGGGCTGAACTCGAAAACATGTTTCGTGACCGTGTCATGTGTGGCATAAACAACATGGATGTCCAGACAAGACTTCTGGAAAAACAGGACCTCACTTTCGACGACGCCGTGCAGACCGCCCTGGCAATGGAACAGCAAAAAAGGACGCAGGTGAGATAGCGCAAGCAAGCACAAGCAGCGCTTTCTCGACTCACCGTGTCTTGTCAGGTTCTGGGGGCGTCACCTGCTACCACTGCGGGGATGGACATCTTGCATCAAAATGCAAGCATGTGAAGACAATCTGCAATTACTGCCATAAACGAGGTCATTTGGCAAGGGTGTGCAATTAAAGACGAAGGGACATGATTTGATATGTGGGGTTTAACGTCCCAAAACCACCATATGATTATGAGAGACGCCGTAGTGGAGGGCTCCGGAAATTTTGACCACCTGGGGTTCTTTAACGTGCACCCAAATCTGAGCACACGGGCCTACAACATTTCCGCCTCCATCGGAAATGCTAAAGACGAAGGGACAGCCAAGCCCAAAGCAACAGCCCTACCAAGGCACGTTCATTCTCGGCTTGCAGTTCACCGTCCTCGAGTAACAGTCATCGTGTTAATACTGTACGCAAGCAGGGCGCCACTACCACTTCATTTTACGAAGTTTTTGACATGTGGCCGGTCTACTACGCCACGCCGCCGCCGCCTTTCACCGTCACTGTTGACGTTTGCGGCAAGCCTCTCCGCATGGAAGTGGACACGAGGGCAAGTGTCTCTGCCATGGCCAAGTCGCATCTACTTCAACTTTTGCCTTCGGTTCCTGTGCAGCCTTCACAAATGCTCCTGCGAAGCTATCTTGGAAAACTAAAAAAGGTTCAGGGCAAAGCTGACGTCAGCGTGAAGTTTCATGGCAAGGAGGCCGACCTACCTATTTTTCTGACCGGAGACCGATCACCCACTTTTCTTGAACGCAACTGGATGCGTGAGCTGGGCATCGGCGTCTCCGACGTTGAAGTGAACATCCACGCACTTTCCGACATCAAACACCTAGTCCAAGACTACACCGAAGTGTTTGAAAAAGGCTTGGGTACATTCAAGGGTGCCAAAGCTTCTCTCCATGTTCCTTCAGATGCTCTGCCTCAGTTCTTCAAGCCACGTCCACTGCCGTTTGCCTTGACAGATGGAGTAACTTAAGAAATCCATAGATTAAGAAGAAATTCTATTCTTGTTTCAGTCAAGACAGCAAAGTGGGCTGCACCTATTGTTCCTGTGACCAAAAGAGATGGACGCATCAGAATCTGTGGAGTCTTTGGTGTCACCATAAACCCAGTGGCAACAGTGGAGCAGTACCTCATTGCAAGGATCGAGTACCTGTGGACTGTGCTTGCTGGAGGTGAGAAATTCAAAAAATTGGATTCGCGAGATGCGTACCAGCAAGTTGTCCTTGACGAGGCCTCGGTGGAGTATGTCCCCATTTCGACGCATATGGGGTCATTTCAGAACACCCGGTTGCCTTTTGGCATCTCATCTACTCCTGCCATATTTCACCGCGAGATGAAGAACTTGCTCAGGGGAGTGTCACATGTAGCAGTCTATTTCGACGACATTCTTGTAACTGGCGCAAATGATGCTGAGCACCTTCGCAACCTTCGTGCTGTGCTTAGCAAGCTTCAGAAATCTGGCCTCAAGCTGAAACTTGAAAAATGTCACTTCTTCGTGTCAGAAGTTGAGTATCTCGGGCAAATCATCAGCAAGGAAGGCCTTTCCCAAAATGTTGACAAGGTAGCAGCCATTCTGCGTACTCTTATGCCTCAAGATGTCAAGGAACTTCAGAATTTCTCGACACTTGTCAACTTCTACAGGCGCTTCTTACCCAATCTTTCATCACTCCTTCGCCCACTGCAGTTGCTTCTTTGTGAAGGAAAGAAGTGGGAGTGGAGACAAAAACAACAAGATGCATTCACTGCCTGCAGGCACTTGGTGACATCAGCTCCAGTTCTTGTGCATTTCACCCCTGCCAGACCTGTTTGCCTCAGCTGTGACACATCGCCTCAAAGTATAGGTGCAGTTCTAGCGCACAAAGATGCTGATGGCTGGGAACATCCCATTGATTTTGCCTCGAGGAGCTTGTCAAAAGCAGAAAAAAACTACAGTCAAATCGACAAGAAGGCACTGGCTTTGGTGTTTGGTGTGAATCGGTTCCACCAGTACTTGTGGGGCATCTCATTCGAAGCACACACTGACCACAAGCCACTTCTTGGACTGCTGGGTGCCAGCAAGCCCGTTCCCGTGCAAGCTTCGCATTGAGTGGTCAAGTGGGCTCTCAAGCTTTCTGCTTGCAAGTATGAGCTTCTATACAAGCCTGGCAAAGAGCTCGGCCACGCTGATGCTCTTAGTAGACTGCCTCTCCCAACTGACACTACTGCATTATCACGACCTGCTGAAATCTCCTCGCTAGAGGAGGCATATCGGAGACTCCTTTCACCAGGTGTTGTGGCCCAAGCCACATGAAATGATCCAGTTCTGGGCCATGTTGTTCTTGCTGTTCTGAAAGGAGAAAGCCTCTCAGTAGGACCAGAGTGGAACCCTTTCAATACCAGAACTCAGAACTCAGTCTCCATGAAGGTTGCCTACTCTGGGGATCAAGAGTAGAGATCCCAAAGTCATTGCAGGCCCAAGTTCTTGAAGTTCTTCATGCCAGCCACCCGGGTATCGAGAAGTACAAGATGATTGCCAAGAGCCATGTTTGGTGGCCAGGCATTTACAATGACATTGCCAACAGCGTGAAAAGCTACGCTATGTGCCAGACTCAACATCAAGCTGCACAGCCGGCCTTTTCCACAGCGACCCTAGTCAAGGCTTCACATTTATTTCGGGGGACTTTCCTAAGTCACACATTCTTAGTTATTGTGGATGCGTTCTCAAAGTGGATAGAAGTCTTTCCTGTGTCTTCTACATCGGCAGAAGCTACAATTTCTGCATTGAGAATTGCATTTGCTCAGCATGGCCTGCTTGATGTCATAGTTTTCGACAACGGTCCTGCCTTCACCAGTGCCCAGTACCTTGAGTTCTTAACTCGAAATGGAATACGCCGCATGCTTGTACCTCCGTATCACCCTGCCTAAAACGGTGCAGCTGAACGAGTTGTACAAACTGTGAAGAAGAATATCAAGAAGTCTGGTTCTGGCAACTTCCAAACGCAGATCTCCAGGTTCCTGTTCCACTATAAGACCACAACACATGAAGTGACAAGTCGGCCACCCTGTGAACTCTTGACGGGAAGAATGTTCAAGACTTTGTTGGATGCCCTGAGGCCAAGCCGGCAGGCATCTGTATTCTTAAAACAACTCAAGCAGAAGTTGTATGCTGACAGAGGGTCCCGGAAGGCTCCATGACCTCAGCCAGGTAATGACGCGTACGCACGAAACTTTCGCAGGGTACACCCTGGGAGCCTGCCAGTGTTGTGGACGTCACTCGGTCATCAGCCAGTGTCCGTATTGAAGATGGCACCTTGGGAAACCGACACAGCGACCACTTGCACTCTGTGCAGACCGAAACATTGGCTTCTCCTGAAACTGCTATCGCTGCAGCTCCACCAGAGTTGGAGCCACCGCTTCTCCAAGCACCAGCAGTTCCAGAAATGTCCCATCAGGAACAGCTACCTAGAACTAGCTTCTCTGGGAGTAGCTGTGCCAAGGAGAGCGACCAGACTGCACTCGGAAGTGGTGTGTATGTGAACAGTGACTCTGTCGTGCCTACGCCTAGCCTGCTGAAGTTGCGACATGGCATGAGGATTCGGAAACTAGTGAATAGGTACTCCCAGTAGTCTTCCTGCTAAAAGGGGAGGAGTGTTACAATGTTAGCTCTAATGCAGCGGCCCCACGCGGCTCTGATAGTTGTGTTGAGCTGTGCAAGCCTGGTACAGCGGGGAGTGGCCATTTTTAAAATAAACACAGTTCGCTCTGGGCAAAGGGCTCAACCTGTTCTCATGTTCTTCGCGGGCCTGATGGCCTACTGTTCACGGTAGTCATTACCGCCTGGCCATCCGTTAATCTACACATGTAACATCATCATTGTGCTATTTCGAAGGTTTATTCGTATGTGCCGTTCGTGCGGTACAGATAGAATCACCCTGGTCTGGAGCACTGGAGCGCGTGCCTATTGACACTGTTGTTAGCCGCATATTCTATTTAACATTAGGTACCAGCTTCTGTTGATGCTTACATTACAGCACAAGAGCCTATCACGCAGTACGACCATGTTGGATAGCATTACGGCCTCTCTCTTTACATATTTCTGAAGAAAACGCCATCTGGAGCGACCGGCTCGGCACTCTAGACAAGTCTGAATCAGTCTGTACGTGCATCCGCGTGCAAGAGATGTCTCGAGGGTCTCTAATCAACCAAGTTGCGGATATCGAACAACGCGCGTGCAGCAAGTTTTCGGGAGTGTGCGTTCCTTGAAAATTACAACCCCGCCGCTAGCGCTTCTCACGGATGACGTCAAGCCTTATCATTTGCTATAACAATACAATTTGTTGGTATCGCATTCCCTCCTAAGAGCGTAAATGAAACTAACAAATTGTACCTTATTTTAGATCTGATATAGCGCCATTAAAAAGAATGCTGGCCAAACAGAAAATGGTCTCTAGTTGCGAAAGCTTTCGTTCTGTCAGTTACCTAAATGCGAAGCAGATGTTAGTAGCACAGAAAGTTAACGAGCGGTTTCATTATTCCCCGAGATAGCGCGTGCAAGCTACATCAAACGATGCAGCACTCTCCCCTCCACCCCTCCCATCAAAACGAAGCAATATATGCCATGCCGTGATGTTCATTTTTTTTTACCGTCCGCTATTGAATCTGGAAAGTGAGAGGTGGACGTGTAACAAGGCGTAGCCACTTCATAGGCCTTCCGACACAGCCGCCAGTGATGGCCTTTGCCAGCCCAGTATTCTACCACTGAGTTCGCCTTTTTTTTCCTTCATTATCACCGAGCTACGTCGGTGCTTAGGACTTTGCAAATTTTTTTAGGCAGGCTTGATGTCGGGAAACCAATCATGTTAATACGACTTACAAAGTATTTTAAAACAGCGAATGAACACCCAGTCGTCGCACAATGCGAATAGCGTAACGAGTGGGCCGTCCAATGCTCCAACCCATTACAAAAGCTTGTTCTCGTTCCCCGATTAACTATAACGCACACCCATTACAGCCATAATTCCTCATAGTCGCCAGCCACTGCATGAACAATTTGCACTGTAGTGACAAAAATACGGGCTTGCTAGAGACGACAAAAAAGACGTTTGTTGTGGCAGAGGCTCGTGCTGCTGCTGCTGCTGCTGCTTGCTGCTGCTGCTTGCTGCTGCTGCTGCTTGCAACTGCTGCTGCTTGCTGCTGCTGCTGCTTGCTGCTTGCTGCTGCTTGCTGCTGCTGCTGCTTGCTGCTGCTGCTGCTTGCTGCTGCTAGACTTGCTGCTTGCTGCTTGCTGCTTGCTGCTTGCCGCTGCTGCTGCTGCTGCTGCTGCTGCTGCTGAAACCACTGGCTGCTGTCTCGCTGCCGTTCAGCCCATTAAACGTTTGCATCACCCCGGCGTGGCGTCTAACAGTATTCTTACATTTGGTGGAGAGTGCTGGTTGTCTCAAACTGGAACTCCGTTCCCGGACTCCACCTCAACCCCACGCTTCGCCAATGCCTGACGACATGACCCAGCCATCTGCAGTCATAATCCCATCCGTCACCTGTTCCGGAATGCCACGACAGCGAGATCCAGTAATTTTCAACGTGACCAACGACCAAGACGCCGAAGACTGGCTGTCCCAGTATGAAGCGGTAAGCGCCTACACTAAGTGGGATGACACCGACAAGCTCGCTTACCTTCATTTCTATCTGGCGGGTGTGGCAGAACTGTGGTTTAACAACCACAAAGCGGGAATACCCTCTTGGTCAACCTTCGAGACGCGCTTCGCAGAAGTCTTTGGCCGACCAGCTGTTCGCAAGCTCCGCGCCGAACAGCGCTTGCGCGGCCGCGCACAGCGCTCTGGTGAGCACCACCTCGTATATTGAGGATATTCTGGACCTCTGTCGTCGTATCGATTCCCACATGTCTGACACTGACAAAATGCGGCACATCATGAAAGGTATCGAGGACGACGCCTTCCACATGCTCGTTTCAAAAAACCCGCAAACCGTCGCCCAGCTTATTCAACACTGTCAGAGTTTCAACGAGCTGCGGAAAGAGCGCATTTCTACTCGACGTCCAAACCTCGACACAAGTTCTACATCTACGTTAGCCATTGGCGCTGTTTCATCTGAACAAAGCACCATAATGCAGCAAATTCAGCAGTTCGTCCGAAAAGAAGTGGCGCGCCAATTGTCTCTTGTGCCGCACGTTCCGGCCAGTGCGCACACGCTGACCCCAGCGCTACGCAAGACAATCGAAGAGCAAGTTTCTGATGCCCTGTCTCCTACATACCATCCTTCGCCTATCTCCGCCCCTCTCACTTACGCTGAGGCCGCCAGACGATCACCGCCGTCGCTACCAAACGCCGCGCATCTTCCTAGACAGCCCCGTCCCGTCTACGCAGCAAGTCCCCCTGTCCGTCCCCACCCACCTCCTGTTCGCCATCCCGAGCTACCATCAACTAACCCTTGGCGCACTCCGGACAACAGGCCGATTTGCTATTTCTACCACCTTCCCGGTCATGTAGCATGCTACTGCCGTCGTCGGGATTATAACCCAACTGCTGGTGAGGTGACTTGCGGCTATCGTCCAGAGCCACCACAGTCGTCTTCGTTCCCCCCACGTCGGAACAGTCGCCGCCACGTCGCCGCGGCTTCGACAGGGATCCGTCGCCCTCACCACGGCGCCGTTCGATTTCTCCTATGCTTCCTCGATCAGCACCCACCCAAACGGAAAACTGACCATCGCAGTTCCCGAGGAAAGAGCTGCGCATATATCGAAACTTTCAAGGCCTCCGTTTCAACCTGCTAATAAAATAACTGTGCATATTGATGGTGTACCGGTGCAAACGCTCGTTGATACTGGTGCTGCCATGTCTGTGCTAAGCGGTGAACTGTGTCGCAAGTTGAAGAAGCTCACACTGCCACTTTCGGATGTCTCTCTCCATACGGCCACTGCGCATCACATCCAACCTTCCGCGGCGTGCACAGCTCGACTGGTCATCCAAAATATTTTGTACGTAGTCGAATTTGTTGTGTTTTCCCCATGTTCGCATGATATCATCTTGGGCTGGGACTTCCTCTGCGCTCATCATGCCGTCGTTCACTGTGCGCGTGCCGAACTAGAGTCGTCGACGATGTCTGAACTGCCCCTGTGTGAAGCGCCGACGTCTGAAAGACCTTTCAAGCCGCTATCTTCCCGAGTCATCGTGGCCGCGGACACTCCCATCCCTCCTCTATCCTGTGTTCTTGTGCCACTCTTCTGCGACAACGCGCCCTCTGTCACCGCCATCTTTTACCCCTCCGACGCCTTTGGCTCTCGCAAAAGCTTCCTTCTCCCGTTCGCAGTTGTCACCGTAGAAAACTCCCGTGGCTCCATTTAAAAACGAACTCGCTTCCTTTCCCCAGCCATATTATTCCGTGGCGAAGTCCTCGGTCACCTTGAGGATATTGATTGTGTTTCGTCCAGTCACCTACTTGACGACTTGCCATTATTTCACTTAAACACCATTACCTTTGATACCACTCGCACTTCATCTCCGGAGGCTTTTTTCCCATCGATTGACCATAAACTTCCCGCTGTTCAGCGCACCCAACTCCTGGCTCTGCTAGATCGCTTCAATATGTCATTTGACCATAGCCAAATTTCTTTGGGTCGCACATCTGCAATCGTTCACCAAATCGACACCGGTAGCCATGCACCTTCGCACCAGTACCCATATCGAGTTTCTTACGCTGAACGCCATGCCATTGATGATCAGGTGAACGATATACCTCGACGTGGCGTAATACAACCTTCAAACAGCCCTTGGGCCTCTCCGGTTGTACTGGTAAAAAAGAAGGATGGTAGCATCAGATTGTGCGTTGATTACAGGCATCTTAATAAGATCACGAGAAAAGATGTTTATCCGCTGCCAAGAATCGATGACGCCCTCGATTGCCTACAAGGAGCAGAGTTCTTTTCTTCTTTACACATTCGATCGGGCTACTGACAGGTCTCTATGAATGAAGCCGACCGCCCCAAGACTGCGTTTGTAACGCCTGACGGATTGTATGAATTTACCGTAATGCCATTCGGCCTCTGTAATGCGCCTGCCATCTTCGAGCGTCTCATGGACAATATCCTTAGAGGCTTTAAATGGAACACATGCGTGTGCTATTTGGATGACGTTGTCGTTTTCTAGAAGGACTTCGACTCCCACCTCAGCCGCCTCGCAAGCGTCCTGACTTGTCTTTCGGACGCTGGACTGCAGCTGAATTTGAAGAAATGTCACTTCGCTGCCCGCCAGCTTACCATATTAGGGCATGTTGTTTGCAAGCATGGTGTTCATCCTGATCCAGCCAAGCTTAGCGCTGTCGCCAACTTTCCCAGGCCAGCTACACTAAAAGAACTCCGCAGCTTCATCGGCCTCCTCTGCTCATACTTTCGCCGTTTCGTGCGCAATTTCGCCACCATAATCGCACCCCTGACGCAGCTACTTGCTGGCAACCAAGACATCTCGGCGTGGTCCCCAGCATGCGATGAAGCATTCGCCTCGTTACGGCATCTTCTGACATCACCACCTATCTTACGCCACTTTGATCCAGACGCTCCAACCGAAATTCATACGTACGCTAGTGGAGAAGAAGCGCCGAGGAATACAGAATAGCGCCGAGGCCTGCTAGCCTCGGCGCTATTCTTGCTCAGCGTAAATGTGGCTTCGATGAGTATGTTGTATCTTACGCTAGTTGCACCCTTACTAAAGCGGAAAAGAACTATTCAGTCACCGATAAAGAATGCCTTGCCATTGTTTGGGCAATCATGAAATTCCGACCTTACGTATATGGCCGCGCATTTGACGTCGTGACTGATCACCACGCATTGTCTTGGTTGTCGTCATTAAAAGACCCATCTGGTCGCCTAGCTCGCCGGGCACTACGTCTCCAAGATTACGACACTCGTGTAATTTATCGGTCAGGCCGCAAGCATTCGGACACCGACGCTCTTTCTGGCTCACCACTTCCCCACGATTATGTTACAGCGTCTGTTTCCCACAACGAATGTTCTTCACTTGAACATGTCGACATGTCCTCTGAGCAACACCAGGATCCACGGATAGCGTCTCTCTTAGAGTACCTGTCTCGGACGTCTCCACGTACCGACCACCGTTTACTTCGACGAACTGCTCGCCATTTTATCATCCGTGACGGTCTTCTGTACCGGCAAAACTACCTATCTGATGGCCGCAAATGGTTGCTGGTGATACCTCGACTTTACGTTCTGACGTCTGTGCCTCATTCCACGCGGATCCGCAATGCGCCCACGCAGGTGTAGTGAAGACGTATGCTCGCCTACGAATTCGATATTACCGGCGCGGAATGTACCGCTTTGTTAGGCAGTACGTCCGTTCATGTACCTTGTGCCAACGCCGGAAGAGCTCCCCTAGCACAACCACAGGACCACTCCAGCCACTGCCGTGTCCTTCTCGGCCTTTCGGCCGCATCTGAATTGACTTGTACGGTCCCCTACCATACACACCAAATGGAAACCGCTGGGTCATCGTAGCCGTGGACTACCTCATGCGTTACGCCAAAACTTCGGCACTTCCCGAGGCCACTGCGCGTGAAGTCAGCTTGTTCATTCTGCACAACCTCGTCCTCCGGCATGGTGCACCCAGTGAGCTTCTTAGTGACCGTGGGCGTTCCTTCTTGTCGGAACCTGTAGAAGCCCTCCTACGTGAATGCAACATCGTGCATCGAACAACCACCGCATATTATTCCCAAACCAATGGGATGACCGAGTGCTTTAATCGCACGCTGGGTGACATGCTCTCCATGTATGTTTCCGATGACCATACGAACTGGGACCGCGTACTGCCATTCGTTACGTACGCTTACAACAGCGCAATTCAATCTACAACTCGATGCTCCCCGTTCTTTCTTCTTTATAGCTGGGAACCTTCATCGTTCTTGGACACTATCCTTCTGTACCGCCAAGACCCTTCAGAATCGTCAACTTTGGCCGAAGCCGCCACATATGCCGAAGAATGTCGCCAGCTCACACGTGCGCTTACTACGCACGATCAGGCTCACCAGAAGGACTCCCATGACCAACGATCATCTCCATCGTCATACGTGCCTGGAACAATCGTGTGGCTCCGCGAGCCATCGTCGGCCCCAGGCCTTTGCTCAAAGTTCACACCCAAGTATGATGGTCCGTACAGGATCTCGCGCCAGACATCACCAGTCAACTACGTGGTTGAACCTATTCAGCCACCTACAGATCAACGGCGCCGTGGGCGTGAAACTGTGCACATCGACCGTCTAAAACTTCACTACGACCCACCAGTCGTGTCTGTGCCATAGGTCGCCAGGATGGCTCCTTTTGCACCGGGGAGTCAATGTAGTGACAAAAATAGGGCTTGCTAGGGACGACGAAGAAGACGTTTGTTGCGGCAGAGGCTCGTGCTGCTGCAGCTGCTGCTGAAACCGCTGGCTGCTGTTTCGCTGCTGTTCGGACCATTAAACGGTTGCATCACCCCGGCGTGGCGTCTAACAGTATTCTTACAGCACAAAATTCCTTGCAAGTGTTCATCATATTAGAACTGAATTGTGGCTGCTCCAACCAGGAGGCATGATTTTATAAATGAGATGACATTTTAAAAGAGACTACGTGAGAATTTTCAATTCTGACTCTACCAACCTCGAGTTCGAAAGGGCAGGGTCTTTTAGGGTCTTTTACCGCCACAGCAATTATAAACGCGAATGTGCTAGTAGAAGGAATTACGGAAAAGCTCTTCTGTATGATGATTCATGCATAAAGTATATTACAGGAAAGGTGTCAATGTGTTTCCACAATTTACGTGTTCTTCAGGACACGAAGCACGGAAAAATAGATCGCGTTGTCCAGACATAGACGTGACTGACATTCTGGCGGCATGCCTGCAGTTATTAGTTACAATTGCTTTATTACATGCTGCGCAACTCTTCAAACTAACTATCAGCAGCATTCCTGCAACAGGCAAAGTCCGCTGATGATTCGCTGCCGCAGTTGCACACTACCAATTGTACTAGACGTCACGAGCCGCGGCGGAGAGCGCGTTTTGCCGCTAAGCGGACTTGCAACACAAAGTTGCGTCGGCACCAAATATAGCATCATGGATTTTAGGATGCACGCACAGCCGGCTTATTGAGCAAAATTAAGTAGGTATGTGATGGTCACTTTTGTGTCCCCAAAAACAAGGTGCACATG
This sequence comes from Rhipicephalus microplus, assembly GCF_043290135.1. Lineage (NCBI taxonomy): Eukaryota > Metazoa > Arthropoda > Arachnida > Ixodida > Ixodidae > Rhipicephalus > Rhipicephalus microplus. Next base: position 317,704,045 of record NC_134710.1, read on the forward strand.
TATTGACATGCCGGCGTGGCTACTGCCGGTGATAGATGCTCCCAAATCTGAATTCGGCATAGTTTGGCACAATTTCCGTTGATATTATCAAGATGGCGCAGTAAATATAATTTGGCACACCTTGGTACAGTTGGCACAGAAGTGAGATCACTGCATTTATCAAGCCTAAAATACATATATTTCTTATGTAAGAATACTCCTAGACGCACGCCAGGGTCGAGCAACCGTTTATTGGGCCTAAGAGCACCGAGACAGCAACCAGCGGTTTCAGCAGCAGCTGCAGCAGCACGAGCCTCCGCCACAACAAACGTATTCTTCGTCGTTCTTAGAGCCTGTATTTGTCACTACATTGACTCCCCGGTGCGAAAAGAGCCATCCTGGCGACCTATGGCACAGACAGGACTGGTGGGTTGTAGTGAGGTTTTAGGCGCTCGACGTGCACAGTCTCGCACCCGCGGCGCCGTTGATCTGTAGGTGGCTGAATAGGTTCAACTATGTAGTTGACTGGTGAAGTCTGGCGAAGGATTCGGTACGGACCGTCATACTTGGGTACGAACTTTGAGCAAAGGCCTGGGGCAGACGATGGCACGCGGAGCGACACGATTGCCCCAGGCGCGTATGACGAAGGGGCTGAGCGTCGGTCATGCGAGTGCTTCTGGCGCGCCTGATCGTGCGTTGTTATCAAACGTGCTAGCTGCCGACATTCTTCGGTATATGTGGCGGCTTCGGCCAAAGTTGCCGATTCTGAAGGGTCTGGGCGGTACAGAAGAATAATGTCCGAAAACGATGAAGGTTCCCGACCATAAAGAAGGAAGAATGGGGAGAATCCAGTTGTCGATTGAATGGCGCTATTGTAAGCGTAAGTAACGAATGGCAGTATGCGGTCCCAGTTCGTATGGTCATTAGAAACATACATGGAGAGCATGTCACCCAGCGTGCGATTAAATCGCTCGGTCATCCCGTTGGTTTGGGGGTGGTATGTGGTCTTTGTTCGGTGCACGATGTTCCATTCGCGTAGGAGGGCTTTTACAGCTTCCGACAAGAAAGAACGCCCACAGCCACTGAGAAGCTCGCGGGGTGCACCATGCCGAAGGACGAGGTTGTGCAGAATGAACAGGCCGACTTCACGCGCAGTGGCCTCGGGAAGCGCCGAAGTTTCGACATAGCGCGTAAAGTGGTCCACGGCTACGATGACCCAGCGGTTTCCATTTGATGTGTATGGTAGGGGACTGTACAAGTCGATTCCGATGCGGCTGAAAGGCCGAGAAGGACAAGGCAGTGGCTGGAGTGGCCCTGTATATGTGCGAGGGGAGCTCTTCTGGCGTTGGCACAAGGAACATGAACGGACGTACTGCTTAACAAAGCGGTACATTCCACGCCACTAATATTGAATTCGTAGGCGAGCATACGTCTTCACTACACCTGCGTGGACGCATCGCGGATCCGCGTGGAAGGAGGCACAGACGTCAGAAAATAGGTGGCGAGGTATTACCAGCAACCATTTGCGGCCATCAGATAGGTAGTTTTGCCTGTACAGAAGACCGTCACGGATGATAAAATGGCGAGCAGTTCGTCGAAGTAAACGGTTGTCGGTACGTGGAGACGTCTGAGACAGGTACTCTAAGAGAGACGCTATCCATGGATCCTGGCGTTGCTCAGCGAACATGTTGGCCTGATCAAGTGAAGAACATTCGCAGCTGGAAACAGACGCTGCAACATAATCGTGGGGAAGTGGCGAGCGAGAAAGAGCGTCGGCGTCCGAATGCTTGCGGCCTGACCGATAAATTACACGAATATCGTAATCTTGGAGACGTAGTGCCCAGCGAGCTAGGCGACCAGATGGGTCTTTTAATGACAACCAACACAATGCGTGGTGATCAGTCACGACGTCAAATGGGCGGCCATATACATAAGGTCGGAATTTTGTGATTGCCCAAACATGGCAAGGCATTCTTTATCAGTGACTGAATAGTTCTTTTCCGCTTTAGTGAGGGTGCGACTAGCGTAGGACACAACATACTCATCGAAGCCAGAGTTACGCTGAGCAAGAATAGCGCCGAGGCCAACTCCACTAGCGTCCATATGGATTTCGGTCGGAGCGTCTGGATCAAAGTGGTGTAGGATAGCTGGTGATGTCAGAAGATGGCGTAAAGATGCGAAAGCTTCGTCGCATGCTGGGGACCACGCCGAGAGGTCTTGGTTGTCGGCAAGTAGCTGCGTCAGGGGTGCGATTATGGTGGCGAAATTGCACACAAAATGGCGAAAATATGAGCAGAGCCCGATGAAGCTGCGGAGTTTTTTCAGTGTAGCCGACCTGGGAAAGTCGGCGACAGCGCGAAGCTTGGCTGGATCAGGACGGATACCATGCTTGCTAACAACATGCCCTAAGATGGTAAGCTGGCGGGCAGCGAAGTGGCATTTCTTCAAATTCAGCTGCAGTCCAACGTTCGAAAGACAAGTCAAGACGCTTGCTAGACGGCTGAGGTGGGAGTTGAAGTCCTTCAAAAAAACGACGACGTCATCCAAATAGCACAGGCATGTGTTCCATTTAAAGCCTCTAAGGATGTTGTCCATGAGACGCTCAAAGGTGGCAGGCGCATTACAGAGGCCGAATGGCACGACGTTAAACCTGTACAATCCGTCAGGCGTTACAAACGCAGTCTTGGAGCGGTCGGCTTCATTCATAGGGACCTGCCAGTAGCCGGATCGAAGATCTAAAGAAGAAACGAACTCTGCTCCTTGCAGGCAATCGAGGGCATCATCGATTCTGGGCAGCGGATAAACATCTTTTTTGGTGATCTTGTTAAGACGCCTGTAATCAACGCAAAATCTGATGCCGCCGTCCTTTTTTTTTTTCACCAGTACAACCGGAGAGGCCCAAGGGCTGTCTGAAGGTTTTATCACACCACGTCGAAGCATATTGTTCACTTGATCATCAATGGCACGGCGTTCAGCATGGGAAACTCGATATGGACGCTGCCGCAAAGGTGCATGGCTACCGGTGTCGATTTTGTGAACGATGGCAGACGTGTGACCCAAAGAAGGTTGGCTATGGTCAAATGACATCTTGAAGCGATCGAGTAAAGCCAGGAGTTGGGTGCGCTGAGCAACGGGAAGTTTAGGGTCAATGGATGGGGAAAAAACCTCTGGAGATGAAGTGGGGGTGGTGTCAGAGGTAATGGTGTTTAAGTGAGATGATGACAAGTCATCAGGTAGGTGACCAGATGAAACAGAATCGATTTCCTCAAGGTGACCGAGGAGTTCGCCACGAAATAATATGGCCGGGGAATGAAGCGAGTTCGTTATATAAATGGAGCCACGTGAGTTTTCTACGGTGACAACTGCGAACGGGAGAAGGAAGCTTTTGCGAGAGCCGAAGGTGTCGGAGGGGATAAAGAGGGCGGTGACAGAGGGTGCGTCGTCGCAGAAGAGTGGCACATGAACACAGGATAGAAGAGGGATGCGAGTGTCCGCGGCTACGGTGACTCGGGAAGATAGCGGCTTGAAAGAAGGTCCTTCAGACGTCGGCGCTTCACACAGGGGCAGTTCACACATCGTCGACAACTCTAGCTTGGCACGCGCACAGTGAACGACGGCATGATGAGCGCAGAGGAAGTCCAAGCCCAAGATGATATCCTGTGAACATGGGGAAAACACAACGAATTCGACTACATACAAAATATTTTGGATGACCAGTCGAGCTGTGCACGCCACAGAAGGTTGGATGTGATGCGCAGTGGCCGTGCGGAGAGAGACATCGGTAAGCGGCAGCGTAAGCTTCTTCAACTTGCGGCACAGTTCACCACTAAACGCAGACACGGCAGCACCAGTATCAACGAGCGCTTTCGCAGGTACACCATCAATATCCACAGTTATTTCATTAGCAGGTAAAAACGGAGGCCTTGAAGGTTTCGATATATGCGCAGCTCTTGCCTCGGGAACTGCGATGGTCAGTTTTCCGTTTGGGCGGGTGGTGATCGAGGAAGCGTCGGAGAAATAGAGCGGCGCCGTGGTGAGGGCGACCGATTCCTGTCGAAGCCGCGGCGATGTGGCGTCGACTGATACGATGCGGGGTGGAACGAAGACGGCTGTGGTGGCTCTGGAGGGTAGGAGTCGTAAGTCGCCTCACCAGCAGTTGGGTTGTAAACCCGACGACGGCAGTAGCATTCTACGTGACCAGGAAGCTGGCAGAAATAGCAAATTGGCCTATTGTCCGGAGTGCGCCAAGGGTTTCTTGATGGTGGTGTGGGGTGGCGAAAAGATGGTGGGTGGCGACGGGTAGGACTTGCTGCGTAGAGGGGACGGGGCTGTCTAGCAAGATCCGTGACGGTTGGTAGCGACGGCGGCGATCGTCTGGCGGCCTCAGCTTAAGTGAGAGGGGTGGAGATAGGCGGAGGATTGTATGTGGGAGACAGGCCGTCAAAAACTTGCTCTTCGATTGCCTTTCGAAGCGTTGGGGTCAGCATGTGCTCACTGGTCGGGACGTACGGCACAAGAGACAATTGGCGCGAAATTTCTTCTCGGACAAACTGCTGGATTTGCTGCATTAACGTGGTTTGTTCGGAGGAAACGGCACCAATGGTTAACCCAGATGTAGAGGTCGTGTCGAGGTTTGGACGTCGAGTAGAAATCCGCTCTCTCCGCAGCTCGTCGAAACTCTGACAGTGCTGAATAAGCTGGGCGACGGTTTGCGGGTTTTTCGCAACGAGCATGTGAAAGGCATCGTCCTCGATACCTTTCATGATGTGCCGTATTTTGTCAGTGTCAGACATTTCTGAATCGGTACGACGGCAGAGGTCCAAAACATCCTCAATATACGAGGTAAAGGTCTCGCCTGAGCGCTGTGCGCAGCAGCGCAGGCGCTGTTCGGCTCAGAGCTTGCAAACAGCGGGTCAGCCAAAGACTTCTGCGAAGCACATCTTTAAGGTAGGCCAAGAGGGTATTTTCGCTTTGTGGTTGTTAAACCACAGTTCTGCCACACCCGCGAGATAGAAATTGAGGTAAGCGAGCTTGTCTGTGTCATCCCACTTATTGTGGGCACTTACCGCTTCATACTGCGACAGCCAGTCTTTGGCGTCTTGGTCGCCGGTCGCATTGAAAATGACTGGATCTCGCTGTCGTGGCATTCTGGAACAGGTGACAGATGGGGTTATCACTGCAGGGGGCTGGGTCATGTTGTCAGGCATTGACGAGGCGAGGGGCTGAGGTAGAGTCCGTGAACGGAGTTCCAGTTTGAGACAACCAGCACTCTCCACCAAATGTAGGAATACTGCTGGACGCACGCCGGGGTAGAGCAACCGCTTATTGGGCCTAACAGCACCGAGACAGCAACCAGCAGTTTCAGCAGCAGCTGCAGCAGCACAAGCCTCCGCCACAACAAACGTCTTCTTCGTCGTTCTTAGAGCCCATATTTGTCACTACACTTATATCGAATCATCGATATATAGAACTATTTTGTGATCTCCTTCGAGTTCAATATATTCGAATCAATTGTATACTAAAAAATTTGATGTCTCATTTAAATTCATGAATACTGTAAATGTACACCTTTGACCCTCAAAGGGTTGAAGTGCACGGTCACATTACCTTTGACCCTCAAAGGGTTGAAGTGCACGGTCACATTAGACAAAACAATTCAACAAGTCAAGCTGGAGTTAAACACGTATCTGAATTGTAGGAAGCCTACAATTGCAGAGATGTTTCTCCCTTGATTCACGCAACTTCCAAGAGGCATCAAAATCTACACCGGGGACACTGAATTTCAACCAATACAATTGCACACATTTGAAATACAAATTTAAACTCACGAGGTTCCAGGAGTATCTCCAACGGGGTGGCACCGGTGGCTGGCACAAGCTCCCACGGTAACTGCTAAAAGATAAGACTTGACAATTCATACAATTGAGCATACATGCATTTTAAATAAATTCATGCTTAGCACATGCCAATATGTGACACATAAGCAATAACAGACAATGCTCTCCAATTTCTGCCTCCTAGCACATTGCTTAGCTGTTTCTACAATACATCATGAATTCCCAACCTACCTGGTGCAGTGGCTGCTGTGGAGGGGTGACAGACTCGGAACCCTGTGTGGGAGAATCAAGCACACGTATAACTCTGACGTCCCCTTTTTAGTTTCAAATAAATGTAACATGTATATGTGTGGAGAAAGAAGACAGCAGTGGGCTTTGAACCCTTCAGCTGCTGTCACATGGATGACCAGATTTGAGAGGAAGCTCTGGTTTGTCACATGACTGACTATTGTATGTGGTTGATGGTCTTGTTTTAAGTACAAAAATAGAGTATTCTTTTTTTCAACTATAGTCCTTCTTAAAGCAAAATGTGCAGTGACAAGCAGAAAAGTGGCAGTGCCTTTACACGACATAATGATCTTGAATGGAAGCATGCAATGTATTAGGCAACATTTATAGATTAGGCGAGTAAGCTAAAAGGCTAGCGAAAGTTGGACAAGTACCAGGACCACCTGCCTGGCGAGGCAAGAAAGGCATGTCACAAGATAACGAGCATTTGGAGCGTCAAGACATGTTCATACGAAAGTGACCATGCAATCAGTTCCAGCTGTCATTAGATCAAGTTATTCGTAAGCATGTAATCAGTTCTGTGTTCCAAGTCAATCCATGATGCTTGCTTTGAATTTCGCCATTATGCGCTATCGACAACGCGGCAAAGTGAGGTTACGCTTTAACTTATTTTACTTTGCTTGTCTCTCGGCAGAAAAACCATGGCAGGGGACAGCCATCCTCAAAGTAGGAGTGTACTTGGCAGGCCTGTAGCTAAGAACTTTTTCGATGAAGGGGGAGATGGGCACTTGCTGAAGGGCTTGAAAAACACCAAATCCCCCTACCTGGCTATCGTCCTGGTAATTCGAGAGATAGAGCCGAGGTACAAATGCTATAAAGGTCTGCACAACAATGCCAACTTATTCGAACAGCTTTTTATATTCAAAAATGTCTAAAAATATCAAAATTTAGATGGCTGACAGTAGTTGCACTTACTCCTGTGAAAGCGGAATAATGGTTTTCACAATTTGCAAGGAAGGCTATCAGCATCGCAACCACTTCGCAGCATTGCTAGAGGTGGTACAAACTTTTAAGGAGCCTTGTCATATAAAAAAGAGTCTGCTTAGAAAATATTCTTGCAGTTGTCGAATGAACTGTTGCAAGTATAAGCCACCATCAAGGGAGAGCTTTCTGTTGCAATGTAAAATACTGGGTCCACAAAGATCAGTTGTCCATCCCTAAATGGAGGACAGACTTAATTCAGAAGGAATTTTCTGGACAGATGTTTTGAATTTAGCTACAGGATGTGTGATCAGTTATGGTACGACACTCTGTGTCACCTCAGTGTAATGTGTGCTTTGCTTGTCATCCACCTGCACAGAGTGGAAGGGCTCCACAATTTTTGTTTCCTCTTTGGTTTCATTGTTAGCAGTTTGTAGCACATTTCCTGACCAATTTTCCGAACCTGACGGCGACCGCAAAATGGTCCGAAAAATAGAACAGTCCAAAAAAATGGTGAAGACTTGAAAATTAAGTTTATTTGGATTAGAGGTGCATAAAAAGATCCCCAATACTGCATGCTTTATTCTGTTCTTGGGGACAAGCAAATTTGGTTCTATTTGGGCTGTGGTAACATCATAGTCAAGTGCGTTGGCAGTCGCTGCCGTCAACCATTTGGTGGCTCCATGGCACCCGGCAAATGAAACTTGATGCCGGTCATAAAAAAATGCATGCAATGTTTTGCCACATTGTTGGGATTTAACGACACGATCTAAGGTTGTTTTACTTGCACCGACATCGAACAGCACACAATCCTCCAGCATTTTGCCACTAACAGAACGCTAGCGCAACGGCCAAAAAATTACCCGTGTGTTTCAGGTCAGTAGCTAAGCACGGTAACTACGGAGCAATCACGAACAGCAGAAAACATGTGACGAGCACAACGGCTTAAAAAAAACTTAACTCAACACTAACAGGACCACGTGCGCAACGACAACCAGAAAAAAAAACGCACAGAAAAAAAACAACCTACTGATGTATTATTGATGATGATAAGGCTGACTGAATTGAGTCCCGTAGACAATCGAGCTAGCCAAGGAAGATCACACACGGCCTCTGAAACTGGGAGATTGTGCGCACTTCTGATCTTAGAGGCCACACAACTATCTACTAGAAGTCAAACTTTACCAAGCCAATAAAAAATTTCAACAAGGCTGATTTACACCTTACTTTGCACGGACAGATGCATTTAAATTTTCTTTTTTTTCAAGAACAGTGGAAGAATGGAACCTTCTAAAAGACTCTGTTTAAAAATTCCCTTTGGTTGATTTACTGTGTGTAAACAGTGTGTTGGGTGTGTAAACCTGTACTTGTATGTTGAATTCTTTCCTTTTTCCTTTTCTACGTGACTTGAGTGCCTAACATGTACTTGCTACTTGTACCGTGCCCACCTGCCTGGACCTGTGAAGGTCTGCAGTATGCATTAAAATTTAAAAAAAATAAAAAAAATAAAAATTTCAAAATGAAGTGGCATAGCTCAAAACAAGAGGTTTAGTCTGGACTTTAGGGTGCAAATTTGTCTTAAAAATTGAATGAAACAATGCATTAGTACTGTGGGAACCTTGATGGTGCACAAGTCCGATATATCCAACAAGTCCCAATTTTTGTTGGAGTTGGTCGGCGACTGTAAATGAACTGTATCTACTCGAAAATAGGTCGGGCAAAAACATAAAAAAATATTCGAAAATAGGTTGATCATTTTTTTTTTAGTATAGAACAGCGCCTTCTCTCGAAAGATGCCTGCGACATCGCATGCTTTCCTATGGGGACGGCAGGTTAATCGTAGTTCAGTGCTTTCTCCGCAAAAGAGCGCTAGCAGCCGACACTACTACTTCCGCTCAATTCGGAAGTGACGCCATCCCAAACACATGACCGTGTTGCCATCGATGATGTCGTCATCGGATTCTACGCAAGCATTCGCTACTTCCCAAATGTCGTCGTCCTTGCTGCCACCACTGTTGATTGCAGGGCCACAAAAGACAAGAAGCCGACATTTGCACGCAAACAGACGGTCCCCCTGGCAACCTCTAATTATCTCACTTACATAGACTTCATGCTGTTCTTGGGGACAAGCAAATTTAGTGCTACCGTAGAGAGCAAAGCGCAGCGCCTAAACTAAATGCGAACTATAGCTACCGTAGGGAGCAGAGCGCAGCGCCTAAACTAAATGCGAACCGTAACTCGGTCACGCCAATCGTACAATGAACAAAGCGAGAAGTGGTGAGGACTCAGGCCAGTAGTCCAGCTGCGCGCCGGAAGGCAGGCTAGAGACTAGGGACTTACCGACCAATACCTAGGGAAATTGCGGGTTTCATCGCAAACACTGTGCATCGGCTGCTATTCGCGGGGGCAGTACGTGGCTATTACATGACTAACTTTTTCCTCAATTACTTAGGCAGTAGGAAAGAAGGATGGGGGTCTTTATTTGAGATTTTATGGTATGTATCATGCGTATGCAGCAGGAACCCCTTGAAGAACTGCAGACGAGGCAGTTGAACACCCTAAACTCGGTATTTCTAGTTGGTTTCATCGTGAATATAGGTCCAGATTCTTTAGTCACGAATATAGGTTCATAGTTGATTATAAACAACATTTTCAGAAAAAAAAAAGCTTGACCTACACAATCCAGCCCACTTATACTGTAATTACTCGAATCTAACACGCACCTTTTTTCCGCTTAAGCGAGTTCATAAATCGCATGCATGTTAGAATCGAGTACGAAAATAAAATGAATACGTTCATTCTATTGCCATCGGCACTTTCAAAATGGCCGCCCCCTACATGCGTAGGCATGGTGCGTCGGCCATTTCTGCCTATGTGTTTCCCATGTGCGGCATTTCGTACGTGTGCTGAGGAGTTTGTCATCTTGTAGTGCATTAGCATCGACGGCATGGAAGGGCCGACTTCAAAAACTCGACGAGTGCACCACAATGCCGCTTTTAAAAGAAAAGTCATCGCGTGTGCCGAAACGGACGGAAATCAGGCCGCATCGCGGTCGTTCGGAGTTCCCGAAACGTGCGTGCGGGACTGGCGGAAACAAAAGCAGAATATTGTCGATAGCAAAGATTCACGCAAAGGCTTCAGTGGACCACAGCAGGGTCGGTTTCCACAAATTGAAGAGCTGCTCGGCGAGTATGTGATTAAGCAGTGAGCGGCACAGCGGACCGTGACGACAGAACTGCTCCAAGAGCAGGCTATGCAGTTAGCCTTAGAAAAAGGGCTAATGCGGAGCCAGTTTAAAGCGAGCAGGTGCTGGCTAACTAACTTTATGAAGAGGAAAGGCTTTTCCCTTCGAAGGCGAACAGGCATATGCCGGAAGTTGCCGGAAGAGTACGAAGAAAAGCTTCACAGTCTTCAGAGGTTCGTCCTAAACTTGTGGCACAACAACGGCTACTTGCTTGGGCGAATCGGGAATGCCGATCAGATGCCTTTTTAATTCGACATGCTTGGCACCACAACCGTCGAGGAGAAGGGGGCGAAGCAAGTTCGTGTGCTGACATCGGGCCACGGTAAAACTAGAGTGACAGAAATGCTCCGTTGCACGTCAGATAGGCAAAAGCTTCCCTCGTACCTCATATTTAAACGGAAGACGCTCTCGAAAGGAGTCGTTTTCCCGTGTGGTGTGATCGTGCGGGCCAACGAGAAAAATGGGTGCGCATTGCAATCGATGTCTTAGTTTTTTTTTTTTTTTTTTTTTTTTGACGTGGAAACCGGGTGCGCGTTACAATCGAGGGCGCGGTAGAGTCGAGTAAATACGGTAACAACCCCACTTAAAACAAACAATATCTGCGAGACCATGAAAATATACATTGGTTCAATTGCACAAAATCGCACCTACAACGAACGTCTCTGAACGCCGCTGATTAGTTACAGCAAACGAAGTCGGCGCTCTGCAGACTTCCTGGGAAACCACTTTCGACCACTGATCGGGCATCGGCGAGGTGCCCATAGATTCTTATTGTTAAATGCCAACCCTGCCTCTGTGCCCCTCTAGTTGCCGCTCTCCCCTACCCATGGAGGGAGGAAAGCTGTTTCCTTTCTCCAAGCTCCGACTGCTTTTTGTTACGCATCCCTCCGTCCTTTGACCCCCACTACTGTGAGCCCCTCGCATCGCCAGACGGCGCCCATGATTCCACACTGCCACAGATCTTGTGAAGACCGGTCGGCCATCTACCTTGTTTTTGATCACTGGTACTTTCATTAGTGTCGCCGGCCTGGAGTGACCAGACCATTTGCCAACATCGTCGGCCACCGTCTGTATCCAATAGTCGGCGTCTAGTGCACCCCACCGACTCTGATAATTTTTGATTCGTTTCGTGTTTAGGGCTTGTTTTTGCTCACTTCACACACGGCTCAGCATGCCCTTCACACGCGAAAACGGCTGTTCATTTGCATGGAACGAATCGCAAAATATCGAAGTTCGTGAGGCCACGCAAACCCGCCCGCGCAACAAAACGATTTTTCGACCACGGCCGCCGATTTCTTGAATGCCGCGCGCACTGATGCAGGCGGCTGTGCTTAGGCTTCCGCCCGCGCAGGCACACTTATAAGTTTTTCTACGTGCGAGTTGCGCGTTTCGTGGACCTTTTGAGCAAGCTAACCAACCTGCCTCTTTCACGTGTGTTTTGGTTTTCAAGGACGCCCTCCAGCTGCATCCCCCACTCTCTTCACTTTATCGCAACTCCTTGCCCTTCTTCTCTCGCAAATCTGCTCTCCTCTTTTCATCACAAACACTTCGCCCGTCTCCGCCGCTTTGCAGCGCCAGCCACGCTGGCTCAAATTAGTTTCGTTTTCTGACTAGAAATGGGGCCAGAGCTGTTCCACACGTTCTGGCATATGTGTAGCGTGTGCACGTCTTGCTCGCTCTTGGTGTGCGTGTGTGGTCCTGATGGCAGACGGGAGGACTTGCACGCTTTTTCCTGCCGCTCGAAAAAATGTCGAAAGCGTGACTGCTTGGCTTGAGCGTAATACGCGCGTTAGGTGCTGCGTTGCGGAGCGCTTGCTCATAGCTGTTGACCACTTGGCAGCCAACTTGCCGCTTCGGGGGTCCCGGTATTCAGCTGTGGAGATCGTGAAAATTTCGTGGGTGGCGGTGACGGCTACATGCGCATAAAACTGTTTTTGCGAGGCTGACTTCGTCGACGTCAGGCCCGATGCCAAACCTGAAGCTTCCGAACAGGATCACTCTGGCAGCGCGTCGTCAACTCCGATCTGAAAGAGCGGGTGGGACATGTGTTGCGATGGTTTAAATTACGGCCGATGATGATGCCGACAAGGCGGAACCGTGCACGGATTAGGGCATTGTGAATGAAGTAAGTGTCGAGAGCGATTTGGAGGAATCGGATTGCGAGAACGACAAAACATTGGAGCCAGTGCCTCACGCAGCTTATGCCACAGGCCTTGGCGAATGAGCACCCTGTCGTATCAAATGAACTCGAGACCACCCTTATCGCTTCTGCTCTTTGAAACAGGTGCATCAAAGATTTTTGGGGCAAAAAAGTTTCTGTTTTCACTCGCAATTTTTTCAAGGGAGGACACGGGTCTTAGAAGGCCAAAAATCGCAAAAAAATCGACTTTTGGAAGCTGACATTTTCGGAATCTGTACCTATTTCTGCACCTATCTGAGAAGTTTCTAGCTGCTCGCGTCATTATTTCTGGCGCAAAATCAATTTATAACATCCCTGTGAGATGAATGTGAGTGCAAATTGACGCTACAATCGTGCTTTTTCCGCGCCGAACTGTTGCCGTTACGCACGAGCTATCGTGTTCATCTTGGTCTCATTTGGAAGGGTAGTTCTTCATCTTCGATTTCCCACCACCGCTGGCTCGCCTTGCTCATTGGTTTTTTAGCAAAAGCACGTCATCGAGAGCCACTAGCACGCGATTCAATTGGCTGCTTGGGGCACGTGACAAAACCTAGGCATCCGATTGGCCAAGGGGCGCTTTCGACGTCTGCTTCACCATCGTGACGCGCACGGACATGCGCCATTTTGTCATGATGCTACTGACTGCCTGCGGCAGTAAAGAAGTTCCGTGCTACAGTAATTTGTGAAGCGGGTGTGGCGGTCGTTCGTTCGCTGTGAACTTCAGAAAGAGCCCCGCTATGGCTCAGGACAACGAGGATAACGAACTCGACGCGGTCAACGGCGGTCGCTGAGTCACCGGTGTAGGCCTAACTCCCGTACGAGCCCATTGGTTGCCGACAACGTTACCGAGAACGGCTGTGTTTTGCAGCCTTATCAGTTAGAGGACGGCAAGTAAAAAGCAGAAGCTACAAGAGATATCAATCTTTGTAGTGAAGGAACGGAAGCGCAGTCTTATCGCTAAACGCGCCTATGCCGCAGTTCCCCCCGCTTGACGAAAGGACCTTGAACTGCGCGACGGGTCGTCAGAGTGGAGTACGCCGCGCGTCGACAAACAACAGAAAGTCAATCCATTTGCGGTGAACATGCTCACCGCCCCCCGCAATGGAGGCTACTGGCAACAGGCAGACTGCTTTTAACGACATGTTCGCAATGTTGTCGCGATCTCCGCTCGAAAATGCAGCAGTCTTACGTGAAAAGGAAACCAACACCTTGGCACTCGTGCAGCCTCGAAATTGATGAGCGAGGGAGCAACTTTGATTCGTGACATTTACGGGTAACTCATTCTGGACAAGCCGGAAACACCGCCGTGTTATTCGACGGATTGCGGATGACGCGCGCTTATTTGTCATACATCGCCGTCGGTACAGTCACCGATCTGATAAGCGGCCTCGCGGCAGACGAGCACACGGCGACAACTTGCTACAGGACTAGAAGAAGCGACATGCTCGTGCAAACAATCAGCCCTATTACATTCCCGGTGCATATTAACTGACTAAAAGTATGTGTGCTATGATATTTTTCCCTCAGAACGGCGAAATAAAGTTTTAACAGCATTATTCTCGAAGCACAAATTTTGGCCACATTCTTTTGCTTGTTCGGTAAAAGTGGACCTAGGACAGCTAGAGCTGTAATCGTTTTTGCACAATGTAGCTAAATGTGCACAAGAAACAATGCTGGGAACCTTTCTTTAATGGGCAAATTCATTTTTTATTTTATTATAAAAATTTCTGTATTTGGTTACATGCAATGAATTTTACTGTGCTGTAATTCGTGAAGTACTCGTTCAATTTTCGATCAGCTTGCAGCATTGCACTCCTTAGGCTTTCTAGCATTCGTTTATATGGCAATGGCTATATAATTATAAGTTTATACATTTTTACAGTTTAAAATGTTAGAATTCATAGTTTTCTTCATTTTCTCAAAATGGCTATTTTGTACACCCTGCATGAAAATTACAGCAGTATATCTGAAACTATTACAGAAAGCAGAATATTTTTTTTTGCAGCATGAAGCTATATGCTTGGAGCACACAATATAGGAAGCAGATTTTGATTTCCCTTGATGCAAGTTTTTTAAACTAATCTTTTGTGTGACCACACAATGGCCACATTCAGGGCTGAAAAGTTTAGTGTACTGTAAAGTAAGAAATAATGACCCAATCAAAAAAGTGCTTCCTATGTTGTATGTCTTATGCTTTCTGCTGTCAATCCCTATGTCATTTATAAATTTTTGACAGGTGATTATTTTTCTATTGCGGTAAGAACAATAGAAATTGTTATCTTGGTTATTTAATTAACGTATACACGCGTGTAAGGGCCACACTCGTGTAAGGGCCGCATCCCGTTTTTAAGAAGCACATATTAAAAAAATATATATGCGTGTAGGGCCGCATCTGCACTTTCCTTGACCGATACGTATTCAAAATGCGTGCGCGTGTGTGAGCTACTAGGCGTTGTCAATAGATGGCGTTAGAGAACGCAATTATCATCACTATATAGTACGTCATTCGAATAATTTGTTGGTTTTCTTCATGCTAATATGTTCATGAAGTTGGCTAAAAATTTTAAGTTTTTTCAGTAGTGTTCATACACCCGCCAACTAAAGGTTAAAGCGGGACTTACCGTATTTACTCGATTCTACCGCGCCCTCGATTGTAACGCGCACCCGGTTTCCACGACAAGAAAAAAAAACAAAACAAAAAACTAAGACATCGATTGCAATGCGCACCCATTTTTTTCGCTGGCCCGCACGATCACTCCACTTGAAAAAACGACTCCTTTCGGGAGCGTCTTCCATTTAAATATGAGGTACGGGCGAAGCTTGTGCTTATCTGACGTGTAACAGAGCATTGCAGTCACTGTAGTTTTACCGTGGACCGATGTCAGCACGCGAACTTGCTTCGCCCCCTTCTTCTCGACGTTTGTGGTGCCAGGCATGTAGAAGTAAAGAGGCGTCTGATCGGCATTCCCGATTTACCCAAGCAGGTAGCCGTTGTTGCGCCGCAAGTTTAGGACGAACCTCTGAAAACTGTGAAGCTTTTCATCGTACTCCTCCGCAAAACTTTTCGCATATGCATGTTCCCCTTCGGAGGGAAAAGCCTTTCCTCTTCATAAAGTTAGTTAGCCAGCACCTGCTCGCTTTAAATTGGCTCCGCATTAGACCTTTTTCTAAGACTCATTGCATAGCCTGCACTTGGAGCAGTTCTGTCGTCACGGGTCGCTGCTCAAGCACATACTCGCCGAGCAGCTCTTTAATTTGCGGAAACCGACCCTGCTGTGGTTCACTGAAACCTTTGCATGAAGCTTTGCTGTCGACGATCTTCTGCTTTTGTTTCCGTCGGTCCCGCACGCACGTTTCGGGAACTCCGAACGACCGCGATGCGGCCCGATTTCCGTCCGTTTCTGCACACGCGATGACTTTTCTTTTAAAAGCGGCATCGTGGTGCACTCGAGTTTTTTGAGTCGGCCCTTCCACGCCGTTGATGCTAATGCACTACTAGATGACGAACTCCTCAGCACACGTACGAAGTGCCGCACATGGGAAACACATAGGCAGAAATGGCCGACGCGCCATGCCGACGCACGTAGGGGGCGGCCATTTTGGGTTTGCCAATGGCAATAGATTGACCTAATGTTTTTGTTCGTACTCGATTCTAACGCGCATGCGATTTATGAACTCGCTTAACCGGAAAAAAGGTGCGCGTTAGATTCGAGTAATTACGGTATCTTCAACTTCTGGCACTTATATACAAACGCGCTATCCATATCAGCATTAGCATCACCAACTTTGGTATTTGTGTGTTGTTCGGTTATTGTGCTGTTCAGCTTGCCATGTGCTCGAGTTTTGCGCACCGTTGAATGACTCTGGGACTCTAGCTAGTTTTCTGCGGGACGTTTACGTTATAGCACGATGGGCAAGCAGCTGAATAGCTATACAGCTGGCTATAGGTTGAAGGTGATTGAGCTTGTTCTAGAGCACGAGAAACGGGCCGCCAACAGAAAATTCGACATTGACAAGAAGTGTGTTCGACATTGGTGCGCTCAGAAGAAAGCCTTGTAGAATACCAACATCAAAAAGTGCGCTTTCTGAGGAAAACAGTGCAAGTATCCTGATTTGGAAGAGGAGTTGCTCCGCTATGTGATTGAGGTGCGTAACGATGGTTTTGCGCTCACTACGGACATGCTGCACATGAAGGCACTAGCCTTAGCACGTGCGAAAAATATACCGGCCGGGGATTTCAAGGCTAGTGCTGGCTGGGTGCGAAGGTTTCTGAAAAGGAAGAGACTCTCCTTTCAACGAAGGACTATGCTGTGCCAGCGGCTGCCAGAAGACTATACCGAAAAGGTGCTTAGTTTTCACAAGCATGCCATCGGCCTGCGCCATCAGCACAATTATCTGTTGTCGCAAATAGCGAACGCTGATCAAACTCCTGTGTGGTTTAAATCTCCCGAGAACTACACAGTCGAAGTAAAAGGCAAGAAGAGTGTCGCCGTGCGGATCACCGGCGCTGAGCGCCAACGCTGCACCGCGATGCTTTGTGTGACCGCGGATGGGCAAAGGCTACCCCCCCGTACGTTACTTTGAAAAGGAAAAGAATTCCCAACAAGGTTTTCCCCAAGGGCATCATAGTTAGAGCCCAAGAGAAGGGATGGATGAACGATGATATGGTGCTTGACTGGGTGAAAAGTGTTTGGCAGAACAGACCAGGAGCTTTGTTGGCCAAACATTCACATTTAGTGTTGGATAGTTTCCGCGGCCACCTTACCGATAAGGTGAAGGAGCAGCTGCGCCGTGTCGGCACAGACATGGCCGTAATTCCAGGCGGCCTCAAAGGAATGTTGGAACCACTGGATGTGAGCATGAATCGACCGTTCAAAGCTGAATTCCGAAGACTCTACACGGAATGGATGGCAACCGGCAACCATGAGCAGACACCGACCGGACGGCTGAAGAGGGCACCGCTTGCTACTGTTCTCGTTTGGGTATTGTCGGCGTGGAGCTCGGTGTCGACGGACATTGTGTCCCGAAGTTTTAAGGTCACTGGGATATCCAACAGCCTGGATGGCACCAAAGATGACTGTTTGTGGAATGATGGTGCTCTGCAACACACCATCTCGGACTCCGAGTTAGAGGACTCGTCGAGTGACGACAAATAACTGCAAACGCGGCATACTGCAATAAACGCTCTTCGTTCGCTAAGTGGTACGTTGTTTTTAGTTTACTAAAAAAAAGTTCCGTGTATGGGCCGCACCCTGAAAATTGGCCCTCATTTCCTGAAAAAAAAAGTGCAGCCCTTACACGTGTTTATACGGTAACTAATGAAGCTACAGAAAAAACCTTTACATTTTGAGAATCGGGAGAACAAACTAAGTAAGCATGCCATCTTTTGTCACATTTGGTTAAAAAATGAATGAGAGAGCCCTAAGACCCATGTCCCCCCTTAAAAGCTGTGTTTCATTAACTTCGAACTTCGGGATACAGTGAACGGATGCCACGCGAGGCTCGGGTTCGTTATAAGCGGGCTCGACTCTATTCGAATAAATACGGTACTGGTCCAATGCCTACCCAAATCTTGTTTGCCAGTCCTTAAACTGTGATGGTATGGTCCACCTCCAAAATTTTTCGCCACTCAATGACATTCTCATCATAGGTTTTTTGAGAGTCGGCATGAATGCACTTTGTGGTTTGCCGATGTGTGGCCACCTTTGACGATGTACCATTCGTTTATGAAAGAGGTGCTCGAAAGCCTGTTAAATATGGCGAACAGTTTTCACAGGGTACCTCGTCATAACGTTATGGGATATAACGAAATGATGGATATACTGAAGTACATGATATTCTTCTTGAAAACTTCATTGAGAACCATGCATTTTAAACCTCGTTGTAACGAACTAAAATTTACCAGTAAACAGACATAAAAAACTAAATTAGTCAATGAAATAGTCTATTAAAAAAAAAAACGACCGTAGTGTGTAAAGTATAGCGTTTCTGCGGAGTTTGACGCTCGTTCGGAGCAGCTCTTCCAAAACTCCGGTGCCGACCTTACAGCCACACCCCTCACGGCCGAGAGAGCAGTCCTCACACAGCCAGTGGAGAGGATCGAGAAAGCACTCAGCGGGTGCCGTGGTGCAAAGCGATTTCCCTCTCACGACGGCAACAACTGCGTCTCTGCTGCTACCATGGCTGCTTACTCTGCACCAAGAAAGGAGGACTCTCCGCAACAGCATTTTTTTTCCTCTCTCTGCGCGTGAGGCCTTGAAAGGAGAAGGGTCTCTACGTGCAGAGACGAAAAAAAGAGAAGTGTGGAACAGGCGCGTCGCAGATCGGCATTTGAGAGAGAGAGCAAACAATCCACCACAGTCTTTCCTTTTCTTCTTTTCCTTCTTCGCACGCAGCGTTAGAGGTGCCGCCGCGGGATTCGGCATGGTGCTGAGAGAATTTTCGGTATGTTCGAGTTAACCGTCGCAAGTGCTTGCGCGTTTGAATTACAGGGCGCTTTTGCCCATTGGAATACACATAGCTTTGACGGGACCTCAGCGTGAGTTCGAATTACCGGAAAGTTCAAATTAATGAGATTCGACTGAGTTTATTTTCCATGTCACGCGTGGTCGCGCAGCGGTACATTCGGCCGCAAGGCGGTTTCCTTCTTTGCATGCTTATAGGTGTGCGGCACCCGTCTTAGCATACATGGCCACAAACTGCTATAATCGATATAACAAAATAATGGATGTAACAAAGTAATTGTTGCTCCCCTTCAACTTCGTGATAACGAGGTTTGAGTGTACTATCAAGCTTTTGGCAAAATTTGATAGTGTTTCTGTTCATGCAATGCCATGATTTTACAACGTGCTGCAATTTGACAAGTGCTTATTATACATCTTCATACACGAGCTGGCTGTCCTGAAGTAACGCTTTCTTCAATGGGGGAAAAAAAATCTATGCATGCGCATAAGATCACTTCCATATGTCAAAACAGGACATCTCCAATTCTTTTATGTGTGAAAGTTAGTGTTTATGTGTTTTATGTGTCCAAGTTTATGTGTGAAAAACGATGGTTTGATACTGTATGAACACACCTCAGACTATATGCTGCACTCAGCATAGCCTAGCATACCGACTAAACAAACATCACTTCCTCAACTACAGTCGAGCCCGCTTATAACGAACCTGAGCGTGACGCGGAATCCGTTCACTGTATCCCGAAGTTCTTAATGAATGAAACACAGCTTTTAAAAAAGTTGCAAAAGAAAACACAAACTTTTTGTGCCCCAAAAAGTCCGTGATGCACGTGTTTTGAAGAGCAGAAGCGATAAGGGCGGTCTCGAGTTCATTTAAAATGGCAGGGTGCTCGTTCGCCGAGGCCCGTGGCATAAGCTGCATGACGCACAGGTTTTGTCGCTCTCGCAATCCGAGTTCTCCAAATTGCTCTCGCCACAGACTTCATTCACAATGCCCCAATCCGTGCACATTTCCGCAGTGACAGCATCATCATCGACCGTAATTACACCATCGCAACAGATGTCCCACCCGCTCTTCCAGGTCGGAGTCTACGAGGCGCTGCCACAAATCGCTGCCGCAGTTCGGAAGCTTCAGGCTCGGCATCGAGCCCGACGTGAACGAAGTCGGCCTCGTGAAAACTGTTTCGCGCACATGTAGCAGTTACCGCCACCCACGAAATATTCACCATCTCCACAGCTGAATACCAAGACGCCCGAAGCGGCAAGCTGGCTGCCAGGTGGTCAACAGCTATGAGCAAGCGCTCCGCAACGCGGCACCTAACGCGCGGATTACGCTCAAGCCAAGCGGTCATACTTTCCATGTTTGTTGAGCGGCAGGGAAAAGCGTGCAAGTCCTCCCGTCGGCTGTCATGACCACACACGCACACCAAGAACAAGCAAGACGCGCACATGCGACACACATGCCAGAACACGTGGAACAGCTCTGGGCCCGTTTCCAGTCACAAAACGAAACTAATTCGAGCCAGGGAAGCGGGCGTCGCGGAGTGGTGGAGACGGGCGAAGGGGTTGTGATCAAGAGAGAAGACCAGACTTGCGACAAAAGGGCAAGGAGTTGCGATAAAGAGAGGGGAGGATGCGGCGGGAGGGCGACCTTGAAAACCAAAACACGGGAAGGAGGCAGGTTGGGTAGCTTGCTTGAAAGGTCCGTCAAACTCGCACGTAAACAAAATTGACCCCGTATCTGCATGTAATCTGCAAATGTCATCGAAAGACGATCGTCTTGCGGGTGGAGTGAACAAGACATTTATTTGATGTTCTGCACAAGAAAATAAGTTAGTGGTATTCTGTAGGCGCTGCGTTAGAGTGCCTCGAGCGTGCAGCGGAGGCGAACGAGCGCATCAAGCCACGTCACACGTGAAACATGAGCGCCTTCTGGCAGTTTTCTTCAAAAACAAAGCGCGTGGCTCTGAGACATGTGTGCTCGCCCCTCTCAGAGGTGATAAGGTGTAGAACATAAGGAGACGGGTAGGTGCCACCACAGTCTCGTTTTAGCAAATCGTTGGAAACACTCGCCTTTCCGTGCAGGCGCTGCATGGTCAGCGCAGCGTGATAAGCGCTATGGTCTTTAAAATTACCTATGTATGCCTTTTCTAGTAAAAGACGCACATGCAGAATACAAACGCGTTGTCATGGTGCCCCAGAAATGCACAATAATTGCTCTTTAATTGACAAACACACAAGCTTGAACACTCAACCTTAAGCAACAATGGTGGGCGCTGCGGATGAGGTCGGCCGTTTCAAATACCCGATGCCGTCAAGAGTGGACAAACAGACAAATGTACACACAGACAGACCAAAATTTTTTGCCTCGAAGGTCCCCAAGAAAGACTATCGTCTTTAAAAGCAGTCAGGGCATGGAGGAAGGAAACAGCTTTCCATGGGTTAGGGAGAGCGGCTACTCGAGGGTCGCGGAGGCAGGGTCGGCGTTTAGGGCCGTTCGTCGCGCTTCCCGCACAGCCGCAATGCACGTGCCGGAACCCCTACCGCACACAAACGGGGGACAAATAAGCCAATTGGCGGCGCTGCGGAGGGTGAAAGAGCGTCGCCAATTGGCTTATTCGTCCCCCACTTGCATGCGGTAGGGGTCCCGGCACGTGTGTTGCGGCTGTGAGGGAAGCGCGTGGAACGGCCCTTATTAATAACAATGTATGGGCACCTCCCCGACGCCTGATCGGCGGTCGAAATTGCTTTCCTGGGAAGTCGACAGACCGCCGACTCCATTCGCTGTAACTGATCAGCGGCGCTCGGAGACATTCGTTGTAAGTGTGATTTTGTGCCATTGAACCAATGTATATTATCACGGTGACCAGATATTGTTCGTTTCAAGCGAAAGTTCGTTTTAAGTGCCGCCGTTATATGTGGGCTCGACTGTATACAAAAGTGGACTGGCAACATAGCAAGCCCATTGTGAGTGGTTTCTGTTTATTAATGTTGGTGGAAAATATGAGTTTCTCTCAATTTCACTAGATATTCTCTACAATTGTAAAGGCAGTTGTGCTGACACTTCCAATGTCTACCTTCACTAAAGAGTTGTTGATTGATTGACGATTGATATGTGGGGTATAACGTCCCAAAACCACCATATGATTATGAGAGCTAAAGAGTTGTTCACACAATCCATTGTTTGTCCTCATCTTTTGTGGCTTGAGATCAAGAATGACGTAAGAAAAAAAAAACTTGTTTACAGTCAACACCAGCCCACCTCTCCCGCTTGACGTTCGAGGGTCGAGAAGTCTCCCCCTGCAGCAGCCATTTCTTGAAGCGGTGCTGTTGGCGCCTGTGCACTCATCTTCTGCACTTCTCCAAGTTCATTTTTCAACTTTTCAATAGTCTGCCCATATTCGGCGTCTTTTTCTTCTAACTTTTTCTGGAAGATAAGCAAAGCAAATGTGTGACACAACTACGGTGCTAATGAAGATTGGAAGAAAATTGTGAATGACTATTCTACTGCAATGACTAGTCTCATTCACTATTAAACTCGCTAAATGGTCACACTTCTTTTTTTCTCTAATCGGGACGGGAATTTTCAGATGAAGCCATTGCACATCCCCCCCCCCCCCCAATTCAAAATACCGCCATTTTATCACATAGTTATCACACCCCCTAATGTTGTCGAAACACATTTTTTTTATTCTGAAAATCATACTTGATTGCACTTAGAATGTGATGCACAACAGCCATGATGTTAATCAGATCCCCAAGAGCAGAAGCATAGCCTCCAAGGTCGGTATTTAAACTTGATAGATAATGCCTATGACATGTTTCAGAACTTGGTTAGCAATAGTAAGGTATTTGACATCCGAGTTTCTTGCAGAGAGCTATCACACATAAGAGCTCTGTTGCCCTGGTGTAGGCTCATCATGATCTGAAGTGTTTCCCACAGTGTGATACTGCTCTAATTGACTTTAAAAGAAAGACAAGAGCGGCATTTTTGGATGACTGCTTTCGGAGGGGCCATAGCAGCCTCGCGCTGTGACAACTCTGCTAATACAGCAGGCCAGAAATATCCCTTCCATTATGTTGGCATGTACAGTCATAATGTAAGAAAAAACATGGGCTTATCTGCCTGGTGTGAGCCAATATTCTCAATGATCGTAGCAGCAGTAAACTAAGAAGTTATGCCACTGCAGATGCCTGAAAAATGCTTTGTCCTGCAGACCACAGGTTGCAGCACAAACATGGTGGCGTGGTGAGCCATTATACCATAGTGAGCCATTATAAAGCTCTTTCTTTTTTGAGAAAGAATGGGCTAATGGTCACATCATGATGCGCCGACGCAGCGAGGAGCAAGCAACATGCTGGCCGCGTGTCACAACTGTATTGTAGCGAAGCACATCTTGTTTTCCATAGGTGCACGTTTCAATTTATCATGGCAGCGTTTTCTCTTTTTTTCTTTTTCTCTTTTTTTTCTGTGGCAGCAGAGAGACCCGCCATTCCTGCATGTTTTAGACAAAAAATGAGACTAGGTATTGCGGGAAAACATAATTCTTGGAGCCGCAAGCTTTTTAGCCGGCACAGCAAATGATCAGCCCTCGTTACTCCAAATAATTGCAAGTTTCTTTGCCTTCCATCGTTTGTATCTTCTGTTCATTCGAAAATCAGCTTAATTCAAAGATCTCTCGTGGCCCCAGCGACTTTGAATTATTAGTAATAGTTATTTATTGATTACTTAATAAATACAATACCTGGTACTCTGCACTAAGCTTTTCATGCTGCAGGTCCAGCTGTTTTCTCAACTCCTTTGCCATGTCTTTGGCATTCTGCTTGACCTCATCCAACCTGCACAGAAATGGTAACAATTTTTTACTTTTACCAATATTAAAGTAATAAGCCCACAGACCTAATCAAAGGAAAGTTTAAACATAGAAAAAGTGGCACATCTAAGCACATGCTATTTATTCAAAACTAATTTGCATCTAAGCTATGCATTGCTGCTTGTCTGCCAATGAAAGCATTTTTCTTTAAACACATTCACCATGCATTACATCCATCCATTGATCAAATTTTGGGCTTGAGGGCATGCACCTGCACTTGACTGCAGTGTCCTGCTGTGTTGCAGGACCAGTTTAAACCTTTCAGGCCCAGTGATACCAACTGGAATCATCAATTTTGTAAGTCAGCAACCATCTGGTAAAAATAAAGGGGTTGTTTTTCCTCCTAAACTCATGCTTAACATTTCCTGTACATATTATGCTAACCTAGTACACAAAAGTCGGGTTACATGAAGAAATTACAGAAGCAGACACGCTGTTCCCGAAATACGCTAAGGCAGTTCTTTTTTCACTGAGAAGGCGGAGCAACTTGTTTCACGAGTTGGTTCATTCTTGCGGTAGCTTTTAGCGTGCTTTCTTTAGGCTTCCATCTCTCGTGTTTATTTTTCGCTAAAAGCTACCGTAAGGTGGAGCATTTATTATCATTTTGTGTCAAAAAATTTGAATTCTGTCTATTGACTATTTGCTATCATATCAAGATATTATTAAATAATTATTTGATCAATTAATTTGGCCTCTAATTACTTGACTGACAAAAGGTGAGCCCAAATTTTCATTTCATTTATTTTCTTTTTTTTTGGACTACCATTAAAATGTGCTCCTCAAAATTTGAAAACCACTCGTTCCCATTGAACAGAAATAATTTGGGCTTGCTGAACAAATTAATTTATAGCTCCCTTTCGAGCACTCACAAAAGGAGGAAACTGCAGAATAAGAAGACAGCTGACTGTTAATCAAAATAGGGCATGAATAAACATGAAAGTAAGCAAAACACTATGGACCATCCCTCCGAAGAAAATCCTGATTGGGTGCAAAGCAGCAGCGGTTCGCATGGCGTTGACCCGATTGAAACGGTGTTGACGTGGGTGCTGTTTACTCCAGTAAATGTTTGTTTGAAACGGAAAGACACAGGAGGTGGGACACGTTGACGCACTCGGCTTCCTTGGCTCGAGTCTTATCAATGTTACCAGCGCGCAGTCGGTATTCTCGAATGCGATCGGTGTTCTTCACTCACACCTCTTCAGTGTCGCTGGTCTTCCACTGCCGACGCTTGCATTCGGCTTCTCTGGCTCGCGCCTCCTCAGTGTTGACGTCGCCATTCGAGAACCCGATCGGCTTCGCTAACTTTTACAACGCTGGCAATAACCGGGAAAGGTACACACACACTAGCGGGAAGCATGCCGTGACAACGTCTTGCTCGTCGGCTTGATCGCGCTGTCCACATTGTACACGCAACGAGAATTTCGAGGCACGCGTGCAACGACCGCACGCGCCGGCTCACCGCTTGATTTTGCCGGCAGATGGAAAGAGGTGGCGCAGGTGAGATGATGCCCAAGTGAGGAGTGGGCTCAAGCGTTGCAAGCGGTGGAGTGAGTAAAGCGAGAGAGAGCCGACATGTGGCAAGCGCGCAGCAGGCGAAGCAGAGAGGTCACCACGCACTGCTAGGAGGGCGTGAGTTACTTGGTACCGTTCCAACAACTTCAGTGAGGGGAGCGGTGCAGACGGAGGGACAGCGTTACAAAGGCGAGTCGCCTCGCCACCGTGGTCTAGTGGCTACGGTACTCGGCTGCTGATCCGCAGGTCACGGGATCGAATCCCGGCTGCGGCAACTACATTTCCAATGGAGGGGGAAATGTAGGCCCGTGTGCTCCGATTTGGGTGCACGTTGAAGAACCCCAGGTCGTAGAAATTTCCGAAGCCCTCCACTATGGCGTCTCTCATAATCATATGGTGGTTTTGGGATGTTAAACCCCACATATCAATCAAATCAAACACAGGCGAGTCAAAGAGCTGCTTCACATCTAAAACGAAAACTGCCATACTCAAGACTGCAAATTGAGCACAAACAAGAGACTCTCAATAATACGCACTCGGGAGAACTCATGTGTCCTTTGAATTATTAGAAGTCTTCATAAATATTACTCAGGCCAACATAACAACTTGTGTTGTATAGTAAGACAGCTCCAAATGATTGTGAGTAAACGTGTGCATGTGTCACATAATATATACAGTCAAACCCACCTAAAATTACACCAGTTTGAACAGTATATCATTTATAACAATGAGATATTGCTGCACAGTCAACTTCCTGTATGTTTTCTGTGGTGAAATAACTCGCTTACAGCAATGCCTCATGCCACATTATCAATTAAATAATGAATTAAGGCTGGTGGGTGTCCCTGCCAAAAGTTAATAAAACATGAAATCTTTGAAAATAAAAAAAGAAAAAGAAAAATTCAAGCTGCTGAACATCTGCCCACAACCAAAATGTACTCCAGTGCGTGCTGAATTCGCAATATGCTTCACCGTACAGTTTGTGACATCGCAACAAAGCTGACTTTTGAAATCTGCTATGATGTGGAAGCATCGGTGGTGGCGTCTGTTAAAACATACAGTTCCAGTGAAAAGTTCAGACTTGCACATCCGAATTTTTAAACATGTTAGAAAAATTGGCACCTTTGTCATCTTTTTATAGATGTTTGTTGGAATATCCAATCCAATATCAGAGACCAACTTTGTAAGACATCTGGGTGCCACCATCTTGAGCTGTTAAACCAATGTTTTCTTGTTTTTGCTATATTGATATGTTAAGGCTATGAAACATCGTATGCATGCATCCAACTGTTTTCATGCGTATGCATCTACCATAACACTTAGTTTGCTTGCTGAAACACAAAGGTTAACAGACCAATATGGCGGTACTTGACCCCATCCATAAAACGGTCTAGTTTCTTCACAATAGCCTGCCATCCCCTTATTTTTTGTGTGAAACTTGTTTACAGAAATTATCAGTTATAAAAATGATATTTTTGTCACACTTGACCATTGCTATATGTGGGTTAAACTCTATTGGTATTCATTATGTAAAACTGCATTTCTAATTGATGATGACGATGATGATACATGGTGTTTCTTGGCGTAAGGGCCGTATGATAGCCAAGGAGCCGCAATATATCAGACAAAAGGTGTGGGCAATGGGTATGTTTATTGGCTGTATAGGGGCCTAAAAATCCTCGCGCTAAAGACGAGTAAAACATGAAGGTATTAAAACTATGAGAGTGACATAACATGTGTAGTGTGAAAATGAGCGGCTAACGGTTCTAATCATAAAGTTGTGGAGAGATGACGGAGCACGAATGTGTCTGCAACGTCCTTGTTTCTAAAGGCCACGAGACAGTTGCTTTGTAGTGTATGTATCTAGTTGATTGATTTCTGGGGTTTAACGTCCCAAAACCACTATATGATTATGAGAGACGCCCTAGTGAAGGGCTCCAGAAATTTTGACCTGGGGTTCTTTAACGTGCACCCAAATCTGAGTACACGGGCCTACAACATTTCCGCCTCCATCGGAAATGCAGCCGCCACAGCTGGGATTTGATTGTATGTACCTAGTGCAGCGACGACCTCTCTTCAGAAGTCGAGCTGCAGATTAGCAGGGTAGATCACATAAAGTTAAGGACATCTTTTAAAAACACAAGCAATGACTGATGTTTGAAAAGCGAATCCCTACCGATGAACATCGATGAATGAAGTGGCATTTGCTCTCAGTAGGGTGATTTAAAGTGCTTTTTTTCTTAAAGCCTGTAATTCCTAGCATTGTATTAAATTGTGGATAATGGTGAGTGGATCACCACACTTCTCGCACAAGGGTGCATCACCACCAGACAAAAAATACGAATGTGTACTGTGTGTGTGTGTCCTAATCTTAGCCTTGAAAGTTTTAAGTCTGTGTGACGTGACTTCGATACTGGCGGCCAGTTACCAAGATGTCGCTTGATAACACGTAGTTTGTTTTCTGTTTAGCCATCTCATGTGCTTTGCGAACGAGCTCTGAGGTGTCGTTTGAGGAAAGGTTTTAGGTCAAGTGCGGGAATGTCTATTGTAAAGGGTCGGAAGGAAGAAGTTGCTGATGGCATCCCACTGCTGCCACCAGTTGTTGCAAATGGGGGTCTACCCGGTCTCTTGTGGTAGCGTGGTGTAACCGGGTGGAGGAAACGAACGCTGACAAGAAGAGGATACAAAAACAAACAGGTTTATGGCATTATTTACACGTATTTACAGCAAAGAAGAGTTAGTGGTTTAACAAACCACGCTCGTGGTGGTTGAACCGTTACATGGTTCAGAGCGACGTCCAGCACTCTGCGGCGTCGTTTTAAGCCCTGTCGGGCTCCTCCTCTTTGAGTGGAACACCAATCACACACACACATCAGGTGAGGGGGACGAGCATGCACAGTCCACGTGAGCGTCTAATATTGAGTCGTGATCACTGCACTGCAAGGTGGCTCCAGCGGGGCTCTTCCTCGTCGTGTGTGCGCCGCTAGTCGAGAGGTACCAAGCTCCTGACAGCATACATCAAAGGGTCCACGGATTTGTTCGCTTAATTAGCGGGGCGATTTGCGGCGGCCGCCACAGTCTCTTCCAAGGAAGATGCTGTCTTTGTTGTCCTCTCTCGAGCGGTTAACGGCGTCGTGGCGACACGACGTCTCACCCTCGGGTTAGCAGGGACAATGCCTGGCGGGCATAGGCGGCGCGCCGGTCGGCTATGGAATTGAGGATTAAAAGAGCGCCGCTCCCCTGTCAGCTCTGGCGCCGGTCACAACAGCTTCCCCATCGCCAGATGAGTCGCCGAGGCAATCAGTCACCGCTGCTGCTCGAAGGGACGACGAAAGGGTCCGTAGTTGAAAGTCAGGAACTCGCCTTTGCTTGCCACATAGTCTGGGTAATTGCCGAAATCTTCGACAGCGTCTGGCAGACTGGGCGCCGATGGGATTGAGAGGCTCCCCAGTAGACCGGCTTACGCACAATGGCGTCTGCCCAGACGAATCGCCGGGCCAAACGTAACATTATACATGTATTGGCAGTGTTTTTGTGGACGGACCCAGTTGGTCGGCCAACACATTACTTTAGATCTCGTGATACCCTGGCGCCCAGCATACTATGACATGTTGTTTGAGTGCATAGACTGTGCATAATAATGAGTAAAGCGAAACAAGAATGGGGGTTTTTGTGTTTTTTGAAAGTTTTCGGAGTTTTTACCACAATTAGTGAATCTGTGTGAACTACTGCCTTTGGTACTTTTGATTGCTTGATGTGTTACAGCAGCAAGTACTGCATAAGCGTCTGCGGTAAAAATGCTTTAATCAGAATGTTAGTAAGCTGGCTTCTGGAAAAGATGGGCCAACAGCTGCGTATGATACAGAACTGTTAGACTTTGAGGCATCTGTAAAAGTCAGGACAATTGTATTTGTGTTGAAGCTCCAGGAAGTACGTGCAGATGTGTGCTACAGGTTCGTGTTTTGTAACTTCCACGAAAGACATATCACATTCTATGAGCTGCCATTGCCACGGTGGCAGAAGCGCGCCAAAAGCCATCAGACACTGATCAAGTGGCACTCCCGTTTCCTCAGCGAGGCTACTCACACGAAGCGAGAAGGGCTGTCGAACTGAAGGACGGTTATCAAATAGTGTGGAACTGGATAAGTGGGCTGCCGAACTGAAGGACGTTTATCAAATAGTGTGGAACTGAATAAGTCATTGATTGTGGAGCGTGAGGAGTGCTTTTTATCACCATTCACCTTGAGGTAATACACAATGAACTTGTAAGTTCTCTACAGCTGCAGTGACCACTCGTTGGACTCTAGGTACAGGCGTTCTACGGGACTAGCACAAAAAGCATCCATAGAATGACGGATGCCCAAATGATGAACCAGACAAGCATTTTTAAAGCACTTGTTGTCGCTGTCTGGTAAATTATTGCCCCGTAATCTAGGCGCATGTGTATAAGACTTTTATAAAGATTTATCAGGTGATGATGATGTTTGAAGTTTTGTGGCGCAAGGGCCATTTCACGGCCAAAGAGCGCCAGTTCATGTTACTAAGAATATGGACAATGATTGTGATAAGCGGCTGTATAAAGGCCATAAAATTCCTCGCGGTAAGGCGGGTAAAACATACAAGTAATAAAATCATGACCATGCCGTGAAAGGTGTGTGTGGTGAGGATAGATGACAAGAGTTGGTGATTATAAAAAACGATGGTGGATATGAATGGCATTAGCACAAGTGCCTCACTCGTTCATACCCTTGCGTCCAAGGGCCGTGAGGCAAGTGCTTTCTTGTGTAACCGCCGCAGCAAAAACCTCTCTAGAGAGGTCGTGCTACGGAATGCCCGGGTGTATGATATGAAAATTATTAATTTCTTTTAAAAACGCTAACAATGATTTATGACTAAAAAGCGGTTCCCTACCAACGAACATTGCAGGGTGTAAAGGTATATGTTGTCGGTAGGGTAATGTAAAATGTTGTTTTCTTATAGTTTCTAAGTGTTTACACTGGATTAACATGTGAAGGACGGTTAATGGTTCACCACATCTGTCACAGAATGGTGGATCGCCACCAGACAAAAGATATGTGTGTGTCGTGTATGTGTGTCCTATCCTGAGTCTCGTTAGTATTACCTCTGTATGACGCGATTTCGATACAGGCAGCCAATGACCAAGGTGTGGCTTAATAACGTGTAGTTTGTTTTGTGTGTGTGTATCCCACTTGCTCTGCCAGTAGTCCCGGAGGTTTCATTTGAGAGACGGCTTAAGATGAAGGGCCGGGATTGATATGGATGTAATGGCGGTGCTCTCATGGACGGATGCAGCGAGCTGATCCGCCCTCACGTTGCCTTGAATCTCACGGTGCCCTGGCACCCAGCACACTTCAACATGTTGTTTGAGTGTGTAGAGTGTGCATAAAATGGAGTAAAGTGAGACAAGGACTGGGTTTTTTTGTTTTTTAAGACTGTGCAGAGCCGTTACTACACTGAGGGAGTCTGTATAAATTACTGCTTTTTGTATTTGTAATTGTTTGATGTGTTTAGCTGCCACAAGTATCGCGTAAGCTTCCGCTGTGAAGATACTTGTGCGTGGATGTAGAGGGCCAGCATCCGAAAAGGATGGGCCGACAGCAGCGTAGGACACAGAGGAGTTAGTCTTGGAGGCATCTGTGAAGAACTCAGGACGTGTGTATTTGTGTTGAAGTTCCAAAAAGTATGTTCGGATATGGGCAATAGGTGCATGTTTTGTAACTTCTAGGAAAGACACATCGCAGTCTATAGTCTGCCACTGCCACGGTGGCGGGTATGCTACAGGAACCATTAAACTGTGTTCAAGCGACACTGCAGTTTCTTCAGCTAGACACTTCAGGCGAACTGAGAAGGGCTGCCTCATCGAAGGCCTGTTTTCAAACAGAGTTGAGCTCGACAAATCATTAATTGTAGAGTATGAGGGGTGCTCCTTGTCTGCTTTCACCTTAAGGAAGTAAACAAAGGACATGTAGGTTCTTTGCAGATGAAGCGACCACTCATTTGACTCAACGTAAAGGCTTTCTACGGGGCTGGTGCGAAAAGCACCCGTAGAAAGGCGGATGCCCAAATGGTGCACGGGGTCCAGCATCTTCAAGGCACTTTGAGTAGCAGACTGATAGACAACGGCCCCATAATCTAAGCGGGTGCGAATGAGGCTTCTATAGAGGTTCATGAGGCATTGCCTATCACTACCCCAAGTAGTACGTGACAACACTTTTAAAACATTCATGGCTTTTAAACATTTTGTTTTTAGATACTTGATGTACGGCACGAAGGTCAACTTGTTGTCCAAGATTAGGCCTAAGAATTTATGCTCGGCTTTGACGGACAGACGTTGCCCGTTCAGTCGAATGTCAGGTTCCGAGTGCATGCCTCTCTTTCGAGAGAACAAAACACACGTGCTTTTTTGTGGGTTCAGTCGGAATCCGTTTTCCTCTGCCCATTTGGAGAGCTTGTTTAAACCTAACTGAACCTGCCGCTCACACAATGCCAGATTGCAAGACCTAAAGCCAAGCTGGACGTCATCGACATATGTGCAATAAAACATATTGCGAGGGATGGTCAGGCGCAAGGAATTCATTTTTATGAGAAAAAGTGTGCAGCTAAGTACACCACCTTGTGGCACGCCTGTTTCCTGAACAAATGTTTGGGAAAGAACCGTGCCCACTCGGACACGGAATGTCCGGTTTGACAGGTAACTTTTGATTATGTGAAACATTCTTCCGCGCACGCCAAGGTGGGAAAGGTCTCTTAGAATTCCGAAACGCCATGTTGTATCATAAGCCTTTTCGATATCGAGGAACACAGAGAGAAAATATTGTTTATGGACGAAGGCGTCTCTGATCTGTGCCTCGATACGAACAAGGTGGTCTGTGGTGGATCTACCTTCTCGAAACCCACACTGAAATGGGTCGAGCAAATTATTTGTTTCAAGGAAATGTACAAGTCGGCAGTTTATCATTTTTTCGAAGACTTTGCACAAGCAGCTTGTAAGTGCTATAGGCCTATAACTCGAGGGTAAAGAAGGGTCTTTGCCCTCTTTCAAAATGGGAATAATAATAGCCTCTTTCCAGGAGGTAGGGATAGCGCCAGAAAACCAGATAGCATTGTACAGACAAAGTAAGGTTTTTCGTGTTTCGATTAGTAGGTTTTTTAACATTTCATACACCACACGGTCAGAACCTGGGGCAGAGGTA
This sequence comes from Rhipicephalus microplus, assembly GCF_043290135.1. NCBI lineage: Eukaryota > Metazoa > Arthropoda > Arachnida > Ixodida > Ixodidae > Rhipicephalus > Rhipicephalus microplus. The sequence goes on from NC_134710.1 coordinate 317,736,551, forward strand.
CTGCAGGAGTTTAGAGACATTTGCAGCTCAGCTAGACTAAAAGCTTGGTTATATGCCTCGGATCTAGTGCATTTGTGTTCAAGTTTCTGCTTTTCTATTCTTGTTCTGTATTTTTGGAAAGTGTCAGTATAGTGGGATGAGCTGGACACCTGTTCGAAGTGTGCACCGAGGAAGTTTGCCTGATCTTCCAAGGTATCACCCCGAGTGTCCACGAGTGGAAGTGTGTGTACTTGTTTTCCTGCTATCCTACCGACCATGTTCCAGACTTTAGCCTCGTGTGTGTATGAATTGATCCCTGACAAAAACTTCTGCCAGCTTTCTCTTCTGGCCTGCCGACGCGTTCTCCTGGCTTGAGACTTTATTTTCTTGAAGGTGTCAAGATTTTCGGCTGTCGGTGAGTTCCGAAGCAGCCTCCAAGCTCTGTTTTGCTGTTTGCGCGCGTTTCGGCATTCAGAGTTCCACCATGGCACACGCCGTTTTCCTGGGTGCCCATTTGTTTGTGGGATGCATTTTGTTGCAGCATCAATCAAAAAAGCTGTGAAGTAGTCGACAGCAACATCAATGCTTAAAGTACATATGTCACTCCAATCTGTACGAGCGATGGTATGAAACCGTTCCCAGTCGACTCTGTTTATGAGCCATTTGGGAACACGGGGTGTACACTCAGTTGCTGTAGTTGTGCTCAAAAGTACAAGAAAGTGGTCACTTCCGTACAGATTACTGACGACTTTCCACTGGAGTAGAGGCACAAGAGATGGAGACACTATGCTTAGGTCTATGGAGGAGTAGGTGTTATGTGCGAGATTATAATAGGTTGGTTCTTTTCTATTTAGGAGACATGCGTTCGACGAGAGAAGGAATTGTTCAATCAGTCGACCTCGCGCGTCGCAACGAGAGTCTCCCCATAGCCTGCTATGCGCATTGAAGTCTCCAAGGAGAACATAAGGCTCCGGAAGTTCATCAATTAAAGAGTGTAAATCACGTTTTTGCAGCTGATAGCTAGGAGGGATGTAAATAGTGCAGATTGTGATTAGTTTATCAAAAAGAACCGCTCGAACAGCCACTGCCTCAAGGGATGTTTGGAGTTGTAAGTGTGTGCATGAAATTCCTTGATTCACTATGATGGCAACACCTCCGGATGATGTCATGGCATCATCACGGTCCTTTCGAAAAATAACTTATTTGCGAAGAAAATTTGTGTGTTTTGAATTAAGGTGTGTTTCTTGTACACACAGCACTTTTGGTGAGTGTTCGTGTAGGAGTTCTTGGATGTCGTCAAGGTTTCTGAGAAGGCCCCTGACGTTCCATTGTATAATTTGAGTGTTCATGGTGAGTGTAAAATAATGCTGTGTGTACGAAAAGCGAGTGGCTGTTTAGACGGGGAGTTTGAGTTCACTTAACAGGGCCGTCACCAGGCCCTGTTATTTGCTTTTTTGTTTTCTTGGCGCGCTCCAAGGAGCCACGCCGCTCTTTCGGCACCAAGGGTGCCGACGTATCCATTGCCTCCTCGGAGGCACTGGATGCCCGCACGTGCGGGCTGTTAGTTTGGATTTTGGGCCTCGCCTGGTGAGGGGAGGCCTTGAGACCCGAAGACTCTGGAGTCTCCGGTCTCTGTTTGGGAGTAGGCGGTGTAGCCTGGGCTACAGCCGCCTTGGGGGCAGGTGCCACAGCCGACGGCTCGCTCTGCGCAGGCCGTAGGGGTGGCGAGGGCTGGTGCGGCGTTGCCCCCTGACGCGCCGCATCAGCATATGTTGCGCCGTAAAATGGCGACACTCTTCGTCTTGCTTCTTTAAATGTGATGTTTTCTTTGACTTTAAGAGTAATTATTTCTTTTTCTTTCTTCCAGTTAGGACACGAACGCGAATACGCGGCGTGTTCCCCGTCACAATTCACGCAGTGAGGCGTAGTAACACAGTTATCAGATGGGTGGCCGTGGCTACCACATCTTGCACAAGTTTCCTGACCCCGGCAGTTCTGCGAGCCATGACCAAATCGTTGACATTTATAACACCGTCTTGGATTGGGAATGTTGGGACGGACAGAGAGTTTGATGTATCCTGTGTCTATAGATGAAGGCAGTGTGCTAGATGCGAAGGTGAGTATTAAATGTTTGGTAGGTATTTCTTTGTTGTCGCGTCTGATGACGATTCGTTTCACATCTGTGACATTTTGCTCTTTCCACCCTTCAAGCAGTTCCTGTTCAGACATTTCAAGAAGGTCTGCTTCTGAAACAACTCCGCGTGAGGTGTTCATTGATCTATGAGGTGAAATAGATACTGGGATATTACCAAATGCTACGAGACTGCCAAGTTTTTCATAGTGGTGTTTTTCAGGCAGCTCAAGGAGAAGGTCTCCGCTAGCCATCTTTGTAACCTTGTATCCTGGGCCAAAGACCTCTGTCAGGGATTTAGCAACAAGAAATGGAGATATTGCTCTGGCTTGTTTTGTTGGGTTTTCACTGTGCACAACATGGAATTTGGGAAAGCATTGTCTGGGTTGGCTGAAAATTGATATGTCATCGGTGCGTCCCCTCTTAGGCGGGAGACGATCTAGGAGACGGGGAAATGCAGGTGTTCCCATAGTAGTGTACTTTTTGTTCGGAAGCAATGGCGACCACCCACCATGGAGTCCAACCAGGGGACGCTGAAGCACTTAATAGCATAAGGCTGCAGACGCCAGCCGTACATTGCCACTATAACCAAATATAACTACTCAAGGTTGAGTAATTACACAAGGTTAACCCTTGCCGCCATGAAAAATCGGAAGTAAATGGAAGAGAGAAGAAGACAGGACAGATTTAAAGACGAGAAAAGACTAAGATGTAGGAAGAGAGAGATAGGAAAAGGCGACTGCCGATTTCCCCTGGGTGGGTCAGCCCAGGGGTGCCGTCTACGTGAAGCCGGGGCCAAAGAGGTGTGTTGCCTCTGCCGGGGGGCCTTAAAGGTCCAATCACCCAGCTTTGGCTCAACCCCCAGGATCCCCTTTTCCCCGGACACGGCAAAGCCACGCACGGCTAGGCGTGGGAGGGAGTCAAAACTCCCCCGTTAGCTCGGGTCCGTGGTGTCGCTACACACCAAACGCCTGCTTGCAGAGGCGCCCCTGCGGGGAAGATTTATCAGGTATTTTCTATCACTGCCCCATGATGTTCGCGACAAAACCTTCAGTATATTCATAGCTTTCAGGCACTTGTTTTTGAGCTTTTTCATGTGAGGTACGAATGTTAATTTCATGTCTAAAATTATGCCTAAAAATTTGTGTTCACTTTCCACAGCCAATCGCTGTCCGTGCAAGTGAATGATCGGATCGGGGTGCAGACCTCTCTTTCTTGTAAATAAAATGCAGGTACTTTTCTGCGGGTTAAGGGTGAACCCATTCTCGTCTGCCCAATTGGTAACTTTATTCAAACCAAGTTGAAGCTGTTGCTTGGACAATGTGAGATTGCAGGATTTAAAACCGATCTGCACGTCGTGAACATATGTACAATAAAACATATTGCGTGGAATGTAGGAATGCAAGGTATTAATTTTTATAACAAAAAGTGTGCAGCTCAACCACCACCTTGCGGCACTCTAGTCTCCTGGACAAATGTTCACGACAAAACATTTCCCACCAGGACACGAAAAGTACGGTTGGATAAATAGCTTTCGATTATGATCAGCATGTTACCTCAGACACCTAAATGTGAGAAGTCTCGCAGTATGCCAAAGCGCCATGTGGTGTCATATGCCTTTTCCATATCTAAGAATACTGAAAGAAAAACGTGTTTATGAACAAAAGCATCGCGTATTTATGCTTCGATACGTAACAGATCGTCAGTGGTGGATCTACCCATGCGAAATGCACACACAGCAGGTTGTTGTTTCCAGGAAATGTAGTGTGGTTAATCATCTCCTCAAAAAGCTTACACAAACAACTTATTAGTGCGATCAGCCTGTAACTCGCAAAAGAAGACGGATCCTTGCAGTGTTTTAAAATTGGAATTACAATGGCCTCTTTTCAAGAAGCAGGAATCTCACTGGAAGACCATATGGCTATTATACCGGGAGAGTAAAGTTTTCCGAGTTTTGGAAGGCAAGTTTTTCAACATATCGTGAACCACGCGATCAGAACCAGAGGCCGAATCAGTGCAGCAGCCCAGCCATGCATGTACCTCAGCCAAGCTAAAAGGCTGGCTGCAAGCCTCATATTTTGTGCATTTGCATTCGAGTTTCTGCTTTTCAATTCTTGTTTTGTATCTTTGGAAGGCTTCACTGTAGAGTGACCAGCTAGAGACCTGTTCGAAATGAGCACCGAGGAAGTTCGCTTGGTCATCAAGAGTGTTTACGAGAAGGAGTGAGCGTACTTGTCTTCCTGCTAACCTACTAACCATGTTCCAGACTTCAGCCTCCTAATGTATATGAATCGATGCCTGATAAAAACTTGTGCCAACTTTCCCGTCTGGCCTGTCGGCGCGTTCTTCTGCCTTGGGACTTAATGTTTTTTAGAATTAGTAAGATTTTCCGTTGTGGGTGAGTCCTGAAGCAGCTTCCATGCTTTATTTCGCTTTGTACGTGCATTTTGACATTAACTGTTCCACCAAGGTATGCGTCGCTTAGCAGATTGTCCAGTTTGGGGGATACACTTTGTTGCAGCATCAATAAAAAGAGCTGCAAAGAAGTCTACAGCGGCATCTATGCTCAATCCACACATAATATCGACCAATTTAAGCGAATAGCTAGTCGGAACCGTTCCCAGTCGGCCTTGTCTGTTTGCCATCTCGGAACTTGTGGAAGACCTTTGTCTATCGATGTGCTCAGTATCATTGGAAAGTAGTCACTTTCGAAAGGATTGTTAATCACTTTCCATTAGAGCAGGTGTAAAAGCGATGGAGACTTAATGCTGAAATCTATTGATGAATAGGTTTTGTTGGCAAGCCTTAAGTATGTTGGCTCTTTGCTAAACAGACACGCACCAGAAGAAAATAGAAACTGTTCGATAAGGCGACCTCGTGCATATAGGCGAGGATCACCCCATAGATCATTGTGTGCATTCAGGTTCCCAAGGACCAGACAAGGTTCTGGCAGTTCGTCTATTAAAGAGCGGAATTCATGTTTTTCGAGATGGTGGTGTGAAAGTATATAGAGAACAGATGGTGACAAGTTTATTGAAAAGAAAAGCTCCAACAGCCACTGCCTCAAAGGACGTTTGGAGTGGTAAGTGTGTATATGCTACTCCTTGGTTAACTATAATGGCCGCGCCACCGGATGACTTGATCGTATCATTGTGGTTCTTTCTGAATATTAGATAACGACGTAGAAAATTGGTGTTGTAGGACTTTAGGTCTGTCTCTTGTACACACAGCACTTTCGATGAATGTTTGTGTAGGAGTTGTTGGACCTCACCGAGGTTTCTAAAAAGTCCTCCGACGTTCCACTGTATGATTTGTGTATTCACATTGGGTGTAAATTAGTGCTGTGTGTACGAAAAGAGCTAGTGACTTAAGTCCGGGAGCCCTTGTTGGGCCCCGTGATGAGGGTTTTTGACTTTTTGGCCTGCTCTTACAAGCTGTGCCTATCCTTCGGCGTCTGGGACACCGATGGACTTGCAGTTGTGTCTATCACTTCGGACGAAGTGCTGGATGTCCACTCACGGTTGACGCGTATGGCAGCGAGAGGTTTAGAGCTTTCTGTCAGAACAGCTGTGGCTGTGAATCCAGGGGCCTGCGAGCCTTTTGGCTGCAGAGCAGACCTGCTGCTGCTTCTGAAGGGGCGGATGGCGCTACCGGCTCTGCGCTACCGGATGGCGCTACCAGCTCTGCGGACTTTGGTGGTACTGTCCCCTTGCATACCATTTCCGCGAACGATACACCCTACGCAATAGAGAGACGTTTGCGCGCCTCCCTAAAGGAGATGTTTTCGTTGATCTTGAGGGCGATTATTTCCTTTTCGTGTTTTCATGCAGGACAAGCGCGGGAATACGCTGGATGCCCACCATTGCAGTTTGTGCAGTGGGGAGTTTTCACACAGTTGTATGATATGAAGCGTGGTCATTTGAGCTACACTTGGCACAGGTTTGACGGCCACTGCAGCTCTGAGAGCCATTGCCGAAATGCTGGGAGTTAAAGCAACACCGTGGATTCAGGATGTATGGTCGTACCATTAGCTTTAGGTAGCCTGTTTCAAGATATTCAGTTAGGGTGCTTGTGGAGAATGTTACAATCAAGTTTTTTGTGGGTATTTATTTGTGTCACGTCGTAGTTCGATTCGCTGCACATAAGGCACATGATGTTCATTTCAGCCCTCAAGGAGCTCGTTTCCAGTCAAATTAAGAAGGTCTTGGTCAGACGCTAGACCTTGGGAGCTGCTCAGAGATCGATGTGGTGTTATTAAGACAGGGGTGCTTCGAAACGAGACAAGTTTTGAGAGGTTTTCATACTGGTTCTTGCTTTGCACTCCAAGGAGCAGGTCCCCACTAGCCATACGAGTAGCCTTATAACCTTGCCCGAGTGTATTTGTGAGGGTTTTTGACACAATAAAAGAGAGATCGTGGATGACGTAGAATCAGATTCAGAAAAAAGTTTAAACTCTCATTGGTGCATCTCCTCTTTGTGAGGGGATGATCATTCAGTTGAGGAAATGAACTGGAGGCCATAAGGCATAAATATTTTTGGCAGCCTTGCCAGCTGCCCACCACGGAGCCCAACATGGGAGCACAACAGTACTTATTCGATAATACACGCCAACGCCAGCTCTAAACAGCCACTATAGCCAAATATAATGTGCCCAAGAGAGGGCACACACACAAGGTTAAACCTCACCGCCAGAAAAAAATCGAAGTAAGCAGAAGGTAGAAGATGACAGGACAGATAAAAAGTGAGAAAAGACGAAGATGTAGGGAGAGAGAGATAGCAAAAAGCGACTGCCGATTTTCCCTGGGTGGGTCCGCCCAGGGGTGCCGTCTACGTGAAGCTGGGGCCAAAGGCGTGTGTTGCCTCTGCCGGAGGGAGGGGCCTTAGAGGTTCGATCAGCCGGCATCAGCTTAACACCCAGGATCCCCTTTTCCCCGGACATGGCTAGGTGTAAGAAGGAGTCCAATCCCCCCCCCCCCCCCCCCTTGTTAGCTCTGGTCGGAGGTGTCGCTAACACCTAACACCTGCTTACACAAACCCCCCTGCAGGCTGCGTTTCTTATTAAGGAGCAAAATATGCTGCATCTCGTGACACCAGTAGCCCCATCTGAATCTTGGAACACATTTCTGCACGGCAGCAGTATACTGAGGCAAAAGTGACTAAGCAACAACACAAGGCACGCGATAGACCAAGGCTAAGTAATATTTTTTTTTCTCCCCTCAGTCAACAAGCCATTGTAGGCTGACAAATGGATGGCTTTACTTGTGATTGTTAGTGGTATAAAAAATCCAAATGCTCAGCCAGAAGCAACAAAGGCAGCAGGTATTTTAAGGCATGTACAGGCAAAAACTGTGAATTCCCCAAATTTATGCAACGGAGAAGTTTTAATTAGATGCCTTTAAAATTTAAAATGCATAGGTCCAACCAAAAACAAAAAAAAATTTTCTGAATTAATCAGAGTCTGAATTATCATGAGTGCTATATTAAGAGGTACCATACAAAGATGGGAATAGTCTGTTTCTGTTGCAGTAAAGATGCTTAGTGAGATTATATTAGGCAAACAATGCTGTCAAGCGATTTCTGCATTCCATTTGCTAAAATGTTCCATACTTGTTCACACAACGATGTGATGTGTTTTACTGATGTGGCTTAGAAGGATCTTTTCAAAATAAAGCTGCATGAAGTGCATTGGGTTGCAGAGAACAAAAAAGTGGAACTGAAAATGGTTCCACGTAATGAGGAAGAAAATGTGGTTGCCGTTTAAGATGCATGGGCTGCAGGCTGTTTAGGCTCAAGGCAATCGGGTTCTGGACCCAAGCCAACTAATAGGGTCGTAGATCCAGCATTGATCACCTTACCTATCGCAGCAGACACGTGCAGACATGCAAGTGACTCAACTGTGTGATAAACTTTTACTATCTAAGACTGAATTTTGTAGGGTAGATTTTTCAGATAATCTTTTCGTACAATCACAGTTTCCATCCTATTCATCGTTATTTGTCTCTACTTTGCTTCTAGTTTGCTAATGTCACAAATAGTGACATATACGTACAGGAAGCCCAATGCAAGACTGTGTCAAATGATTCACCTTCAGCAAGTGTCTCCCTTTCATTAAACAACCCGATCTGGCGATACCCCCATTTCAGTAACCAAGAACATGTGCACTCCTGTACCAATTCTGCACTTTCATTTTGTTCAATATTATTATTTCTGTTGTAAAAACTGACCTCATTTGAAAATTTTTTGCAGAAATGTCGAGGAGGGATTCGACATGTTTTCATAGTTTGCTGACAGCTAAACCTTTAAAGAGCATGCCAATGTTATCCTGCATAGCACACAAGCTAGGTGTCCCCTATGTAGGGAGAATCAACTCCTCACCCTCAATAATGGGGAATCAACCAATGTATTGATGTCCCACAGTGCATATGCCAGTACGAACATTTTCATACCGTTAGCATCTTGTATAAGTATCTCAAATGCTTATCATCACAGTACCTTCTACGTGTATCATGACACAATCGCGAGGTATCTTTGCACAGCCCTGCTTTATACGTGCCAGGAATGTGCAAAGTAAGACAAAAAAGAAAGACGGGAGGCTTCAACTGACCGGTTCCTCCACTCTTTCTTCTGTTCCAAGAGAACATGCTGATGCTTCTGTGCCATGACTTCGCAGTCGTCCCGAGCAGTCTTTGTTGCATCTCGTTCCATTTGAAGTTGCTTTTCCAGGTAATCAATCTGTCGCTTCATGTTTTCGATGACAATTTCAGATTCTACATCGCTTGTCTCAGATGTGTTCGCACCAGCTGCATTTTGTTTTTGCTGCTTGAGTACGGAGTGGGCACGAACCTGCAATGTTGCCGTCATAGTGTCCCGGTGTAAATCCTTCAGACATCTATTTAATGATCCAGCTTGCCTAGCAACCAACAAGGGACTGCCCAAAAGATTCAAAACAAAACACTGAGAGAACAGGCTATCCTAGTAAACAACAATCTGATAAACAAAACTGCTGCTTAAATGAAACAACTACCTCTGGTGTGATTGGTTTCATACTTGTAAGCTGCACCCCTGCTCATCTCTCAGTAAACGAAACTCCTGTTAAATGGAACATATTTTCCTGGTCACTTCAGGTTTCGTTTAAGAAACAAGAGACTAGTGTATTAGAATTTTGCACTCTACCTAGACAAGATAGGCATGGCCTCGGCACATCATTGTAATGCGACTACCGAGTCCTATTTTAGCTTGATGAAAGGCAAAATTTGTCTTTAAAATGCAAAGCATTTTGTAGTGAATCAAAGGCACTTTAGTGTTTCTGTCACTATCTCACTGCTTACACAGGGGTGCAACAGCCGAAATGCAATTTGGAGCAATTTTTGGAGCAGCAAAATGTTACTTCTGGAGCACTAAAATCCAGAGTTAGAGCAAGTTACGGGGAGAAAGACATGCATTTTTTTTTATCACGAAATATCAAATTAAGAGCAGCATAAAAAAAGCTTACATTTGGAAAAAAATAAAAATATATGCATAAACAATTCGACATCACCTGAATAATGCAGTGTGAAAATGAGTACTGCTATTGCAATGAAAGTAGTATTTTGAGCCACCCCACTGACCAAACAATGATAAAGTCTATATTAGCATTTGCAGTGATAGCGCCGAGGTCTTCCGATTTGGAGCAATTTTTGGAGCAGCGAAATTTTCATTTTGGAGCCTTTTGGAGCAGCAAAAGTTTCCCTTTTGGAGCAATCTGGAGCAACTTCACATCCAGGAGGAGCAGCGAGTTCCATTGACATTCAAGGGCATGAAAAATTATTTTGGGGCTCATGTCTCATGTGGAGAGCTAGAAATCTTTCCATTCATTTCATATCTTATGAAGCCAGTCATCTAAGGAGCACTCCCTATTTTAGTTAATAATGCAAGAATAATGGCATCATTATGTTGGCCATTCTGAAAAACTTGTCCAGTGATTATTTTTGTAGCAAATAAACAGAATACTGGCTGAATAAAAGTGTACTTCATGAAACAACAATCTATACATCTAGGTAGTTATCAGTATATACGGTAGACAAATGCTGTGACGTACAACACTAGAGACACACACAGTCGCAACTGCATTTCCCTTAGACGACTTCAAGGATATAGAAAGGTTCTTTTTCTTCACAACCGATTACACTGCTAGGCTTAACATGAAGTCATTTAGCCAGTCTCATAAAGCCAACCTCCTCCGGCACTCATCTCTTTGTGGTGAAACTACACGATTTAAAAACTTCGTTTTCCATTTGCAGCGATGTTTTTATGATGCTAAGTACATTTATGTCTATACTACAAAATTCCCCTTGTAGAGTTCCAGAAAGCAGTGCATAAAGAAAAAAGAACCCCACGGGTTCCTCAAGCATATGCCCAAGACGACTACAAGACGACAGCCATTTTCTTTTTATTGCGATAACAATTACAAAAACATTCTCGACCAGTCTTTGCCATCACCAGGGGCATAGGTAAATTTTTTTATTTTTGAGGGGAGAGAGTGCACCTTGATCTGAAGGGGGAGCATGTAAATGATAATGTTGAGCCATAGACAACATGCCATGTGATGGCAAAAAAACACTTCGGAAGGAGAGGCCCATTCCCAATGTGCCCCCCCCCCCCTCCCCGGCTATGCCACTGGCTGTCGCCGTGATGTTTTGTCCAATCAATAACCCAATCAATAACAATCCCAATCAATAACATCCCCCCCATGCATCGTGTGTTTTATAAGCGGGCAAAAGCTCGCGACTAGGGGTGACAAACACAGATAAAGCAGAGTAAAAAAGCCACAGTTTCTCCGGGAGAGCAAAGCAATGAATGCAATAGCAACAACTAGCAATGTAACGTTGAGAACGGCAAGCAGATCGAAACGCACAGTGCACTGCTCATGCACAAATGATGCACAAACAAAATATACAGTGGAACCACGATTATACAACTTTTAGGGGACCACGCAAAACCGTCGTATAATCGAAAAACTGAGATTATACACCGCGACACTCAGCCTTGCCCGCAAAACGGGTACAGACTGCCTTGATAAGCCCACAGCACGACCTTCTGCCTCTGAAATGAGGGTAGATTAAATTATTATTGCCAGTGATAACTAATGGCAGCAATAATTAGTTGAAGGAGGTCCAAGTGAATTTTTATTTTTAGCCTTAAAAACAATCAAATCCAACGCACATCTTTCTACCGATAAACAGTCAGAAAATTGCCTGCGCAGAAAAACGAAACCACGTTGCCGTGAGCCTCCCGTCAGATGAGTCAGACGCAGTGTAATCGCTATCGTATAATGGTAACAGACAATAAGTTTATGCACAATGCATTCATGCGCGACTGAGCTGTGTGCATTGTAATTTGTTGCCTCGTGAAGTGCAACTATTGGTGTCGCACTGTTGTTATAAATGTTGACGTCAAGTGAAAATAATTTTGCACAGCGAAAGCAGCTGTGTCGTGCCCTTATGCATGTGCAAACCAGTGACTGCAAGTGTGACAGAGCCAGGAGACCAGCTTTATGTCGACCAGGAAATGTTTCCACAGACCGAAAATGTTAAAATATCAGCTTTTTGGTCAGCTGAACCTACTCTATGTAGATAGAACTTGACTAGGTAATGAACTTGGGTACGTATGCACGTGATTGAGGCGTGGGTAGAAGTGCATGAACTTCCGGGAAAATAAATTTTCCATTCGATGAGGATGACTACTTTTCCTGCTCTTCTCCTTGGGGTATGCATGTTCATATTTTGCACTCGTGACTATTTCGTCAACATGTGATTTGAGTAACGGTGGCTTTTTTTTTCCAACAGAATCTGAAAGTCGTCGTAAGATGCGGGGTCTGCATAAAACTGCGTAGTTTAACCAAGGTTTTTAATAAATTGTTTCCATAGGGATTTCCCCGGGACCAAACCGATTCGTCGTATAATGCAGGTGACCGCAAAACCGGGGGATGTACAGTCAAATCTCGATAATTCGAACTCGAAGGGGCCCGAAAATTTGTTTGAATCAAAAGTTTGAATCAATGAAAGCTAAATGAACGGAGGGCTCACCATGGAGTGGCGCATGTGCACAGAGCTAACACACGAGGGGGAAGCTTCAGAAGATTTACATTCATTTTTTTTTCTTTGATTTATTTTTAGAAAACAGCTTTCTTTTTTTCCCTCTCTCTCTGTCTTCGCACGCGGCGTTCAAGGGAGAAGGGTCTTCACGTGGCAGGGACAAAAAAGGAATAAGCGTGGAGCAGGCGCATCGCAGATCGGCATTTGAGAAAGAGCAAACATTTCACCGCAGCCTTTTCTTTCCTTCTCCTTCGCCCTCAGCGTTGAAGTGTCAAAGGTGTCGCCGCAGTAGCATTTTCGGAGCGCGGAATGTTAGAATTAACCATCGGAAGTGCTTGCGCATTCAAATTACTGGCCGTTTTTGCCCATTGAAATACACATAGCTATGCCAGGACCTCAGCATGAGTTCGAATTAACTGGAAGTTCGACATAAGTGTGTTTGAATTAATGAGATTCGTCTGCATAATCAAAGTTCCTCTGTACACCGGACGAGAGCGAACTACCAATGTTTACCGCTCAACATTTAATACGCTGTTTAAACGAATATACCACACGAAATATAGCCTAGTACAGATGAGTACAACTAACAAGTGCCCCAGTTATACTTCGCTGTGTATGAAAAGCGCACTCTTTTCGCCAACGAGACTTGTGCAGCCAGCAAGTTACCTTTGTGTTGGGCCCAGCAACTCAGGAACTAACGCTATCATTCGGGTGAAAGCCGAAAGCACACAATTCTCCCCACCGAAAGATAAGTGTACGCACACAAGCAAAATATATATTCCCTTCCCCCATTCATGGGGCAAAGTAGGCGTAGGAAATAAGCGCGCGTTCGCGCATCGTGACAGACTGGGCGCCGAGCGCAGGCGGCTTTTTCATTCTTGAGTTTTTATATATATAGACATGTATACATGAACAATGAATGGCGGTGGCAGCAAAAAACCAGCGGAGACTGTCCATATAATTGCCATCGCAATAAAAGAGCCGACCTACCTCGTTTGCACAGAGTGCAGATGCGATAGCGTCACCCCGTGTGCCAAGCCTGCCATCGATTGTCAATAAAGCAGAGAGAAACGCGCCACCCATCTTCAAAAAGCAGGAAGGAACTAGTAACGCAAGAGGGGTGGGGGGGCATTGTTATAAAATTTGGGTGTTATCACTGGCACTTGCACTAATTATGCAGGCATTACAAACGGCTGTTATACCCTTCTATCTTGTACTTTCAATACGAACAGACTGCCGGTATCACATTGATTGCTTATAGCCTAAGTGAAACTAACAAATAGTATATTTTGCACACGATGTCACACTTCTCAGATAAACGCTGGCTAAAAGGACAATTATCACTCCAAATGCCGAAGCGGTTTTTGCACTGTCAGTTACCTAAACACGAAGCATAAGTTATAGTAGCACAGAAAGTTTACGAGCATGTCTCATTAGGCCTTGCGATATCACGCTCACAAATGTACCCTTCAAATGACGCAGCTTCTGCCCCCTCCTCCTCCCACCCAAAAAAAAAAACAATGAATATGTTCTTTTTTTTTTTAACCATCAGTCATTGACATAGGAAAGCGAGAAGCGGATGTGTAACAAGGCGTAGCCGCTTCACCGTGGGCCTTTTAATCCCACAGCCGCTTGCGATAGCCCCCCTATAGAAAGCTGAGTGTATTAAGACTGAATTCGAACAGTTCAAACGAGGAAGCATGCTTTTAATAATGAGATGACATTTAAAAAAAGCATGCGAAAATTTGAATACACATCCTAGCGATCTCGAGTTTGAAATGGCAAAGTGATTTGACTGATGACTGATATGTGGGATTTAACGTCCCAAAACCACGATATGATTGAGAGACGAAGTAGTAGAGGGTTCCGAAAATTTTGACCCCCTGGAATTTTTTAACATCCACTTAAATCTGAGTACACAAGCTTAGAGCATTTCCGCCTCCATCGGAAATGCAGCCGCCGCAGCCGGGATTGGATCCCGCGACCTGCGGGTCAGCAGCCAAGTACCTTAGCCACCAGACCACCATGGCGGGACTGAAATGGAAAAGTGTTTTAGGAGCTTTTACCGCAACAGCAATTGCAAAAGCAGATGTGCTGGTGGAAGGAATTACGAAAATTAACTTCTGAATGAAGATCCATAAAATAGGTATATTAAAGTAAAAGTGTCAACCCATTTCCACTATGCACGTGTTCTTCTGTGGACACGAAGCGCGAGAAATTAGACCACGTGCGATATCCATAAGTAGATGTGACACACATTCTGGTGGCGCATACGCATGTAGCTGTTAGTAAAAATTGCTTTAATTACGTGCCGCGCAACTCTTCAAATGAACTATCAGCAGAAATTCTGGAACAGGCGACGCCCGCCGATTAATCGCCACCACAGTTTCACGATACAAATTGGAGTAGACGTCATGAGCCTCTGCGGAGAGTACGTTTTACCGTTAAGCGGACTTGCATAGCAGAAGTTGTGTCTTCACCAAACATAGCATCGTAGATTACTTAGGACACACGTGCGACCGCTGTTAAATCAGCGGAATAATTCTAGGCACATGATTGTGATTTTGGTGGCCCCGAGAACAAGATGCACATGTTCTGACGCGCCGGTGTGGCTATTGCCGATGATAGACACTCTCAAGTCCAACTTTGGCACAGTTTGCCACAATTTTCTTTGATATTACCAGGATGGTGCAGTAAATCTGTTTTGGTGCACTTTGGCCCAGTTGGCGCAGGAGTAAGATTACTGCATTTGTTGTGTCTGTCAATTCGTTTGACAGACTCTGAAAGATCAAATAGGGATATGCCAAGGTGCCGACCTTGAAATTTGGGAGATTCGTAACACCAAGATGTAGAGGTGGCAAAAAAAAAACTGGTGCACAATTTGGTTTTCTTGGGGGGAAGCAGAAATGCCATACACTACTCCAAATGATCGCCAACAGCTTATTTAGACATCACTGATTATACTGGTATTAAGAATTATGTGGTGTACAAATGCATGAGTAACTGAATAAAATGTACAGTGTCCTGTGACTAGCGCTTACAGTCCCTTCCAAATCTCAATACGCTTTTTCGCAGGGCATTGGTGTACTGCAGCAAAGGTGGCTTAAGCAGCATTCTCTCCAAGGGTTAGAACCAAATCCAAGAAATTTTCTAACCGCTACAGCTCCCCCCTCCCCCAACTTCTCACCCCTATTTTTTTTCTTTATTATTTCACCGTGGGGTTAAGTGCCCCTTCTGCTCCCTTGCCAGGAACAATCAACGAGGTAAAGTAGTAACGGTGCACCCGTTGGCCAGGCAGCGTGTTTGACAACCGTATGCTGGAGAACGCACGAGAGAGGGGGGAGACACCCATGTCATCTGCTACGGCGCTGATTGGCAGCGGCTGTCACGAACGTCATTTCCGCGTTCAGTTAGACTTTTTGCTGCTTTTTGCGGTTGCCGCACCAGCAGCCAAGGCTGCCACGGACACACTGGTAGCTCCGGTACCGAGAGCCCTGAGAGCAGCTGTGTGTGTGGTGTGTTTTCTGAATCGGATTGCTTTTGGGTGGTTTCCGAACTACTGAAACCGTAAGTAAACAGTCTCGGGCAAATTGTGTAGACCGACTGCAATCAAGACGTATTTGCCGCAGTGTCGCTAGCATCATGGCTCGCTTTTACCTGTAGATCCCACAGCATCTTCGTCACGGCTGTTAAACGCATGTCAAGATTTATTTCGGTCGGCTTATTACGCTGTCGCAGGTATAATCGTACATCACCGTTCATGTTTAAAGCGATTTCGAGGCCACCGACGGTCTTGCCTACAGGATCTATGCATATCATTAGTAATTGCGAGTTTAAACTATCAAGTGCTCATAATATGCCCCAGTCGGCTTTTTACCTGCAGCAAGAGCGGCGCGAAAAAGTGAAACAATCGTTCAATCATTGAGTATGTCCTGTTTTAAGATAAACTGCCTAGTTACTTGACATTGCAGTGTCGGTTCGTGATGCCAGCCAGTTTTGCAGACATTGTGCAGCAGACATTCTACAAAATAATGCAAATGTATAACTTGCAGGTAACCGTGGGTAATATATGAAGCAAAATCAGAGAGATATGGGGTAGTTGCAGTGCAAAAACAAACAAACAACAGATTTGACAACATGTGTGTGGCTCCACACTGCATCACTGTGATGGTACTGAGCAGCTTACTAGAATCACGAATAGAAAAAAAGATACATCACAGGCAGGTGATGCAAAAGAAAACTGAATGATGGTTAAGGGTAAATTTAGTTTTCAAGAAATTTCTGCAAGACTATGTTTGTTTATGCCAAATGTTTTATTTGTATTACTTCCAAGGCGTGGGGGCATCGCAGGTGGGAGAAGAAAGTTCAACACACACAAATAAAGTAAGCATTTGTAATTTCTAACTTTACAGTGTTACGTATACTGTTCCATGTTTCAGAGAGGATCAGGAGTTTTATTATAAGTAAACAAGTACCAATGGACAGAGAAAGTAAAACCTTTGTGAATAATGTCATCGGCTTCCTCCTGTCTCAGCCCTTTTTTTCTTTTAATTTTTCATTGCAACCAATTCACTTTACTATTTCTACGCTTCCACATTAAGCCTTCGCTCTGAGTCACTCTTGCTGCCTTCATGTGGACGGCTTCGGACAGGCAACATCCATATTCACGATAGGCTCCCAGCAGTTCTTCTAAACTCTGGGACCTCCTAATGCGATATTTTTCCAATATAGCTCTTCCATAACTGTTTTAATAAACTTGACATATATTGACTTGAACACATAAGCTGTGCTCAAGTGTAAACAGTGCTTTCAGAAACAAAATGAAAAAAGTTCACCTGCATTAGTGAACTAGACTGGGATGGTTGGTATGTACATTACAAAATGTTGTATTTAGACAAGTAGGTACCGATCTGTCTAAAACTCAGAAGTATAAGCACTGGAAACCGCTCAAAGCATGAACGGCAGCGTACCACCATTAGATGCGGCCAATTAGAATGGGTATTGGAATGGGAATGGACCTTTAGAATGGGTGGGAAATTAAAACTTAGGCACGAGTTAAACACGCGTGGCGAAAAACGAGCTCCCCACGCTAAAGAAACCCGCGGTCACTGATGTACGTCTCGCTCCAACGAGTAAATCTTGTTTGTCTACTACTCGTCGTAATGCCACGAGTGTGCAGATGCCGCCTGTCTATGCAGTCAGCCCCGACACTGTTTACTTACGGCTTCAGTAGTTCGGAAACACGATGGAAGCAGAAATGTTGTAGGCGCGTGTGCTCAGATTTGGGTGCACGTTAAAGAACTCCAGGCGGTCGAAATTTCCAGAGCCCTCCACTACGACATTTCTCAT
The DNA here is from genome assembly GCF_043290135.1 of Rhipicephalus microplus. Taxonomy (NCBI): domain Eukaryota; kingdom Metazoa; phylum Arthropoda; class Arachnida; order Ixodida; family Ixodidae; genus Rhipicephalus; species Rhipicephalus microplus. The sequence goes on from NC_134710.1 coordinate 317,754,083, forward strand.
AACCATATGGTGGTTTTGGGAAGTTAAACCCCACATATCAATCAATCAATCAATTAGTTCAGAAACAACCCCAAAGCAGTCGGAACACTGGCATAATGACACAACGCAGCACCGCGATCACTCGCTTCTCACCCCGCGAGCATGGCGACGCCGGCGAGGACAGACGAGGGCGTCAGGCATTGCGCGGAAATGACGTTTCCAGTAGTGGTAGCCAAAGAGCGCCGTAGCAGACGACATGAACGTCTACCCTCTCTCTCTCACACGTTCTCCAGCATACAGTTGTCAAGCACGCGGCCCGGGGACAGTATCGAATATCTATCGCCAGGACAATGGCCGGGACAACGCAACTTCAAGACAAAAAAAAAAGTTTTATGTGCCACTGCTAAGGCAATCAATGTGGTCCCCGACAACGGCGACCAATTTCGACCATGAAAATTTGAATTTCTTTCATATGTTGGCACTGTGGGCAGAGTTAGGCCTAGCCACAACTCTAAGCAGTAATCTCGGTCGCAGTGTACGTGAACGCGGTGCCCAATGTTTCAAGGTGCAGTCATGCTGGATCGCAAGTATAAAGAGTCATCCTGCAATAGTCTGTCACGAGGTCTCAAGGACCATGAAGCAAGACTTCACACTACGTGTCAAATGAGTCGGTGCTCGGTCCGAGATGCGATGTGATATTTGCAACGAGTGTGAGACGCAAGTCTGTAATGGTTACGCTAACTGCAGTGCTCTAGCGTAATCTAATGATTACGGTTCCTTTTGCAGTAGCTAAACTCAAGCATAATTATATTTTACATGATTGTTGATCCATGAACAGAACGAGTGTGAACGCATTACTCAATAGCCCGAAAATCAACAGCCCTGACGTCGTGACGAGCAAGCATCAGAGGACGATCTCCCAGAGTGAGGATCTAACTAATGGCGAGGCATGCTAGAGCATTGTGGTGAACGTGGCCAATCAGAGGCCTCGAAATAACCTTCTAATATTTGCTTTTTGTTAGAGGACCTAGGTGAAGCAGGAAATTCAAAGATGCAGAAATGCTCTTTTCGATGAGGCCAGAATGACGGCGCCTGGCTACAACGTCGCAGAGCTATGATTTGTGTAGAATATATCTTAGAATATGCTTAGGAATCCTCCAACTTTTCTCTGTAATTTTGCTTTGAAGAAATCAAAAGCTATTCGAAAAGTGATGAAAAATTATTCATTTTGCACTTTAACTTTCTTCTTCAAGTTTGCTTCACACCCTAAATTTTACTATTCGCAAAGCTTTTTTTAACAATGTTTGCAAGAAAGCACTGTATGATGAATAATTCAATACTTTCTAGTGACACGCTTTTGAACAAGCTTTTTTTATACTGTAATACAGAAAATACAACTTTCAATTTTCTACTCACCTTGTATTTTTCGAATTGCTCTTTAGAACTTTCCAGTTCTTTGCGTGCAGAATTCAATTCTCTTCTAAGAGAATCCATATCAGCTTGCAGTATTCTGATATTACTCCGATGCCTATCGCGTGACTTGCGAAAGTTTTCCTCCAAAATCAAAAACTTTTGCGACACTGTGGCATAACTTTCCTGAAACAGTGTACAATCAAGCCCATTAATATTATTGACAAGAAAATATGAAATCTAAATACAAAGCACACACTCTGCAAAATTTCAGATTTCTTTTTTAAAGATGGTGACTTAGCCATTAAAAAGTAACACTTCACCCATTGAGACTGACAACCATGCAAAATAATATTATCATAAATTTAAAGAGATATAATCATTTCTTGAGTAAATAAATGTCAAGCTTTATTATTCCATTGATGAGGCTTAGTCAGCTTCACCTTGCAGTAACAGCAGATGTCTTTCGAAATAGGTCACTATGTACTAACTAGGCTTGTGCAAATAGTTATGTTAGATTTGAAGTGAATTGAAACTGAGTAGTATATTTCACATATAAAGACAAAATCAGCATATTTGTCATGACAACTTACCAGCACAATATTTTTAAAACAATTGAAAAATGGTGCAAATGCAATTACTTTTGTTCAAAAGAAGTGAAAACAACTTGGAATAGTAGTAGCAGGATTCGATCGAATAGAATGCAAGAGACATCCTGTAAATATGTTAGGTTCAGTGATGGGAACGTCTTCCAGCATTTTGGAGCAGCCATTAGAGCAGGCAAAATCTGATTTTGGGGCAGCTACCTCTGTGTTTGGAACAGGCACGGGCTTTCCATGACACACACAGAAAAAAATTAGTTTTAATTTAATGTTCCCTCAGTTTCAATAGTCATTTATATAGAAGCAGCAAGCCCTTAAAAAAGGCAGAAAAAATAAACAAAAGTAGAATTATGTACAAAAGCGGTGACATAAGATACGTACTGACAGGCACGGGCCTTCCATGACACACACAGAAAAAAATTAGTTTTAATTTAATGTTCCGTCAGTTTACATAGTCATTTATATAGAAGTAGCAAGCCCATAAAATAGGCAGAAAAAATAAATAAAAGTAGAATTATGTACAAAAGCGGTGACATAAGATACGTAGTGACAGATATTGCACCAACAAGCTAGTTGCAGCCTGAAGTTCATAGAAGCGCGTGCGCACACACACGCAGACACATTCAAAACTTGTTACTGTAAAACCTCGCTAATACATATGTATGTTGAGAACCTGCTGGGAATGCAGCTAACTATACATTAAACATAGCATGCATTAACCACCAAGTACATAATAAGCATGTGCAGGGTTTCCCTTTAAAATGTTTGTTGCGGCGACCCCCCCTTCCTCCTTACCATGTCAATATATGGGGCTGACTGGGCCTCCCTCTCGCCTCCTGTGCGCACGCCTATGACCAAGTGCCAATTTGCATTTTTTTTCGAATGCCATCACTGCTAAAGAAGGAATAAATACAGTGCCACAGCAAATATTGCCTAAAAGAAATAATTGGCATTCTCGCACGAATGTCCTATGGCAGGCGGTGTGGACACCGAAGCATTTCGAAACTACTGTGAAGTCCGATACGAAGCCAACGCAGCGACTCACATAGCAACAAAATGGACGTAATCGGCTGTTCGCGATGTGAAGAACAATTTGCTACTCAGCGAAAAACGAACAGTTTTCGCTGAAACTCTCAGCGAAAACTGACAGTACGATCGCAAGGAGCCGATGATCTACTGGCTAGTTGCGTGCAGCACTTTGCTTACTTGGCGCACACACCGTGCCGAGCCGCTTGCGCCTACTCCCCTTCAGACCAGATGCAGCGAGAAACTTCTTTCAATAACACGATAATACGAGCTTTCTTCAAGTGACACTTTAGCAGTCCTAGCAGCGGGCCGAGGCCCGTGTGGACTGTTGCCTCATGATAGCTATGATGATCATGATAGCTATGATAGCTCATGATGCAACGCTCAACTTTGCAACAGCAAGCTGCTTTCATTTCTGCAAAGCGGCACATGCTGAACATGGTTCTGCACAACGATTGTGGCGACAGCGATAGGCGCCTCAGGTAGTCACCAACTATTAAAAGCGTGCAGTATGCTTAAAGCGACACTACGCCACACACGTAGACTTTTTATCGCCGATAAGTCATACTGACACGCTTTTCGGTAGTCCAACATAGACTTCGTTCTTTGCCTATGGTTATCAGAAAAGACACCATCATAATTGCATAGAAATTACAATTATTTATCGGCCAATTCAGTGCTTTTGCAATAGCACAAGTGTACAAGATGGCGACCATCACGTAATATCCACTCACGATGCGTGCTGTCAACATTACTTTCGGCTACAAAACCACCTTGTGGCGCAGCAATGACACAAATTAGACAAAAAAGACCCTTTTAGAGCTATATGACTCAGTAGTTTCCAATTGGTGCAGGTTTCCCACCACTGCACGAGGGACCTTCACCCGCAATTAACATCAAAAGCCTGGGCTATCATAAGCCATCATATCATTCGCAGCCCCTTCGCTTTTTTTTTTCTCCCACTCAGTTCAGTTTTTGCAGAAAAATTTCCTCCCATAATTCTCACCCCCCAACTTCTTATTGATTTTCAGTGAAAAAAAGTGCAAGGATTATGCGAGTGAATATGGTATACAATTATTTGTTCATTTTAAGAAATTTCCACTAATTTAGGTTGAAATTAAAGCGAATTTGAATATTTGCATAAGGCTAATACTAACACATCTTGTAGGACGGTTACAAAGCTACAAATTACTAAACTCACACGTGCACAAGAAACGTATGGTTTTTAATTCTAGGTCTACAAAAACTTTACCAAGAACCCTCAGAGTCAACTCAATTGTGAGTAGAGGAGCGCATATCTTCTAGGCTAAGCCATGCAGCCTGGTGTCAGTTTTTTTAGGTCATGTGACACTTTATGAACATATAGAATTACCACGGTGCTTTTGAAAGAATCTTCTCTCTTTTGGTTTTTTTTTTTTGTGGTATTAATCCAGTTGATGATTTTAAGACTACCCTCACCGCTCAGCTACTTAGCAACAGGCTGAGCAATGCAATTACCAAAGAAGCTTTCATTAGCAGTAAAATGCGCTAGTATAGTTGCAATTCCTCTACCTGAAAATTAATTCATTTTTCCAGGAAGCCAAAAAAAGCTTCCTTCGACATTGAGATCATAGCGAGCTTAGTGATATTCAGAGATAAGCGACAACATCCATTCTGTTGTGAGCCGAGAAAGCCAGCAAATATTACCCTCATCGGTGCCATCGAGAACACGAGCAATCGAGTCGCTTGCGAGATGAGCAAGAGGGTATTCAATCTATTTCGGGCTCTACAACTACTCATGCTTGTCACCTGTAATTCAGCAGCAACAAAAACACCAGATCGGGTGCTCACGCAAAGTATGCACAGCATGGAATATGGAACTACGCTCCTGAGCCTAGCTACGCTGCTGACCTAGGATTTCACCATGGAATGTGCTAAGGCGCCTGCGCGCTCTCTTTCACCCTGCCCTAAGAACTAGTACATCATTAGTGCACACCTTTGCTCACCAGATTTATGCCACAAAATGTGGCAGGGGCTACAAGACACTGACCAGCGTTTCTAAAAAGGAGAGGAGTGCATCGATCTGGTTAAGAATGCATGAAGTAATATGAACATCAAGTTATAACACTTAATTACATAGTGAATTTTATAACAGTGAAATTCATTATATTAAGGTGTAACTGTATACTAAAATCTCAAAAAACCACAACTAAGACAAACTCTTTTATGCAGACCAGTGTGAAAAAAGCAGAAAAATAATGGTTAAGGGGAAATGCGAGTGGAATAATGCAAGTTTTTTTCTAAAATTTTATATTTTACATTTTTATTTGCTTCAACAAGTTTAGTTTCTCTACTTTCATGACAAAAAAACTGAAGATTGCAATAAACTCGCAGTAAGTTAAGATCACTTTTAAAGAGCACAAGGTGGCCACTTAAAACTAATACGCTGTTTAGAATCCCCTGGAGGTTGTCACCCGGCTGCTTGCCATTGCATTTTGCATTAGAAGTTCACTGAAGCCACATGCTTAAAATAACCATGATTGCCAAGCTCTTATGAATTGTGGAGATAGGTTTGCACTAGGCTTACCTACTATGCGCAACCATGTAGGCATGCGACGTCCTCCACTGCCGCTGCGTGCGAAGACGTTGCGGCCGGGTTCGTCGTTTTCTCCGGCACGGCGCAGAAACCACGCACGAGGCAGGATAACGACAACAACGGGTTTATTAACCCAAGATGCAGCACAGTGCGACACTCACGGGCTTGCAGGCCGTATAGGGAACTCTGCAAGACCGAGCAAGTACGCTTGCCTAGGCCGCTACGACTCCCGCACAAGGACCGAAGTCGTACGCACGAACGAGAAGCCGCTTGCTGAGCAGCGCGTCAACCTCTCGTGGAGGCCTGAGAGCACCTGCCGCGACGAGCGAATCGTCGGGCGCAACACAGCTCGTAGGAGAAGAAGATATCACGCGCGCCCAAAGGGAAATGGCGCTGCGTTGTGACGTAAGCCCGCGCAGCGTAGCATGCCTGGACATGCCAGCGCGGGTTGGAGCAGAGGCTTGACTCGCCCAGACCAAGAGGCGCCCTGGCAGCCATCTTGGCGAATGCCGGTGATTATACACGTCCCGGGCTACGCGGTCGGCGCGCGCGCGGCATCTGGGGAACGAGGTTCCTGGTAGGGGGGCGCTCTCGATTCCCACAGAATAAATTAATTTTCGGTTAATTTTCGGCACATCAACCACTTTTGTGTAATGCCAACGAAAACATGATGCTGTTGCATCCTGCTGCTGTGCGTAATGCACTTGGCCTAGCCCACGGACGCTGGCGTCTTGAGCCCCCTCAAGGCGGCGTCTTCTCGGTTTAACGCCATATGATGACTATGATGAGCGTGGACGGCGAGCATATCACGCAACAAGAGTATGAGAACGAAACAGGTTGGCGCCTTGTGAACAGAAGAGGACAAGCCAACGAAGAAACCATAACGCATGAAGCCAAGGAACAAGAAACGCACTTCTCAAGCGAGAAGGCGATCAGTAATAGGTGGAGGAAGGGACAGAGAGCAAGACATTGTGGCTGCAAGCAGTATGCCCCATCTGTCGATGGAAGATTGCAAGATAATTGTGCACCCATGCGACGGCTTCAAGGTCACTGACTACGGGATCAATCGTCTAGAATGCTGGGTTGCCAACGCCGCTAAAATACCCAGGAATAAATCGGCAGATGACAGGTATGTGCCAACTATAAATAGAACATTCTAGTGGTCAGCACACCATCAGAGGAGCGTGCCGAAAAATGCAGAACCATCGCTCAACTGAAGATGGGGACAAAAAATTCGAAGCCAATGCGTACAAGTCAGCTCCAGAAGATACATCTAAAGGGGTGATCCGAGGAGTAATGCAGGATGTGTCTCCATGAGAGGTAGTGAAAATGCTAGGCACACCGAGAAATCTGACGGTCCTCATGGCCAAGAGGATGGGAAACACCACGAACGTCATCATCCTTTTCGATGGGCATCGCGTTCCAAGTTATATGAGATACGAAAGAGCACTGGTCAAGTGCTCACTATACCGCAAGAAAATAGACGTGTGTTACCAGCCTTGGTCACAGAGCTCACGTCTACCCGTGCCCGAATAGCAGAATATGCAGAGGGTGCTGGGCTGAGAACCCACTGCAGGACCACGAGTGCGAAGTAAAGTGCCAGCTGTGTGGCAAAGACCACCCGACGGCAGATCGCCATTGCAAGGCCAGATTCAAGGTACCGTACCTGATGAAACAACGCTGCTGAAAACGAGCCCGACGAGAGCAAGAAGCGATGTACTACGATGATTGATTTGATTGATTTGTGGGGTTTAACGTCCCAAAACCACCATATGATTATGAGAGACACCGTAGTGGAGGGCTCCGGAAATTTTCACCACCTGGGATTCTTTAACGTGCACCCAAATCTGAGTACACAGGCCTACAACATTTCTGCCTCCATCGGAAATGCAGCCGCCACAGCCGGGATTTGAACCCGCGACCCGCGGGTCAGCAGCCGAGTACCTTAGCCACTAGACCACCGTGGCGGGGCGCAATTCACTACGAGAGGAAAGCAAAAGCATTTTGCAGGCAAGGATGGGGCGACTCAAGTCAACGATTGAAACATCGGATGCGGGACGCATCCGGATCAGAAGCCTTCCCCAAGCTTTAAGCACAAGACAAAAGACGCTCTACGTTCACTACCTCCACATCTATGTCGAGGTCCAGATCGAGGTCCAGATCGAGGTCCAGATCGAGGTCTAGACCCAAGACCGGCAAACCGGGTCTCCCCGATCACCGGAAGGAGGAGGATCCCAAAGCCCGAAAGGACCGAACGGCATCCGTGGCACCGCGGGACCCTTCCAGGTGAGCTGGACTGATGTAGCTTCCAGGGCACGTGCGGAGGCAGAGGCTGCTCTTCTAAGTAAAATTAATGTGCTAGAGAATGAATTAGTGCAGATCAGGCAGAACAATGTTGCATTTATGAATGAGATTAGAAAACTCAGGGAAGAAAATGACCTTCTGAAAAACGAAAGGGTTACACGTAACGAAGAAACCTCACAAGTTATAACGGAGAGAAAATGTGCAGCAATGCATGAAGAGGTAGCAGCCCTCACCCCATTGAATGTAAACCAGAGAACGCTCCGATTAAAAGCGTGGTAAAGAAACCCAAAGCAGTGGCGATGCCACAAGAAAGACAGAAGGAATTTGCAAACACCATGGAAGCTAAAATGAAACAGATTGAAAGAAAATTGCAAACTAAGCACGAACAACAAGAAGTTACATTTGAAGCAAACATAGAAGCAAATATCAAGGTGCTAGGCAAGATACTATTGCAGAAAGTGCAGCAAATGGTGGCTGATTTCGACGCCAAGCTAGCAATATGGGGATCACAGTCAAGTGGTGGGGGCCCGGTTAAGACGTCATTCAATCCGTACGCTAGGACCTCTGTGCCAACCGAGGAATCGGAAAGCCGGTAAAGCCGCCACGGAAAGACAAAATAGCTACAAGATTTGGCAATGGAATTGTTGAGGATATAATTGAAAACGATACATTTTGCAACAACATCTTAAAAGACACCAGCATCTCGGATGTTATAATGATGCAAGAAACACCCAGGCTGGCCGAATTGTCGGGATATAAGTCATTCGGCAGTACTGATGAAAAGACAAAGGTATTAGCCACGTTGGTTAAGCGAAATCACGTGGTGGTGAACACGACACGGAAATCAAGGCAATAAATCACATTCTCCTTGAATTCATACCCATGCATAAAACAGAAGACAGCCTTGTTGTATTGAATATTTACAGCAGTCCTAAATGCAGACAGCACAAATTCCACACGCTGTTTCCCGAAACCCTCGATATAACGGGCAACCGGGCGCTAGTGCTTGGAGGAGATTTCAACGCCCCGCACGGTGCATAGAGATACAGGATCGAAATGCAGAAAGGCAGAAACTTGTGGTTGGACGCACAGGAGGAGGGCCTGATGCTTCTGACCGATCCATCAATTCCTACAAGAACAGGTACTAGCGTTTGCGCGAATACCGTGCCAGATTCGACATTCACCAAAAAAATTCCGCCATATCCACGAAGTGAATGATGATGAGTGGGCGAAGCTCCGGAGGTAAACCTGGTAAACCATGAATCCTCTGTACATTTTGCCCACTCGATTTTATTACATCGCTCCCCCTAGCGTACGTCGCCGCACTAAATCGAACGATTGCCTTCAACCAATGACACGCGTCATATGTGACATCATTCCTATTTTATAAGATCTCGCGTCTTTCATCAACTACAAGTACCGCTTTCTAGTTTATAACATCTTGCATCTTTTCATCATCAGCTACAAGTACCACCATCTAGTAAACACTACAAGAACTAAACGAGAGGTGGCTACATACAGGAGACGGTACCGCCATCTAGTGAACACTGCAAGAACTAAACTAGAGGTGGCTACATACAGGGGACGGTACCGCCATCTAGTGAACACTGCAAGAACTAAACTAGAGGTGGCTACATATAGGCTACAGGGGATGCACAGCCCACGCCCTAAGGAGCTTCGCCCCTAAAACATACTGGACACACAGTGGACCAATACGTAACGTGACTTGGGAAGCGATCATTCTATACTTGAAGGTAACAGTGAGGGCAGGGCCGTGGAAGGCAAAAGGCAGACCACTTAAATTTGCCGACTGGGACAAGTTCCGGAACATTAGAGAGGATCCCGACGAAATAATACAGAGTATTGAGGAATGGACCGAAAAGTTATAACGAGACGTGAATGCAGCTACGCAAACGGTGCCACCAGAGGCACAGCTAGAGTGTGTAGACAATAAGCTTCTCCACATGTGGGAAGCTAAGGAAGGTTTACAACGAAAGTGGAAAAAAACAAAAACACAACCGGACATTTCGTTGAAGGATAGCTAAATTGAACAGGGATTTATAGCAATACGCCCAGCAGCTGTGCAGACAACAGTGGGAGGAAAAATGCAATGACATGGACAACCAGATAGGAATGGCAAAAACGTGGGACATCTTTAGACATTTGTTAAACCCGGATGCGAAGAAGTTGGCAGAAAGGCACAATATTATTCAGCTAATACAAACGTATCAGGATACAGAGCACGATTTCCTGAATGAAATTAAGTAAACATACGTCTCTCAAGCGCTTCCCATTACACACCCTGATTACACAGGGCTGGCAAATGATGATATATACGAGATCGGTGAGACAGAAGTGAGGGCCGCCTTGCAAATACTCAATACTAGATCAGCACCTGGACTAGATGGCATAACTAACAAAACACTATGCAATTTGGATGACGAGTCTATAACTAAATAACTGAATTTATTAACAAATCACGGAAGGCAGGACAGCTTTGGCAACAATGAAAGACGGCAAAAATCGTGTTAATACCCAAGCCAGGCAAGCGACTGCAGATTGTGGGCTTGAGACCCTTATCTCTCACATCTTGCGTGGGAAAACTCTTGGAGCACGTAATTCTAGAGAGGATAACTAACTATCTCGAGGACCGGGATGCGCTCCCACTCACAATGATAGGGTTCAGGAGGAACCTCTCAACGCAAGACGCAATGCTACAGTTACAACATCAGATTATAGATAATCCGGGAACAGCGACAAAGGCCATTCTAGGATTAAACCTCAAGAAGGCCTTTGATAATGTAACACATGCAATGGTGCTAAAAAGGGTAAATAATCTAGGTCTGGGACAACGAACATACAATTGTGTGCATAATTTCCTGACGGGAAGGAAAGCAAAGATCATGATAGGGGGCCTAGTTTCGGAAGAAATTGAGATGGGCAGTGCAGGTACGCCGCAAGGCTCGGTATTATAGCCTATGTTATTCAATCTTACCCTAATTGGACTGCCAACCAAGATCCAAGCAATCGAAGGACTGAATCATACAATATATGCAGACGACATCACCCTATGGGTGAAAAAGGGAGTGATGGGCAAATAGAGGAAACGCTTCAAACACCAGTCGAAACAGTCGAGCGGTATCTGGAAGGTACTGAGCTAGCCTGCTCTGCGGAAAAATCGGAGCTGTTGCTGTACATACCTACTCGTAGAGGTCGCAAACCAGGCAACTACTGGCAAGATCTCTTGCTCACAGAGAAGAAATACAAATAAGAACAGCTGATGGAAAAACCATACCCATAGTAGACAGGATCAGGGTACTGGGTCTGCTCATCGATGCTAAGGGCAACAACAGAGAAACCCTCAGACGACTGGATGCAAGTGTAGCCCAAATAATGAGATTCATAAAAAGGATAGAAACTAAGCACTGTGGCATGAGGGAGGAAAACACGATAAGGTTGATACAGGCACTCGTGATAAGCAGAATAGTATACGTAGCGCCATACTTGAAATAGCAAGTCGCGGAAAAGATCAGGTTGGACTGCCTCATTGAAAAAATATTCAAACTAGCCATAGGGCTACCGATTAGCATAAGCACAGACAAACTGCTACAACTAGGCCTGCACAATACCATAGATGAGCTCATTGAGGCACAGCATACTGCGCAATATGAACGTCTCTCTAAGACACAAGCAGGAAGACATATCCTAAAACGACTAGGCATAATGTATCACGCACAACACGGCGTCAAGGTGGACATCCCAAGAGAGACCAGGGAAACAATGATGATACCCTTCTTTCCAAAAAAACATGCACCCCAAACACAATAAGGCCAGACGAGAGACCAGAGCGAAGCAGATACAAAAAAAAGTTCAGTAATGACAAGGACGCAGTTTTTGTAGACGCTGCTCAATAAAAGCGCTGATGGGGATTTACGGCAGCCATAATCGATAGCAACAAACGCTGTATGACATGCGTGACGTTTACGCACCACAAGTACAGGGACAGCGGAAGAGGTAGCCATAGCGCTATCAGTAGCTCAGACAAACGCAACCGTGATAGTCAGTGACTTTTAAACGGCAGTGAGAAACTTTGTCAACGGCTGCATCTCCCCGGAGGCACTATGCATTCTACATGAAGGGTGTTGAACAAGCCCCAGAAATACATACATTATATGGACACCTGCTCACGCCATCGCAGGGGACAGCAACAACGGGGCTGTATATGACGCAGTTTGAGGGCTCACCGACCGAGCTGCACTCTCAAGTGCCGCCCCAGCATCCTCCGGTGATTACGGCACGGCAGACGAGTGGGAGTGGGAAGACAGAATGAAGAGATGCAATGACATTACGAAACATTACAAAGGGGCATATTTTCTCCTCCTCACCCAAAATTCACAAAAAGACAGTCTGTCGAATGGCGGCAGTTACAAACTAGGACGTATCTGAATCCTGCACTCTTGCACATTATATATCCTGATATATATACGAAACGAACAGGTGCAAGTGTTGCGACTCCAGAGCCACTTTGGAGCATATGTTATGGGAATGTAGAGGGATTAGTGCCTCTGCACTAATGCGGCCTCTGGCGACAGCCTTCGCGCGTGCTTGGAAGCCGCAATGCTCAGCCTCTGGAGGAATATTCGAGTCGCTGAATCATCAGATGTGGGCAGTCCAGCGGGCCGAGGAAGCCGCGAGGATTCAAGGACTCCTGGCCGTAACCTAGGCGGGGCCATTCGCCCACCCCACCTACTCTCCGGATTCTGAATAAAATTATTTCCTCCTCCTTTTCAACATGGTTGACCTTCCACTTATACAGTGAAACCTTGTTAATACATACCTGCTGGGGATGGCGGCATAACTAAGCACAAAAGGTACTATGCATTAACCACCAACTACAAATTTGCATCTCCGGACGTGCGGCATTGCCGCCAACAAAGGAATAAATCCAGTGCCATAGAAAATATTGCCTAAAATGCTCATCATAAAGCCATTTCTTTCTTTCTGCCACAGTGCAAAAAATATTTTGTCACTCCTGCCCAACCATGCGATAGCGTGCGGTGGAGACGCCAAAGTGCATTCAGAAACTACTGCGGGGTCCAGGATACGCAGCGTGGTAGAGCGACGGAATGGACATAATCAGCTGGCCGCGATACATGCGTTCTTTGATCTGCTTTTAACAGTTTTTTTTTTAGAACACAGAACGGCTAGTTGCGTGCAGCACTTTGCCTAGTCAATGCATGCCATTTTTAACCGATCCACTTGCTGTAGAAAAAGCACTGTGCACAGATGCGGCGAGTCGCTTGTTGAGCTAACACGGTGATTACAAGCTAAGCGATGGTCTAGCAATCGTGGCAACACATGGTGGCACTTTTGGGCTGTCACTTAACATAAATGTGCAGTATGGTCAAAACAGTTCAACGCTTGCTGTACCCTGTGCGTGTTAGCGTCAATGCATCATGGTTTCTTGGTGCCCATGAACCGCAATGCTAAACTCCCAACAGCGAGTTGCTTGTGTTTCTGTAAACACGGTCCCGCATAACAAGGCGGCAACAATAGGTGGTCGAGCACAATCAGGTAGCCACCTACTACAAAAACGCACAGTAGGCTTAAATGGTGCTACGCCACATATGTTCCCTAGCAGATAATAGTTGGGGATCCTGTGATAAGTATTTGTCGGCGATAAGTCATAACTGCGCATTTGCCGTTAATCGCCACCTCGCCTACGCTTCTCCCCCAATGATTACCCGCAAAAGCACCACCGAAGTTGTGCAGAAGCAGCAATAGTTGATCTGCCAATTTCCAAACTTCACTAAATGATGGAAAACACTTACAGCAAATTGTGGCGTCTGTAAGTTCAGGGGCGCTGTAAATTTTTATGGCGCAAACTTTTATCGCGATATGCAGTTAGTACACACTAACCGGCAGGTACAGTACATGCTCGTTAACTCGGATCTCACGGGACCGGAGAAAATATCAGAGTTGACCGAATTCCGAATTATAATGAACCATGAAAACAAAAGGAAAATGTACACGGCACAGAAAACCTTTATTTCTTAAAGAAGTGCGTTATTTTTGCCTGCCCCACCATCGGAATTTCTGACAAAACGATCTTATTTAATCCCATCAGGTGGTGGTGGGCACGTTCACTGTCGCGAGAACAAACGCAAAACTTCTCAAAAACATCGAGGGCTTCAGCGGCATCCTGCACGAAACAGTGATTTCGGTCCTTTTCAAGCACTTCCGATAATATGTCATCATCAGTCAGCGGACCAGACACGGCAACATGATAGTCTATAGTGACGTAGTCTAAAATCTGGACGCCACTAGGAAGAAGAAAGTCAAAACGCGTGTCATTCACCTCGTCGTCCATATTTCCAGTGAGCTCGCGGGTGTCCTCTGGAGGAATATCCGAGTCGTCAGGGCAGACAAAGCCGCTATGCCGGAAAGAATTTGCAATGACCGCGGGCAGCATGTTGCTCCAGACATGCGCTAAAATGTGAAGTGCGGTCAGGAGACTTGGGTCATACTCTCGCCCTGATTCCTTGCACAGCAGGATCCGTTCTAGCACATGCTTTCTGTACCTGCTTTTTATGCGCTGAATGATCTCTTGATCTAGTGGTTGCAGAGCAGCCATCGTGTTTGCAGGTAGAAATACAAGTTCGATGCGCTCCAGCCCTGTCACTCTGGTATGAGCACTGCAGTTGTCAACTAGAAGTAAAACCTTGCGCTTGTTACCGGAGAAGCGGCGGTCGAGTTGGCGCAGCCACGCTTGGAAAATATCCGAGGTCATCCAGACCTTTCTATTGGTGTGATAATGCACAGGAAAGTGGTGAATCTTCTTAAAACAGCTTAGGTTATGCATCTTCCCGATGACTAGCAGTGGCAGGCGCTCAGTGCCCAACATATTTGAAGCGTGAAGCACAGTGACCCTTTCTTTGCTCCTGTTCTCTCCAACGCACAGGTCACTCTTGAACGTGATCGTTGCATTAAAAATGTTGGCAGGCTGATAACGAACCAGGAAATGGGGAAGCTCAGTTGTCTTCCCCCTGCTGATTTATCCCCTGCTGCTTTTTCCCAGCAAATGTTTCGAAATATCAACCCGTGCCTTTCTCTATAGCGGGCAAACCAGCCTTCAGATGCACTGAAAGATTCAATGTTCATTCGCAGTGCGCACAGCCATCAGTACCTTTAACTCGAACGCCCTGACGTGTGACTTCGGCTCACTTGGAATGAGGTCAACGCCACCAAGCGTCGAAAATGATATGCTTGCTGCAGTTAAGGACAGGTGTAGCGCGCGTCGGTTTTACTAGCAAATTTTTGTTTCCAGTCTGCCTGACCAACAGGTCAAATTCACTTACTTCGCATCCCATTTTCGCCACGTTTCGCTCGTGGCTACTTCATCCGTGCACCCATGGCGTTCGTTATCATATACTTATCTTGACAATGAACAATTGTGTGCAACAGTTCAAGTGCCCTTTAAAGGGACACTAAGAAGGGAAACGAGCTTTTGCATATAAATATAATCCCACAATCCTGAAAACACCACTCTAACCCTGAGACGGTGCTTAGTAAGCAAGATAACACGAGAAAAAAAAAATGCTGGTGGCGACACCACCTTGAGATTCCCGCTCCAAAAACCATGACAAATTTCGAAGGCGTCTACTTGGTTCTATGTAGTTTTCAAGCAATAAAACTGAAGCACATTGTAATCTGTGGGTGTCGTAGATTTAGCATGGGAAGTTTCAGAAAATTTAATCTAGCTAATGCCATGAAAATAAATTTTGTAATTTCTTATGTCGTGCATAGAGATTTTGGTGCGAAATTAAAAATGAAACTTCAACCTTGATTTTCTCTATTGATAATGGCATTATTAAACATGTGGCATTAAAGCTCTCAGAGTGCAGCTTGTCAATCTAAACCAAGCCATTGTTTCTCTTTAGTGTCCCTTTAACAGAGCTCATTTCGTTACATGAGAACTAAGCTCGGTACATGTGATCTGATGTGTTCTCTGGCAATAATGAATATGCGTTGTTTAGATCTTGCTGCTTGATAAGTGTTGATTTGCAAATGACATTCCTTTGACTCGATTTCTTTTTGGTGACTGTATTACAGTGCTTAGTCTTTTAACACTAATACCTACCAACTAGCTTGGCTCCCTATTATTTAATGAAGATTGCTACTGTCCCAGGCAAAAAATTTTTTTTCTCCATCTTTATGTGCCTTCCTCCTCCGGAACTTGCTCCCTTTACAGGTACAGATAAAAAACAGTAGGTTTCACAGATGAAAGATGTACACTTACATTTTAAAAATCGCACGTTAAGGATTACCAATGCACTCTCAGGGTACGTAGCATGCGCTTGTCAATGCATGAAGTTCCTACCACTGCCTAATCACTATCAATTTTAATGCTAAATGTTGCACTTAACTAACCCACAAGCAAGATTTGTTCACACGAGAAGCATCCTTAAATGTTCTAAATTTGCTGCATCTTTAGTTGATGTCTGTGAGCTCGGTCCTAATCTCATAAAGACTAGCATTTCGCCCCATTCAACTTTCTTCATGTCCCTTACAACTCAGCACCCCCGAAACAGATAAATCTATATGGGAGAAGCCAGCCAAACATGTGATAGTTAAAACAAGGAGGTAGATTCTGATGTATATTAGTACAGTAAGCAGGACAGAGTACTGTGCACTGTACAAAGGAAGAAAAAGAACAGCAGTTTTGTGCAAAAATGTTACAAGCAAGGCTTAAAGTTTTTTCAGCCATATATATTGCAGCATTTTTGCTTGCTGTTCATGTAGTATCAAGTCTGCAAAGGCAAGTATAAACATCTCTCTCATTGGCCACATACATGTGATGTCAAAACACTGGTGTAACAAATGGTGCAGACAAATGTGAGCAAACCACCACCACTGTCTTTTCCTTAAATGAGTTTTCAAAGCAAGAAGGCAAAAGCTACAACAATGGGAATGCAGAAAGATGGTGCATACAAGCAGGCCCGTCACCTATGCACTCAGCAGTGCAAAACGATGCATAGCAATGCTGGTCAGAAGAGAAGATGCACATTCACGTACGCCTTATTCTCCCTTAGCTCCCTTACACCACCCCCCACGTGATAGTGATGTGTATCGAGAGTATAGTGAGCACAGGGCATATTAGCGTCTCATTGCACTAAGACTTGCTACGAAAGATTACAGCCACTAGACAAACGCAAACTTTCACTTGGCATCTTCCTGTAGTTGTTAATGCAATACTAACTTGGACATAGTGTAACATCTCTTCACTAGCTTCACACGCAAGCCATTTTTCTTGCGCCTTTATAAGTCTGAGAACATGTGCACGCTGAGACTATTGGCCTTCATATTGACCTGTACATTTTGACTCCCACAGTGTCAATCTGCTAATCTAATTACTACTCGATGATGCTAATGAGAAATAAGTGGCAACAATGAGTAGGCTGCAAAGCCAAACAAACAACCAAGAATTCACTTTTAAATATTTTTAAAGATTTGACGGCTGTTGGTTATATTTCAATCCTTTCATTTTCATTGAAATGAAAATAACACGTACAGATGAAGAAAGCATGGGGACCACGTAAAAGTAAAACTGCCGAACATTTTTAATAGTACTCATTCTACAACATAAAGAGCAACCACTCACCTTTAAATCCTCCTCCCTCAGCTGGCCTGCTTTCACTTCTGACTCGAGCCTAACCTTTGACTTCTGCAACTCTTCTTCACATTTCTGGCTCTTCAACATTTCCTCCTCTAAGTTAGCCACAATTTCCTCATAAGCCAGCAGCTGCTCATCGACTGCTTGCTTCTGCTTTTCCAGAGAACCTACAAAAACCACATGTAGCACAACAAGGAGCTATGCAACTTCCCTCTCGCTACATCCTTTCACTATCGAGCAACTATGAATGAGCTCTGTTTGACACTGACTCGCTTGGGTAGTGTTCAACAAGACACAACTTTTGTTCTAATATGTCTAGCGCATCCAATCTTGTTCAACTGCATAATCTTCACATTCCAAATTATTGTGATATGCTGATCTACTTGGAAACTCTCCCAGTTTCTCTCTCTTTTGTGTTGCCCTCTTGTGAACACAGAAGCAATAAAACGTTGTTTGCTGCCTACTCTAAAAGGTGTGAGAACTTAGTCAAGCGTTCTTCACTTCTAGTCTTACACCTTCTATCAACCTTAATTGCAATGATGGAAAAATGAATTATTGTTATTATTATTATTACAGTCGAGCCCGCTTACAATGAACCTGAGCATGACGCAGCATCCGTTCGCTGTATCCCGAAGTTCGTAGTAAACGAAACACAGCTTTAAAAAAAGTTGTGAAAGAAAACACAAACTTTTTTTGCCCCGTACAGCCCGTGATGCACATGTTTCGAAGAGCAGAAGCGATAAGGGCGGTCTCGAGTTCATATAATACGGCAGGGTGCTCATTTGTCGAGGCCTGTGGCATAAGCTGCATGAGGCACTGGCTCCAAAGTTTTGTCATTCTCGCAATCAAATTCCTCCAAATTGCTCTTGCCACGTACTTCATTCACAATACCCCAATCTGTGCACGGTTCCGCAGTGTCGGCATCATCATCAGCCGTAAATAAACCATTGCAACAGATGTCCCACCCGCTCTCCCAGGTCGGAGTCGACGACGCGCTACCACAAATCGCCGCCCCAGTGGTCCTGTTCGGAAGCTTCAGGCTCGGCATCGGGCCCGATGTCGACGAAGTCGGCCTCGCAAAAAGTTTCACGCGCATGTAGCCGTCACCACCGCACACGAGATATTCACCATCTCCACAGTTGAATATCGGGACGCCCAAAGCGGCAAGTTAGCTGCCAGGTTTTCAACAGCTATGAGCAAGTGCTCCGCAACGCGGCACCTATTGCGCAGATTACGCTCAAGCCAAGCGGTCACACTTTCGACATTTTGTTGAGCGGCAGGAAAAAGCGTGCAAGTCCTCCCATTGGCCGTCATGACCACACACACACACCAAGAGCGAGCAAGACACGCACATGCAACACACTGGCCAGAATGCGTGGAACAGCTCTGGGCCCGTTTTCAGTCAGAAAACGAAACTAATTCGAGCCAGCTTGGCGGGCGTCACGAAGCGGTGGAGACTGGCGAAGGGGTTCTGATCAAGAGAAGAGAGCAGACTTGCGAGAGAAGGGCAAGGAGTTGTGGTTAAGAGAGGGGAGGATGCGGCAGGAGGGCAGCCTTGAAAACCAAAACACACGGAAAGGAGGCAGGTCGGGTAGCTTGCGTGAAAGGTCCGGGAAACTTATTCGTAGAAAAACTTGGAAAAAGTGCCTGCACGCGCAGAAGTAAAAGCACGGCCGCCTGGATCGGTGCGCGCGGCGGTGTTAGAAGAATCGACGGCCGTGGTGAAAAAATCGTTTTCTTGCGCCGGCAGGTTTGCGTGGCCTCACGGACTTTAATCATTTGCAATTCGTTCTGCACAAATTAACAGTCGTTTTCGTGCTTCCGCACGCGCGCGGAAGGCATGCTGAGTTGAGTGCAAAGTGAGCGAGAACAAGTCCTAAACACGAAGAAACACGAAATGAATCGCAAATTATCAGAGTCAGTGGGGTAGCGTACACGCGTGCACTAGACGCAGACTATCCGATACAGTCGGTGGCCGACGTTGTGGACAAATTGTCTGGTCACTCCAGGTCGGCGACGCTAATGACAGTACCAGCGATCAAAAACAGGGTATATGGCTGACCAGTCTTCGAGAGATAGGTGGCAGTGTGAAAACACGGGCCTCGCCTGGCGATGCGGGTTGCTCAGAGTAGCGGGGGAGGACAAAGGACAGAGGGGTGCGTAACAAAAAGCAGTTGGGGCATGGAGGAAAGAAACAGCCTTCCTTGCACTGGGTCCGGGAGAGCGGCAATGATTGATTGATATGAGGGGTTTAACGTCCCAAAACCACCATATGATTATGAGAGACGCCGTAGTGGAGGGCTCCGGAAATTTCGACCACCTGGGGTTCTTTAACGTGCGCCCAAATCTGAGCACACGGGCCTACAACATTTCCGCCTCCATCAGAAATGCAGCCGCCGCAGCCGGGATTCGAACCCACGACCTGCGGGTCAGCAGCCGAGTACCTTAGCCACTAGACCACCGCGGCGGGGCGGGAGAGCGGCAACTAGAGGGTCACGGAGGCAGGGTCGGCGTTTAACAATAAGAATGTATGGGCACCTCGCCGATGTCTTATCGGTGGTCGAAAGTGGTTTCCCGGGAAGTCAGCAGACCGCTGATTCCGTTCGCATCAGCGGCGCTCGGAGACGTTCGTTGTAAGTGCGATTTTGTGCCATTGAACCAATGTATAGTTTCACGGTCACACGAATATTGTTTGTTTTATGCAAAAGCTTGTTTTAAATGATGCCGTTATATGTGGGCTCGACTGTATTATTATTGATTGATTAATTGATATGTGGGGTTTAACGTTCCAAAACCACCATATAATTATGAGATATGCGGTAGTGGAGGGCTCCGGAAATTTCGACCACCTGGGGTTCTTTAACGTGCAACCAAATCTGAGCACATGTGCCTACAACATTTCCGCCTCCATGGGAAATGCAGCCGCCTCAGCCGGGATTCGAACCCGTGACCTGCGAGTCAGCAGCCGAGTACCTTAGCCACTAGACTACCGTGGCGGGGCACCTGTATTATTATTACTATTATTATTATTATTATTATTATCATTATTATTATTATTATTATTATTATTATTATTATTATTATTATTATTATTATTAGAGTTTAAGAAAAATCGAGCTCCTACAAAGGCTCACGAAATGTTGCATATTTTAAAAACTAGGCACTACACTACAAAAATAATTGCATATTTTAAAATAGCACGCAAATATAAACTCCGCAAGTTTAATTCACATCTACAAAAAACATTTTTTATCTATTTCAAAGAGTATTGTCTCCCTTTAAAATGGATAGTTGCCAGCATAAAGAGAATGTTTGTCAGTTTTTTTCATTGAAGGAGCCGTCAAACACCAGTTAATGTTTTCATCACTTCTTCTGGTACGGCATAATACGCTGATATTGAGTAGCAACATGTAAAACAAAGTAGTTGTAGTTTATATTAATGCACAAGCCACCCTAATATCTGACTACACTTACACACGAAGACTATTTTTCTTATTGGAACCGATGTTTCATCACATGGCAGCAATGACACTAAAATTGTAAACACATACTTTACACTTTAGCAGCAACACAGTCTCATGTTTTAAGGGGCGATGCGAGTAGAAAAACCCAAGCTTCTTCTGAAATAACATAATTTTTGTTTTGCATTGCTTTTATAAATTAAGTTTCTCTATTTTTCCACACAACAAATTGTAATTAAACTTGCAAGTAAGCTAAAATCACTTTTAAAGAAAACAAGGTAGCTACTAAAAACTACAAAGGGCTCACTGCCTAGCGTCCCCTCGAAATTGTGATCTGGCTACTTGATATTGCATTTTGCACGAGCAGTTCACCAACCCCAAAGTCACATGCTCAAAATAAACATGATTCTTAGGCTCTCATGACGAAAGAAATCATTAAAAAAAGACATATCTTTTCCAGATAAATGAGCTCACACTTATATCTTTAAAATGCGTTTTTCTCAATATCCACATTGGGCAACTGCTCGAGTTTGGAGACTATGTTTTTGGTACAACTGGTAGCAAGATCAAAATGAAAATTTGCCGACATATTCCTTAATATGTGAAGCAGGCAAATATCTCCTTCAAATATTGATATCGCCTATATAACATTAGTTGTTTTTTTGTGTGTGCGTGTCCATTAAAATGTCTTCTACACACTTTCTTGTTATTTCTGTTCTACAGTTAATGGGAAGCAATATGACGCATTAATGGCTCAGAATCATGAAAGTCCAGGGGCAGAAAATTTTTCTAAAAAGAACTACATTTTACACGCTGTCACGGTACAAAACGAAAACAATGCAGCTTACTATAGAACAGACTACATATGTGAAATAAGCATAAAAGCCTATAAATACAGCAAAACTTTTATTGCCCTAAGCTATCGATTAAAGGAACATTTCTTTTTTCGAGTAGCCTCTCGCCTTAATGCAATTGCAACACAACAGTAGGATAGCTGAGCAAGTGCCACCGTAAGGCGAGACTTCCAGTAACGTTCTATAAAAGGTGTGTAGCGACTAGAACCAGCCACTGACATCACTGGCAGAGTGAAATGCGAACAAAAATGTGTCTGCTCGTAGTCTGCATATGTTTTCAACACTGATTACGCCAGTTCACGTGCACCAAGTTTTGTCATTCTTTTCTGCATTCATTCCAGCATTCAATACCAGATGCACCCTAGTGCTACAGAAGGCAGTTCAGAAAAAAAAAAAGTCACTTAAAAGGCAGGTTATTACAATACCAAAATCACAACCGCAGGCCAGCATGCAGAGGCTAACACAAAACTGAGCAACGCTTGTGACTCTGCATGTTGAAACACAACTAACTACTGCTTGCTCTTTGCTCAAAGATGAGCGAGGAACACTCACTTATTTTCTCAGAGAGGCAGGTAATCGTAGACTGTTGAGCCAAAGACTCCTCCTGAATGATGTAAAGTTGCTGGTTCTTTTCCTTCAAGAGTCTGCTTAGCTCCGCTACAGTACGTTCCAAATCAGCGATTTCCAAGTCTAGAAGCTTACGAACTTGTGATTCCTGCAAAAAAAAGTCAAGCAATTAAGAATGACTAACTTCCACATTAGAAACTTCACAGCACTTAGATTGAACCAGTAACATTGAGGAATTACTTCACATGCAACAGAAGTTGATAAAGAGCATGGCCGGGTAAACAAACACATAAGTGCACAAGTATTCCTCGAAGTGACTTCGACTCCAGAAATATTTAAATACAACAAAACCTCGTTAAGAAGAAGAAGATTATAATGAAGCAATCATAATTTCCCTTGAAATTCCCATAGGCGCCCATATATTTCAAACCTTATTTTAACGAAGCGAAAATTTCCTCACATTCAACATAACCAGTCATTTTTCGTCCACAATGAGCATCTACTGATAATTTTGGTATACGTCAATTCAATATTTTATACCGCGCGACGGTTCACGGCTCATCACAGCTGCAGTAATTCAAAACTCGCACCTTGCGCTCCCCGGGAGCCGCCTGCCAACACGTGTGTGGGAGCGAGTCTCCCTGCCTCCTCTTTTTTCATGAACTAATGAACTCGCTCGCGCAGCAACTCGCGTGAGTGTGCGCTACAGCTGGCCTCCCCTCTCCTGTAGAACTCATTGAACCACCCGCGCATCTGACCTCCTTCTACCCTTCAGCTCCACGCTGGGACGGTGGAGATTGTGGCTTTTTTCCTTGTCGTTCGCTGTGGAAGGGCAACAACACCTCTATCAGTTTCTACCGCTAGACAGGAGATGGACAATGGCAGCGCCAAACGTAAGCGCAAAAATATAACAATCGAGCAAAAGTCGGCAATGTTGAAAGCCGTTGAATCTGGCGTCAAGAAAAAAAATTGTCCGAAGAGTTCAGCAATGCCGCCGCGTCAATTCAGGGCTGACAGCTTCTCTGACTTCGTCACCTTTGACAGCGGCGTCGTCGACAATGAGGAGCTGACTGACGAGGAAGTGAGAGCGACGATCGAAGCCTGTTCAGAGCAGTCATCAGACGTCAGCAAACAAGAAGACGAGTCCGCTGCAGTAAAACTGACTTCACAGCAGGCGATTGACCGCGTTGATGAATTGAAGGCATAGTTCCAGCTGCAGCAAGACGACTGCAGTGTTGAAGTGTTGTAGCACCGAAAGGCGGGCGAGTTGGAACTTATCCATAGTGGGCAGCGCACAAAAGGAAACACACAAGAGAAGGAATCAGGACAAGCGCTGGTCTAACAACTGAAAGTTTTATTTGAAAGAAAGCATAAATATACATGTGTACACAGAAAATCAAGTGCTACGCAAGATTACTTCCGATCAATGAAACCAATCTCCTGTTCAGATAAAGAAACAGATGGCTGGCTAACGCAAATGCCAACACTCTTCGCCATGTGGTAAGCCTCAGCAATCTCACGTGTCCTTTGATTATGATGGCGGTCGATGATTGCGGTTTGCTCAAAAGAAGGAATACAACCGCAATCGCGGCAATGGCTGGCGAGGTGAGACAGAACCCCACCCTTTAAAGAATTTTCATGCTCCCGTAGCCTAATATTAATACATCTACCGGTCTGTCCTATGCAGACACTCCCGCACGAGCAAGGAATTTTATAGACTACCCCGGTCGAACATGCGGTATACTTCTTAACGTGCTTGATTGAACAAGTGTTATCAACCGCCCTCGTAATTCCCTTAACGCGTCTATGAATCTTGCCACATAAGCTATCCAATTTATTCCCACTTGAAAAAACAACGTCAACCCCATACTGCCCCCCAACTTTCTTTAATCTATGTGAAATGGAATGTACATAGGGAATCACTGCAAAACGCTTTTGCTCGCGTTGAGAGGTTGCTGGTTGGTTGGTGGGCTGCGCGTTACAATTTACTTTCTTTAGCAAACGCTCGGAAGCAGAAACGAGAAAGGCGGTGGGAAAACCCGCTGTCTTAAGCCGATCACACTGATTACGAAAGCTTTCCTCTGTGGCATGGAAACAAGATTTTGCGACAGCTGCGTGAAGGCATGAAGTGACTATACCATTTTTTACCAGTTTAGAATGAGCAGATTTAAAGTTTAGGAGGGGTTTAGCCGACCTGGGAGCGTATAACCAACAGACATGCGCATCCTGGAATCGCAATGTTAGGTCAAGGAACTGAAGCTCATTCTTTTCATTGGGAACTTCACACGTAAACTGAAGACCCTGCCCCCTTTCCCTAAATGCCTTGAGAATGTTCACCTTATCATGTAAGCTACTAACACTATCCAAAAAAACCAAGTAATCATCCACATACCTAAATATACGAGTCCCCCAACCCTCAAAATCTCTTTCTAGATCGCGATCAATTCTACTCAACAATATGTCACTTAGGACCGGGGCAACTCTGGAACCTATGCATACACCTGAGGCCTGAACAAACAAATCCCCTTGCCAAGAAACAAAAGTAGAATCAAGATAAAAACGAAGAAGTTCAAGGAAACTTTGAACTTTGTGTGTTTCCTTTTGTGCGCTGCCCACTATGGAGTGTTGAAGTGTTGCAGTTGAGTGAAATGCGGCACAAAGTGATAACATCATCGCTCAAGGGTGCTCATATATCGTTGATCACTAATTTTTTTTTCTAAGTAGTTGTAAATAAAAAGTTTTTGTTTGTGCTTTGCATTAGATGTTCATTGCTCATTGCAGAAACGATGTTGGGCATCACAACCATGATTTGAAAGCAAGATGTTCCGGTGCTCGCTCGAGCAGGTGAGTTCACCTACTTTAGAAGACACGTATTCGCGTCTGCACAAAAGAGAATTAATTCGAAGCCGGTCAACAGGAAACGATAAAAAAGCGTTTTATCAGCGGGCTAAGCCTTGCTGCTGTGCAGGAGCCACATTTTGTCCCAGCATACACTCTAGCCGCACTGCGCTTCTAGAATTTTGTTAATAGCCGCTGCTGGTAATTGAAATCTTGTGTAATTATGCTGGCAAAAGCAACCAGCAGGCCTAGCCTGTCCCATAATGCTGATCGGAATAGTCACACAACGCACACGCACCTCCCCCCCCCCTCGCCGCAAGGTATGGATATTACGAACTTCGGATAGAACGGACTTGTTTTGCCGAATTATTATGGTTCGTTGTAACGAGAGTAGACTGTATTGGTAAACCTGACGTACTGACGCCCGCACAAGCGCGTACAAGACGTACTGACGCCCGCACAGCCGAGTACCTTAGCCACCTTAACCAGGGGGGGGGGGGGGGGGACCACACAAACAGGCTTTTTCAGCAGACATCTATAAAAACAACTTCAAGGCTACCAGTCAAGCTCTGCCACAGCAAACACCACCACAAGAAGGATTCCCTCACTGTGAGAGAATCCTTCTTGATCCACAAATTTAACACCATTCGTTCAGGTATCAATGAAAACGTAGGAAAGCTCACCTGCCTCGCACTATAACAACACGACTTCTTAGAGTAGTAAAATATTTCTGTGTATATTAAAATGTATATTAGTCAACTGTGGTTTCTTTACTTCAGAACTCTTTTACATGTCCTGCCAACCATACTGTGCCCCGCGTGTCGATGCGCAAGGAAATTTGAAACTTGTATATTCATGCACCCGTCGCATGTCAGTCATGTCAACACAAGGTTCTGACAGATTACCATTTTTTTACTTTGATTGTCCTAGCTGCTATACCGAGAGTTCATCACGTGAGCCTATAAAAGCGGCTGCATTGTATCATACCTACTTACCCTGACGAAGGCCGTGCCACGGCCGAAACGTTAGTAAATACGATTTCCTTTTCAAATGTGCTATCTGCAAGCTCATTCAATATAGAAAATACCCGGACCTGTCGTGCCTTCTCTTATATATATATATATATATATATATATATATATACTGCACTCATTTACATAGTTTGCTTTATGCTTATGTCATGCACATGAGCACCAGATCCTCTGCTGCAAGGGTGTCAAGCAGCATACTCCCGTACGCTTGTTTTTGTGCACCTGTGAACCTTATTTATTGCAATGCCTAATTTTTCAAAAGCCCTATAAATTGAAATTGGTAAAAAGCGGGTGTGTGCTAGAGCTGATGTTCCCATATTTGGACTTTTCTTTTTTCAAGGCTGCATCTTTTTTTGCACTACTGACGAACCCCTTTATAAGAGACACCGATATAACAGAGAAATGGGCATAAGAGACATCAGTGTGCCTACTGTAAAATACCGGTGAATAAGAAAATGCATACGAGGTACCCTGATTATAAACGACATCTCATATCAATGACAAAAACGGCTGTCTGGAGCATGCCTCTTATAAAGGGGTTTAAGTGTACATGTAGAAAGACAACCCTTCGAAAAAAGATCACGTATTAAAGAGCACTTTTCACATAAACTCTTGTACCATCATCATCGGTTGTAAGTGAAACATCAGTGTTGTCTACAAACAAAGAAATTAAGATAGATTCAAATAAACAAGAAAATAACATTCAGTTTGAGTGGAAATCAAACCAGAGCTTCCGCATGGCAAGCAGCTGTTCTACTAAGGAGTCATGCCAGTGTTTGAAACCGCTAAAAAAAAAGCATTGCTGTTCCCTCACTCATAGGAATCGGCGTAACACGATAGGGAAATGTGTCATCACAAAGGTAGTTGCGCATTTGTAGTGCATTGATATATCGAGCTAGTACAATGTCTATTGGTGTTTGGCAACTTTAGCCCCGTTTGACGTGGATGCTTCTGTTGGCCGCTACAGTGGTACGTCGCTATCTCAACAGCTGACAGCCATGACCCACGACTTAGCCCTAGTGGTAGCTGTAGTTAAGATATACCGGGATGCAGCCTATCCTGAACCCTCACAAGGATGTTATAAAGAAGTCACTGTTTTGCTGCAAGGATGAAGCAATGTATGCCATAGCTAGCACAGTGCTGAAGCACAAAGGACACACCCAAAGAACACACAGGACATGTGCGAACTAGCAACTGTCACAGCTCAACACTTAAAGCTTGCTCCTACAACACAAGGAAGGACACACGAAATGAGTGCACAAGTGCAGAGTGCACAAGACGGGGCGCGAGCTAACAACCGTTGCAGTTGCTACTTCTTAATGTTTGAATAGTGCGCTTCTTTCACAAACGTGGCCGCTGCAGTGAATGAAGTGACTTTCATGCATTCTGCAACTTCCAAGCAAACCTTGCGGTGAAAGCACTAGACATACAAACTACTTCTATTACAAGCGCGTCGTACAGGCAAACACACCTTGTAGGGCAAAGTACAAATGCTATAGGTAGGAAGTCTGCAAACTCACTTATGAGTGGACTCACTCAGACTCGAATTGAGGAACGAGTCTGAGTGAGTTCGCTTGAGAAAAATTTAGGCGAGTTCCGAGTCTAGGCGAGTCCGTACGAGGAAAATTTCGAATAGTCCGAGTCTGAGCAAGTCTAGTTGACGAAAATTTTAGAGTTTGAATTAGAGTGAGTTTGGTTGGAGAGAAATTTCGAGAGTCTGAGTCCAAATGAGTTTGCTTTTGCAAAACTTTGGCGAGTCTGAGTCCAAGTGAGTCCTGAGGAAAAAAATGTATTGAGTGAGTCTCAGTGAGCTCTTTTCTTTTGCCTATCTAGAGATAAAAGGCGCGCACATATCGGGACGACCTTTAAAGCGTGCCCTTTGTCAAAATATTGTGTGAACAACAAAGAGCGCCACTATCATTATTAGGTTGAGAGCAGTGTGTTCGGAAAAAAGAAGAGGTGGACGGGTGGGCTTCGCCATGGAGACGGCAGCTCATCCTTTTCTCTATATTTTGGTGCCATGAAACCCAGGAGGAAGGACCTTCGGAGATGAGACGGAGCCGACTTCACGAATTTCGACCGCCGTCGTAGCCTCGAGGACTTTTTTGTGAAGCCACCGTAGGTAAAGCTGATGTGTGAGGCCTAACCACCGCTGAGACCTGGGAGCGCAACTCCGGTTGCAACCGAGACCACTAGGAGCACCCATTGTGTGACGTGAGTACAGGCATCGTCTGGACGTTTGCAAGACGAGAGCCCTCACTTCTACTTAGACTCCATCCTGACTCGCCCTTCACGACTACGGCCCGATATTCACAAGTCAAGGCAGTCCATAGGTCAATGACGTACATCTTGACAGTGCAGCCCCGTGAGTTCATGTATGTCATGTAACATGACTACATGCCACGCTCATGATGCGCTCGCGGCTGTTTCGCCAGCATCACATATACCAAATTTGGTATTACAGTACGTGAATAGATGACGAAGGTATGTGACTGCTGCAAACATGGTGATCATGAGATGGGTGTCATGTAACAACATGACTACATGCCACACTCATGATGCGCTGGCAGCCATTGCGCTAGCTTCACTTATACCAAATTTGGTATTACGCGACGCGAACGGACGACATAGGTAAATGACACATCCAAACATGATAATCATGACATGCATGTCATGTAACATGACTACATGCCGCACTCATGATGCGCCTGCGGCCGTTTTGCTAGCTCACGAGACGGGAGCCCTCACGTCTTATTCTGCTCAGTACTGACTCGCCCTTCAAGACGACGACCCGATATTCACAAGTGAAGGCAGTCCATAGGTCAACGACTTACATCTTGACAGCACAGCCCCGTGAGTGCAAGCACAGTTTGGAGGCTCGCGAGATGGGAGCTCTCACGTCTTCTCCAGCTCAGTACTGACTCGCCCTTCACGACGATGGCCCGATATGCACAAGCTCATGAAGAACAACAGCCCAACAAGTGACGGATATTTGTTGTGCGAACCTTCTGTGATGAATGCCGTGTTGACTCCGACTTCACCTCGTGACACGGTCCGCCAGTGACTTCTCACGTTTCCGACGCTGGACCGTATCATAGAGGCCCTCTACGAAAGGCGGAGTCAAACACGCAAGGCTGTAACGCAGGTCATCGCAGACGTCGAATGTCTTCGGCAATTGAATCGCCCACCAATCTGTGAGTTACCGCGTATTCACCGAGTTTTGATTGAGCAGTATGTAGAACTCAAAAGAATCAATAAGGAAGTAGAGCATGTAGTTGACATTGATAATTTGGAAGCTGAGATGGAGGAGGCGAAATTTTATGAGCGCCAGATCATTCTAGCGAAAGTCAGAACCGAATATAAAATCGCCGACGCAATAAAGGCACGGCAGGCTCGTTTGAAGACAAGACTACAGATTAAATGAAAGCAGAAAGAAAGGCACTCTCTGCGTCTGCGTCACCACCATCCAGCCAAGGCATATTGGACAACAATCTTGTAGCACAGATGCCAGTCGAGTCAGCCTCAGGACATATTCTTGAGTGTGGTGAAAGCCAGGACCTTGACTAAAGTAATGACCATCGAAGGGGCCTGCACAGAACAAGCCCTACTTACAAAGATCTAGCCTCCGCCTGTAGAACTCTCGTCAGCGTGCAATACCCATGAGCCTGTTGTCAAGACACCAAGAACAACTCTGGTGTTTGAGGTGGAAGGCATTTTCATAATTGAAAAGGGGGAAGACTTTGTAGACCCAAAGGGCCATTCACGAGATTTTAATTATGTATCCAAGCGAAAGGTGGCAGACTCAGAGGTTACAAAGCCCTCATCAGCCTGCGTTCAAGTGCCCAACGGAAGAAAAGAAAGGCCAGCTCACAAAGCGAGAAGAAACAGAAGAAAGAAAGGAAAGGCCATGATGACACAAAAGCAAGCCTCTTAGATCGCTGAAAGCTTCAGCTCTTTGAGAAAGCTGCAGAAGCCAATATTCAAAGGAATGTGCATGGCACATACTTCAGCGAATTTGCGAAATTCCTGCACAGTGTCACAGTGGCGAATGGGACGGACCAGACGAAGACGGAGCCGGAAAACCGAGGCTTACAAGGTAAATGCCGCAAGCAAGAGAAGGCCAAGAAAAAGGTTCCTCAGAAATAGCTTCCCAAGATCCTGCTGGAAGATTCTAATCTGTGAGCTTTCATGTCAAGGAAACCTGCTCAGCGAGAACACAGGTGCATTGATTGCAATGCACTCAATAGCACAAATGTGGCACAAGCACCCAAAACACCGCTGGAAGATCAAGCGCAGAAGGAGACTCGGATTACACACTACCAGGACTGACGTGGAACTGTTACTAGTATTGAAGTACATTTCGTACTCGGAACTCATGTGAGCATTGAGTTTTCTTTGTCGTCCGGCGCCAATGTGGGGGCCCGGAGAATGTTAAATATTGTGTGAATATTCACGAACATTTTATACTCGAAACTCATGTGAGCGTTGAGTTTTCTTTGTCGTCGGGCGCCAATGTGGGGGCCTGGAGGATGTTAAATATTGTGTGAACGACAAAGAGTGCCACTATCATCATTAGGTTGAGAGCAGTGTGTTTGGAAGAAAGAAGAGGTCAATGGGTGGGCTGCACCACGAGCACGGCGGCTCGTCCTCTTCCCCTATACCCTTTGCGCCATTTCACTAGTGATAACGAGAACTCGCTGAAGTGCCACCAAGGTCCAAGTACTACCAACAGTTGTAGGGGTGCTGACACCCCCTGGTGTCTCACCCCAAAGCCGCATTTCGGGTGACGACTGCCGGGCGATAGGTGGCATTTTGTTCGCGTTGGGTACCACTGTTGGTAGAGTGGTAGCGCCGGTGGTGACCCCTGGCGGAAGGCAGGCCTTGGTGGCGGGCGAGAGTTGAGTGAGCCTCTTCTGCGCGTGGCGGTTGCCGCGAACGGTTGTCTCGTGCCTGGGTCCTCGGCGCGTGGCACCGCGGGCCTGCGCACCGGGGAGCCCACGTGGTGAGTCAGGCGTTGGCGACACCGAGAGTTAAGCAAGCCTCTTCTGTGCGTGGCGGTTGCCACAAACGGTTGTCTCTAGCCTGAGTCCTCGGAGCGTGGCACCGCAGGCCTCCGCGCCGGGGAGCCCACGTGGTGAGTCCGGCGTTGGGTATGTTACTGTGTGTTTGTCGTGTTATTGTGTTATGTTGTTTGTATGGTAGCGTGTTGATAACGATTGATGTATCGATTCGGTGGACGATATCGTTCAAATGTAGTTAAATAAACGTATGTATGTATGTTTTTTGATTTCTACCGACCGCATCTGCTGTGTCCGTTCACTCCAAGAGAATGGCGTGGCCCTCGTTCGCTATTTCGAGACCCCCACACTGGCACCCAACGTGAGGCTCTTGGAGTATCGGACGATAGTTTTTGCGGTTCGGTACAAGCTTTTGTTAGAGCCGGGGTGGTGTAGGCCTAGGAGGGACTTCTCATTGCTAGCGTCGGCGGTGTGCTTTGTTGAGAAGTGAGGAGATTGGTTTTGTGACGTGTTTGAATTTGTCGGCAGGTTGAGTTTTTATTTTTTTTTTGCTCGCAAGTGTTGTTCTTTTTGTTGTTGTTAGTTTTCAGAAACGTTGAATTGGGACGAGAGCCATGCGGTCTGCATCCTGAGGTGAGCAAGGCCTAGAGCACGTGGTTTGAAGGCCAGGCCCGAAGCAAGTGAGTACGGAAGTTTCGTGGGTGGTCCGATTTTCTGTAAATAGCTTCTTCTATCTTTTTGGGCTCAGTGAGCTGGGCGTCGTTGCTGACTTGTATTGCGGCTCGACGCTGGGGCGTCATGACACCACCCGGGGCGGTGGACGCCGATCGCTCGGTAAGCTGCTGTGTGCGGCGAGCGATAGGACCACCTGACAGAGTGGATGTTTCCTCACGGCTGCCTTTTATGCGCCTAGGCTGGGTGGATGACGGTTGTTGCTGAGCGACTTATTAGGCCTAAGGTTCTGCGCAGCCGCCTGTCGCACGTGGCACAACTAGGTGGATCGTGGCGTTGAGGCGTTGCGCTCTGCTTCCCTCACTTTTTTTTATCTTGCGATGCACGAGTTGGGAAAAGTGATTTTTGTTTTATTTTGATGGGCGTCTCGGCCGCCGCCGATGTCTTAGCTAGCAGTACTGACCATCGAACCATGTGGCCTTTAAAAGCCTGAAGCTCTCTTCCCTAGGCCCTGCTCCATTGTTTCTTTCGAGTTTTTTTTGTTGATGTATTCAGCGGGAGGAATGTCATCAACAGCCGGCTGTCTTCTGTACATCGTCAGCGTTGCTGGCCAGGAATGCGGTCATGAGGTCGGGCGATGGAGATGCCTGGGACCTGCGCAACTGTCTGCAGTCCGGCGCCCTCGTGATGATTGATTTATTGATATGTGGGGTTTAACGTTTTAAAACCACTATATGATTATGAGAGACGCCGTAGAGGAGGGCTTCGGAAATTTCGACCACCTGGGATTCTTTAACGTGCACCCAAATCTGAGCACACAGGCCTACAACATTTCCGCCTCCATCGGAAATGCAGCCGCCGCAGCCGGGATTCGAACCCGCGCCCTGCGGGTCAGCAGTCGAGTACCTTAGCTACTAGACCACCACGGCAGGGCGTCCGGCGCCCTCGTGAGTGCTGGTCGCAACTGGAAGACGTGTCGGCGCTAGCGACGGTTCGTCACGCCGACGGCAACGTTGCTGTTGCAGGGCCGGTACTGAGGTGAAGTCGAGCCGGACAGTGCAGCAGTGTCGACCAGCGGCGGTGTCGTGGTGCAAGGACATTATGGACATGCGGTGTCTTTTTTTTTTTGTTAAAGCTTGTGTAGCTGATCCTTGTTTTCGGGATATGGTTTGATTTAAGGTTGGGGGAATGTGGGGGTGCTGACACCCCCTGTAAAGTAGTTTGCGCCGTTTGGCGCACGTGTCTCGCCCCAAGGCCGCATTTTGAGTGACGACCGCCGGGCGATAGGTGGCATGTTCGCGTTGAGTACCACTGTTGGTAGAGTGGTAGCGCCGGTGGTGACCCCTGGTGGAAGGCAGGCCTTGGTGGCGGGCGAGAGTTGAGCGAGCCTCTTCTGCGCGTGGCGGTTGCCACAAACGGTTGTCTCTAGCTTGGGTCCTCGGAGCGTGGCACCGCGGGCCTGTGCGCCGGGGAGCCCAAGTGGTGAGTCAGGCAATGACGACACCAATTTGGGTATGTTACTGTGTGTTTGTCGTGCTATTGTGTTATGTTGTTTGTATGGTAGCGTGTTGATAAGGATTGATGTATCGATTCGGCGGACGATATCGTTCAAAAGTAGTTAAATACACGTGTGTATGTATGTTCTTTGGTTTGTATAGGTCACGTCTACTGTGTCCGTTCACTCCAAGAGCATGGCATGGGGCTCGTTCGCCATTTCGAGACCCCCACACAGTAAATGGTGTATACAATTACCTGGCCGTAAGTATGCTGAAGAACGTAAGCTTTGTGTCCAAGTCGTATAGCGTTGCAGAGCAAGAAGTCATAGGTCTGATTACTAGCACTAGAACTTTTTTTTTTAAGTTCTTTCATTGTCATCTGTTGATGTGCATTTCTTTTACGCCATATCGGTGATGGAAATATGGCAGTGCGAGTCTTCGTGGACACCGGCATAAAACACTTTTATGTTTAAAAAAACCTATACGGATGTGATGTAGCACAAGGATTCTCCTTAAAGTGCATAACTTTGAGTGACAGAATCATAGCATGACAGCAAGTGTCAAAACATGCGGGTTGCACAACGAATTGATGGTTTAAGGGCACATCCATAACAAAGTGCTCAGGTATAACTAGTCAATACCATCAGCCACAGCAGCATCAAAGCATGCGTCTGCGTAGGTGTTCAAGTTGCCTAATGGACACGTAGTGGGCATTTCTCCAATTCCCAAAAGGAATAATTATGGCATTGTGGGCACACCCAATTGTACTTGCAGAAGGCATACAAGAACAGTCACACCTTGTTACATAATAAAGACAAATAAAACAAAATATCGGTTATAACAAAGTGAATTAAGTATAGCCATGCAATTGATACATTATTTGGAATTCATCTTTATAATAAATTTTCTGATATAACAAACTTATTTTTGTGTAAGACGCAACTTGGTCATAATGAGGTTTGAGTATAACCAACGTTACACACACAGACATTCCTCTCTTTGCAGTAGGTTGATGTGTTTCCCGAGATACCAGGCAAGCAATTGAGAATGTGTGGTGAACAATGCCAGATTATGCTATCACATTCTACTTGTGAAGCTGAAGCTCGCAATTTTTTCAAATGTTTTTTTTTTTAGGTTGCCATACGAAATGCTAAATGTGTAGAGATGTATCAACCTTTTATTCTCTGGGTCATGTTTGTTATTTTTTCATGTTTTCTTTTCCTTTGTGTTCGGCATAAACAAAGCGTGGAAGTACTACGATTCACAATGATGCCTATCAAAATCTGCACAAAAAGCTTTCAACACAACACTTATGAATTACATTAGATTCACCCGTGAAATAAAATATCGCAGTAAGCAGTAACGGGTCACCCACACCACCACTTTCAATTATTTTTGTTGGAATGCTGAGAGCCTTTTCTGGAAAGAATAATTTCAGTTCCGTGCACCTTGAAAATGCCCCACAACATATAAAAAATCCAGACAGAACAACAATAATGAGAAGACACACATTCAATCTCTCGTAGCATCAAGTTATGACACTATCTCTGAGAAGAATGATTCACCAACAAGAATTATAAGAAAAACTTATCACTCGTAAAAACTATACCGTTAGTTTCAAACCAGTGTGCCAAGTAGGATATTTAAAAGCTACTAGCTACATGGTCTTTCTAATAAATTTGAATATTCAATATATACCATTAAATTATTACCAACAAATTAAAATATTCAGTCACTTCTTTTCAGTCGCAATTTCAGAAGCTACTTGCTTCTTTGAAAAATTGCCAAGAACTTTTCATTCAGGTTGTGCTTTACTCGCAATAACTTTCTCACTTCTGAACTATTAAATAAGTACATTGTAACCAAGTGGGCACTGACTCCTCCAAACAGATTATGTGCCATTGGTGACACATAAGCATTGCTTTTTATATATCAATTCACATTAAAATTTTTTGAACTAAATAAAGTGTTTTAGTTTTATTAGCTCCTCTGGCATTTACTTGATACCCATTCTTTTAAAAATTTTGTATATTAGTAGTAAGATTAGCCACTAGTATTATGCACCTAGTATAAAGAAATAACTGTTTTCTATGTTTTCTGGAGTGATTTTTTTTTTTTTAGTCTAGGTACTGTTCTAAGTGTTGGTCACGCACGCATATGAAAAATTGGTTCTGTTTGAGAAACGCAGTGCTAGCAAAGTGATTACCAAAAAATCTGCCATGAATACAGCTACTGCTAACACAACTGTTCTGTTGAAACACTGGAAATTCCCATTTATGATCAAACATATGAGGTGGAGCACATAATGAACATTTATACTATGCAGTCTCATCGAAACTGCTGAAACTTTCAAACACGTGAACACTTTCAACAGATTCGAAAGATGCTGAATATTTTTTCTTTTTTGTTTAACGTAAGGAACAAACAGCCAATAGAGCTTTAAAGGAGACAGGAAAATTAATAAAAAATCTATTCCAAAAATAATTCCTCTGCGCAATCAATACCAGAGGCCACTGCATGAGTACAGCCGTTTCCATAATTTCCGCTTAATCTTTGAAAGTGGGTAGCTTTCCAGGAGGGAAAAAAAAGCATATAGTTTGTTGTAACTTATGACTTTCTCACCGTCCCCCTTCTGATGAACGTTCCTTAAGTACATGTCAATGCATACAAGTCCAATACTTTGAATTTCTTCCTAGCATTAAAAGAACCATGCAACACTTTTCCAAGTAGCCACAAAATCAGTTCAGTAAAAGAGCATATTGTCTCAAGGATTACCTCCGCAAAAATTTTTAGAATTCATTTAGTATGAAAAAATTTGTTGCACACTGTATTTCTCTCTTCTCTCGTCCCGTAGAGAGCACTGGAAGCTCAACAGGGCGCAATATTTGGGCCAGTGATGCACCAATTATTTTCAAGTATGTAGCATCAATTGTAAACAGAAGAAAAAGGGATATTTAGCCAACTTTGATAACTTATTGCCAATTCCAGATCACATGCTGTGCTATAATATTTGGTTCATGTGCCTCGACTACCGATCAGCATCATTTTCTGACCTTGCTCAAAAGGTGTTGCGGGGCCCCTTAAAGCTACAGCAGTGCAGCAGCCGAGTACCTTAGCCATTAGACCACCGCGGCAGGGACTTTAATTGCATTACTGTCAATTAAAGCCAATCAGTACTACAAACATTTATAATTACACATGAACCTACTAGTTGATGTAAGGAAGACCTACCAAAAGAGCTTTGCCACCAGCTTTTTTTACCTTTTTTTGCTGAAGCCTAAAGCAGTACATGCCTTCCGAAATGGCCAGAGTCCAATAACCAGATACAGTGTTCTGTAACTAATGCAACATAAATTGAGATTTCATGCAATTTAAATATCTTACCTGTACATTCTCAATAGATTGTTCAGAAACTTTGGCCTTCATAACAAGTTTCTGCTTTAT
The DNA here is from genome assembly GCF_043290135.1 of Rhipicephalus microplus. Taxonomy (NCBI): domain Eukaryota; kingdom Metazoa; phylum Arthropoda; class Arachnida; order Ixodida; family Ixodidae; genus Rhipicephalus; species Rhipicephalus microplus. The sequence goes on from NC_134710.1 coordinate 317,791,033, forward strand.
GGAAGACAACTCCTCTTCCAAGACGTTAACCTGGCAAAATGAAGCCACAAAAAAAATGCTCAACAATTTTTGTGCTGTTAATATAACAAAGTCTTACCTGTGTAGTTTTTATGGCCAGCTCGTCCTTTAACCTGATGACCAGTTCTTTCAGGGTCGAGACATTTTCATCTTCCTTTTGGAACGGTTTCTCCTGAGAGTCGATCTCCTTGTGGCTGTCTTGCCTCTTAACTTCATGTGTGATCTGGTGCTCTGACAACTGGAGTTTTCCTTCACCAATAGAAAGAATTTCTAACATTTTCTCAAAGCTCTTGATCAGGGACAACTCAGTGGCCAAATCTCGACACACTGCTCTCACGACAACACAAGAAAGCGATGAGGAGGATTCTTCTTCAAAAGAAATAGAATCCAATTTCTCTGACAGAGCTGCATGCAGGCGTTCTGCTTCTAGTAGAACATTTAGGTCATTACTTCCATCTGCCAGGACCTGTGGATACTGTCGTGTAGTATGCGAAATAAGTTGTGACAAAACATTTAGCGTGCTTCTGTGAGCACTGTACAATTGACATAGCATGTCTTTCTGCGTCGTTGCTTGATCAGTAAATTCAGGCTCAAAGACAGCACGCAACCTTGCAAATTCTGTCTCATAAAATAGAAGACGATCCTTGAGCTCAATCAACTGCGCTGTCACAGATGTTGATGCTGAGTCTTCCTTCAACACATCACTCTCATAATCTTCAAATTGTTTGTTCCTCGCAACTAGTTCTTCTAGCTCATCTCCTTGCTTCAATAAGTCATCTATCTTGGAATGGCGTTGGTCTAGAGGCTTCGATTTCGACTTCAGTTCTGCTTTAAACATAAGAACTTCTCCAGAATCTCGCTCCTGCATTTGCGTTTCTGAGCTCTTTAGCAAGCTTGCTCCTGAAGATCGGCACCTGTAAAAATAATCTTCCTTATCTTTCTCAATTTCCATGTCAGAGCAATGCTGTCTAATGTCAACATCATCACACCCTCTATCCCCAAGTACTAAAGTATTTCTTTCTCCCCCTCTGCCAAACCCTTCTGTTTCTGATTGTTCACTAGCAGAGGCTTGAGCTTCATTCTGTGCCTTTGTACTCATTTGACGGTTAGCCCTCATCAAGTCCAACTCCAAATAGCTCAGGCGAGCAATCAACTCAACATTTTTCTTCCCCAAATACTGAGGACTTGGCTCTTCCCCAGAAGAGCCCGACATACACAACTCAGGCGAAAATCTTGAATGTACCTCATTCGCTTGCTCAAGGTTTTCAAAATCTGCCCTGATTTTTGTAATCTGATCAAGAGCATTTGAAAGGACCTCATTTTTTTCGTCAAGCTCCCTTCTTTTCTGTTCCAATTCAGTCATTCGCTCTTCTAGAAAGTATATTTTCCTTGTAGCTGCGGTTAGTTCTTTGTCTAGACAAGTTCTCCTGTTCTTTTCAAGAGATAATTCTTGTTTTAGAGCATGCTTCTCCAACTGGAGGACATTAGGCCCCCTGATGGCCGTTTTTAACTCTTCGTTTACATTTCCTAGAGCCCTTCTGAGCTGTTGATGGGTTTTAGCAGAAACTGCGTTTTCCCTATTCTCTTTACCATTTTCCCCTGCAGCCCCAGAATCATCACCAAAATCACTCAGCACCAGGATAGCCTCCTTGCCAGGCAGCAGGGCTTCCGATTGGATGTCCCCAAACTTTTTTTCAGCTGCTTCCAGTATGATCTCGCAGAATCTATGAAATCCATCCCAGATAACTTCTGGCTCCATATCTCCTGAAACACACTCCTGCAATGCCTTTTCGTACTTGGAGGCTAGCAAAGCCATTTCCTTCAGCTCTTGCCGGAACATCTCTGCTTCTCGAAGAGACTGCTGCTCCCTGCATTCTGCTGCTTCCAGCTCGTGCTCCAGCTTTCGGATGTGCAGCCTGTCATTATCAAGATCAGCTTCTAGTCTTCCTGCTTGAGCTTTCAGCCTCTTACATTCTTGCCGTAGTTCTGTTCCTTCATCTTCCAGGAATCTCTGGAGGTCTTTCACTTGGCACAGCTCATCAACAATGTCCTGTTTTTCGTCGATTGAGCGATTCAGATCTTTTTCAAGCAAAGAAACTTTGCCAATGGAAATCTGAAATTCTTCAAAGAGAAGCTGATCCGCCTTTTTTATTTTTGCAATTTCATCCTCCAAGCCTGCTTTCTCTGTTTGCACTTTCTTCAAGGCCTCCTCTAAATCTTTAATAATCTTGGCAGCACTCTTTCCTTCTCGTTCAATAGCATCTTTTCGGTTTTCCATAGCCATTTGGTTGTCTGGAGTGAAAATCTCTGCTGTAGTAGAGATATTATCCACCTGCTGTTGAAGAGGTGACACAGTGGGTTTTAAATTTTCAACTAGTTTCTCAGATTCAATTTGGCAGCAAATAGAAACTTTCGGCTCATGCTCTGCATCTTGGTTTTGCTCAGTCTGCACAGCAAGTTTCTCCTCTAAGCTTTTTATGATGTCCTTTAATCGGATTGTTTCACGAAATTCCAAGTCTTTCAACATTTCAAGCTCCTTAACAAGCTGAAGCTTCTCAGCTTCTGCTACACGAATATTTTCTTGGAGTTTGTTGATGTTTTCCTGCAGTTTGGTGCTTTCATTAACAGCTTCAGCAAGCAGCTTTTCCAAGCTGCTGTTCTCATCTAGAATTTTTGCAAACTCCTTCTCCCTAGCCTCCCCATCCTCCTTAGTCTGATATAGGTCAGATAATTGCTTCTCTAGACCATGTTTCTCTTCTTGTAGGAGGTTGCATTCATTGATTTTTTCATCTCTTTGGTTCTCAAGTGAGGACCTTTCCGCCAACAGAATGAAGATTTTTTTCCGTAAAAGTGCTGCTTCTTCATTGGCGCTCTCCGCTTCCTGTGCCGTAGCCTCCCAAGCTGAGTTGCACATCTCTGGCTCTTGAGTACTGCATTGAGCACAGAATTCTTCCATCTTTGCAGTCGTGTGGCTAGGAGACAAAGCCGAATCTGAGCCAGCAGGTTCTTGGCTCTTGTCTTGATCAAATGTATGCTGTCGCATTAGGACTCGTTCTGCGAGAAGTTGTGCATGTGACTTCGTAAGCTGATCAATGGTGGAGTTGGCTACCTGCAGAAATCAATGGCAAAGTTTGGTATTAGGCACACTTGGGCAGGGCTTAGGCATAATTTTTTTTTTCACAAGCTGTGACTGGTCTTGTGAAATACCAATATTAGAGAAAACTTTCTTTAAAAAAATTCAAGAGAACTCATTGCCATAAGCATGTCATTTTGGGGAAAAAATGGTTATGTTTTGAAATTTAGATAATGACCATTCACCCAAAGTTCCAAATTTGTGATCTTCACTTCATTAAAGTAAGTCTGAAATGTATTATTATACATAGGCATTTTCAAATGTTGTTATGTAACAAGCTGCCCCATGAGCCTGTCAACATCAAGACCCTGCCCGAATGCTTCGGCTTTATCTTCAGTCATGTGCCCCTCCAACAGTATTTCGCTATGAAGATATCTTCTCACCTGGGGTTAAATACTGAAAGTTGCTGAATTTATGAAGATGAAATTATTTTGAAAATTTCACTTTCACGAGAATCAATACTTCACTGCAGGTGCCATCCATTAGAGCTGCACCGCAGGTGTCAAAATAAAAAGGGTGTTAACGTGGGCTTGGTACATTTGAACTTTGGGTGAGCTAGATGAAGATAGTAACTAACAAGAGCTCAGAATTAACACAAATATTTCACTTGAATATATACAGAGCACATATACTTGATGCAGATACACACGCGATTAGTCAAAGAATAAGTTTCTCCCTTAGATAATAGAGACTGGCTCATTCTTTTACTAACCAAGTGTGCATTCTCAAGAGCTCAGAATTAACACAAATATTTCACTTGAAAATATACAGAGCATTTATACTTGATGCAGATACACACGTGATTAGTCAAAGAATTAAGTCTCTAACTTAGATAATAGAGACTGACTCATTCTTTTACTAACCATGTGTGCATTCTCATCAAGCTCTGTATATTTTCCAATAAATCGCTCGTTGGTTGTCCGAGCGTATATACTTGATGCAGATACACACGTGATTAGTCAAAGAATAGGTCTCTACCTTGAATAATAGAGACTGATTCATTCTTTTACTAATCATGTGTGCATTCTCAACAAGATCTGCATATTTTCCAATAAATCACTCGTTGGTTGTCTGAGCTCTTGTTTGATGACTTCGTTGTCCCGTCTTCCTGAAGTTCACAGGAGTGGAAGCAGGCTTCAGTCTTTTGGAGCAGCTTTGGGAGCAGGAATAATATGGCTTTGGAGCAGATTTGGAGCAGTAAAAGGGGAGTTTTGGAGCAGCTCTGGAGTACCAAAATATGTATTTTGGAGCATCAAAATTTAGTTTTGGAGCAGATTTCTCGGGTCGCAAATCACTGTTAATTAGAAAATTTGCTTTCGCATAAAACCAAAAAATTCAGTGGTTTTTACTAATCATTCAATGCTGATCAAGTAACCAGACTTACCCCAAATTTATAAATATATTAAATCTTACAACATCAAAGCTGAAAGCACAGCAACTAAAAGAAAAAACATAAGCGGCACCATGAACAGCTACAAGACCTCAGATGAATGAAAAAAGAAAAATTGATGTTAAAATGTGGCAATGTTCAAGATGTTAACGAAACACCCCATCAAACATCAACAGCTCATCGATTAGACTAGAGATGAACTAATAAAAGCTATTTTCATACTAAACCAATAGGGCTCTATAAAAATGAGTGTAAAGAATTTATGTTCCGGTCACTGAATTGCTACAGCGGACATGAGAACTACGAAGAAATTTAGATGGGCTCGCCGCGCCATTAGAGAGATTTCGAGTAACGTTTGCAGGTGCTGCAGGCATAGCTGGTGCCATACGAGTTTTATGAAAGCGTTGGCCCTCCTGCAAACTGCAACGCACGATCGCAGCTGCACCGTAGCCTCGAAACCAGCGTTTGCGGGCTGCATGCGGGACGCACACACCGCCCGCTATTTCGGATCTTCAGTGTGCGAACCACGAACGGCGGCTCGCCTTACGACCCATGCGCAGTGGCAGCGACCGCACCACAAGGGCTCGCGGTGCGCTATTCTAGAACTCCCTATTCCTAGGCAATTAGGTGATTTTTTTATTACGATATTAACTGTATGGACACTTGACAGGTTTTTCCATGTTCCGCGTGAACTACAAGTTGGTAACAATCCCCGCGCATCGTATGTTCTACCCACGCGCAAGACTGCGCAAGCTGGGGTGATGAGCACTGCTAAAGCAGAGATTAAACAAGGCAGCCGATCTCAGTCGCTCGCTTAGAGGGCGGTACACGCGATAGTATCCCACCGCGTGTTACACCTGCAGTCGAATGCTTAAGCAGAGATAAAACATGCTGCCCGTCTTGAACGAGCATGAAAAAAGACCCGGGGGGAAAAGGAGGGGAGGGGGTGCTCGAGCAGAAGCGGTAAACTTTGATTCTAAAGTGCGGCTGCGATAAGCTGGCGCGTGCGCTTTCAAGGGGAAGAGATTGTGCGATAAAAGCATTTCTCCCTGTAGCGGCCGTCCTTATTCTCTTACACCAGCGTTTTGTAGAGTGCCGCGATGTCGAATCCAAAAGAACTAGCTTTCAGCCTTCGTACTGTCACGCGGTCGTGATGTTGACGAAGGCAGCAGCCGCTGTTTTAACAAGTGAGCTTTTCATTTGGGCAAACCTGTGCCCGAAAAAAAAAAAAAAAAACTAAAACTCACTGTACGAGCAATACGCGCTAGAGACTGATAAAATCAAACCAGAGCGTCGACCATCGATAATCTGCCCAACAGCAAAGCCCGTTGGCATTTATACATATGCCATCAAAGATTCCAGCGTTATCGCTAGCGGCCGCGTAAGTTCCGGAACTAATGTATGCGTTCTGCGCGTAATCTCATCGGAAGGTTCTAAGATTATCTAGATTGTTCCCAGTCATTCAGGCGCAGTTTGTGCAACGCAGCGTTACACGCATAATGGTTTGATAGCAAAAAAAAAAAACAAAGGAGCGCGTGCGGTATTAGCATTACAACATTACAAATTCTTGCTATTGCAGTCATAACTTCGCCGGTGAAACTGACTATTAGTTGTTGTTTTTTTCAGTTTATATGATTCGGCCAACAGCTTTGCTGTTTAAACATATATAGAGTCACCTAATGAGGTATGCACATGAACGCCAGCTTTGCAAGATTCATGCATGAACCGAAATACGACGTGACTAGTGAAACAGAACCAATAGACGTGACTGAACTTATTTGATATGGACGCCGTTGCGTCCTTAGTATAGCACATGCATATTGCTCAGTCGATGATAAAACTCGACTAAATGTGGTGTTGCACACGCATATTGCCGTTTAGGCGCAGCTTGGAGCAGCAAGTCAAATTGGCTCAAAATGGCGCAGTGCTTTGACACCCGAGTTAAGCCAAAAAAATTATCAGGTGGAAATTCACCGAGCCATTTGAAAAAAATTTGGCCCTGTGGAAGAGTGCTACCAGGGTTTTGCCAACTCAGGGGTGAAATGGCTGAAACTGAATTGGGAGTAGTTTTTGGAACAGGAAAATTTCGATTCCGGAGCAGAAAAACTTTGCTTTGAAGCAGTGAGTGGCATTTAATTTATTGCTTTAGGAGCTTGAAAAAACTAATTTGTAACTATTCTGTGGGACAGGTATATATTTCATTCAGATTAGAATACACATAACAGTAAAACAGCTTTACGAGAAAGTTTTTTTAGCAAATTATTGCCAGGCATAAACCACACTACTGCTTCACATACCACATGACCTGTCAGCCAGAGTAAAAAACAAAAAAATGTTTTGTAAACTAGGCTTCCTTCATGAACATTTAAATAAAAGAATAGAATCACACTTCTCAATAATAATAAAAATGTGATTACACAAGAAATATAGTTACACAACAATAGGCCTTTGCTTAAGGCAACTGGTAATAATATTACAGTACAACCTCGTTAATTCCAAGTCACTGGGGCCACGAGAAAGCTTCGAATTAAGTAGGTTTTCGAATTACCAGAACATACAAAAAGTGGGATACAAGGAACTTGGAATCCCTCGAAGTAATCAGGGTGGTCATTTGCTGTGCTAACTAGTTTGTGGGTCCCCAGTTATGTTTTTCCGTAATACCTAGTCTTGATGTTTGTCACAAACATGGGAGGAATGGTGGAGCTCGCTGATGCCACGAAAAACAAAAACAAAAAAAAAACACTTGTGATCAACTGAAATGCGCATCTGCGAAAAATAAGACGTCTTCACTAAATCACAGTAGTGATACGTGGGCAGCATGTCACCTGCTCCTCGCTGCGTCAGCACGTCATCATGCTACCATTCGCTCATTGTTTCTCGCGAAACAAATTTAATAATGGCTAGTGTGCCAGAATCCCCTATGTGTTTTGGCCGAAAAACATCATCTTTGAAGCTTTCAAATTTAGTTTTCGAAGCAGGCGTTGCAAGCAAGAACTCGGCCTGCAGTGAAAGTGCGTAAATTGCTAGAGCAACCGGCAAACGAAGATTTGCATACATCGAGAATTCCCTCAAAGTGTCTCTTATGAATTTCTTTACAAACCCAGAAAGAATGAGTATATCATGACGCGCTGATGTTGCGAGAAACGTGCAATATGCTGCTTGCACTTCACTGCTGTATTGCAGTAAAGCACGTCTTAATTTCGGCAGGCGCTCATTTTGGTTGACCACGCGACCTTTTTTCCTTTTTTTTTTTTAGCTGGAAGTAGCGAAGCTGGGGCGCTTTAGCTGCCACTGATTTGTACCACTACATTGCATTGCTTTGAGGCTCTTAAGGACCGCGGTTTCCGGGATTTGCTGCGATATCGGGAACGTGAAGTGGCACATGGCACCCAAAGTTTTCGAATTAACCCGACTGGTATTGACAGCCGCTTCAAATTATCCGCTCAGATTTACACTGAAAAGTACAGGACCGCCCAAGTGTTTTGAAATAAGTGGGATTTCGAAATAACCGAGTTCCAGATAATGAGGTTTTACTGCATCTAGGGTATAACGCAACAAAACCACGATATGATCATGAGGGACATCGTAATAGAGCACTCCGGGAAATTTTGACCATCAATGTTCTTTTACGTGCACTGACATCCCACAGCACAAGGGCCTTTATCATTTATCCTTCATTGAAATGCCACCACCGTGACCGGAATCGAACCTGCAACCTTAGTGTCATGCCCGCAGTCATGCACCGTAACCATTTCATCACCATGGCGGACTAGAACAGCGATAGGATTAAGCAGATTACTGCTTTGGTTTTTTGTAGGCCAGCTTACTTAGCTTTTCAAACGTCCCCAGAGCCTCCTATAGCTCCTTGTTATTCTTTACTCTTTGTCAGGAGAATGTCGCAATAAGCTCCTTCAGCTATCTGCTCAGCTGCTCGGTAAGCACTGTTCCAAGTGGACTGCATGCTTTTAACAGGCCACAATAGAAGTGCACTTTGCTATTCACTGCTATCTCTTATGGGACTGCCTTCACAAATGCACTGAGAGCACCAAAAAACCTCACTGCACTATCTTCAAAAGTGTGCATATGATAACTACAAGCATGGTGCCAATGTAACCATACTACATGCTTCTATCAGTAGATGACACCAAAGATCCTTCGCACCACTCCACTGCCACCATCTTGTGCAAAACTAATAGACAGTAATTGCAAAACATGTCACATGCAGGAGGCTAGTTATTGCTGCATTGACACAACAACGTACTCACCTCACTTGCGCACAGTATCGAGGAGGTAACGGTACAAACACTCCCACAGCAAACACGTTCAAGTGACCCCACGCAGCATGATTGTGTTGAAAGCAACCACTTTTTCACGCATAGTGATTGCAGCAAATGATAGTTCTGTTTTGAACTAGTGCGCATACACCTTGCATGTGCTTTAACAACTGCGTCATTGCTATGACGTAGCTTTATTCACAAAGGTCACGGCAAGCAGCATCACTTTGACTCGGTGAACATTGAAAGTACCAAGCGACCGCGGGTTCGCCCACAGCAGATGTGGCAAACAAAAATCACAGTTGTGACTCTGTGTGCATAAATCATGTGTACTTCCAAAGCATGCTGCTGCCGGCCATTGCTCAAAGGTTTTGGTACACAAGTTCATATCACCTGTCGTGACATAGAAATGTGTTCGGAATATGCCAATTTTGGCCATTGGACACAACCATATTCAGCCGGGCAATTTTACAAATTTTTATCAAGTGAAATTCGTATCAAGTTTGTATTACCAAAATTCTGTAATGTTCATTGCACAATACCAAGAATAAAAGAAATCACAACAAACAGCACAAGCAACAAGACTGTACAGCAGCAGAACATTGAAACCTCCAGCAATGAGAAACATAATGAAGCAGCAAAATGAGCAGACAGTGCAGAAGAGAGCTTTTTTTGGCACCGTTGGTGTACATGTTCCACCACTGTGCAAAGAAAGCAATATGTCCACTAAAATTAATTCTCACACGGCAAGTGCCCTCGTGCCATTAGTACACCCCACTACTAGAATTACCTTATTTTTTTCTTCAAGGCTGCGCAGCTCTTGTCGAAGACATTCTGTGCCTAGATTGAGGGTGGCCATCTTCGACTGCATGCATTCCAAACTGTCAAACACTTCCTGGTACTTGTGGCGCCAAGTGACTAGATTATGGTTCGTAGCAGCTAACTCTTCTTCCAATGCCTGAACATGCAAACAAAAAATAGAAGTAACCATTGAAAGACAAAGACACTATATTGAGTTGCTTTGCTAAACCAGACTAAGTATGCCAATTTGCTTTTTTTCAAAATTTTCCGTCTTTTCCAGGTTTTTTTAAGATGATTTAAAGTGAATTCCATGACCATTACGTCTGCTTAGAACACCCCGTGCACTATCAACAGACCCATGAGTGGTAAAGAAACTTAGGTAATCGTATAGAATAGTAAATAAGTGTACCACATGTGCTCGGAATATTCCGAGCATGTGCGATAAATATGAAAAAATATTTATATCGGGCCAAAATGATACCTCTGAGCCAGAGAATCAGCAAGTTGGCTGTTTGGCAGAATGCAAACACAGATGTTAAACCGCAGCTGAAAGTTTGAAGGAGCCCACGATAGTCCAACAACACAATCCAAGCTGCTAGGAAATGTAGAAGTGGCCCCATCTCGTGACATCTGTGTAAAAGGAGGACGCCAGAGCCCGGCCGGTTCCGCCACTGAAGTATATTCTAGTTCACTATAACGGTTACAGCCCAGGCCACTTAAGATGTGTGGATTGGATTATATCGTCCTCTATTTATTGACTTTACTATGTATTTAGAATGTTGATTAGATTATATCTGATGCGACCTGGATTGCTGTATTTACTATTGATATGTATCCCCACCTAAACTGTACACCTCTGATATATACTATTCAGCAAAAAATAATCATGCGTACATACTACTCGTGTATTCTGTGCACCACGCATTCACAATGACTAACAATGTTGCAAGAACGGAGTCGCACCACATACTTTTCTTCAGTCTTTCTTTTTTCTACGACGAGCACATGCATGTTGATGTTATATTTTTCTGTGCTCTGACGCTTAGAGTTCGACAAAGTCCTTAGATGCCTGCAATGAAAGCTAGGGGTAGCGTTTCAAGCGATTACGTTCAAATATGTGCCGGCAAGAAGGCATCTGTCTGGTAGCAACAGCTTCTTCGATTCCACCGATTTATCACAGATACGAGCGGGTTACCTTCGTTTGTGTACTCTTCAAAAAACATAACGCTAAAACTAATCACAGACTTAATAATACCATTTTAAGAAACTGAAACAAGAAATTTAGATGACGTTACACAACTCTACTCTTGACACAGACGCTACCAGCAATAAGTGCGTAGCTGAGGACGTTTGCTGTTGCATTGCGAGATATAATAATGATAGTAATAATATTAAAAGGCATCACAAAGCCCAGCAAGCATCTGCTAATGAAAGTTCTATCCGAACTGGAAGGCCTTCAAGCCAAGCAGAAATCATGGTTAAGACAAAAATGCACAAATTTACCGCCGTGTGTAATATTGTGGTTGGAAACTCAAATATGCTGTGTGATATGTAGAAGCTCTATTATACATCGATTGATTGATTGATATGTGGGGTTTAACGTCCCAAAACCACCATATGATTATAAGAGATGCCTTAGTGGAGGGCTCCAGAAATTTTGACCACCTGGGTAGGGTGGATAGTGTCAGAAAGTGTGAAAAGCAGCCGCCGAAAGTGCAGGTCCCTAGAACGGGCTGATGCCGCTTGGGGCACTGCACGAACCGGCACAGGTAGTCTTGCACAGGCGACAAATGAGTCAGCACACGCTGCTCTCCCCCAAAGTCGCTCCCAGGCTATGTGGTGGTCACCCGTTCTCCGTAAAATCTTTTTGACCAAGTAAGTGTAGGGCAGTACATGGCACCTAAGCCCTTTAAAGTCTCATCTCCGAAAACCATTCTCGAAAAGGCCTACAAGCAAGACTCAACCCCAACTTTCGTGTACTTATGGATATTGTGGTTATTCGTGGAGGAGCTATAAGTGTGCTGAGAGACATCATTCTCTGGACGGCTTCATATTGAATTAAGCATCCTAAATTTATTCAACCACGAGCAGGAACTTTGGTACAAGAGCCCCGTTTCGCTGTCCCGAACGCATAATCTTGTGGAAGCAGCAACTTGAATACTCACTTAGCACTCAATTATCGGCCACCGAATGTAAGTTTTAACGCACAAAGAGCGTAACAACCATGTTTAAAGCAGCAGACATGCGAACAGTTTTCACAAAAACACTTCATTTTAATGCGTGCAAGTTGCTCATGCACTACAATACTCATAGCTTTACTATGTGCCTTTTCTTTTCATCTTATGTTTTGTTCACGCTTAAAAAAAACGAAGAAGAAGAAATGTGACCGAGTGAGGCAATAACATCGCACCAAGAAAATTCCGACAGATCGAAAAGACTGTGCCGAGATACCGCTTGTGCCTGGGCTGGGAGATTTCTTGGCACATTTACTTAAGAAACAAGCAGTATTGTGTGCATTACTGAAAAAAAGTAACCAGATCGGTTACTCGCTAGGCTAACAATAAAGAATCCCGTTACCACCCCTACAATGCCTACAAGAAAGGCAACGGCTTGTCGTTACGGAAGTAAAAATAACACATGTCTTCTTCGCTTATACTCCAAGATCAGAAGTTTGAATCAGTGCGCCCTCGCTCTGGGAGCCAGAATAACATTTTAATGAACCTTGTATTTATATTAGACATGTCTAAAGCATGCGTTAACACATGGTTCCAGTACCATAATTCATCTTGCTAAGCTAAACGTTAACTCAAGTGTTCGTCTCACAGGCACAAAGAAATGTAGATTGTACCCACCCCTAGAACTGTTTATGATGAACAATCATTGTTCTATAGGTTACATTACCTACTAACCATCTTAAAGCATGAAGATTTTGATCCTTCATTTGATCGAAATCCTTACAACAGACTCTTCGCCCAGCTAATTTATTTTTGTGAATAGTACGTCTCCCAGAATTTCGGTCACTCTTTTTGATTTTTGCTTTTCATGTTCATGCTACGGCATGACTATACATAAGTATTCCTTCGCTCTGTTTCATAACTTTTGTATTATGTACTCTATGTCATAAGTTATACTTGTAAAGTTTATTTTGTATTCTACATGTATGAATGTCTGTCCTGTATAGCTGCTTTGCCAACTTGTGACAAGGTCGGTACCTTGTCGATCCTTCGAGCTTTTAGTCCCGTGCTCCTATTATAAGAAAAGAAGTCTCTCACTAAAACAACTAGCTACTTTAGGTGAATTACTGCTGTAACTAGGAAACTTTGCACAAGATGCCAGACGTACAACACAGTGGCCTAATGTGCACAGGAGAGTTGCATGTGATGGCTTATGTCGTGGCACATGCTAAATCTATTTCACATTGTCACAGAAAGCACAAATATTATTTCACCATCATACCCTTTCCGAAAAGAAATCATCACTGATTTCAACAAATTTACAGTAATTCTGGCAGCTTGTATCTGCTAACGGACCATAAGCACAGGTGTTGTATGAATAAAGAAATGCCTAAACTATATACTTTCATGGAAAAAGATCTTTGCAGTGTAAATACCCTTTAAACCTACACAGGGCCCGCGAAAATTACAACTATTTATGCAAAGGCGTTCAAGGTGAGCTTTACTTTCCCAGGTATCCAACAAATGCTCCGTGACCTGTACTATCAGCAGAAGAAAATTTTACTTTTGGATGCAGAACTGATGAACAGTGCTACCGTGTTGCAGGAACAACTTGCTGACAACTCGCAGGATTTAAGCAACAGCTCTATTTCTACATGGTAACGAGTGCCTTAATCACTAATTACAAAAGTAACATGCTATACCAGTAATGGTGCTATTTATAACGCGTTACCAGCAACACTAGAAATAAGACGGGCGTTCTTGCACTCCTCACGATTATTACGAAGTACCAGATTTCTTGCAGCATAGCTTGCCACCTAATATACAGGGCAACGGTCTGCCGCTCAGACCGTGTACGACTCATGAGCGAAAGACACTGCTTGTGCATCAGATGGAAGCCCTTCGTAGTCTTTCTCGTCGTATTCTGTCTCATGCCGCATTTTTTCTGTAGATTCCTTCAGTCACCCATGTTGCCACCCTTTGCGACCAGGCACAATGCAGCAATGCTGTGTCTTCTTTTTCAACATAACAACTTCAGGTATTTCAGAAAAACCCAGCACAATCACTGATTGACGAAGTACTTATAAAGCAGCTACCGTCTGTGAAGAAAAAAAAAAAGCTGCGCACCTGAGGAGAACTCTGCAAAGTGTGCCTCTCACTACCTGCGCCGCTGCCATCAGCGCCTCTAGTGGCATCGGCACCCCATTCTAGCCACCCTAACCTAGGGTTCTTTAACGTGCACCCAAATCTGAGCACATGGGCCTACCGTAAAATTCCGAGCAAGCGCCCCCCCTCCTAGTTTTGAGAATTTGAATTTGCTGCCCACTTCCGAGCACGCCCCCCCTATCAAAACTGGCACCCTTGCTCTGTCTCTAGCCATTGCTGGATCTAACCATAGCCGTTAGGCTTGGCGTGTGTTCGGTGTGTTAACGTAGCCAGTTGGTATTGTTCGTTGTTCCTCGTGGTCGACTTTGCTGCATGATGCCGTCCAAGCGTTTTTACACTATTGCGAAGAAAATTGAGGTGGTTCAGTGGCATCGCCAAGGTAGAAGAAATGCGCACATGACCTCGCGGCACTTCAACATCGATCACAGGAGGATTCGAGAGTGGGACAACAAATATGTAGCCTTGCTACAACAAAACTTCGGCAAGTCGAAGTCACGATGCAAGCTGAGCAACAGTGCTCCCGTATTAAGCGAAGAAGTCGACGATGACCTTTTCGAGTTTTTTGAAAGTGAGCGCAGTGCCGGGTGCGCTGTTAGCAACAGGTTGCTTGCAGAAGAGGCTGTGCGTGTAGCCAGGAGCCTGCAGCTCGAAAGCTTTGTAGCGTCAGACCACTATATTGCCAAGTGAAAGAAGCGTTTTAGCATCTTCCTGCAGGTCACATGGCTGAGAAGCGGCGCCGCGGTACAAAGCGATTTCCCTCTCTGCACCTTAAAGACGACAGCAATGACTGCCTCTCCATTGCTGCCCTCTGCACCGAGAAAAGAGGACTCTTTCCGTGTGCGGCCTTGAATAAAGAAGGGTATCTACAAGCAGAGACTGAAAAGGGAGAATCGTGGCTCAGGCGCGTTGCAGATCGGCAGTTGAGAGAGAGCAAACAATCTGCAACAGTCTTTTCTTTCCTGTTCCTTCTTCGCCCGCAGCGTTGAGAGGTGCCGCCAACGGGATTGGGCATAGTGCTGAGAGCATTTTCAGAGCGCCGTATGTTCGAATTAACCATCGCAAGTGCTTGCGCGTTCGAATCACGGGATGTTTTTCGCCCATTAAAATTACATAGCTTTCACGGGACCTTAGCATGAGTTCAAACTAACCGAAATTATTCGAACTGACCAGAATTGACCGGAATTAAGTGTGTTCGAAATAATGAGGTTCAACTGTGTTTATTTTCCATCCATGCGTGGTCGCGTAGCGGTAAATCAGGTCGTGAGGTGGTTTCCTTCTTTGCATGCTTATAGATGTGCGCCCATCTGAGCATTCATTGCCACAAACCGTGATAATCGATATAACGAAATAATGGATATCACAAAATAATTGTGGCTCCCCTTCTTCGTTATAAAGAGGTTTGAGTGTATTAGACGAAGCTTCTATTCACAAACGCAGGCAGAAAACAATGCCGTGGAGGAGAGAGATACAGACATTGCATACGTGCCGACTGGATGCACAAGTCTATTGCAACCAGTCGACGTGTACTTTCAAAGCCAGCCTTCGAAGGAGCTGGGCGAAATTAATGCGCATAGCAGAAAGAACTCCAAAAAAAAATCTGCCGAAACTGTTCCGTCAGGACGTACTGAATTTTGTGGCCGCAGCAAGGGACGCTGTACCAGAGGCGACCATTATTCAGAGTTTCAAGCGCTGCGGAATATCAAATGCACTTAATGGGTCGGAGGACAGCCTTCTACGTGGCCGGTTGTCCGACATTGGCGACATTCGTCCAAAACATCCCGAGGAATTGCAGGCTGAATGCTACAGCCTGTTGTTTGACATTGACTCTGATGGTTTATTTAATGGATTTGAAAGTGAATAAGCAATCATCAAAAATTTTCCATCAAAGCTTCTGTTCACTTTGTACATCGCTGTAAGTAGCCTTTATTGTTGTTTAGAAAAAAAATGACCAGCCGCCATTTTGAATTTTGCAGCACTTTCGAGCAAGCAGAGGACCACCAGGGGGACGCCGTCTCGTGTGGATGTGAAAACATCGGCTCCGCGTTCGAAAATGTTTTTGGACAGTTTTTTGCGCATTTGTGAACGTCTTTTGGTGCCAGTCGACGCATAAGACTACACGGACTACATTGATACCAAGTATTTCACTGTGGGTGAGCTTTTCGGCCTTTTTTCAAGACTCTTCTGGTTGCCCATCTGCTCAGCTGAGTGCGCTAGCCTGAGGCTACGGCGGAGCGGCCGCCGGCCCTTCTCGGAAGGGTGTTTCAGCGCTCCACACACGGAATGTCTGTGCAAGTTTCTGTCGATGGGGAGGATATCACTCCCAATGATCTTCAAGATTCTGGATGGTCTGTGGCTACCAGTAAACGTAAACTTCGTGGGACACATACCCCCAGGACCGAGACGCAAACCAGCGTCTCTATGCACGGCGACGCGTGATTGCCTCAGCGCTCCCGAGCTGCGGTGAAGAAGCGTCTTATCGCTGCTTCTAGACTTCTTCACCTTCCAAGAGATCACCATCGAGTCATCGTGAGACCTAGAAATGGCCTGGACATGAGAACTGTGAGTCAAATTAAGTTCGCGAAGTCACTCGCAGTGGCTGCAGCACTCAGTGAGGAAGAAGTCACGGAAGACGTGGTATGCCCGAATATGATGCAGAACATCGCAGTTCCGGTGAAGAGGAACGCCAGAGCCTATTCCAAGATCACCGCCATTACTCTAGGTACCGCCATTACTCTAGGTACCGCCAGTTTTGATGTTAGTGCCTACCGAGCTGCCCCAGATGACACCTGCAAAGGTATCATCAGGGGTGTTGACGCGAACATTGGTCAAGAACAACTTTATTCTCTTATTGTACACCCAAGGAACCCGACTGCACTCCAAGTGAAAAGAATCGAGAATTCCACCACGGCGATCATCCTCTTTGACGTACTAAAGGTCCCAAATTACGTCATATGTGGAAATAGTTTGGTTCGCTGCACCCTGTATCGTCGACAGACGGATGTCTGTTATGCCTGTGAAAAGCTAGGTCATCGAGCCGATGTTTGTCCCCATCCAGAAGAGGCGGTCTGTAGAGGGTATGGTATGTCATCTCCTTCGGAGGATCACGTCTGCACCCCAGAATGCAAGTTGTGTGGGGGTCCACATCTCACGGCAGATAAGACTTGTAAGCATCATTTTCAAGTGCCCTACATAGTCCATCGTCGAAGACGAGAGCGATGAATTCAATATACGATGGAATTTGTGGAACAAGACGCCGACGACATGAACTTCACAGATGTTGGAGGAGACTTCTCATCGCTACCAGCCGCTGCAGGCGGCCGCGCTACGACTGAACACCCGAGCTACGACTGAAGACCTGAGCAGCAGCTGGCGCCCGCCTGACGTAAGCCAACAGCTACAACCACCGCGAGGGCGATCCCGTTCCAGAGGCAAAGAAGGGGCCGTTCGAGATCCAGAGGACATTCTAGATCCAAGGGCTGTTCTAACTCACGGGTGCCTACCGTCCACATTGGTGTGCAGCAAGGAAATCAGCACCAGACCTGAGCATCCAAGATCAAGGGCTCCCAACCACAGGTAAAGGGGGGTACCAATCCAGAGGAACACTCAGATATACGCGCAGATGCGAAGAGAAAATGCTAATCTCAGGGCCATTGTCGAGCAACTCAGGGCTGAAATAGCCGACTTAAGGAAATCACAGCAAGTTTCCTCTCCGTCTCTTTCAAACACAGATCCCTGTACAGAGGCCGCATCAGATGCGAGTCACGATGAGATACCCATGGACGTCCAGCCAGGGGCAAAACCAACAAAAAGGAGAGCGCTAGAACAGCCAGCCAATAACGAGGACAGAGATTTCAAAACACAGGTCAAGAATACCTTGAATGATATCAAAAATGCTCTCAAGGCGGTGATTGAGTCGATTGCCGTATTGGACAGCAGAGTCACAAAGATCGAGGCTGACCAAGTTAAAGCTTTACAATCTGCCGAGGCTAGTCCGGCCCAAGTAATACCGAAGGTCAGGATCGTGCAGAAGGTAAAAACCCGTACCGTCTCTCAGGAGAGAGCTTTTGAGGGTCCCAACAATGGCGGGACACCTTAACAATTTCGTAATTTGGCAGTGGAACTGCTAGGGCTCCCAATCAAAGAAGGCAGCTCTCCAGCAGTATATTAAATCCCAGCCAATTAGACCACATGTTATTATGCTGCAGGAGACGCTTACGGAAACAATGAGCCTGCCAGGCTACAC
This sequence comes from Rhipicephalus microplus, assembly GCF_043290135.1. Classification (NCBI taxonomy): domain Eukaryota; kingdom Metazoa; phylum Arthropoda; class Arachnida; order Ixodida; family Ixodidae; genus Rhipicephalus; species Rhipicephalus microplus. Next base: position 317,809,232 of record NC_134710.1, read on the forward strand.
CCATCACATCACGAAACCTCTAGATGGCCGCGGTATCTGCACGTTTGTGTCCAAGAAGTACGCTTACATTGAGCACAATTTGCAGACGGCAAATAGCAAGATTGAACACTCTCTTTTAGAAATTATACCAAGCAGCAACCTTAAAAATAGCATTTTCATACTCCACATATATAGCTCTCCAAAAGGCAGGCACCATCGCTTCACCTCATTGTTATCGAAAGCCGTTACGATCGCTAGGAAAGTGGACGCACCCATAGTTATAGCGGGAGATTTCAATGCACCCTATCAAGCTTGGGGCTACCCTCGCACCACTGCCAAGGGAGCCGAGCTCTGGCAAGCGGTATCGGATCTGAATCTTACTTTGGTCACTGACCCCACGTTTCTTACCCGCACTGGAAGTTCTTGCTCTAAGGATACTACCCCAGACCTCACCTTTGTCGCAACCACGGGGGAGGTATCATGGCTAAACTTGGGAGAAAACTTGGGGAGCGACCATTGTATTCTGAGTACGACATTACAAATTCAGGCAAAGCCCCCTAAAGCTTTCAAATTCACAGATTGGGACCTCTTCCATAAGATCAGAGCGGAGAGCGCAGAGGAAATTAATGACTCACCGAAGTTCGACAAGTGGCTGTCTCAGCTGGTCGAAGACGTCAAGTCGGCCACCAAAACGATAGAGACTGACATTCCGGTCAATAAAATGAATAGCAGGCTTGCTCATCTTCTGGAGGCTAAAAGCGCTTTCCTTGCCAGGTGGAAAGCACACCGTATGAATCGAAGACTGCGAAAACGCATTGCAAGTCTTAACCAGGAAATAACGACTCACTGTCAGACGCTGGAAAAACAGCATTGGGACGAGATTTGCAACACGGTGGATGGTCAGATGAAGGCTGGGGGAAAATGGAACCTCCTCAAACACCTGCTGCAGGAGACCAAGTCTAAATCCAACCAGACGTGCTTGGTAGACCGAATACTGCACTCAGAAAGGAAGGTTAAATCGGACACTGAAATAACGGAGTGTCTGGCACAGAGATACCTTCCTTTGGACACAACCCGGCCTCCTTCTGGCTACGCGCAATACACGGGATCACCAGCCTTCGAATTGGACAAGCCCTTCCAGGAAGCAGAGGTCCGGACCATCTTAAACAATCTTAATGGGAACTCCAGCCCGGGCCCGGATGGCATTACAAACAAGACACTACGCAATTTAGACGATGACTCTGTCACCTACCTCACCAAAGAAATCAATCGTATTTGGGAGATGGGGACTTTCCCTGAGCACTGGAAAAGGGCGTCTGTTATTCTCATACCTAAACCTGGCCGGAGTCCCAGTTTTAACAACTTACGTCCCATTTCACTGACGTCCTGTATAGGCAAGGTCGCCGAGCATGTCATCAACGATCGAATATCAAAACACATAGAGAAGACTAACCTGTTCCTGTACAACATGGTAGGTTTTAGATTACACCTATCTACTCAGGACGTCATGAAAATGCTGAAGCATCACATCATAGATCAGGAGACAAAAGACGTTAGCGCTATTCTCGGTCTGGATTTTGAAAAGGCCTTTGACAATGTCTCGCACTCCCACATACTTGCCTCCATCTCTTCTCTCAACTTAGGAGCCAACTTTCACAATTTCACCAGCTTGTTCCTCAGGAATAGAAAAGCCACTTTACAGCTTGGGGACCTCAAGTCTGAGCCCTACGATCTCGGTCCTTCGGCACCCCGCAGGGCTCAGTCGTCTCCCCACTGCTGTTTAACATTGCAATGTGCGGCCTTACTGCCAAGCTCTCAAACCAAGAAGGCATCAAGTAGCCATCTACGCGGACGACATCACCATATGGAGTGTCGGTGGCTCGGAGGGCTCTGTGGAGAGCTCTCTTAAAGAGGCCGTCGACTGTGTTGAAGTCTACATAAATGAAATGGGCCTCAAGCTCTCGCCAGCAAAGTCCGAACTTCTCTTATATCGACCCACGAGACGGGGACCCAAACTTAAAAACTGGCAACCACTGGCCGACATCGACATTAGGCTGCACACGGCATCGGGGCAGCTTATTTCAAGGATGGACTTCATACGCGTTCTGGTCATGATTATCGAAGCTAATGGACAGAACGGCCACACGATCGACCGTCTGACTTCCAAGGTGGAAGGGGTCATCCGACTAATCTCACGCATTTCCAACAGTCGGCGTGGTCTTCGAGAGCACAATCTCCTCAGACTGTTCCATGCATTCTTGATGAGCCACATAAGCTATGTTGCATCTATGCACCGGTGGCAACTCCATGAAAGAAATAAACTGAACATCCTCATAAGGAAAAGCATCAAGAAAGTTCTTGGTATTCCTTCGCATAAGCACTGACAACCTTATGAAACTTGGAGTTCACAACACGCTTGAAGAAGTTATCGAGGCTCAAGAAACGGCACAGGTTGCCAGACTTTTGATCACACCAGCGGGGAGAAAGATTCTGGTTGACACTGGAGTCAACCCCCTGACGCTCGAAGTGCAAAATACGCCGCTCGATGATTATATACGCTCTCGAATCAAAGTGTTCCCCCTACCACGAAATATGCATCCACAGTACAACGTGGGCAGGCGTGTCGCTCGAGCCTCCTCTCTTTTAGCTCAAGCTCACAAACACTCTTCTATTTCATGCTTTGTTGATGCCGCCCAGTACGGCGTTTCCGCTCGCTTTGCAGTGGTATCCGTAGATACTAAAGGTCAGATTTTATCCTTCGCATCGGTTCGAACCACTTCTTACAAAGCAGAACAGATGGCCGTTGCGCTAGCACTCCTTGATCCACAAAAGACTGATATTTATACGGACTCTAAATCCGCTGCTAGGGCCTTCGCTTCTGGTTCCGTGTGCAAAGAAGTTTTGAGAACTCTCGCTCAAAAAGAACTCACCCACCATACTATTATTTGGTTCCCTGCTCACCTTGGCTTGAGGGTTGGTGGCCTTCCCAATGTCAATGAGCTAGCCCACTGCAAGGCGCGAGGCCTCACTTACTGCGCCGGGAGTAGTGCTTCTCAGACAGAAGGGTCAGCCCCCAGCCTTCATTTTAGGGACATTTTGACTACCTTCAACGAGATCAGGAAGCATTATCAATTAGTCCGTAGGTCCTTTCCATTGCCACACGAAAAGTTGTCTAGGCCACAGGCAATCTCTCTTCGCATGCTTCAGACGGGAACATACCCCAGCCTCGTAACCTATAGCCATTGCTCCGATATTTCAGAACTTTGTCCGGACTGCCAGAATCGCAGTGATTTTAACCACATGCTCGGGAGGTGCCCCTCTTTACAAAGAAAAAATGAATAATTTTTTGAAAACTCCTTTCATTTAATGCTCACGAGTCCGGTTCTCATACAACAACTCAAGGTGTCCAGAAGGTCCACGATGCGGCGGTGAGGCTGGGCCTCCCCGTCTCAACGTGGGAGCAGCCCGCGATCCTACCCCTATAAAACGGGGCTGGAATCCTTCAGGACCCCAATAAAAGTTTTTCATCCGTTCATACGAGCAAGCATCCCCTCCCCTTCACCACGGTCATTATCCCCACCTCAAGGGGGAGGAGGAGGGGGACTTGCTTGGAATTTTACGGTACAGCATTTTCGCCTCCATTCAAAATGCAGCCGCCGCAGCCCGGATTTGATCCCTCGCCCTGCGGATCAGCAGACATCAAAATATTAAATGTACAAGGTAAGGAGCACTTTAGACAACATGAAGGACAAGTTGCCAAGTGAAAATTTCCACAATCTTTTTTATGCTTTAGACTGCCACAATTGTGACAATCGGTACATCAGTGAGACCACTGATTTCAAGGATATAGTTAAACACGAATATAACGTCAAGAAACAATGTGTGACCTCATGCCCTCACTGAACACGTGGAGTATACAGGCCACCGAACTAACTGCCGCCTGTTTTGGCTATAAAAAAAAGTTGCATCTGCCTACTCCTGGAATACCAGCATATGCAGACAACTGCACTTACACTGAACAGGAGTGATGGGATGCTTTGGACAATGTAGTCTCAGTGCTTACGTCTCATACTTATGCGTACTTAAATACCCTGCGCCTTTCTTATGGCTATTATTATGAACAAGGCTACCGTAGCGAGTGCCGAAATGTCAGTAAGCATTATATTCCTTTGGTAGGTGCATCTTTTCGCGCCTACGCTAAGAAGCTACTGCTACGCACTGCTTTTTATTAATATTGTTTCATGCATCTTCTTGCTGTTTACTGTAGTTGCAGCCGAAGGAGTGGCTTTTTAAGTTTTGATCAATGGTAACATCTATTTTTGTGACAATCGCACAGACTGGCCGTCAGTTTTCATGACCAGGCCAGATTTTTCAGAAATTCCCTGACTTTTCCAGAAGGGTTCAAATACCCTGACTTTTCCAGGTTTTCCAGGTTGGCAGACACCCTGGTATAACTCATAATTATCCGTTTTTTTGTCCGCTACACTGAGCCAGAGTTAGCCATGTTGTGGCTTTGAGCAACATAATGCTTTGAAAAATAGTTTAGTCACAATTGAAACCCTAACCTACGTTTACATTAGACTCAAACACCTCACGACGATAAGTGACAAAATTGTTATCAATGCGCACTGAGGCTGCATGTTGTCACCTACATTAGACTATATTATTCTCACCTACTGAACGAAAGCCTCACGTAACGATCTCCACTTTGCCATCCTGAGTGAGCAGTTTCCATTCTATGCCTGGCAATCAGTACAAAATTTCATATCACCATCTTATCCTCTGCCATCGTCAGCTACGTTTCTTATCTCTTAATGTCCATTCTGTCACTTTTATGTATCACTACAGTAAAGGTATAAAACTCAGGGACGGACTGTCATGCTTTTTATTAGACTGCTTTGCACCTACTTCCAGTTAAAAGAAGAAATAGATAAGCACTACGTATCCCATCAAAAAATAAGCACTCTAGCATGTCAGATGACTTCTTGTTCTCCCTGACCAGTCTGCGTGACGATTTGTCTTCATTCAAGCCGACATTTCATCGTCACTGGCATTTTCTGTGCGATATAATGGGGCAACTGACTTTTTTGCGGTAAGAACGCACTCAGTTTTGAATTGCCAGGACCGCGGTTTTGAAATTTCATTTCGGATCTGTCAAGTTATAAGAAATGATTTTCTATTTATTCGAGTATTGAATAAATTGTCATGTTTCAGGTGGTCATATTTTCCAAGCAGCTGGGTAGGTAATTTACAAGTATTCTAAACATAAAATTGTAAATATTTTTATGCTTGACATTCCTACAAAATGTCCCTGCACAGAGCCCAAGTGCTTCCAGCCTGGCAAAACTCATTGCTAACCTAAAATTCTAAATCTGTCGTCGCTATGTGCTTTACAGAATTTTGAAGGTGTAATAATTGTGATGAAAAAGGCTTTCAGTAAACACAACAGGTATGAAAAAGCTATGTGTAGCAAGGAATACATACAATGAACATAGCTAACACGTAGCTGTGGTTGGGTCAACACTTAAAAGAAGTACTGCCACGAAAATTTGACTGTTACACTGCATTGCGGGTGCACCACCATGTGGTGTGTACAACAGAAACCACAACTGCAGCCTGTATGAATCATGATTGAGTTTTGAAGTTAGTAAAAGTGCCAAATAGGAAAGTCAAGCAAAAAGCCACGAGTTCGTTAAGCAGGCTTCTTTCATGAGCAATTTATGTTGCGAGTTTTGGCCAGATCACCAGAGTAGTATACAAGATGGACAATGCTGGTGGCAACACCTGATTTGGCAGAGCCTATCTAGAGACCCACAAACCTGACATTGCAGTGACTTATCTACTAACTAACCCTCTGTAAAACATTGACGGTGAGACGATCATGAACTAACACTATTCTCGTTACTTTTTTTTTCGACAAAAACAGGAACGAAACTGAAAAGAAAAAAATTATAGTCTCGTTGGTCGAAATGCCACAAGATGCCGCTACTGGCTCCATTGCTGCCATCAGTCGCTTTGGTAAAGGTGTACCGCGAACGTTAGAAAGTCTATAGACAAACTACAGCTCTCTACTGCATTGTGGACCGACAACTGCTTTGAGCTCCGCCATACGTACAAGAAATTTGCATACATTTACACGACAGCATTGCCCCATATCAGTAAGAGTCAGTAAAACATATGTTAGGGTACTTACATGTAGCACACACACTGTGACACGTCATGCATGCTCTGATTTAACTGCTATTTTTTGTTATTTATAAATGACAAGAGCGAAAATGTCTTCAGCATGTCAAATATCGTGGCTGCTGAAACATAAGGACCGACTGGCCAATGTTCAACTGTTGTTCACATGGAACCTTTTTCCACTTCAGTCCTCAAGGTTCTCACTTGAATACCGTGATCACTCGCGTAATGAACCAACCTTTTTTTTTTTTTTCAGAAAAGTTTATGCCGATTTGAGGGCAAGGTTCATTACGCGGGAGACAAAATGTCATGGAAGTTATAAAACAGCAAAACTTTCACATGACGGTTTTGCTTGTTTTGGCCCACGAAATGCGCGACGAATCTTTTTCGCGCCTAAAGCTCTTCTGTTTTTTCCCGTAACGAACGCACTCGAATCAATGCCAAAATGTCGTCCAGCCACTCAGTTCCCATGCTTCAGGGCATGCTCAACCAACCAAGTTCAAACCAGCTGTGTTTTTAGCGTACCTGCCGAATGCGCCCTGCGCAGCAGGTGTCCAATGAAGTTCTCTACGACAAACCCGGCAACGAAAAGGCAGCATTAGATGGCAGCGCACAAATGTCGCATGCGACACACCGGCAGTGCGATGAGCATTGCACTTTGCATGAACTTTCGATACGGCGGATGCATGGCGTGTTTTCATATGATGGCTATCCACCATATGGCATCTTCGACTGGCAGCACCAGTAGTGTTTTCTGCGCACTTGTGCAGTGCCATACGTTTGTCTGGGCACCACGCGTGCAGTGCCCCATGTTCGGCTGGGCTGGCCACGACATGAGTACACGCCATCGTGGCACCACGGAGGTAGACTGTGGAGCGTGATACAATCCAATCAGCCCGTGCGCACTGGCAGACGATGTGGTGATGTTTCGTCATTTCAGGCGTGATTTACCACTGGCACAGCCGCAGCACATGGCCGGATGGGACGGAAAAAACGTGCTTGAGCATACATCGTCCGACTGTACTCCCATAAGGCTACTTTTGCTGCCACTAGACACCAAAGACGATGCGAAAACTACCGTAACCCTCGACGAGTTGGTACAAAACTGATGTAGCACAACCACCTGGAAAACAGACGCGCACCCACTGGACGCGTAACGTGTAGCAAGTGTCTCTCATTGTATGGTTTTCCGTCGTTTGCTCTTTTATTCTTAGTACAAACAAAACAAAACTTAGTACAAGCAAAACAAACAAAACGGCACTGCTGTCATGGATTCAAGTCTTGTGGTTCACATGTTCGTCTGGCCCGTAAAGGGGCATGAAACATGAGCGGTGTTTGATGTAACACTTCCCTTCCGCCGTCACAGTGCCAGTGCACCTTAGCCGAAGATGTTAACAGTTTCTACGCCGTGCGCCCACCATCCCAAAGGCCTGGAGCTTTGTTTTTTCGTTGTTTTAGTGCCGCTGTGCTTGCCTGGCGCTATAAGCAAACAGGTTTCTCCTGCATTCGACAGATGGCACTCTGCTGAAAAAGGCGAGACTTTTAAATTTTCATTGACACTGTCCACGCTCGCACTACCCGCAAATGTTTAGCATGGTTGTGAAACTATGTTTTGACTTTATTGTGTTGTTGTTTTGGGATCTAATGGATTGATTTACCGTTCTTTCAATCATCAACAGCACTGGCTTACACCCCACAATAATATGAATAGATACATAAAAAAATTTTTTTCTTCTTTTTTCAAAAACAAAAATGGGAGGTGGGTTAATTATGCTTGTGGATTCATTACGCAAATGAATACGGTATTTTATACTACCACCACCATCTCCACCAGCGGCAGCTCCAGGCGGGCTCACGCGCCACACCTTCAACGCACACCGCTGCGGCCCTCCTGGTCATCACAGCTTTGCACCACCCCCACCCCATTTCGTACTTCTCAGCCAGGAACAGCTGGGTATAGGCACGACGCTAAAGCGCCACTTATTTTCGGGGCTAGTTCCTTTGGCAGGTGAGTTGTCACACACTACTTGGCGGATTCAGACTTCCATGGCCACTGTCCTACTAATCTTGTCCAACTGAGGTAAATAGTTACCTAATCGAGAGCATATCAGGCACAAAAGTACGACACATCTAATGATTTCTATTGAATTACCATGCCTGCCCACAAACTCTTTTGCCAAAGGCCACAATTGCTGCCACAACTGAGACAGCCTCTCCCACCAGCACCCCTCAGTGCTCCTTTAACTGATGGAGTCAGTCAGCATGTATTATCTCTGCTTGAGCCGCACCTGTCCGCAGCCTTCACAAGCTTTCACCCTCATTTATAAACCATACCACGTACAAAGATGTTACCAATTCATATCAATTTATACAGACCATGACAGCGATAGCAAAAGTGCACTTTGGCGTTCATATAAATTGCCACAGTAAAAATGTCATATTGCCATTTAGAATGTAAGAGTGAGAAACCAATGAGAAGCACTGCAAACCTCGAATGACTTGCACTTTTTTTCGTGAACTTCTTGGAGAGACTCATACGCTTTGCGAAGCTCCTGAAGTTCAGCGTGATCCACTTGCCATCTGCGCCGTTGGGCAAAGAGGTCCTCAATTGTTGCATCCTTCGCCTCACACTTCTGGTTCAAATCTGAGAAAGACCGGAGAGATACTTTGATGAGACCTCTGCTTTTTTTTATTACTAGTTGTGCAGGAACTTTCTTCAGGTGACACAATGAATAAACTTAGACTAATAAGATTGCTTTGAGAACACCAACGTCATTTTTTTCACTATCATATGCTCATTATTAGAGGAGAAATCAAGGACAAAATTTCATTTTAAACTTCGTGCCGAAATCTCCATTCATGACATAACAAACTTCAAACGATACCTTTTTCATAATTTGGCAACATTGGCTCAGCAAAATTTTCTGAAACATGGTTTTCTATGTCTATGCCCTCTTGCAGTATCATGCACTTCATTTTTACCGATTAGTAACTACAGATGACCTAGTACACGCCATGAAAATCTACGAAGTGACAGCATTGAGTGCGTGAATTTCGAGGTAGTGTTGCCACCCACATTTTTTTGTGCGTTTTTCTTACCGACAAAGCATCTTTTTGTGGTAATTGTTACGTTTTAGGCAGTGTGAATTTGTCATTTCGTAAAGCACAAAAGATTATTCTTTCACTTAATGTCCCTTTGTGTCCCTCCCTTTAAAGGAAATGTCTACTGCTCAGAAAATTTTTTTCTGATTGTGGCACAAATAAAAAGATCGTTCAACACATCAGCGGCAACAATCATGCTTACGTGCCAGAAAAAAAAAGTATTATACTTTCAACTTATTGTCGATAGTCGATAAACATTGACCACTAGCGTCACCCAACAGCGAATGTGGTCAATCTTGACAATCTATTGGTACGACAAGAAATCTTCGCAGGCAGACTTATTTTGCTCAAACACAAACATGTTTGAGTTTAAATTGTATTTTATGCACTTGAGACAGTTTTAGGTTGTGCTAGAGACCAATTTTTACTTCTTTTTTTTTCTCACGCATACAAATAGGCACCTGGTGGTGCTGCCGACGGTACATTCGCTTGCCTGCATGCCCGCCTGCAAACGACGGAAAAACGTGACCACCGTGTCTGCCGCCGCTTATGACAACAACAAAAAAGTGTGTGCGTGCCTAAAACGATGACTGAAGTATTTGTTTTATTAAAAGCCAAACTTGAAGTCAGCGAAACTGCACGACATTTCTTTAGAAATAAAGGTTAACTCCTTAGTAACTTCCTTAGAAATAAAAGTTACGTGAAAATATAGAAAAAATAACGCAGGAAGCACTACAACTGTCTGATCTATGCTCATTCACCATTACAGAGTTCTTCCAGCCTATGTGGTATACTGGCAGAATAGCCTTGAAGATACCCTGTAGCAGACGTTGTGGCGCCACATGTGTTATTGTCAGCTGTCGGGTGGCGCCGCCCGCGTGAGGGACTGGGACGGGCATCTCTTAATAAAGGAATTGGTTTTATCACACTGACAAGTGCAGTGGCATCTTTTGTGGGTGGCTCTAATGCATCTAGCATCTTGGCCAACCTCAAAACACAACATCGTGTCAGATGTGAGATAGATAAACCAACAGCTTCGTGAGCGGGACTTGGAGTAGTTCCAAAAGCTTCAGGTGGTTACCAATTTTGCATTGACCTGACTCGTCTGAATGAGGTAGTGCTTCGAGAACGTCACATATTGCCAACCGTTGAGCAAGTTCTTGGTTTGATAGGAGACGCAAAAGTTTTTTCTAATCTCGATGCCACAGCCGGCTTTCACCAGGTCAAGCTTGCTCCAGAGTCCAAAAAGTTGAAAACTTTCGTAACGCCTTTTGGTCGATAATGTTTTTGTCGCCTGCCGTTTGGTATCACATCGGCCCCGGAATATTTTGAAAAACAGATGGCAAGAATCTTCGAGGGTCAAGAAGGTACCGCAAATATGACAGATCGCGACAAGAAAAAACACGACACCCGCTTAGAGCAAGTCCTCTTGCCTCCCTCTAAAGCCTGAATCAATCTAAACAGTGAAAAGAGCCACTTTGGTGTGTCCAGAGTGCCTTTCCTAGGTGTTGTCGTCTCATCAGCCAATGACATCAGGCCCTATGCAGACAAAATTGATGCTATCAAGACTCTTGAAGCACCTAAAAACACCGCCAAACTTCGCCAACTTCTCAAAACGGTGAACCACCTTGCTAGGTTCCTTCCTAACATCTCTGAGATTACAACACCCCCGCATGTTTTTCTGAGCAAGAAAACAGTGTGGACATGGCACCACGCACAAGAGTCGGCCTTCAGCAAGATCAAACAACTGCTAGTGTCAGATAGATGCATGGCCAAATATCACCCGTCCTATGCCACCCCGATTTCAGCAGATGCCAGTTCTTTTGGACTAGGAGCAGCTTTACTACAAATGCAACCATCTGGAGAACATTGTCCAGTGGTATTTGCTTCTCCATACATGACGGCCACGGAACAGAGGTACAGTCAGACTGAGAAGGAAGCACTGGTGGCTATATGGGCAATCCGCAGGTTCGGTGAGTTCGTACGTAGAATTCACCTTACTATGAAAACGGATCATCAAGCATTAGTCACCCTGTTCATCAACATGTGGAAGTGGATATGCTTGCCCCTCGCGCCCGAAACCTGCACCTCAAGCTGATGCACTACCAGTTCACCATGCAGCATGTACCGGGAAATCTACTGGCAACAGCCGATGCTCTCCCGAGGATATAACCAAAGGTTTTTTTCTTCCCTCAACATGGTGGAATTGTTTGCAACAGAAGCTTTTAACAATGCATCCTCATTTTCGCCATTAAATCCTGATGATATCTAGAGAGCACAAAGGACTAATGGCGAGTGCACATCTTTTATCAATCTGGCCCGACACGATTGGCCTCAAAAGAAGAAGCTGCCCCTACATTTGACAAAAGTATAGCGCGGTGGCTAACGAGATCACAGTCTGTGACGGTATTCTGCTCAAAAGTCCCTGCATCCTGGTTCCTACTTGCGAGAACAGAAGTCCTGAATTGGCTGCAGGACGGTCATCAAGGCGTAAATCGGTGCAAAGAAAAAATCTGAGTTTTGGTGTGGTGGCCAGGGATTGCCAAAGACTTTGAGCCCATGGTAGTTCAATTCGAGCAGCGTGCACACACTCTGATAAATCCAGCGGATCCACTCATTTTCACAGCATTACCGTCACCCATGGAAAATTTGGGTATGGATCTCATCCACAGTAAAAGACAAACGTTTCTGCTTGTCGTGGATTATTGCTCCCGCTTCCCTGCAGCTATTACCCTTCGATCCTCTACAGCTTCTGCAGTCGTCGAGGGACACAAGAGCATATTTGCTCAACATGGTATCCCAGAAGTTGTGAAATCCAATAATGGGCCACCGTATTCCTCCCATGAGCTCCCACGAAGTTTGCCGATTCCTATGGTTTCACCCTCGTACCAGCAGCCCCTATTTTCGCCAATCCAGCGGAGAGGCTGAACGGATGGTTCGCACAGTCAAGGAACTTTTTGACAAATCAGGCGACCCACGTCTAGCCTTACTCAGCTGCAGAGATACACCGGGCGTGAATAGCTTCAGCCCTGCTCAGCTCCTAATGGGAAGACAACTCGGTACTCGGGTACCGAAGATGAAAAAGCTGCTGCAACTGTCTTGGCCTGCTAGTGATGCATCCTACAAGATGAAACGCGATTGACACTTTAATCAGCATCTTCGGGCTAGGCCGCTGCTTTTATTAGAGACAGGAGAGCGAGTTTGAGTTCGACCTGACGGAGTTCAAGCTACTGAATTAAGCGAGGCCCAACGACCCCGCAGTTACATCGCTAAGACGGACCAATGTGCAGTCCTGCAGCATGACTGGCGACAACTGTCCGGGTTCTCACAACAGAGCCCGACGGATTCTGCAACTCCTACAGGTGCAAAGAAGAATGCTTTCCCAACAAATTCGACGGCGGACATGCCGGACACTGCAAACGAGGTCAACAGTGATTCTCGTAATGATGGTGTTGTGAGAACGCGTATAGCGGCTGCCGTGTAGTGCCCCCCGCTCGTCTGAACTTGTAAGGTTAAACAAGTTATTGAAGAAAGGAGGTGTTGTAGTGCCACCTGTGTTGTCATCTGTCTGGTGGCGCCACCCGTGGCGCGGACTGGGACGGGCGTCTACTAGGTTTTGTCACGCTAACAAGTGCGGTCACATCTCTTGTGTCTGGCTCTAATGCATCAGCCAACCTCATAAACACAACAGCAGAGATGTTGTGATGTTCACAGCAGAAACAGGGGCTGTGAATTGTTCCACGATGGACCACTTGTTTGTACTACTACACTCACTAATGGCCTGATGCACACTGCTTCAACTCTTCGTGAAAACACCATCACCCTGGTAACCTAAATGTTTTTTTTTTAAATTAAAAGACATATCGGATACGTACCACAGCAATTTGAGTATTTTATCTTCCGTGAAGTGTGTGATTTGTGAACTGTGCACACATGATAAAATGTCGATGTAATTATTCAAGGTGCAATTGGGGAGAATGTATTTGTATTTGGAAAGTTCAGCTTCCATACCATTTTCACATTAGCAGAGACCGTTCAATTGGCATGATGCAGCTGCAAGCTATCTTTTTTTTTCTGCTAGAAGTATTTACTACCCAAATAACAGTAAGCGAACCAGAGCACATCAGACTTAGAAGGGCAAAAGACGACTTTACATCTAGTTACATCAATTATAAGTTTGATATGTGGGGTTTAACGTCCCAAAACTGCCATATGATTATGCGAGACGCCGTAGTGGAGGGCTCAAGAAATTTAGACCACCTGGGGTTCTTTACATTTTCAATTAAAGCGTGTAGAGCAAAAGATAATTAAGTGAGATTTCACTGTTTTTCTTTTTAAAAAATTCTTGCATACATTAGCTTGCTATTACTTTTCAACAATAAATGATGCGTTATGCTAAACATCACAACCATATTTCTGAAAGAATTGCACGCGGAGAAGAATCTTGCTTTCGTGCTGGCTGCGCCCTGACAAAAAATGTGATATACCATACACAAAGCAGCTCGGAGTTATTTGTGTTAGTACACAAACACTTTATTCTTACTTAGACACAAGCGACAAATGCGCATTGAGTTATGGTATGTAACATCAGCCCGTTTCTCGTGTCTCTACTAACCATTGTAAATGTGCATTAAGAAGGTGGCTGTAATTTTACTATTGCAAGAAGCAATGAAAGTAAACTTGTTGGTGTTTTTGTTTTCGCATTTTGAACACAAGCCTTTTTTCCTATTCGTGCATACTGACATTACCATTTTACGACTTTGCTAGCATAATAGCAGTGAGACCTGATGACAAAACTAAAACATACATTTTCAACAGTGCTTGGAAACAATGTTTCAACTTCAGAACACGAACCAGAATGGTCGAGTTGAGAAATACAAGAGTCCAAGCACAGATATTCGTAAAACTTTGAGCACACAAATGGCACCTATCACCATTCCCGAACAGTATACTTACTTACAAGCCATCGTGATCTGCTAGTGGGACTCACTGACAAAAATTTACTTATCTGTTCGGTTTTCATTCTTGCCCAAATATGGACAATTTTGCACTGAGCTAGTAATGAATATTTTTTTTTATTTTAGATTGAGTTCAGGTTTATCTTCAACAGAATTTTTTTATTTGACACCCTTATTTTCATTTTCAACAATGACTATGCTCATTTATGCTCATTCGTGCAATAGCACCACCACAGAACTTGTTACTTTCCCTAGGACGGGCTGAGCTCACTCACATGCTTTCCACTGTTCCCATCAGAGATGAGGTAGGCTAGTCCATGCTGAAACAAGTGTTCTGCGGTGCTGCAAGCTACCCTGACCCATTTTGGCTGATTTTCTTTGGCTATGACAGATGGTTCTATAAAACTTGAAAAGTGGCTCAAAGCATGAATTTCAGAAGAGAAAAAAGTCAATTCTGGCAACCAGAAGAAAAAAATGGCATCCTCCTCAGTCTGCGTGCACGCTTGTACCATTGGCAGTTGAACTTAGAAAAAAAAACAAGATGCTTGTTAGGTGTAATTTTCAAGAGTGACGAATAGTTTCTGTTCTCCTCTAAGTGAGGCCGCGATGACACAGAGCAGTATATTTTCCCTAAACCATTTCAGAAGATTTTTACAAAAGCATCTCAGATAAAAAAGCCTTCATTTACCTGATACCCCAATGTAAATAGCTTCATCAGGTTCACTAGGTCAAAACTTTTTTTTTTTCATATCTTTCTTTTCTGTCCCTTTCCCTATCTCTATACGTAGCAGCATGTCAGCGACATTTAGACGCCAGCAAAAATATGTTTTTCTTAAGAAAGAGTCTCTCTCTCCTGAACCATCAGATCCGGATGATGACTGTGTCCTGCCGTGTCAGCAGTAGATACGCCGTGTCAGTAGATACTGATAGAAGCAGACAAACAGCAGGAGTGCCCAAGTTTTTTGTTTTTTTTCACAACCTTTCTTGTGCTGTTTACTTATGTATTTATTTATTTTTCAAGATTCACTTGCCTCCGACACACTTAGTGGTACAGTGCCGGGAAAGCAATCATTAGCATATTTTCAAAAAAAAACATTTTTTTCATATATCTTACAAATAAAACGTTTTTTTTTTTTTTTCGTGGTTAGAACATACGTAGTTTCAATTGAGTAAACGAAAAAAATCAGGACTTATGTACCTTTCAGGCCAGAAAGCCCAATAAAAAGGGTTAAAGGGCTTACAGTGCGACTCATCTGCACGGTGTTTCAACCTGCAACAACAACCGAGAGCTTTAAACTGGCAGTTTAAACCAACATTTCTTAAATTGATTCATTTTGTAGCTGCACTCTTGAGTTGGCACACGTCGCTGATGCGTGAACTTTTGGAGATGCTGTTCTGTTTTGCATCAGCTGCCATGGCTGCTATAATGACCTCCAGCAATACATATTGATTTGATTGATTGATTGATTGATTTGTGGGGTTTAACGCCCCAAAACCACTATTTGATTATGAGGGACGCCGTAGTGGAGGGCTCCGGAAATTTCGACCACCTGGGGTTCTTTAACGTGCACCCAAATCTGAGCACACGGGCCTACAACATTTCCGCCTCCATCGGAAATGCAGCCGCCCCAGCCGGGATTTGATCCCGCGACCTGCGTCCAGCAACACATAGGTGCTCTCAACAGTGGTTGCCAGAGCAATTCGCAAAGGCCCCGCACCTGCTTCCATGAGCTCAAGGAATAGCCACTCACGATGCATACTGCGTTTCTCTGTGCTCACTTGCTTCTTTACGCAACTGTTTATGATTGGTGATCCCTAACAAAGCAGTTCTTTCAATTCTGCCTGTGTGACATGGACACAGTTGAAAGAATGGAATCTTTCTGCACCAAACTGCATGCAGGGCTACAAAAGAACACTAGTCATCACTTCTCGAAATCACAGCACGAAACCACGAGACAATGTTGAGATTCTGAAAACTTACCCTGCAACACTCGAGAAGATGTGAACCGATTTCACTACAAGTCATCTAACCAAGCTTGAAAAATTCAAGCCAAGCTACCTTCATCAGCCATCGTTAAGATTGTATACCTTTCACAAGAAAGCAGAAAGCATAATTTGCCAGAGATTGACAGCTGTTCCTAGTTTGGCGACTTTTGGGCGAATCATGCAATTCCACGTCCAATGAAAACGCAACCGCTGGGGTCACAATCCAACGCAGGACATTTCAGTAAGCAGCCAAGCACCATAACCACTGTACCACCACGGTGGCTAAACACATGTTGACAGCATCTGAATATTCCTGCTAGCGGACAGCCAAATGTCCAAGATATTGCCCCGCCGCAGTGGTCTAGTGGCTAAGGTACTCGGCTGCTGACCCGCAGGTCGCGGGATCGAATCCTGGCTACGGCGGCTGCATTTCCGTTGAAGGCGGAAATGTTGTAGACCCGTGTGCTCGTATTTGGCTGCACGTTAAAGAACCCCAGGAGGTCAAAATTTCCGGAGCCCTTCACTACGGCGTCTCTCATAATCATATGGTGGTTTTGGGACGTTAAACCCCACATATCAATCAATCATCAAATGTGCAAGATATTTACCATTACTGCAGGTAAAATTTGATTTTATATATACATCATTTTATTGTTAGTAGAGCAACACTTGTGAAATTTTTGCTTTTTGAAGCCGCTGATCTTAATGAAAATGTTTAAATGGCGCATCATGGCTGTTACAGCCTGCGAAAGCTGCAACAACAATACGGCGCAGTGGCGCTCTAGCAGACGATTTGCGAGGCGTGATGCAAAATGGCGCTGCAGAACCTCGAGGTCTTGCGACCGGCCGTCGCGCCCAGGAGCTGCGAAACTTGATTCCGGAAATGATGGCTTAAACAACCTTTACAATACAATCTTGCTCATATGATTAGGATTGATGCGAGTTTTGCGATGATGTGAACATTAAAGTTTCTTCGGATAGACAACACTATATACTGTATATACTCGAATCTAGGCCGCTTACGAATCCAGGCCGACCCCCGAAATTGGCAAAACCAGGGGAAAAAAAACTTTCCTTGAATGTAGGCTTAATAGAAAAAAAAAGAGAACACCATTTTACTGGTAGAAAACACGGCCTTTATTCTTACTCAAGCGCACACCCCTAAAGCATGTAGTACTTAAGTTTATTCATCGTCGTCGTCATCGTCCGCAACATCGCTGTCTTCTTTGTTACTGCGATCGTCCCAGAGAGCATCATCCTCACCGTCCATTACATTGCAGAAACAGCACTTTTTTAAAGCTCTTATTATCATTTCATTTGGGATTTCATTCCATACATGGCGATCCAGTTTACCAGCTGGCCGAGCAAAGCATGCTTGATGCGCCCAGTTGGGGTGAACTGGTGTCCTTTGACGTAAGCCAGTCAGTGTAGTGCTTACGAAGTCTGTCCTTAAAGGGTTTATTAATTGCGATGTCAAGCGGCTAGAGTTGACTGGTCATCCCACCAGGAATTATGGCGATGTTCGTACCAGCACGAGAAAGCGTAATCTTGACATCGTCAGTCAGATGGCCGCAATAGAAGCCAAGGACTAGAAATGAGTGCTTGAACAATGCGGCCTATCGCGGCGTTCACAAATCTTTCTCACCCAGTCCTTCATTAAACCACTGGACATCCATCCTTTCTCATGAACACGCACAACAACATTCCTTGGGATCTTTTCTCCCGCTGGTACGGTCTTGCGTTTGCAAATTATGAACAGAGGAAGTTTCCATCCATAGGCGGTGTAGCACAACATAATCATTATTCACTCTTTCTCGTAACCCACAGTCTTGAGCTTCATTTTCTTCGCACCCTTCTTGTTCACGGTGTACGTCATCGGCATTTCAAAGAACACCGAGGTTTGGTCGGCATTCGCAATTTGTCCCAGTTGGTAGCCATTTTCCCGCATTTTGTCGATTACGTACCGCTGAAACTTCCCGAGCTTCTCCTTAGGGTCATTTGGAAGCTTTTCACACATGGAAGTCCGTTGTCGCAGGCTAAATCCAAATTGTTTCATGAAGCGTGTTGTCCAGCTCCTGCTGGCTTTAAAACAGGCTCGTGAAAAACCCTTCGCAATAACGACTTCTGTTGCCTTTGCATGAATAATTTCAGTTGTAACGGGCATTCCCGCTTCCCTCTGTTCTCGAACAAAATTGGCGACAACTTCTTCCAAAGCATGGTGTCAACCTGTTTTTGGTCAAGTGAACGCCAATCGGGTTGCTGCACAACCGAAGAGTTCAACACGTTGTTTTCATCATCTACGCACATTCTTTTCGTGCACGCCGAACTCTTGCTGCACTCGTAGGTTAAATGTCTTTTCCGCAAGTAGCACGACCTTCCGCTTAAACGCCGCGCTGTAGTGGCACCACTTGGTTTGTGCCATCGAATCTGAAGCACAATTGACACAGGCGTTCCGCGAGCAAGAGGCACAACTACACTGCACAATTGCTCTCAGAAGAATGACCATTGACCAACTCCGCGTCTCTTTGCGCCGTCCGCCATGCGATAGCCGATAGGTGGCCAAGGTGGCAATAGCCGGGTTGAGTTTTACTTGTTTTTCTTTTTTGGTAACCGGTCGTGTATGGGAATTCATTTGATTTTAGACTCCAGTAAGCAAATTAGGTATTTCTGTTCTATTTCAACACAGTACAGGCGTTCTGAGCACCACAAAAAAAAAAGTTCAGTTTTTGTCGACTAAGTATTACAGCTAGGTGGCGTTAGCCGTCGCCCGATCTAAAGGGTACAGCCATGTCAATCCATTCATCCATCGACGGTAATCACGTGACACGATCCACGTTTTTCTATTGTTACATGGCTTTTCCAGAAAACGTGAACTCTTGCCAGCTCGACGACCCTCGCTGCTTGAACCTGGGACTGGGCGATTTCGGGACAACGGACCGTACGAAAGCGACAGGGACCACTATTCTCCCTCTGAACAGGCCTGAGCGGCCTCGTCACCGTGCAGCTATCATAGAATGTCGTGAAGATGAGCCTCCGCCATGCAAAACCAGTACCCCGAGATCAGCGCGTCGAGGGCCGTAATGTTGCTAGCACGGCCGGGCCCTCAGGCAGGTGGCAGCAGCGGCCAAATCATGGTATTCGAATCTAAGCCAACCTCCCCACTTTTTCACTTCAATTTTTCAAAAAAAAAAAACATCAGCTTAGATTCGAGCATATACGGTGACATACATTGTGATGTATGTCACCGCGGCGATGGCGTTGTGGTTAGAGCATCCGCCTCGCATGCAAAAGATCCGTGGTTCAAATCCCGGTGCCACGCAGTTCCCAACCGGATGAAAACAAAAAACAAAAAAGTCCGCGTGGTGGCGGAACTGCATTAAGAGGCATGGGGAGCGGCCTCACCGGCAACCACCACCGGCGATGGCGTTGTGGTTAGAGCATCTGCCTCGCATGCAAAAGATCCGTGGTTCAAATCCCGGTGCCACGCAGTTCCCAACCGGATGAAAACAAAAAACAAAAAAGTCCGCGTGGTGGCGGAACTGCATTAAGAGGCATGGGGTGCGGCCTCACCGGCAACCACCACCGGTATGCACTCCCTCCCCAGAGAAGAATTGGCCACCCTGGTGCAGTATCTGGCCACTACCTCCCACATGCATACGTCACTTAACTAACGGCCCTCAGTCCCCAGCAGCTGCGAAGCAACTGACCACGGCGACAGTCAGATCTGCAACGTAGCAGAGGGTGCTAAGAATCTCTGGATCCGGACAGGCCGCCATTGGAACCTGAACTTAGCAACGTTTAACGCTAGAACCTTATCTAGTGAGGGAAGTCTAGCTGTACTATTCGAGGAGCTAGAGGGTGTTAAATGGGATATAATAGGGCTCAGTGAGGTTAGGAGGACAGATGAGGCCTATACTGTGCTACAGAATGGGCACGTCCTTTGCTATCATGGCTTGGCTGACTGAAGAGAACTGGGAGTGGGGTTCCTAATTCACAGAAACATAGCTGGCAACATAGAGGAACACAATAGCATTAATGAAAGGGTGGTAGGTATCGTAATTAAACTGAATAAGAGATACAAGATGAAGGTGGTACATGTCAATCTGGCTGGATGTACATGTTAATCAAGGCTGGATGTAGGCTTACGCGCCTACATCCAGCCTTGATGACGCTTCAGTTGAAAGCTTCCATGAGGATGTGGAATCAGCAATGAGCAAGGTAAAAACACACTATATTATACTGATGGGAGACTTCAATGCAAAGATAGGGAAGAAACAGGCTGGAGACCAGGCAGTAGGAGATTATGGCATCGGTACTAGACACGCCAGAGGAGAGCTACTAGTAGAATTCGCAGAACGCAACAATTTACGGATTTTGAATACCTTCAACCGAAAACGAGAAAAACGCAAGTGGACATGGAGGAGCCCTAATGGAGAAAATAAGAACGAAATAGACTTTATAATGAGTGCACACCCAGACATCGTGCAGGATGTGGAAGTGGTTGGCAAAGTACGATGCAGTGACCATAGATTGGTACGGTCTTGAATTCACCTAGATTTGATGAAGGAACGAAAGAAACTGATACAGAAGAAGCCAATCAATGAGCTAGCACTGAGAAGGAAAGTACAGGAATTCAGAGTCTCGCTTCAGAACAGCTACTCGGCTCTTAGTGAGGAAACCAACCTTAGCGAAGATACAATGAATGATAATCTGACGAGTATCATTACGGAGTGTGTAGTGGAAGTTGGAGCCAGGGTAGCTAGACAGGACATTTACAAGCTTTCTCAGGAAACGAACAATCTCATTAAGAAGCGTCAAAGCATGAAAGTCTCAAGTACAACAGACAAGAAATAACTGTCAGAGCTTTCTAAGTTGATAAATAAGTGTAAGGTATCTGATGTAAGAAGGTATAACAGGGAGAGAATCGAACACACTCTGAAAATCGGAGGAAGCGTCAAAGCAGTGAAGAAGAAACTTGGGATAGGCGAAAATCAGATGTATGCACTAAGGGACAAAGAAGGCAAAATAACTACCAATATGGATAGGATAGGTAAAATAGCGGAGGGGTTCTACAGAGATATGTACAGTAGCCGGGACAACCACGACCTTAATACTATAAGATCTAGCAGTAACCCAGATGACACCCCACCAGTAATGATAGAAGAAGTCAGAAAAGCTTTGGAGAGCATGCAAAGAGGCAA
The DNA here is from genome assembly GCF_043290135.1 of Rhipicephalus microplus. Lineage (NCBI taxonomy): Eukaryota > Metazoa > Arthropoda > Arachnida > Ixodida > Ixodidae > Rhipicephalus > Rhipicephalus microplus. The sequence goes on from NC_134710.1 coordinate 317,830,641, forward strand.
AGCTGCTGGTGAGGATCAGGTAACATCAGATCTGCTGAAAGATGGAGGACAGATTGTGTTAGAAAAACTAACCACCCTGTTTACGAGGTGTCTCCTGACGGAAAGAGTACCAGAGTCTTGGAAGAATGCTATCATCATCTTAATACATAAGAAAGGAGATGGCAAGGACTTGAAGAATTACAGGCCGATCAGCTTGCTCTCTGTAGTATACAAGTTATTTACAAAGATAACTGCTAACAGAGTAAAGAAAACATAAGAATTCAACCAACCAAAGGAACAAGCAGGATTTCAAACAGGCTACTCAATAATCGACCACATTCATACTATCAATCAGGTAAAAGAGAAATGCTCAGAATATAACCAACCACTATACATAGCCTTCATGGATTATGAGAAGGCATTTGATTCAGTAGAAATACGGTATCAGCCGTCATGCAGACACTGCGGAATCAGGGCGTCAATGAAGTATATATAAATATCCTGGAAGGAATCTACAGGGGGTCAACTGCTATCATAGTGCTTCATAAAAAAGCAACAGAATACCAATCAAGAAGGGTGTAAGGCAGGGGGACACAATCTCCCCAATGCTGTTTACCGTGTGCTTACAGGAGGTTTTCAGAAGCCTAGAATGGGAACACATAGGAATTAGAGTTAATAGAGAGTACCTTATTAACATACGCTTCGCCGATGGCATTGCATTGCTGAGTAACTCAGGGGCCGAATTGCAACTCATGATTATGGAGTTACACAAGAAGAGCAGAAAGGTGGGTCTTAAAATTAATCTGCAGAAAACTAATGTAATGTACAACAACCCCGAAAGAAAGCAGCGCTTCGTGATAGGTAATAGTGCGCTTCAAGCTGTAAAAGACTATGTCTACTTAGGGCAGGTAATAACCACGGGGCCGAACCACGAGATTGAAGTAACTAGAAGAATAAGAATGGGGTGGAGCACATTTGGCAAGCACTCTCAAATTATGACAAGTAGATTGCCACTATCCCTTAAGAGGAAGGTATATAGCAGCTGTATCTTGCCGGTACCATGGTCCCTCAATACTTTTACTGGTCATGAAACTCCAGCGTAACTCAATGGGAGAGCTTCATATACCGCCCGCACTTTCCGCGCCGCGGCGCTGGCGTAGCTACAAGGGGGACGAGGAAGCCGCCTGCTGCTGGCCGCCATTAGCCGAGTGTGAGCGCGGAGTGGTGTTGTTTGTGCTGCTTGCACCTTTTTTTTTCTCTTTTCGCGGTCACCTCGTCGTGACCGCGATGCCCAACACCTGCTGTGTGCCGGGCTGTCGCTCGGGATGCAAGGGCAACGTCGAAAAAGTCTCCCTGTTCTGTTTACCAGCCGTCGCAGAACAATGCGACAGGTGGAAACGTGCAATCCTGCGACAGGAGACTGTCGGATTTTTGTTCGACTCGAAGTATGTTCGCGTGTGCGAAAAACATTTCGATGCAAGTGACATCGTACGTCCGGACGTGTGTACAGTGAATGGGAACATCGTTTCACTGCCTCGAGATCGGCCAAGACTGGTGGAAGGCGCCGCGCCAAGAATTTTCGAAGGTTTGCCTGCTTACCTCTCCAAACCAAAACAGCGTTCGCGTGGACTAACAAAGCGCCCACTTGTAAAAAGGCCACGAGAGCTTTCTCAAGACTGTGATGCGACAGTTGCGAATGCGAATGTCTCCACTGCAGCCAACGAAGAAATCGACGGTAAGCCTGGCACAAAGCTTGCAAGTATCCTAACCGCTCACTACGCTAACAAATTTCGCTCACTATACGCTAACAAAATTGGCTCCTTCCCTTATGAAATTTGCTCTTTGTCAGTCTTTGGAGATATTGTAAGAACTGAGAATCGCCCAGGCTTCGCTGATGCAGGGTGTCAAACAGAGGTCCCAGTTTGTTCAGCATCGGAGCTGCAGAGAGTGAAGGCGCAACTTCGCAGCGTGAAGCAACAGCTTCAATCATGCCAGCGGAAACTCGCAAAAGCGGAGGCGCATGCGAATAAAAAAGGTGGAATGTACGGAGATATTCACAAGCTGTCAGACCGCGAGAAGCTCATTATAGACCAGCGCATCATGAAGGCAAATATGAAGTCTCTGAAAGCAGCACGGTAAGATCCCGTTTGTGAAGCGTGTTTGGAGTTTTATGTGAAGTGCGGTTTTCGGAGTGTGCGCGTTTTCTTTCTGGATAATGATAGAAACTGAAAAGTGATGCCGTGGACCAAAATGCAATATTTTGTTTTACTTTGATAGTGCTGTTTGCTGGTGCTGTCGCTGAACCGTGAACACAAAAATCTGCATTTTATTTATTGCAGGTATAAAAAAGAATGGCTTTACGACTGTTTACTGCTGAAAATCAAATCGACAGCAGTTCATACATTTCTTCACGAGAATAATTTTCTGCCTCTACCACACCCTCGCACACTCTACTCCTACCTAAAAAATCTGAAGGCCGGCTTTGGATTTGATGAAAATTTATTTGCCATCCTCAAAGACAATGTGGGAAATATTCCAGAGAGAGAACGCCGAGGTATCAATTTTTATTTTTTTTTGCAATTGTTTTTTCGGGACTTTAGGTAAACAGCTGAAATAATATTTTTTTTCTTTTGGGGTCCTGATGTTTGATGAGATGAGCGTGAGAAGGAGCCTTCATGTAAGGGAATCGGATATGACACTGCTTGGAAAGGTCGACTTAGCAGAGCACACGAAGCCTACTGACCAAGTGAAAGATGGTGACCATGTGTTAGTGTTCCTTTTCCGACCATTCTTCGGTGGCTGGTCGCAGACTGTTGGAGCGTTTTGCACGTCAGGGGCTGCACCAGGCTCCGCTATTGCTAAACTGCTCCTGCATTGCATTGGACTCCTGTCGAATGCCAATGTCGTTGTGGATGCAGTCACTTGCGATAACTCTATTTCGAACCGATCAGCATTGAACTCTTCGGGTAAATATTCATAGACATTATTTATCCTCATGGTATCTAGTACGTGATCTTAAATATAGAAATGTCTTCCTTTTAGGTGTCAGCGGCGATATCGCCAGAGTGTCAACGTCATTTGAGCATCCATGTCACTCCTCCGAAGTCAGTCAGGTCATAATTGACCCACCTCACATCTTCAAGTGCATCAGGAATAACCTTCTGAAGACTGGAAAATTCGTGGTGGGTAAAACACAGTTTAAGATAAGTCATCACAGTGCTTTGGCTGTTTTGTCTCACAGGCTTTTTCTTAATGTAACACTTGTCTGGTGACAAAGAAGTACAGCATTTCCACTTTGAAGTTCTGCTAGACTACGAGCAGCAGCAAGCTGGACCTTGGGCTGTGCCAAAGCTTACGAAAGCACACATCAGGCCCAACGCTTTCCAAAAACTGAGTGTGAAACTTGCTGTCAAGGCAAGTCTGCTCTAGCATGTGTCATTAATTATTAATATGTATCAAAAAGTGCTGTTCCTTCATGAAAATACAGCACTCTGCCATATAACTTCTCTAAAATCTTTCACCTCTTCAGTGAAAGCACCGCTTCAGCAATGAACTTCTATCGCAGTAGAGAAGAATGTGTGAAGCTTCGTGGCCCCAAAGCAACCACGGATTTTGCGAGACGAACGAATATTCTATTCGACTGCTTAAATTCCAAGAGGCCACAAGATGTGCAGTATAATGAAGAAGAACACATTGCTGTAAGCCCTAATATTTCAAAGCTATGGTCGCTTCCTTTGAAGTTCCAATTAAATCAGATTGTTTTTCAGACACTGAAGGAGAACACCGAGTGGCTTGACAGGTGGCACACTTACAACCAGAGTTTACCAAAGCAAAAACAAATCTTCTTTCTGAGCAAGCCAACATGCAATGCTCTGAGAATGACTTTGAACAGCACAGTGACGCTTGTCGAAAAGCTGCTGAAATGTGGCTTTCGCTATGTTTTAGTTGGAAACTTTGGACAAGACCACCTCGAGGTAAATATAAACGTTTTCGCTAGTTTAAGGCATTTTCTTTGGACTTTTCTCTCTTTCAGAGTTTTTTTGGCATAGCAAGGCATGTTGCTGGAGCAGGGGGACAGCCAACGGTTCAGCAATTTTTGTTCATTTACCGGTTGCTCTCGATGAACAACTTGATCCGTCCGCCACAGCGAGCCTCAATTGAAGGGAATTATCCACGTCTCCTTTTGAAAATGCAGGATCTCTTTCAAAATGAAGAACCTACTGTTAATCAGGTAAACATTTTAATAGCACACCAACGCTGCTCGTAGGGTGTCTCTCTATCGTATGAAAATGTGCTGAATGTTGTTTAGCCCTTTGATGCTAATGACATGCACGTCTGGTCGTATGATATACAACGAGGTTCTATTCTGCCTTTTCACTTTTCAAATTTCTCACTCTTGCGATTGTGGTATGAAAAAATATTTACGTTTCAGATTAATACCTTGGTGGTTCTTTTTGATGATATACTGCTGGAGCCTGCTGAGTGCATGCAAGATATGATTCATCCGGAGTCAACGAGGGACTGCATTTTGGATTACCTTGGCAGCTATGTTGCAAAGAAGTTTGCTACAATAAGCTGCAAGGACTGCCTCCAAACACTTAGAAGCAACTCCCGAGAGCTAACTGCATTGACTGCAATTAAGACGAGAGGATTTTTGCAAGTGCCATCGGCGCAACTATTGCGCCTCTTGCAAATTGTGGAGGAACATGTTCAAATGCGCACCATAGACAGTACAGCCTGTGCCAATGTCTACATGAACATTGTTGAAAACATCTTGCTGGACGACCGCACTTCCTCGGCCAGTGTTGGCTGTGGAACACATTTTGTGAGCACCACGACAGAAGTTGTGCACTTTTTTATTAAATGCCGTCTGCACTTTTTTACGCGCGAACAAAACAAACTGTTTCGTGCTGGTAGTCGCCCATCCTGTTCGGCCAGAGGAGGGAAAAAACCAGGGGCATGAATTTTTTTTTTTTTTTAATTATCTTTTTTGTGTCATTCACTCTATCTCCCAACTTTTCATCGATAGTTTCATCCACGCAGATTTAAATAAACTCTATGTACCTGTGCTCATGGCAGTTTGGAATTCTTGACAATTGCCAGTAATTGCAGCAAAAAAAATATGCAGAGAATTTTGCCCACATTTCCTTGCAAGGCGCAGCGTTGTTGCAAAGTTCGAAATGCTATCCACTGCTAGGTAAGTGGCACACAAATTTATCTCCGTTAGGCAGAAATATTTCGCACTTAAAGAGCTAAAAAAAATTTAAAGAGATATCTAAGTGGACAAAGAAAAGAAAGTGTTCGGTTTAAGCCCGAAAGCGACTATACAGAAATCGAGAAATGTAAAAAATGTCACGAACACATCCGTCACTTGACAGATACTCTCAGTCAAAACATTGCCAGCAATCAATGACTTGGGCAATTTGACAATGCGCATCATGTACAATATTGACAATACTAATCACTGCTATGATTTGTTAGCGATAACACGGAGAAGGAAAATATCTGAAGAAGTGTATTTGATGGCAAACGCTTCTGCGAACGCACACCTGCCCTTCCAAGCGCGGCAGATCAATGCCCTCCTGTATATGGTGGCGCCTCTGGCAGCCACTTTTGTCCCTGTATGAAACTTTCGCGGGAGTTTCATGACCAGTAAAAAGTATTGAGGGACCATGCCAGTACTTAGCTACGGAGCAGACACCTGGAGACTTACAAAGAGGGTTCAGCTTAAATTGAGGACAAAGCAGCGAGCAATGTAAAGAAAAATGGTAGGTGTAACTTTAAGAGACAAGAAGAGAGCAGAGTGGATTAGGGAACAAACGAGGGTTAAGGATATCATAGTTGAAATCAAGAAGAGGAAATGGACATGGGCCGGGCATGCAGCGCGTAGACAGGATAACCACTGGTCATTAAGGGTAACTAACTGGATTCCCAGAGAAGGCAAGCGGGTTAGGGAGAGACAGAAGGTTAGGTGGGCAGATGAGATTATTATGTTTGCAGGTATAAATTGGCAGCAGCAAGCACAGGACCGGGTTAACTGGCGGAACATGGGAGAGGCCTGTGTCCTGTAGTGGACTCAGTCAGGCTGATGATGATGATAATGACACTGATTTAGTGTTAAACGAACAGTTTCCCCAGCAAACACGGAGGATACAAAAGTGTGATTGACCGCTGCACGCGAGCAGCACAATGCAGCAAGTCTGTGAAAGGAAGACCCGTTCACAGTTGGCCTGGAAGGGAGCGAATGCGGCAATACTCACAGAAATTTCCCTCACTTCGCTGCCGGACAACGACGCCGTGAGGCCAACGCGAAAAAAACAGTTCGAGACCAATTGTGCCACCACGCGATAGCAGATGACCTTTGTGCTGCGGCTTTGGCTACACTGGCTGCACTAGCTTTCTAACCATGTGATGTAAACAACCAGCCATACATTCAAAACGGCAGCCAAGGCGTCGGCGGGTGCTGTGGCTCGCGTCAGAGCAATCTCGAACTACCCCACGCAGCTTGACAAAGTTCACGGCTTTGAAAAATGTGCATTCATTGAGAGCCTAGTTCAGATTACGATCACCGCGAACACCGGTAGGAGAAGAAGGTGCAGCAGCAGCGAGTTAGTATGCCCTAACGTCTCTCACTTTTGCACTGCCAGATGAATCCGTCACTACCGCTGCCAGTGCATCTGCTCATGTCAATTCTTTTGACATATCTCCCGAGACAATGTTTATAAAGATATAGACTGTTTCTTTTCGGTACTTTCCATGCATAACTAGAATTCGATAGAGATTTTAATGCTCAGGAATAAATTTACAAGCGGCTAAGATGGTGGCTATGGTATGTATACGAGGGGCGAAACGAATGTAAACAATTTGGACGGGTGCGGACGCGGTTTTGCGGTTCATCTGGCATTTTCGCTTGAAGTATTGAGTGTGAATTCTCTGAAACATTTTTTTGTGTGTCGGCTTGGCTGCGTGGTTTTCCGGCCGCTTAAGCGACAAAGCAAGTGAATTTTCAGTTAGTTTGGCCATTTCGCTCACATTGATGCCAAGTGCAAACACGCCAAGCCATCAGTATGAGTGAAAAAAATCGCGGCACTTTATTGAGCGGTGGTAAAAGCAGGAAAGTTCAAAACAACATCATAGACTTTTTTTCAGCTAGATATACTGGGCCTTAATAATGTTCTTGTTCATCTTGATGATCAGCTTTAACTTGTTGTTGGATCATGCGTATTCATATGATTCAAATATTTTGCATGCTCCCTTCGAATTTGTATCATTGAGATTCTACTGTGATTGAAAGCATGAATAAATATATTGCTGCAACGTAACATGTCACAAAAGTGCACAGCAGCCTTCCCATAAATGATCATAGCACTAGTATATAATATCATTCAATCCCCCCCCCCCCTTCGACCCCGTGACCTCCATATACAACACTTGAACTCCACTCAATGATTGATTGATTGATTTGTGGGGTTTAACGTCCCAAAACCACCATATGATTATGAGAGACGCCGTAGTGGAGGGCTCCGGAAATTTAGACCACCTGGGGTTCTTTAACGTGCACCCAAATCTGAGTACACAGGCCAACAACATTTCCGCCTTCATCGGAAATGCAGCCGCCACCGCCGGCATTCGATCCCGCGACCTGCGGGTCAGCAGCCGAGTACCTTAGCCACTAGACCACCACGGCGGGGCAACTCCACTCAATGAATCAAAAACCCTAACTCAGAACAGTCACAGCTGGCAAATGTACTTTAAAAAAGTTATTTCGCTCAGCACTTACCGTCGCATTTGTCCTTGACTTTCTTGAGCAATGTCAGTTGCCGCTGCACTTGCTTTGCAAGCTCTTCTCTCGAGGGCTCCTCTACCTACATGAACAACAATATAGTTAAACAATTCAATACTTAGATTTGGTCTCGCGTGCCTGACTATCAGCAGTTGACATTTTACAACATCTTTTTAACACGAACAACAGTAAAAGGCCCCTGTATAAAACTGTTTTTGTACATGAGCTCAACAATCTTTTCTACAGAACCATGCACACAACAGTCTTTTCTACAAAACCATGTCGACTAGCCAAGTAGAGCACAGGATGTTAGCTTTTTTATGTTTCATTTTTTACAGCACCGCAGTATCTTTATTTCACCTGTAGCAGACATGGGTCAACAAAAAAATTCGAGCTCGCTACATTTCAAGAAACATATTTTGCCCTGAGGACCCGCTCTTCAGAGTAAAATTTTCCTCAATCACACTCACTCAGACTCGCTAAGCTTTTCTAAATAAGACTCATTCTAACTCGAGCTTAGCAGCATATCATTTAGCCGGACTAAGACTCAAACTCGCAGTTTCAGCGGGGCCTGTAACTGTCAACTCAAGAGTCCATCAACACAAAACTAGTCTTTTGGATCCTGGTGTCAATGCACTTTAGCGCCAATATCTCACATAATCAATGCTCTATAATACGCCTTTTCATCGTGCACCTTCATACACAAATTATATCAGTGGTTTCAATCCAGGAGGACATCTTTCCCAAATACGTACCTCACACAAGATACTTTTATCAAGAATTTCCAACGAAAGAATATGCAGGGGGAGGTCCTGGCATCCGATCCCCCAACTCATGTCTCTGCTCAATAAATATTACGGTGGTGCATGAACACTGATGCATTGAGATATGCGTGAATAGACTTGAGAATAAAAATAAGCCCGTTTAAGGCAGATCGCAATGCTGAGGATGACTAGATAGGTCCATAAGTGAACACTAAAGGTGAAGCCCACTCAGGCTCACTCAAATATAATTTGCGATTGGGGCTCACTTGGGCTTAGCTCCATCAAGATTTTCCTCAACTGGACTCCCTTGAAATCGAATTCGCCAAAATGCTGGCCATCAGGAATCCCCTCAAGATTCAGACTCGTGGTGTGACAAAAAAGAGTCGACAGGTACGTAAGTTTTTCAACCAGAGATAGCACAAAACTTTCAAATTGTTTTCGCAGCAGGTTCACCCCCCCCCCCCCCTACATGCAGACACTATCGTTTAGTGTATGTTGACTTGCGAGCGTTTGGTGCAAGCCCAACCCTGGGGCCATCCTAAACTGTGCCCTAGGGAAAACAATGCTGCAGTGCAGAAAGAGTTTCCTTATCAAGTCTTTTGTTGATTTTTCGTTTGACTAGTGTCTAAGCTACAGTGTCACCCTTTTTCTAAATCCCCAATATGTTTCTCTAGTCCCATCTCAATTAGACTTAGACATTAGGTTAATTGAAAAACTGCTGAACGTTGACTGAAATGCATCAGCGAATTAACAAAAAAGGTGCTGTAAAGCAAACACAAAGATACAGAGAGGGACCTTTAGAGTAAAAGCTCGTTAACTCAGATCTCGCGGGACAGGAGAAAATATCTCAGTTGAACGAATTCCAAATTATCGAATGGACCATGAAAACAAAAAGAAAACACACTTGGCACAGACAAACCTTTATTTCCCAAAAAAGTGCGTTATTTTCATCTGCTTCACCATCAGAATTTCTGACAAAACAATCTCATTTAATCCCATTTCATCAGGTGGTGGTGCGTACGTTCACTGTCGCGAGAACAAACGCAGAACTCCTCAAAGACAGCGAGGGCTTCAGCGGCCTCCTGCACGGTGCGGCGACGTCGCGTCGGCTCATCCTGGTCGTCATCAACGAAACAGTGATTTTTGTCCTCCTCAAGCACTTCCGATAATATATCATCGTCAGTCAGCGAACCAGACACGGCAACATGATAGTCTATAGCAACGTAGTCTAAAATCTGGATGCCACAAGGAAGAAGAGAGTCAAAACGCGTGTCATTCACCTCGTCGTCCATATTTCCAGTGGGCTTGCGGGTGTCCTCTGGAGTGGCCTCTGGAGGAATATCCGTCGTCAGGGCGGACAAAGCCGCTGTGCCGGAAAGAATTTGCAATGACCGCGGGCAGCGTGTTGCTCCAGACATGCGCTAAAATGTGAATTGGGGTCAGGAGACTCAGGTCATATTCTCGCCCTGCTTCCTTGCACAGCAGGATCCGTTCCAGCACACGCTTTCTGTACCTGCTTTTAACGTGCTGAATTATCCATTGATCCAGCCGTTGCAGAGCAGTCATCGTGTTTGCAGCTAAAAATACAAGTTCGATGCGCTCCAATCCTGTCACTCTGGTATGAGCGCTGCAGTTGTAAACTAGAAGTTAGATCTTGCGCTTGTTAGCAGAGAGGCGGTGGTCAAGCTGGCGCAGGCAAGCTAGGAAAATATCCGAAGCCATCCAGACCTTTTTATTGGCATGATATTGCACAGGAAAGTGGTGAATGTTCTTAAAACACCTTGGGTTATGCACCTTCCCGATCACTAGCAGTGGCAGGCACTCAGTGCCCAACATATTTAGAGCGTGAAGCACAGTGACCCGTTCTTTGCTCTTCATCCCTCCAATGCATGGGTCACTCTTGAACGTGATCGTTGCATTAAAAATGTTGGCAGGTTGATAACGAACCAGGTAATGGGGAAGCTCAATTGTCTTCCCCCTGCTTGTTTATCCCCTGCTGCTTTTACCCAGCAAATGTTTCGAAATATCAACCCGTGCCTTTCTCTATAGCGGGCAAACCAGCCTTCAGATGCACTGAAAGATTCGATGTTCATTCTCAGTGCACACAGCCAGCAGTACCTTTAACTCGAACGCTCTGACGCGTGACTTCGGCTCGCTTGGAATGAGGTCAACGCCACCAAGCGTCGAAAATTATATGCTTGCTGCAGTTAAGGACAGATGTAGCACGCGTCGGTTTTACTAGTAAATTTCTGTTTGCAGTCTGCCTGACCAACAGGTCGAATGCACTCACTTCGCATCCCATTTTCTACACGTTTCCCTCGTGGCTACTTTATCACGAGCAACCATGGCGTTCATTATCGTATACTTACCTTGACAATGAACAATTGTGTGCGACAGCTTACGCACCTTTCAAGTTTGAATTCGCTGCTGCTGCTCAAAAGGAATCACGTGTATCAAAAGCAGAGCAAATGCACGATCATGGGGTTTGTAAAAGTGGCACAATAAATCTGAAATGCAGTGGCATTTCAGATTTATCTGAATGCAGTGGCAATAAATCAGTGGCATCTGAATGCAGTGGCAATAAATCTGAAATGCAAATATTTACAGGCAGCGTGAATTGAACTGCACTCGCAATTTAGAGTGTGCCTTCCTGCTCGTTTTGCGCTGCACGAAAGATGTAGTCTTGGCCTGCAATAATTGTGCGGGTAATAATATCTGGGGTTCAATGTCCCAGAAGCACGATTTTTTTATAAGATAACATGGCAATTTAAGCTTTTATACGATCATCATCATCATCAGCCTGCCCATTAAAACTGCTTTGCTTGCCTTGCATCTATGCGTCTCTCTTGTTGAGAACATGCACAAACATTTCGCTCCAAGACGAAATGTTCCGTCAAGCGTGAACCAAACAGAAATGCACACTCTAAATTCCGAGAATAGTTCCATTCACGCTGTCTGAGAACTAATGAATCAGAACATGCCCCACCACGTTGGTCAAGTGGCTAAGGTACTTGGCTGCTGACTCGCAGGTCGCAGAATCGAATCCTGGCTGCGGCGGCTTCATTTTTGATGGAGGGTAAAATGCTGTAGGCCCATGTGCTCAAATTTGAGTGCACGTTAAAGAACACGTAGGTGGTTGAAACTTTTTTACCCTTTACTACGGGGTCGATATGATATGTATGGTTTAACGTCCCAAAACCACCATATGATTATCAGAGACGCCGTAGTGAAGGGCTCTGGAAATTTCGACCACCTCGGGTTCTTTAACGTGCACCCACATCTGAGCACACGGGCCTACATTTCCGCCTCTATCGGAAATGCCGCCAAGATTCGATCCCGTGACCTGCGGGTAAGCAGCCAAGTCCCTTAGCCACTAGACCACCGCGGAGGGGCTCCACTACGGGGTCTCTTATAATCATATGGTGGTTAAACCCCACATATCAATGAATCAGAACATGAGCAATACCACTGCATATCAGATTTACTTATTGTGCAACTTTTACAAACACCATGAACGTGCTTTTGCTCTGCTTTTTCCATGAAAGTCTGTTTGCTCCATTTTTTATGCATGCAATTCCTTTTGAGCAGCAGCTGGCAATTCAAACTTGTAAGGTGAGTTGGCTATTGCACGTAATGGTTAATTGTCTAGGTAAGTACACAAAAACAATCGCCATGGGGACGCCATAACGTAGCCATGAGCAAAAGATGGCAAAAACGGGATGCGAAGTGAGTGCATTCGACATGCCAGTCAGGCAGACTCGAAACGCAAATTTACTAGTGAAACAGACGTGCGCTACATCTATCATTAACTGCAGCAAGCATACCATTTTCAGCGCTTGTTAGCGCTAACCTCAGTCCAAGCGAGCAGAGGCCACGCATCGCAGCGTTCGAGTTACAGGTGCTGACGGCTGATCCTTTCAGCTTGCTGTTCCGCATGTCTGTTATCCACCGCATCAGTGCGTCTTCCAGCTTCGGGTGTGCTGCAGTCCTTAGTTGTCTTCGTTTACCAGCGAATTTGCCGCTGTCAAAAGCCTCAAAAACTTTTACATGGTTCTTGACATAGTCCCTTAAGGTGCTTCTCTTAACACCCTACTTCTTCATTATCTCTCGTCCACAAACACCTGCGTTCATGTCTTTCAATATCATCACCTGTCTTTTCTAGATTATTTGCTGGCTGCTGTGGCCGCTTGACTCCTGTGATGGTCGCCATCAGTATAAAATGCCACAGCGATGCAAACACACACACACACACAGCCGCAACACGCGAAGTCACAACACAAAGAACCAAGTCACGAAGTACCCCAGCCGACGTAGCAACCAGATGTTAGTAGACACTAGATGTGTCGGTAGCTCACGCGCTTTCGCCGGGTGCTGATTAGTGCCACCTAGGCACTTCCCTTTTATTCACTATCATCATGATCATTTTCTGCTGCAGTTCGTTCGGTTTCAGTTTCTCCAAAACTCCGGTTCCACTGTCGGTTATGGCAAGCAGTGCTTGAGCCTCCAAGCCGTCGAGGTCGCGCGAATCCGGAGTGGCGCGGAGTTGTGTGAGATAACCGATGCCCAGCTCAATCCCTCCCAGTTATTGAACATTTCACCCCAGTGAATTATACACAATTTCGCTGGGATCGCACCGCGAGTCTAAGGTAATCGAATTTCCTAGGAAACGAGGTCCAGATAAACGAGCTTTTACTGAACCACAATAATGAAAAAATAAACAAGCACCTTATTAATCCATACTATTTTTTTTGCTTTATGTTGGTGTTACACCTAATACTGAGCTATATTGAGAAGCTACATCATCATCATCATTATCATCATCAGCCTGACTACGTCCACTACAGGACAAAGGCCTCTCCCATGTTCAGCCAGTTAACTCTGTCCTGTGCTTGCTGCTGCCACTTTATACCCGCAAACTTCTTAATCTCATCTGCCCACCTAACCTTTTGTCTCCCCCTAACTCTCTTGCCTTCTCTGGGAATCCAGTTAGTTACCCTTAAGGACCATGGCTATCCTGTCTACGCGCTACATGCTCGGCCCACGTCCATTTCCTCTTCTTAACCCCCGTTTGTTCCCTAATCCACTCTGCTCTCTTCTTGTCTCTTACCCCCGAATGCAGAGATGTTACTTGACTCAAACTTGACTCGTTCTTGACTGACGACAGTCTTGCCGGTCACCATAAACCGTTCTCGAGCTTGTGGACGACTTGAAGGCGACTTGGCTCGGTCGAAGTCAGGACAAGTTTCAAGTCAGCCGCGGCGCTAGCTTGAAAGCGACTTCACGCGTTATTCCAACATGGCCACCTGTCGAATGGACGTAGCGCGGAAGGTGGCCGCTTTTGAGTTTGCTTACCTCGCCATAAGCGTAGCATTTTCTGAGGCGCACTGCCTGCCAAAGATTCTTGGACCCGCTTTACGTAACCGAGCAAATCCGATGGAGTAGTACGACGAAGAACAATTACACGCTCGATACATATTCACGAAGAACGCCGTGCGGCAGCTGCTGGGTATGTCGCCACTCCGTAAGAGTGGGAACAACAGAAGACACTCTGTGCCTCCAGTGTTACAGCTACTGATGGCTCTCACGTTTTACGGCACTGGCACATTCCAAGCAGTCACTGGGAATCTCGTCCGCATTCCGTAACCGACAGTTCCCTGTGCAGTAGGAAAAGTTACGCTACTCGTCGCAAAGCACCTGTACGCGATGCTGGTGCGCTTTCCGCAACCGGCAGCATTTTCTGTAGTTACGCGGGACTTTTATGAAGTTGCTGATTTCCCTGGCGTTACAGGTTGTGGCGACTACACACACGTGCGTATTAATAGCCTGGTAGTGACGACGCCGAAGTGTTTCGTAACCGCCAAGGCTATTTCTGTTTTTTTTCTAAAACATTTTTTATCTGTTTTGGTACAAAATTGATTCGGCGCTGTGTCTGTGTGCCTCGTCTATCCTTCTGTCCCGTCTAAGGTGCTGTTTCTCGCTCAGAAAGGCATCGTTTGTAGCACAACGCTACGTGAAATTCCACACACACAAAAAAAAGGTGCCCTATCACGGGTTTTTTTATCCCCTTCACCATCATGCAGCGAGACATTGCTGCACCCCGCCAGACGAAATTCTGGTGACGGCAATGTCCTGACCCCCACTTTTTCTCTTGTTTACTATGCTCAACAAAAGGATACGAATCACATTCGTTCCCAGAACTTTTTTTTTCATATATAACTGCGCCCTAGCCCACTACAAGCATGTCCACAGGCGAACAGAAAGGCAAATACCGTTAAAATCGCGTTACCTCGTGAACCAGGTAAGCACAAATACACGCCATGGCATTTGATTGAAAAAAAAATAACAACAAAAGAACCCAACGCGATGCTTGTTTCGCCTCCAAACAAGCAACCGTGGAGAAACGCGCCGCATTTGGGTGGCCACTAAAACCAGCGGGCAAGGAACACTTTACAGAAGCAACACTGTGCATCGCTGTGGCGGCAGGCACCACGTGCCGCTCGTTAGCCGTAAAATGGCAAAAAAAAGCTTGTGGCCCTTCGTTTCTATAGTTCTTTTGAAACGTATGGTCTTTTTTTGCTGTAACACATGCCTTACGCGAACAACTTTATTATTACCCTCGTTAGCTGGCTAGCAGCGTGTTTCTGCTTTGAAGCTCGTTCTTGACTTGACCAAGCAAGACAGCCTGAGCATCTATAAAACGCAAAGGCTGACTTGGGCGTTTTGAAGTCCGCTGCTTGCTTGACGCCGACTTGCTCAAGTCAAGCCGAAGTCGCGAGCCAAGTAACATCTCTGCGTTCGGGGGTTAAGGTTACACCTACCATTTTTCATTCCATTGCTCGCTGTGTCGTCCTCAATTTAAGCTGAAGCCTCGTTGCAAGTCCCCAGGTTTCCGCTCAGCAACTAAGTACCGGCAAGATACAGCTGTTATATACCTTCCTCTTGAGGGATAGTGGCAATCTACCTGTCATAATTTGAGAGTGCTTGCCAAATGTGCTCCACCCCATTCTTATTCTTCTAGTTACTTCTATCTCGTGGTTCGGCTCTGCAGTTATTACGTGCCCTAAGTAGACATAATCTTTTACAACTTGAAGTGAACGATTACCTATCTCAAAGCGCTGCTCTCTTCCGAGGTTGTTGTACATTACTTTCGTTTTCTGCAGATTAATTTTAAGACCAACCTTTCTGCTCTCCTTGTCTAACTACGTAGTCATGAGTTGCTTTCTGTTGCTTTCTTTATGAAGCAATATTGTAGCAGTTGATCCCCCATAAATTTCTTCCAGGATGTTTATATATGGTTCATCGATGCCCTGATTCCGCAGTGTCTACGTGACTGGTGATATTTCTACTGAATCAAACACCTCCTCGTAATCTATGAAGGCTATGTATAGTGGTTGGTTATATTCTGAGCATTTCTCCATTACCTGATTGACAATATGAATGTGGTCGATTGTTAAGTAGCCTGTTTGAAATCCTGCTTGTTCCTTTGGTTGATTGCATTCTAATGTTTTCTTAACTCTGTTAGCAATTACCTTTGTAAATAGCTTGTATACTACAGAGAGCAATTGATCGGCCTGTAATTCTTGAAGTCCTTGTCATCTCCTTTCTTATGCATTAGGATGATGTTAGCATTCTTCCAAGACTCCGGTACTCTTCCGGTCAGGAGACACTTCATAAACAGGGTGGCTAATTTTTCCAACACAATCTGTCCTCCATCTTTCAGCAGACCTGATGTTACCTGATCCTCACCAGCAGCTTTGCCTCTTGGCATGCTCTCCAAGGCTTTTCTGACTTCTTCTATCATTACTGGTGGGGTGTCATCTGGGTTACTGCTAGATCTTATAGTATTAAGGTCGTGGTTGTCCCGGCTACTGTACATATCTCTGTAGAACCCCTCCGCTATTTTACCTATCCTATCCATATTGGTAGTTATTTTGCCTTCTTTGTCCCTTAGTGCATACATCTGATTTTTCCCTATCCCAAGTTTCCTCTTCACAGCTTTGACGCTTCCTTTGTTTTTCAGAGCATGTTCGATTCTCTCCCTGTTATACCTTCTTACATCAGATACCTTACACTTATTTATCAACTTAGAAAGCTCTGACAGTTATTTCTTGTCTGTTGTACTTGAGACTTTCATGCTTTGACGCTTCTTAATGAGGTTCTTCGTTTCCTGGGAAACTTGCCAGTGTCCTGTCTAACTACCCTGCCTCCAACTTCCATTGCACACTCCGTAATGATACTCGTCAGATTATCATTCATTGTATCTACGCTAAGGTTGGTTTCCTCAACAAGAGCCAAGTACCTGGAAGCTACACCTCTTACAAAAAAAGCTACACCTCATACAAAAAAAAATTCTTTTTTGGAGGGAAGGGAGGGGGCTCTAAAATAATTCGGACAGCTATAGATATCTAGTATCTTTACATACTAATGCGCATGTACACACACATACCCACACTTGATTTTTACAGTTGATATAGGCGGTATCACGAATTGACTGCTATACAGTTTCTTATAACAGAAGTACGTGGCAACTACATATACAAGTCTTTTTGTTTTTTCTTCTTTTTTCCAGAATGCCAAATTTCATAGAAATGCTATGATTGCATAGCACCTCTCTTTATTACAAATGCACTCTGCATCAAAGTGGAAACACTTCGTCACTGTTATGTTCAACTTCAAGAATGATAATTGTATTGAAACCCTACCTCATGTTTACATTAGACTCAACCCGCGACGATAAGTGACAAAATTTTCATGAATGCGCACCGAGACTATAGGTTGTCACGAAAGGCGGCAAGTCATCTCACATATGCTTACCTCTTTCATACTGTGTGCAAGAAATGTTAAAATTCCACCCTTCCTTTGACTGCACCATCATACTCAGCCTATATTATGCTCACCCACTGGACGAAGGCCTCGCCTAACGATCTCCACTTTGCCATCCTGTGCGATGATTTGATAGATATGTGGGGTTTAACGTCCCAAAACCATATGATTATAAGAGATGCCGTAGTGGAGGGCTCCAGAAATTTTGACCACCTGGGGTTCTTTAACGTGCACCCAAATCTGAGCACACGGGTCTGCAGCATTTTCGCCTCCATCGGAAATGCAGCCACCGCAGCGGGGGTTCGATCCCGCGACCTGCAAATCAGCAGCCAAGTACCTTAGCCACTATACCACTGTGGCGGGGTGCAATCCTATGTGAGTAGTTTCCATTTTATGCCTGGTGATTAGTACATATATTTCATCCCACCATCTTACCCTCTGTCATCATCAGCTATGTTTCCCATCTCTTCATGTCCATTCTTTCACTCTTATGTGTCACTGCCATAAAAGTATAAAACTCAGGGAAGGACTCTCAAGCTTTTAATTAGACTGTGTTGCACCTACTTGCAGTTAAAAGAAAAAATGGATAAGCACTACGTATCCCATCCAGAAATAAAATCTCTAGCATGTCAGATGACTTCTTGTTCTCCCTGACCAGCTTGCGTGGTGATGTGCCTTCATTCAAGCCGACATTTTATCGTCACTGGCCTTTTGTCTGCAATATAACGGGGCAGCTGTCTTTTTTGCTCTAAGAACTCGCTCAGCTTTGAATTGCCAGGACCGGGGTTTTGAAATTTACTTACAGATCTGTCCAGTTATGAGGAATTATTTTCTATTTATTGGAGTATTTAATAAATTGTCAGCTTTTAAGTGGTCATATTTTTCAAGTAGCTCGATAGGTAATTTACAAGTATGCTAAACATGAAATTGTAAATATTTTTATGCTTGACATTCCTACAATATGTCCCTGCACGGAGCCCAAGTGCTTCCAGCCTGGCAAAACTCATTGCTAACTGAAAATTCTAAACCTGCTGTCGCTATGTGCTTTACAGAATTTTGAAGGTGCAATAATTGTGATGAAAAAGGCTTTCAGTAAACACAACAGGTATGAAAAACTTATGTGTAGCAAGGAATACATACAATGAACATAGCTAACACATAGTTGTGGTTGGGTCAACACTTGAAAGGAGTACTGCCACGAAAATTTGACTGTTACACTGCATTGCAGGCACACCAGCATGTGGTGTGTACAACAGCAACCAGAACTGCAGCCTAAAATGAATCATTATTGAGTTTTGAAGTTAGTAAAAGCGCCAAATAGGAAAGTCAAGCAAAAAGCCGCGAGTTCATTAAGCAGGCTGCTTTCATGAGCAATTTATGTTGTGAGTTTTGGCCAGATCACCAGAGTAGTATACAAGATGGACAATGCTGGTGGCGACACCTGATTTGGCAGAGCTTGCAGTCGCAGAGCCCAGCGCCCGAGCCGGCCAGTAGGATCCTTCAGTGACTTAAGCCAACATAGTGCATGATGGTCAGTTATTACAGAGAAATTTGTGCCATATAAATATGGGTGGAACTTTGAGACTGCCCAAACAAGAGTGAGACACTCATGCTCTGTAATGGAATAGTTGCGCTCAGCAACTGTGAGGAGGCGGCTAGCGTAGGCGACAACTCGGTCGTGTTCCTGTTGGCGTTGGGCTAGGACGGCTCCAATCCTGTGACCACTAGCATTGGTTCGGACTTCTGTCGGAGCGGATCGGTCAAAGTGAGCCAATATAGGTGGAGTCGTCAGAAGCGTGATTAGATGAGAAAAAGCAGCAACTTGGTCGGTACACCACGTAAACGAGACGTCTTTCTTCAGAAGCTCGAGCGATGGTTGCGAAACCTTTCACAAACTTTCTAAAGTAAGAACAGACGTTTTTAACTGACCGGGGTACAGGAAAACTGGTGACTGCACGAATTTTTTCCGGGTCCGGCTGCACACCAGATGCGTCGAGAAGGTGACCCAACACTGTAATTTGCCAGCGTCCGAAGTGGCACTTCGACGAGTTTAATTGAAGGCCTGCAGTGCGGAATATATCGAGGATAGCTGACAACCGCTGAAGGTGGGTCTAAAATGTTGGAGAATATAAAACAACATCGTCAAGATAACAGAGACATATTGACCATTTGAACCCTTGTAGCAGAGAGTCCATCATGCGCTCGAACGTGGCTGGGGCGTTGCATAGCCCAAACGGCATGACCTTGAACTGATATAGGCCGTTTGGAGTTAAAAATGCAGTCTTCACTAGGTCTTTTTCGTCGACAGCAATCTGCCAGTAGACGGAATGTAGGTCTATTGAAGAAAAGTATCGGGTGCCATGGAGACAATCAAGAGCGTCATCGATGCGGGGTAGAGGGTGAACGTCCTTTTTCGTGATTCTATTCAGATGGCGGTAATCCACGCAAAAGCGCCACGTGCCATCTTTTTAACGAGCACAATGGGGACGCCCAAGGGCTCGAAGAGGGTTCAATGATTCCCTTGGCTAACATCTTGGTGACTTCTTGTTGAATTACTTTACGCTCGGTGGCAGACACCCGGTATGGTCGCCGATGAATGGGATGAGAATCACCTGTGTTAATGCGGTGCTTGAAGAGTGGACGGCTGCCTATATCGAAGATGTCGTGGTATGAAGCCAGAAGGCGGCAGAACGCGGCTGACTTCTCAGGTTAGAGGTTCGGGGCGATCATGGAGCGTAAGGTTGCATCCAAGCACTTGGTATCCTGCGAGTGACGTGGATGATCGGGACGTACGTCTACCGCAAAACAGGTGACGTGGTCGTCAATTAAGGGTCTTAGCGTGGCGACGGATATTCTTTGAGGTAGCACTTGTTTTATAAAACCGAAATTGATAACAGGTAAATATGTTCGGTTAGAAGCCATGGTTAACACGGAGTGTGGGACAGTAATGTCACGCGCCAGGGGAACATCCGGAATAGGCGTCACAATATAATCACCGTCGGGCCCAGGAGAGGGTGTTGCCAATTCAACGAATGTGAGAGCTTTAGGTGGTATCCGGAAGATGTCAGTGGTGCACTGTTATGGAGTTCAGGGTGGGAATTCAGGAGAAGAGGAAGTTCTAAACAGAGAGTGCCGGCAGAACAGTTAATCAGGGCAGAATGCCTCGATAAGAAGTCCATCCCGAAGAAGACGATATGAGGGCAACTGTTGAGCACGGTAAATAAAACAGGAACATGGCGGCCGGGAAGGCTAATACGAGCGGTACACATTCCAATTAAAGCTACAGTTGCACCATTGGCAACACGGACGGCTTGTGTTGCGGCAGGCGTGAGTACTTTTTTTGAGGCGGCGACAGAGACGAGCACTCATTATAGACACCTGAGCTCCAGTGTCAACTAAAGCCGTCAAAGAAAGACCGTCCACATGCACTTCCAGCAAGTTCTTATTAGTAAGTAGCGTCAACGAAGGATTCGGGTCAGTCGCACTTGATGCAGCACTACCTCCAGGAGCTGCATAATCTAGTTTTCCATCAGGAATGATCCATAGTTAGTCGGCGATGAATAGCGGCGGGGTAGGAGCGACGGAGAAGGATGGCATTGCAGTGACGGTGCACGCGCACCAGAGCGGCTGTTAGGTGTATCGGAAGCAGGATACTCACGGCTGGGCGAATACCGACGGGGGTCCGCGTATGGCCGAGAAGAAGAAGAAAATTATCTCTAATGAGGGGGGGGGTCCAAGTGCTGCGGCAATAGCGGGAGACGTGTCCAACTCAGTGACAGTGGAAGCAGATTGGCTTGTCGTCTGCTGTTCTCCACACAGTCGGATTGCGGGATCTGGGCAGAGTGTATGGTTCGTGGCGTGGTGCATTTATTGGCATCGGTCTGTAGTCCAGTCGCGAGACGGAGCAGGCGACAGGAAAACCAAGGTTAGCAATTTCTTGCTGCATGACTTCCATAACTGACACCACTGGAGGTGTTTGCACGGTGCCCTAGTCGAGTGGAAGTGCATGAAACGGCGCCGGACAGGCCGCCTCAAGCTCGCGCCGAATGATGCGTGTGACAATCACATGCAAGGATGCTGCAGCACTGAGATCGGTAGAGGTTGACATGACAGCCGTGTTAGGGAGCCGTGAAAATTGAGGCCGAACTCGGCGGTTTTTGGCCATTTTAAAGCGGCGGCATTCCTAAATTATGATATCGACGGTCGTGACATTGTTGTACACGAGCAAGTTGAAAGCGTTGTCCGCGATACCCTCGAGTATGTGGCCCCCCTTGTCACTCTCGGTCATTTGCTCGTCCACTTTGTGGCACAACGCGAGCACGTCCTGTATGTAGGAGACATACGACTCGGTTGATGACTGTACTCGGGTGGCGAGTTCTTGTCGTGTGGCCGTTTGTCGACCGGACAGGTCCCCAAAAATGTCGCGTAGTTGGTCCTTGAAGATGTCCCAGCTGGTGAGCTCGGCCTCATGAGCGTCGAACCATACACACAGGGTGGAATCCAAGTAAAAGATTACGTTGGCGAGCATCATAGTTAGGTCCTATCGGTGAGACAGGCTAACGCGCTCGTACATGCGGAGCCAGTAGTCGACGTCAAGGCCAGGCTGGGCGGAGAGTGTACCGGGATCACAAGGGTGGGACATCGCAAGGTACGTAGTAGCTGGCGCTCCAGGTGATGGCGGTGAGGGGGTGTTGTCATTAGAACAGAGGCTGGACAGTGCGGTCACTGCAAAGCTTCGTGGTGAGGATGGGGACTGTTCCACCTCCACCAAATATGTTACGGAATAGAGAAGCCGTATTGACGAGGCTGTGGATGAAATATATTTCAAACCAGCAGCAGCAGCGACGTGACCGGTAGACCAGACATTGAGCGGAGACCACTTTTCTTCTTCATTAAGTGGGCTGCGCTCATAAGCAATTTATGTCCCGAGTTTTGGCCAGATCACCAGAGATGTATACGAGATGGACAACACTGGTAGTGACACCTGATTTGGCAAAGCCTATCTAGAGACCCACAAACCTGACATTGCAGTGACTTATCTGCTAACTACCCCTCTGTAAAACATTGACGGTGAGACTATCATGAACTAACACTATTCTCATTACTTTTTTTTTCCCGACAAAAACAGGGACGAGGCTGAAAAGAAAAAAATTATAGTGTAGTTGGTCAAAATGCCACAAGATACCGCTACTGGCTCCACTGCTGCCATCAACCGCACTGGTAAAGGTGTACCGCGAACGTTAGAAAAATCTATAAACAAACTACAGCTCTCTACTACATTGTGGAGAGATAACCGTATTGAGCTCCGCCATATGTACATGGAATTTGCATACATTTACAACGCAGCATTGCCCCATGTCAGTGAGTCAGTAAAGCATAAATTATGGTACTTACATGTAACACACACACTGTTATACGACACCCATGTTCTGATTTAACTGCTTTCTTTATTACTCCTGAACATGCGACTGTATAAATGACAGGAGCAAAAACGTTTTCAGCATGTCAAATACCGTGGCTACTGAAACAGAAGGACCTACTGACCAATGTTCAACTGTTGTTCACATGGAACCCTTCTCCACTTCACTCCTCAAGGTTCTCACTTGAGTATTTAATACTACCACCAAGATCTGCACTAGCGATGGCTCCAGGCAGGGTCACGCCAGACACTTTCAATGCACACCGCTTCAGCCCTCTTACTCGTCATGGCTTAGCACACCCTCATTTCATGCTTCTCGGCCAATGACGGCAGGGGATAGACGCAACGCTTTAGGGTCATCTATTTACAGGGCTAGCTGATTTCGCAGGCGATTTGTTACACACTCCTTATCGGATTCAAACTTCTTTGGTCACCGTCCTGCTGATCTTGTTCAATTGAGTTAAATAGCTACCTCAGTTGGATAAGATCAAGGTGACAGCCTAGGGCGAGATTCAAAAAGAGAATGGTGCTTTTCTCACTGCATTTTTTTATTATGCTGTCACATGGTGCACTGCTGGTCGTGACTAAACCCAACCCTCACCAAACTGCTGAACAGTGACTGGCTCTCTTATGCAGCTTGTGTAAAGAAGACAATCATGATAAAGAAGTGAGGTCTACATCAGGCCCAACTGAGAACAAATGTGACCGTGTGACACTGGTGTTACACTCTTCCCAGCTCCACGGCCATTCACCACACTAGATAAGACCTCTAGCCTGATGATCAAGAAAACATGCACTAGAAGCACTCAACAGCAGAAGAAAAAGCAGCATTGATGACATGGCAGATGGCGGCAAGTGACATTACCAGTATTTGCGGTCACCTGATAGTATTCGTTCTTGAGCAGACCAAGCATGTCACAGGGCCCTCAAATACTGCTTGAAATCAAAAACTTCTTCCGACCATAGCGTAAGAGCACATAATTTAACTTTCATCTTGTTCTCAGACAAAAATGCTATGACAAATGAGACAGTAGCTACTAAGAAAAAATTAAATACTGAGGTTTACAAATCTTTTGCTGGCACTTCAACTATGGGTGCAAATGAAAAAAAAATGGTTTATGCTGTTCTTTTCATTGCAGGGAAAAACATTAAGGGAGTGTAAGCACATGTCAAGCTGTACATTTTGGTCGTTTGGTGATATTATTGGCTGAAGTTGGAAAATGGCATTACAAGTGCACATCTTGTCATGCTGATGATATCTTGTCAGCCTATCAATATGCCCACTCTGTCGAGCTATGACGACTCATTATGTGACCTGCCGGCCTGGAAAAAACACCACTTACCTAACATAACCTTCTGCACTCGTTACAGTAGGCGTGCTAGCTCAAACACTAGGACTAACGAATGAGGATGTAACATGCGGCACTTACTTCATTGTAGAGCACAAAAAGCAGCATCTATCGCTCCGTCGAAACTAAACAAAAATAAGTGCTGCAGTTAAAGACCCCTCACTAATTGCATCTTCTTTTGTATATCCTATTGTCCATGGCTGTTACACTCCATAAATACAAGGTTAAAATTTGATTCCTGACTGGATGAAGGTCCTTGACATGCACATTTTACTCCTTAGAAGCATGCCACTTGAGATCTCTCAAAA
Organism: Rhipicephalus microplus; assembly: GCF_043290135.1. Lineage (NCBI taxonomy): Eukaryota > Metazoa > Arthropoda > Arachnida > Ixodida > Ixodidae > Rhipicephalus > Rhipicephalus microplus. The sequence goes on from NC_134710.1 coordinate 317,855,066, forward strand.
GCTATGAACCAAAGCATTAGAAATAGCAGCCAGCACCTGCTCGAACCACCACTAGTGAGAATATGTACTTACATGCATCTGAACATGCATAGACACATATGTGCTATAGAACTTTAATGAGAAAGTGTACTTAAACAGGTGGTGGTCACATAACCTGAACAAAAATGAATGTCACGCACAATATTATAGACCGATTGGTTATTGACACATTGTCATAGAAGGCAGCAATCTACATCGTGCCACTTCAGAGTTCTCAGTATTTTGTAGTCGCTGATTTGTCCAAGTTACTGGTAGGCTAGTAACCTATGCCCTGTCACTCTGTTTTTCTATTTTGCCAGCATCACTACTACGAGATCAAGAGTTCACAGGAACATCCCACTAGACACCAATGTGGTTATTTCCTAAATGTAACTGAGCAAACCACTAGTCATTTTTTTCCAATCAGTACAAAACAAAAGTGCAAGAACTGAACCTGTAACAGAAAACTATGCTATATATTACTGCCTCTAGAGGTGGAAGTGGGCTTCATTATTTTGGAGCAGCTTTGGGAGCAGGAATAATGCAGTTTTGGAGCAGCCTTGGAGCAGTAAAAAGAGAGCTTTGTAGCAACTCTGGAGCAGCAAAACGGGTTTTTTGAAGCATCTAAATTCAGTTTTGGAGCAGATTTTTCAGGCAACACATCATTCTTAATTAGAATTTTTGCTTTCTGACAAACACAAAACATTTCAGTGGTTTTTACTAAGCATGCAATGCTGATCAAGTGACCAGGCTTACCCTAATTTCACGTATATTGTTACGGGGATTACAAATAAACAGAAGAGAGAAACAAGTGTATTTGCAATATTTACAGGTAGGTGTGACACCCCAGGGCTGCTAGGATCTCGCGCGCCGAATTCACTTCTTCTTCATTGATGTATCTACGACGGGGGAGCCATACCCACTGCCTCGCAACAATATTGAACCTTAAAACATCAAAAGTGAAAGTGCAGCAACTCAAATAAAAAACATAGGCGGCATTCCGGACAGCTACTAGACCTCAAACGAACAAAAAAAATCAATGTTAAAATGTTGTGATATTCAGAAATGTGATTAAAATGCCCCATCCAAAATGAACAGCAACTCAAGGCTAGATATGAGCTACTATGTAAAAAAATTTATCTTCATACTAAACCTATAGGGCTCTATAAAAAGCAATGTAAAAACGTATGTACCCATAATTGAATTGCCACAGCCAACATGAGAACCACGAGGAAATTTAGATGCTGTCGCTGCGCCACTGCTAAGCAATTAAGTAAAATTTTTTTGTTACGATAGAAATTATATGGCACACAACGAGTTTTCGCCACTGTCGCCATATTCAGTGTAAACTACTATAGGTACCATTTCACGTGCATTGTACGTTCGACCCGTGTGTAAAATTACGCAAGCTGGGGTGATGAGCGCTGCTAAAGCCAAGATTAAACGAGATGGCTGATTTTCCTCACTTAGAGGGCTTACGCAATAGCATCCCATCACGTGTGAGAACTGCCATCGAATGCTCAAGCAGAGATAAGATACACGCCCGTCTCGCTTTGATGATCCGACATGTGGGGTTTAAGGCCCCAAAACCACCATGTGATTCTGGGGTTCTTTAACATGCACCCAAATCTGAGCACATGGGCCTATGGCATTTTCTATTCCATCGAAAATGCAGTTGCCACAACCGGGGTTCGATCCCGCGACCTGCAGGTCTGCAGCTGAGTACTTTAGCCAGTAGACCACCACGGCGGGGACAAGTGCCCGTCTTAAAGGAGAACTACGGCGTTTTTTCGATATTCACCGATTTCAATAAAACTTTTAACATGTGCTCGCGTTGGTACTATAGTGATATGTGCCAAATTATACCACCACAATTCATTTAGTTCTTTAGAAAACAAATTTCAAAATTGGTAGCCGATTCTGGAATCCCATTTGTAAACGCGGGCCACCCTGTGTACATGTCAGGGCCTACTCTTTTTTCAAAAACCCCATCTTTCCCAGCAGACGGATGCAGCGCCGGAGGGTCGAAATCTATGCTTGCGCACTCAGTACCTGCAATCATTACTGAACTTGTCACGGGTAAGTCCAGATGAGCCACACAACTTGATTCGGCGTCGGATAACATCACCAACTTGTTTTTCGCACATCAAAAGATCGAGGCACGTGAGCTATGCTTACACCCTGGTCAGCCATGGCAGGGTGTAGCGAATCTCGTGACGCCATCAGCGGTAGATTCTTGTGACGTCATCGGATGCCCACCACGGACGACAGAGGCACTCCCAGTTTCGGTTCCTGTTGTGACTCGTCGTTCTTTAGTTAAATAAAATTATTCCCGAATGACTGGGCAAAATAAATTACCCTAGCTTTCTCAGGACTGTCAATACTATTAGAAAACAGCATTATCTCAGTATGAATAAAAATGTACCGGAGTTCCCCTTAAATAAGCATGAAAATTCGCAGGGGACAAGGACGGGGGGGGTCACTAGAGCAGCAGCCGTGAATTTTGATTCTAATCAACGGCGTGTTTGCGATAGCTGGCACGCGCAATATCGGCAGGCTTCAGCACACGACTCGTAAACCGTGTTACGTGGTATGGCACGCGCAATACTTACCGGCAAGCATCAGCGCACAGCTCGTAAACAGTTCTACGTGGTACGCTCTCAACGGGCAGAGATTGTGCGGTAAAAGCATTTCTCCCTGGAGCGAACGTACGTATTCTATCACACCAGCACTTTGTAGTTGAGAGTGTCACGACCTCAGATCCAAAAGAGTTAGCTGTCAGCCTTCGAATTGTCAGTGTCGTGAAGTCAATGAGGGCAGCAGCCGCTGTTTTCATGAATGAACTTTTTATTTGGGCTAACCTGTGCCCGGAAAACGAAACATCCCTCTACAAGCAATACATACTGTAGACTGATAGCAGCAAACATAGAGAGTCGGCCTTCGATAATCTGCCACGCAGCAAAGCGCGGCAGCATTGATACATGTGCCATCAAAGATGGCCGCGTAAGTTATAGAACAAACTGTAATGTATTCGTTGTGCGCCTAATCTCATTGAAAGGTTTTAAGGTTATCTAGATAATCTCCAGTCATCTGGACATGGTTTGCCCAAGGCCGCATTACACACGTAATGGCACGGTGACAAAAAATAAAAAGAAAGGAGTGCATTCGGCATCACCATTACAACATTAGTAATAGTTGCTATTACAGTTATCGCTAAGCCAGTGACACTTTTTAAAATTAATTTTATCAGTTTAAATGGCAAAAAGCTCGCCACACTGTTTCTGAGCACAGAAAGCGCTTGGCGGTTGCTCGGCAATGGTGCGGTGAGTTTTTTGCAACAGCACTTCCGTCTTTAAAGTTTGCCTAACAGTTTTGCTGTTAAAACATATATAGAGTCGCATAATGAAGTATGCACACAAACGCCAACATGACAAGAATAATGCATTGTGTTCACATGGCGCAAGATTTATGCATGATCCAAAATCAGTAGTTAGATATGGACGCAGCTGCGTCCTGTGAGTAGTCCACGACTGTTGCTCTGTCGATGATAAAACTGTGGACTAAATTTGGCATTGCACGTGCAAATTTTTTAGGCATGACTTGACGCCGCAGGTCAGATTGGCAGAGCATGACGCAATTGGCGCACCACTTCCCCTCCTGTGCCTTGCTATCACAATCACAAGCTTCGCTCTTGACTCGTACTCACCCCCCCACAAAACCTAAATGAGTAACTACAGTTTGCCAAAGAACTTATTCCATGTGAACAGGTGCTCCGGAAAGAATCAAATGAAATGCTAGTCATGCTATTGCAATTCCATTCGAATGAAACTTTAAATGCAGCAATTTGTCTCGTGTCAAAGTGAATCTGACAATGGGTGCAAAGTGTGGGTCTGTAGCTTCTGAGAAATATCATTTCATTTCACACTGCCTAAATAATGAATGCCAAGTACCTTCATCCAGTTGCAATGCGAAATCTACATCCCAGCCTTGTATGTATTGTGCCTTGCTGTGACCACTGTTTTTCTCCACACAATAACAAGATTCTACAATAAACTGCAATAATGCACTTCAATGACAACTCAATAAAAAAATTTATGCTCAATTTCAGAATGTGAGTAATATGTACACATGTACACCCATGAAAAACTTGTATGAACCATGACAGCGCACGTCAAAATTGTTGTCTAGTGGCAAGCTGTCTGTTGTTGAGAGCACTGCACTGTCAAAGGCATGACAAAATCAATGGTCTTAATAAGCTCGCCACTAGACGTCACAAACAGCAATTTAAAGCACTTCTGTTGCCCGTTTACACCACATCATGGGTGTACAACAATTTCAAAAGTGGACAGCAGCACAAAAAAACAAGGATGCAGAAAGAACTGACAATACAAGCGCTGAAATGAATGTGATAATTGGCCAATCAATTTAGCCTATGTAATCTTGAGCCAGACTCATATGCAGCACACCACAAAGCCGCAGCATTTTGTTCTGTCCAGATGGAACTTTATATGTGGTTATTTGTTCCCTCTGAACAGAGTGCTAGACACAGAGTGAAAAAATGCATTATGTGACACACGCTGACGGCTGCTGCAATATTTCGAGCTGAGTAGTTCATATCAGACAAGTTATATCGAACTTGAATGAATTCTAGCTACTAAGTATCAGTGAGTGAAACTCGTTCGTTTAAACCGACGACACGTAAATAGGGCAACAGTGGCAGTTTAGCGCTAACCATGTCACGGTTAAATGACAGGAAATTTTTCCGCGCATAAGCTTTCACCGACATATCCGTACAAAAGTACAGAGAGAGAGGGAGGGGATGGGATAGAAAGGGCACAGGACGACAATTCAGATATAATAGCGCAGAATTGCGGACAGAAATAGCAGTGTGTGAACATGCATATTTGCGGTTCAGTCTCCTTACAAAAATTTAACAGCAATAAAAGTTAACCAATACACAAATAAAAACAGCATACCCCCCTCCCCCCCGGAAAAAAAAAAGCAAGCTAATGACATTCATTATTAGTGAATCAACACAGAAACAAGACGGTGAACACTGAGATGTAAATTCAGGTGAGAAACCGGCGAGGATGTGACGGCTTACCGTTGGCCTAGGGGTCGTATCTAGCTTTTCGGAGGAGTCTGCCATTCTACTTCCGCGGGCAGCTAAAGAGGCAAGTAAATAAGGGATGTCATCTCAGCAACATCACAGGCAATACGAAACTATTGTTGGCAACTGTAAACACAAAGTGAAACTACAAGTTCGTCTCGCTGCCGAGGCTTTTTATGGCACAAAGTACACCCTATTCGTTATTTAAGGTGTTGCGACAGTCATGGTTCATTTGGTATTGCGTTGACGAAAACAAACCAACGAGATAACGATTCCTTCATCAAAATGTTGATGTTACTCTTCAAGTACTCGAATAACATGGCATATGGCACTCGTGGCACCAACGTAACAATCATAATTGTTTCTTCCAAACGCAACGTTCACACTATGATATGTAGTATGTAAACACAGTTGAGATATGTAAACACACCTGAGGCGAAGAAAAATGTACATACGAAGCGTAGCACTTCAACTGTAGCACATCGCGATGCTGTTCTACACGGAGAAACTGTTCGACATGGTGTTCTAGAACACTCTACCACAGAACAACTACCAAATGGTAGTGTTTAGGTGTTCTCTGCACCTACCACAGAACACCTACCATAGTCTACCGACTCGAGGCTCGGGATGTTCTGTGGCTTGTGCATTGGGCCCAACGTTGCCTGCACGTGACAGGTGCCGGCCAAAGAACACCTGTTGAATCGTGATTTTTTTTTCTTAGCTTTCTTTTCTTCACTTTATACATTTGCAAAAAGAAACAATCGGGACATTAGGTTAACACACTCAAAGTTAAAAAAAAGACACGCTTGATTGCGTTTTTGGCGGCACAAGTGTGTCACATGGTGCAGTTGCTTCTGCATCCACTATCGCACCTCGCGCGCTCTTTGAAATGGGCCCTGCAACACTTCAGCCAACGTTTTTAAGACTTCAACTACGGTCTAACATATTACTGCGTGATACATTGATGGACCTCTGCGTTTAGATACGACGGACTTTTTACGATTCCTATTCGCCTACGGTTGGATAAAACTTTTGAATTTTGCGGCATTTTCTCCTCATAAGTTGATGCACACAAGCGTGCACCAATGGGCGTGTGCTCCGGACTTACGCCATGCGCGGAACGGCTGCAGTGGGTAACAACGTTTCTAGAAACGTTGGTGGGTAAGGCAACGCAACGCCTCCTCTAGAAAGATGCATGCGAAGTCGCGCACGCTGTCCCATGGAGATGGGAGGTTCCTCGTGGTTCAGTGCTTTCTCTGCAAGGAGCACTCGCAGCCGACATTATTCTGAAGTGACGCCATCACAAAGACACGACTGTGTTGCCTCCGAGACGGCAGTAGAGAGCGCTCGCAGCCGACACCCTTGATATTCATGATGTACCTACAGGGATTAGAGGCCAAATTAGAGGGGAGTGAACTTGGCTTCAGCCTCTCTTTTGTCAAGCAGGGAAAACTCATCGAAGAGGCAGTATACCAGCATTGATGTACGCAGTTGATAGAGTGCTAATGACCGACAACAATGAAGATTTGCAGAGATTGATGGGCATCTGCGGTAACGACGGAGATAGCTTAGATTTCAGATTCAGTAAGGAAAAATCAGCACTCATGATTTTTAATGATAATGAAGGTAGTGAGCTTAGGCTAGGAGGGCACGCTAGAGGTAACGAATAAATACAAATATCTGGGTGTATGGACAAGCAATGGGACCGAGTACCTAAGGGAACATGAAATATATGTAACGACTAAAGGTAACAGGAGTGCAGCAGTGTTTAAAAATAGGGCACTGTGGAATTACAGTAGGTATGACGTTGTGAGAGGAATTTGGCAGGGGTCATGGTTCCTGGTCGGACGTTCGGCAATGCGGTCTTGTAAATGAGATCAGAAGCTCAAGCAAGATTGGAAATTAATCAATGTTGAATAGGTAGTTTTGCTTTAGGAGCTTACGGGAATACACCAAATCGGGGAGTACAAGGTGATATGGGATGGACATGATTTGAGGGTAGGGAAGCTAGCAGAAAGATAAAATTTGAAAAGCGATTGAGAGAAATGGGGGAGGAGCGTTGGGCTAAGAAGGTTTTCAGCTACATGAACATTAGAAATGTCGATCCGAATGGAGGAAGTGAACCAGAAAATTGACGGGTAAATGCTTAGAAAACAGCAGGGAGCCAAACCAAAAAGAACTATCGGTTCAGAAGAAGCTGAAAGAAACGGAGAACTACATGTGAAGAATTGGAATGATTAAGAAGTAGGCACAAGAGATCTATCGAACTTTTATGCATGAAATTACCAAGGAAAGGATCTATGATAACACTCGGGCTAGTTCTGTACTGTTCGAGGCTAGGACGGGAGTATTGCGAACCATGACTTATCGGACCAAGTATGAAGGTGCAGACACGATATGCAGTGCGTGTTGAGAGGAGGAGAAAACTACCGAACACTTGACAATGTTCTGTTACGGGCTTCACCCTATAGTTCAGGATGATGGCGCAGAGCTTTTCAAAGCATTGGGGTTTAGGGACAGGGATCGCAAAATAGACTTTAAGCGGGAAGGAATAACTAGAAAGAGGCTATCTGATTGGTGGCTACCATGAAGGCACGAGTGAAAATTAAATCTTTCAATGCAAAGTACCAGTCCTTAGCCTCACTATTTAATGGGGATGAAAAGATAAATCTAGTTTTTAGTTCACTAAGTATTATGCCTAGTTGGCGTGAGCTGCCGCCCGATCTAAAGGAGACAGCCATATTAATCCATCCATCCATCATTTGGAGGAGAGAACAGGAGAAGGCCGGGAACCAGCCCTTGGGCTCAAGTCCCAGGCATCATTCTAGAGGAGGCGTTGGGTAACGCCGCTTTCGGAAAACACTATTTCCTAGTGCATGAGCTGCACCGAGGCGATCAGCTGGCGCTCTTTGGTGATCTGGGCGGCGCCTCTATGGAATTAAGTTGTATGTGACTACAGTGTATTTACGCGCCACTATTAGGCCAGCTCAGCGGTTCTGAAGCATCATTGCTTTGTTTGTTTGTGGCCTGTCGACTCCAACACATTGCCTTTCAAAGGATTGCTCAAAGAAAACTTTTTTAGCCTGTGGATGATAACTACAGTAATGATTGCCAACCTACAACTAAATAACTTGCCATGAAAAAGATTTTTAATAAAGTTACATTGATAATGGAATAAAGTGAGAAAATTGAAAATAATAATAAAAATAAAAATAACTGGAAATTAGTGCTTATATTATAAAGAAAGTCTCAAAAATTTGAGCTGACCAGACAGCTTAGTTTACCTCACCCAACGAAATTCAGAATGTGTGTCTTACATTTATTCATATTTATATTTAAATAAAGGTATTTTTAGTACATATAAAGTAGAGATTATGTCGGAATATGTTTACTTGCTTGAACAAAATTACATACCGCATCAAATACGTTTTTGTGGCTATGTCCCAAAACGATGGCACTGAAACTTGGAACACTTTCTGCGGCTAAACTTAATCCTATCGTAGAAAACGAAATAACTAGAAGTCGTTTCCTAATGAATTAATAGGTACGACATGCTACAAACTAATGTTCAATAGTTTGTTTCTTCACAGAATTGGCACAGGGGAGATATCGCCGGACCAGCTTTGTGTAAATAAAAATTTAATGGGGGTACACGGCAATAAAACTTGTGCAAAAAAACTTCAAACTTTCTAGACTTACTCCACAGAGGTTTCCAAGGAAATCTGAGGTGCTGATAGTCTTTCCATTTAGTAATACTTTCCATTATATCTGCACAAATCGCTAATTTTCTATATCTGATCAATAATGTGTATTCTGGGAGTACTGAAATTATCGGTCCATCAAGTGAAGCTCGCACTAATTAATCCGCCAGTTCATTTAAGTGTATGCCACAGAGACCAGCAACCCATTATAATTTCAGGAGTTTCAGTTGTGGTGGTACTAGTATACACGAAGTCAATAGGGCTCGTGATTGGTGGGAAGCTGTAAGAGCTGTAAACACAGATAAAGAATCTGTTATGATGATTGCACTGATTTCGTTCGAAGGCAGTTTTCGAAGTGCCAGTATAATAGCCACAAGCTCTCCATCTAAAACAGGAATTAAATATGGCAGCCTGACTCAGAATGACCAGCCGAGGTAATCAGAGGCATTTCCTACACCTGCCTTTTCATTTATGAAAGAAGGAGCTGTGGCTATTACATTATTTTTGCCTGCGTGTACTATGTAATATTTTAATCTGTTATTAAAAAATCTGATAGATTGAAGCTTAGATTTTGGGGGGAAAATTTTTTCATATTCTATCGTAACATTGTGACTTAAACCATTAGTTTCAGTTATCATTGTAATATCTACCTTTATGTTTTCCAGTTTCTATTGAACAAAAATAATCTGGTGTGTATGAAATCATGGCCAATGAGCAAGAAAGAAGGCATCATGATTACTGATAAAGGTACCTTTAGATTTTTTTTAGCTGGTGAGCTGTAAAACGTTAGGAAAGTTTGTAGCGTTAAGATGCAGAATCGACAAAGAAGTTATGGCACGCGTGCTTCCTGGTATATTACATTATAGCCACAAGCCTTGGAAGTCTCAGGCACATCCGTAGCATTTCTTGCACCAACAAAACTAAAGATTTCGTTTTATAGGCAGGAACGTCCAAAAATGATATCCACCCAGATTCCAATATCGGGCACATATACAGTTTGAACAACATTGATAAGGTATCAGTACCTAACCGATATTTCCTGTTTCTCATCCTGCGCAATAAGCCTGAAGCCCTTTGTGCCTTTGCCACTATATACTATATGTGTGGACTCCAGTTAAGCTTTTCATTATAAATCATGCCCAAATACTTGACAGGATCCACTTGTGGGATGGGTTCCTGCTAATATTAGAGCAGAACTGAAATTGAATCTGCTAGTGGAAATGCCAGGTGGCCACTTTTACTGATGTCTCACAACAATGAAATTGGCTGCAGCCAAATTTCTAGGATACTAATATATATTTGTAATTCCTGATGCTAAGAGCAAATGTCACTGTCTGTTGCAAAAAATTCAATATCATATGCATAAATGTAGACAATGACATCCCGGTCATTTGAAGTAGAGGAGGAGGAGAAAAACTTTATTCAACAGAGGAGTTTGGAGCACGCAGGCTCCCGGGCCCCCGCACGACCCCTTTGCGCTCAAGCGTTCATTTGATGGTGGTCCATGACGCTGGCAGCCCGGTCGGCCGCCATGGTCTGCTCAACCGGGTCCTCTGAGCGCAGTAGGGTCTCCCAATCCTCCCAAGTCTTTAGGTGCTCTAGGGCCCGCGGGGGAGGATCCGCCGGGCAGTGAGAAAGGATGTGTATAGCAGAAGCATGAGGTTCAGGGCAAAGGGTACAGGCTGAGGTGAGGAAAAGGGGGTGATAGTGCGATAGAATGAGAGGAGAGGGAAAAGTGTGAGTTTGTAGCTGGCGCCAGAGGGTTGCCTGTCGGTTGCTCAGGGACTTGTGCGGTGGGGGATATAGCTGACGTGCTGCCCTATAGGCCTGAGTCAGCTCGTTGAAAGTGTGCGCGCGGTCCTTCGTGAATCCCAGATCGGAGGCCGCGGGAGCCCGGTTTAAAGAACCTCGGGCTAAGAGGTTGGCGGCCTCGTTTCCAGGATTCCCGCAGTGCGCGGGCACCCAAATCAACTCCACTTGACGGGGCGGGGTTGCAGCGGGCGAATCCAGTATGCAAAAAGCAGGGACGTGAACTCGGCCTCGTGCAAAATTTAAGATTGCGGTTTTGGAATCTGATAAGACGTACCGTGCTTCTGTGTTTACGATTGCTAAGGCAATGGCAGCTTCCTCTGCAGCTTCGGGGCACGTGTCTGGAGGGAGTGTGTGTGTACCTATGAGAGAGAGATTGTGATCCACCACGGCAGCGACCGCTTCATCACCCACGCAGGCTGCGTCTACCCATACGGCGTCTGGAGAGCTTAGCAGTACATGGAATAATAATGGAGATAGAACTGCCCCTTGAGGAACTTCACATTTCTGCTAGAATGTAGATGAGCATCATCCATCCTTAATGCAATAAAATTCACTGTACTTTAAAAATTCTGGTAACCATCCAATAATATAATGCGAAAAACTGAAGCTCTGTAGAGTATTCAGTAAAATGGAGTGCTCGACACTGTCATAAGCTTTAGCTACCGTATGTTATGTGTTACTATCGCAGCATAATGTCTCTTTTGGGAAAGATGCATTCAACTCTTAATCAGCATGTGCACACAAAATTGAGCACACACTATGGATCCTCTCTATAGGTTCGATGTTATAGAGATGGGTCTGATATTTTTGCTGTTAAAACCTGACACTTGTTTTTTTTTAATATAGACATAACCTTGGCTATTATGCAGTCACAAAGTATCCAGAAGTTGTTTAAAGAATACGTTATAAGACTGAGGATGTCACCGAGTGATAACTTGAATAAAATTTCAATCATAGAAACTGTTATACCATCAGGACCAGGAGCTGACGAAGGTAAATATCTAATGTCAGCACTTCATACAGTGTCATTTAAGTCAGTCGTTATCGTATATTTTTGCCAGTTCTTTGAAAAAAAAATTAAACAAAAACAAATCTACTTTCTAGACCTCTTCCAATTGACTCTAGAGATTTGTTCATTTCTTCCAGTGATAGCCTTTCATGATCAGTATTTACTAAAGGCGACAGGATTTTGCGAAATCTCATATATAGAAATAATGCTTCTTTACTTTTAGCTTTGGGAAGAAAGTCGAATTATCTTTTGTGATAATCTTATTTAGCTTGGGCCACCATGCACTTCAACCCAGCGGCAATGAAATTGTAGCCTGACCAATTTTGGCGGGACTGATTAGCTGCTTCCAAGCTGCCTGTCGTCTGTGATCACGTGAGCAATCTGAATTCTACCATAGACTATAAGGCACCTTTTAAGCAATATCAATTGTGAATTCTGCTTTTTTATGCACTCTGCTAATTCCTGCACTTAATTTCATGGCTTTAGTTTCATCGCTGTCATCTAAAGGAGGAGCCAAAACTGTTTTTGGTCATTTTTATAATCGGAGTAATTTATAAAAAATTCGAACTTGCGAACATGATGGTGTTATTGGGAAACCAATCTCAAACATTACAGGAAAGTGGTCACTATTGGTGGTGTAGTTTAGGGCAGTTCACGAAGTGCTAAAAATAGCCGAGTTCACAAAACCTAACTCTAAGGCAAAGCAGGATCGATCTCGGATAAATGTGGGAGTTTTAGCGTTTAGGCATGATAAATTGTTCTAGACCAGTCCTGCAATCCTTAGCTGCATTGATCAGTTCTAAAACACTAACACATGTGGTGAGAATTAAAATCTCCAACCAGAATTTTTTTTACACCATGAATTAACAGTCATATCTAAACATTTCGTGTCTTGTACATCAACCAAAAAGTAGGCATTTACTAGAAAAAAAGGCAGGCATCTTGGCAAGGTAATTTCTGAGGCACAAATTTTGCATTGAGGAAGCATACATTTGTACAAAATTTTGACCTTTGAAACTAATATTGAAACTAATTTTATCATTCACAAAGTATGCAAAACCTCCAATTTTGGATGGTTGGTCAAGTTGAAAAGATCAGAAATTAGTTAAGGGAAACGAATTGTGTGCCGACAGCCCTGTTTCTTGCAGTGCAATAACGTCTGGAGCGAATTTAGAAGACAAATACAACAAACCAGTTATAGCTGAGATAATAGATCAGCAGTTGCAATCGAGAATTTTGAGAGACCCTATGACTACAGCCTTACCTCAAACACTTTCTTTGAGAAAATCGCTTTACGAGAGATTGTCCTTCTGGTATTTCTTGCTTTTCAAATGCTTTGGCGAGCCAGATTTCTTGGAGACGGGGATCTAGAAAGCTTTAGAGATTTGATGTCCATGTTCATATCATCTAAATCCTGAGTACCTTTTTGTCAGCATCACTTTACCTTTGATTGCCTCCATGAGAGGGCCTTGCAGCCTGTATATTCAAAAGAGCTATCTCAGATTCTGCTTCACTTAACAAGTGTGTAACCTCAGCCTATTGTGAAGCTGTGCCCATATCTTTTGGCATTCTTGTGCCATCTGACTGGCTATAATATAGGAAAAAGACTCACAAATGTTGGTGGCGAGGTGTTGCATAGCTTTTTCTACAGCTTTTTCGATCACGTCTGCGATATACATGGAAAGATACACTTCTATTGCTGTGTTATGATGGACTGCAGCACCAGCATACCCCAAGTTTTTGCCTGAATTTCAGTGATAGCGTATTTTCGGGAACATTGTCTCTAATCGATAATTACAAGAACTTGTATCTCACGTGCTTTGGCCGAGCAAGTTGGGTTTTCTGCACAATGCGCTTCATGACAAAGACAGCACTTTCCTTCATTACCATTACATTCATTTGAGCAATGCACCTCCTCACCAATACGGCGTCTTGGAGATGACCTGCTTCCTCTCAGTGTGTGACCATAGCGCCAACACTTCAGGCACTGTAGGGGATGAGGCGATCATGATTTCACTCTGTATATTAAAGGCCCAGCCTTGATTTCAGTGGGGTGACTCGACCTGGCAAATGTAACGATCACAGACTCAGTTGGGATGTTATTCTTGTCCACAACTCATCCGCACCTATAATGGGCAATCACACCTGCCTCAGAAAACATCTATAAAATCACGGATAGAGTCGTATTGATATCAACACCTCGAAGAAATCCTTTCACGCATTCGAAGTGAGGTGGAATAAAGGCGCTCACTGGATTTGTTGAAGACATCGGGTATTTCAGCAAGCCTTGGACGCAGAGCTGGTCAGACGAAAAGCAAAGAATGCCTCCCTTGCCGAACTGTCGGACCTCTATGATTTTGTGAAAGCGAGCAGTCGGTGCTCTCAGTTCCACCTGAATAACTGTTTGGTTCTTCATCCTCATAATACTTTCGTTGCATGGTACAAGGTCCACAAGCACATATTCAATGCAATTGCTTAGAAACCAGTACATTGGTAGCTCTTGCGGAGGAAGAGAAGCAGACCAGAGGAAAGTCCTTGATCTAGGTGAAGAAAATGGCACCTATCTGGTTTTAGTAGCCGAAAATGCACTCACTAATCAATTCTAAAACTAGATAAACACCTATCAATGAGGAAAATTGGTAGTGGCTACTCAAGCTCTGGCCAAAACCCCAGAGAAGGCAAGCGGGCAGAAAGCCTTAAGCAGCCAAGCAGCCTTCGCAAACGAACGAGCAGATTCTTTAGATGTAAATGTAGATCTTAAACTAAAGGCTCACACCCACCCTGGGGAGTTCGCGAAGAATCGGATAGCTTAAAAAAATATACCTATTTAAAATCTCGTGAAAAAGATCATTTCTCGTTTTGTAAAACAAAATAATTTCTTTTTGTAAATTATTTTTGAGAGAAAAAAAGGCTAGTGAATGAATTCATACTGAAACAAAACGAAATCATTCATATAAAAGAAAATTTTTCCTTCAGCCTACATAGTTTAACTAGGAACCTTTGGAACTGAGGTTATTGTGCTCTTCCACTGTTTAATAAAATTTCACACGGCCTCGCATACTTTCCCGTTGCTGTGCCCGAGGGCATGTGCACCTAGGAATAGTAAATTTGAGTTCGTGAAATTTAATCCAATGACGCATAACAGCATTTCTGGAGATATATTTCTTAATGTATAAAGCTTTGAACAAGAAAACAGAAAGTGTTCTATAGTTTTCTGTTCCCCACAAAAAGAGCAAAGCGGGGAGGCTCTGTATAAATAAAAATTTGATGATAGAATACGATTGCATAACTTAGTGATTATAACTTCAAGACCACTGTTATGACATGAAGTTTCCCAGGGTGTCAGTAGGTGAATAAAATCCAGGGAATTTCATAAAGATGGTGTAGAAAATTGTCGCATCATTTGCCTCCAAATCTAGCCACTCCTACATAAGCTGTTTACAGGGAACATTAATAGCTGGTCCATCTAACGGTGCTTTCGCTAATGCATCAGCTATTTTATTTAGAATTAGACCTTTATGCCTAGGCACCCACACTAACCAAACCAGTGTTGAGTGATTAGGTACTAGTGAATTGAATTTTTGCAATGCTATCGAATCACCAGATGCCGTAAGCACAGCGCACACTGGTAAAGAGTCCGTTATTATTACAGTGGAACTTATTGATGTAGTGAGTTTTCAAAGGGCCACTACTACAGCTAAAGATTCTGCAATAAAAATGGGTGTGAAGTCTGGAATTCGGAAGGAAAAGAACAGTCGAGAACTGAGAAGAATATGATGATTCCACTCTTTTTATCTCACTGCGATGCGTTCATCGCAGAGATGACATTTGTTCGCATTTTTAGCAGTTAGATAGTCCTGTAAAATAGCTCTTAACAAATTACTTCGCAATTTTTCGCACTATTAAGGCAAATGTCATCAGAGTAGATTTGAAGAGAATTTGTCAAGGTAAAAACAGAAATAACCTTCCTAATTTGCATGGACATTAGATTGAGAAGAGATTGCACAAACTTTACTTGAGGTGTGTGAAATCTAGGCCAATGACAAAAAATAAACCAGGTTAAGCAATGAAAACTGTTTTGTTACGCCATAAAGAGGACTCAAATGCCCTCAAATATGTTTGAACAGCCAATATTCTGAATCTAGTTACGAGTGAGTGAATTCTACCTTCTATATACGAAACATTATTTGCTGCAATTTAGGTAGCCCTAAGCACATGTGCAGTGCCTGCTTCTCCAAAAGAACAAGAGGACGAAGCTTACAGGCAGGTGCCCCAGAGTCTGAGACACACCCGAAGTCTAGAACCGATCTTACATGCATGCAGTATATCGACATTAATGTGGTTCTACGCATTCCTGATCTCCTGTTGCTTATCCTCCGTAATGTACCAACTGCGCGAACACCCTTTGCTGCAATACAGGTATTCTATATAGTTTCGCTTTAAGAGAGAGAGATGTCGTATACTATCACTCCTACATATTTGATGCTGTGAACTTGTGGGATGAAGTCAGTTTTTTATGAGAGAAATATATGTACTGGGTCTTTTATAGGTAATATTAATAATACACGACTTTTCACATCTAGAGAAAGATTAATAACGTCAAGCCAGTGTTCTATTTCAGATAAGTACATTTGTAGGTTTTGATAAGGAGCGCATAGGCATTGGCTGGGGGGTGCAAAAGGGGCACCTGCCCCCCTCAAGCTTCACCAGAAGTGGCCCTCACCCAAGTTACACCAGTGATCTTCTCCTTCCCAGCCACAATGCAACACAAGTTTGCACCCCACAAGGAAAAATTCTGCCAACGACCGTGAAAGAGCATGAATGATACTAGCTGATGAAAAGAATGTGATATAATCAGCATAGAGGTACATATAAACATTCTCATGATGTAACATCTATTTCAGTAAAATACTGAATAATGCCAGTGACAGAAGAGCTCCTTGGGGGAACTCCTTTAGGTACTTGATTGAACTCCATGCTGTAAACAATAAAATTTCGTAATCCATGCTTCTAAATGATGCAGTAAGTTGATTTCTCTCAGATGAATGACTAGTACACTATGTGTGATACTGTAATAACGTTTTGTGATGTCCAGTGTAACTAACGCTGCATACTGTCCTTGTCACCGTGCCAGATGTGTATGACTCTCCACGTCAATATGGGCTTGCTATATGGAACATACCTGTCTGAATCTAATTTGATTTCGGTGAAGGGTAATTTCTCCATCTATAAATTTCAATATATGAACGTGCAATACTGTTTCTATTAACTTGACAAAATCGATTGTCAATGCGATTGGTCTGATATTTTATAAAACAAAGCCTTCACCTGGTTTTTAAAAAACAGCTGTGATTTCGAGGATTTCTCATTCAGATGGAATTTAAGCATCTCTTATCGAATAATTTATTACAATAAGTACATCCTCATGTGACTCTTTGAATAAAATTTCTGACATTGCTGAAGTGACTTTATGTAAAACTGAACAAATGCTCAATGCTTTTTATTTTGCCGCTGCTTCTGACAGAAAAGCCATGGAGCACCGCAAGCTTTTTTGAACGTGCTGTAATCTATGCACGTGAGTCTTCTAGAAATAACAGATACTAGTGGGCATACCATTTTAAACAACACCAGAACGTGATCACAATTAATTGCAGAGTTAACAGTTGACCAAGATGAGAAGCAAAGGCTTATCCCGAAAAAGTCAAATCATGAGAAGAGGTAGCCATCTCTCTGATAAAGGTGGGATACCTGAGTTATGACAAGTGAGGCTATTACCCTGAGACCAATCCCGTAACTGGATTCCACTTGAGTCTGTCCTTAAGGGGACACTAAAGTTAAATAACAATTTACATGAGAGTGAAAGCTCGATGTTCCACAAGCTCTAAAACGACAATATTATCAACAGCAGTGTCCTACTTGTTGAGAAATTAAGGTAAATGCAAATGAACCCAAGCGCTACAATAGGACACACTCAAAATCAACACAATGACATCACACGAACTGCCTACAATTATTAACCAGCAATTGAACTACCTGCAGTAAATAAAGAACGTTTGGTGTACCAAAAACGTAATAAAATGCTGCTTGTTTGTTTCTGCTTGATTCATTAAAAAAGAACCACATGACATTACTATGGGGAATGGTGCGAGCGGTTCAAAAATTAACTTTTCCCCTGGTTAAACTGGACGGATCATGCCATCTAGCGGGGCCCAGTTGAACCAAAACATGTCTGTCATCTTGGAGCCAATGGCAGCTGTTGTTTCCGCTGTGGCTTCTGCTGCTTTTGTTCTGCTGCTGCTAGTGTCGAGAGCCGTCCCGTAGAGAAAGCTGGGCAACGTTGTGCACGGCAACAGTGTCGCGAGACAGTCCGGCGGGTAACTTGAAGTGCTCTAACCCGATGCAGACTACTAAAACATTATTTTTTTTCAAACTAAGCAATTCCTTGGCACAAAGGTAGCACTACGAGGTTTCTGGACTGCTATTTCAACTATCAACATCGACTTACTAGTTGTCTTTAGTGTCCCTTTACGCAGGTTACGTAATGGAAGTTAACGTCACGAGCCAATAGGACATTACTGCTAATATAAATTACACTATTCAAATTGTTTGTGCCCTCACGGATAATATACATTTGCTATGTAAAATGTTCTACCTGAAGGAAGGCTCAAAGCATATTCTAGAATTTTGTACTCCGACGACAGAAGCTGAAGTGTTAGTTTTACCTCGTGACAAAATCTGGTTTAAACTAACTTAAGCAACGCACCCCCTCTTGACAGTCTATTTAGACGAAATGATGGATAATTTTCTGAATAAAAGTACTGATCTAGAACCAAGTGCCTTGTAATAATATTACATCAAGATTTTTTTCAATGATGAGACAAGATAAATCTCTGGAAGCTGCAAAAATTTACTGTAAGACTTTCAATGGCTCAATCGTTGGATATATACACAGTCTAAACAATCGTATCAAATACTATGTTGTCCTTTATGACCTCGCTAGGCGGGGCCTTTTTTCACTTGTGTCTGCGATGACAAAGAAGATGGGTTTAGGGGGTATCGGCTACGTTTCTGGGCATGTGAATCTATTTAACGTCAGTGTTGACACTGAGATCTAGAGTGTGCAGGTGACATTCACTCTCTGTAGCCTTATTAATATCCCGGAAGTCATCTAGGAGCAGCCTATTATCATTCGTGCTGCATCTTGCTTCCTGCTGAGTTGGCAGCACAGAACTTTTCTGAAAAGGAGCTGTTTAGTTTATGAGACGAGTTAATTGAGCATTCGTTATCCTATACAGGCATTCCAAGAGGCTGGTAAATAACCTGTCCATTGCTTTTGCCATTGCCTTTTCCACTGTGTCCTGAATTGGTTGTGCAGAACTAGCATCTGCCATTGCATTTTACCAAGTGGTAATACCAGCATAATCTTTTGTCCTTTCCTTGATAACTGCCATTGCTGCTCTCGTTGAACATCTTCTCTTGTCCATTACTTCCAACAGTTGCTTCTCTTGAAAATGAAAGGGACAGCTGGAATAGTCTGCTCTATGAGCACCGTCACAGAGGCAGCACTTCTAAGCTTGGACAGTGCAGTCAGTGTGTGAGTGACCCTCACCACATATGCAACATCGTATTCCAAATTTACACCCACCAGCCCTATGGTCAAAATGCCACAAATTTCTACATTGCAGGGGACGCAAGGCTAACCGTTCAGTCCTGAAGATTAGTGGGGAAGCTTTTGTTTCAAAGGGGCCCAATGTTCCGTCAAAAGTTGCGGTAAGTGACTCGGTGGCTACCCTCACAATGTCTACTATACGATTGCGCTGGTGAATAGGCGTTACACCGGCTATTGAGAGTTTCATAAGTGTCTCAGATGGGCTTGGTCACGAGTCAACTTTGCATACACCTTTAGTACATAGTACCTGATTTGCAGCCACGAGAGCTATAACCAAATCTCCAGCTGTTTCGGCATTGCGATGCACGTGACGCTCGGATCAACTCTAAAAACTAATTGGTCATGCTTCAGTTTAAGGTATGATGCACCTGCAAAAGTTGCAATCACTGACTCCGTGATGACTTGCTTATAGTCTACTACTCAATTACACTGGTAGACTGCCACCACACCTGCCACAGAACGAGTCTCCATAGGGCTTATAGTTGTGCGTCTATACCGCGTACGATGCCGTTAGTGCATGCGAGACGCACTCAACGGGATCTACGCAAAGGAAGAACATTTGAGGAGATCCTTTACACATTCCTGGTCTGGCAATCTGCATACTATTTAACTGCGACCAAACTGCCGCACGTTGGTTATGATCTGGTAGTTTGGGGTCACAGCACGGAGGTATATATTCTTGTATCGTCTTAGGTTTATTCAGCCTAATGAAACCCATGGGCACCAAAGTGACGGGAACACTGCACACGTCAGTGTGCAGAGATGCCGTCCACAGGGGACGGTCCTCACCAGGAGAATTTTGAGACATCACCTGCTGCCTAATGTTGAAACATCAAAAAACCAAAACTGATCCTGGAGGAAGTGAAGAAAAACACAGCAAATGCTAGTCGAAAAATAAAAACTATCTGGTACCGCCCAACCGTGCAGCGCCGCACCTTAGCGTACCGTGCCGAAGAGGAGGGAGCTATTGAGCTTCGCCCAGCCGTGATCCCACAGGTCCAGAGAACCGGTGACGCCGACAGCGGCCTGAGGTGATGATGATGATGATGCCTCCACTATGGCTCTGCCCACTCAGAGGGATTGGCCGAGAATTGAGGATATAAAATTTAAAGCCTTTCGAATGATACCTAATCCTAACAGGAAGAGTATAAAGCACGTGTAAATACAGAAAGAGTGCAATATTTTTTTTTGCCATTTCGACCAGACAGAATAACATATATCTCGAATTGAAATTGCAGTAATTTCGAAACACGTTTAAAATTGATGTTTAGAATTCGCTTAGTAATAATATAATAACAAATATGCAAATTGCACTTTAGAGGTGCATTCGTTTTGTTTCACGTAGATAACTGCAGACGGCATTAAAGGCATTGCTGTGGCTGTGGCCCAAAACAGAAGCACCAAAGGAGAGTATATTCTCAATGGTGAAGGGAAGCCCAAGGTTAGCAAATGGGACGGCAAGGAGACGTTTTCTCAATAGACTGTAACGGCGACATGACAAAAAATAATGGTCTATTGATTCCAGATCTGTACAAAAGCTGCATAAGGGAGCTATTCTCAGACCAGCCCTGTGTGAATATAGATTCAAAGGGGGCACATGACATCGCAGTCTTGTTAACATGACTTTCAGTTGTCTAGTATGACACCAGCCGGATTTCCATAAATATTTCAAATGTCTAAATTCAGTGCTTGGTGTTACTGATTCTATGGCATCAGCACTGAGTGCAAATTTTTGATATCTTATAGCCGTTATACTGAGCAGCACCGGAAGCACAGAAAGTATTGGGCCATTTAATGCCATTCGAGCTAATGAGTCCGCCATTTTATTTAACTCTCACCCGCAATGTTCAGGTACCCATAATAATTTTAAGAGCTTAAGCTGTGGAGGAATTAGCGTAAGGAATGTCCTTAAGGCATCTGATTGCGATGAAGCTGTCAGTGACGTACATACGGACAGAGAGTCTGTAATTATTATTACAGTGTTGGCGTCTAAAGTTAGTTTTTGTAGTGCTAGAACAATTGCCAGAAGTTCAGCTTCAAAAATAGGTGTAAATTCTGGCAGTCTTACTGAAAACGACCAGTCAAGTGAAGTAGAGTAAATTCCTACTCCTGCCTCGTCATCTACTGAAGCATCAGTCAGTGGCTATTACATTATTTGTTTCCACGAGTGCAAGGTAATCTTGCAAGCGGCTATTAGGACCCAGTATGATTAAAATTTAGGCTTACAGGGAAAAAAAGTCATATTTCATGATGAGATTTTGATTTGGCTCATTTTCTGCTGGCATATCTCGAATTTTTACGTTTATTCTGCCTAACTGCTTTTGGACAAAATTAATTTGTGGTGTATGAAAACGTGGCTAATGAGCAAGAAGGAAAGAGTCTGGGTCAATAATGAATACATATTCTGATCGTCTTACCGAATAGCTATAAAATTTTAGATAAGCCTGAACAGTCAGGATACGGAATCGACAAGGCAAGGTTGGTAAGCGCACCTCTTGGTACAAAACATTGTTCGCAACAAACTTAGGGAGACCTAGGCATAGTCGCAGGGCCTCACGCTCCAAAACAATCAAAGGTTTAAGCTTATAAGCTGGGCCACCTGAGAATAACACACATCCAAATTCTAGAATGGGATGCATATACATTTTGTAAATCATAAGCAGAGTGTCCCTGCGTAAAGCATAGCGTCTGCTGGTCAATGTGCGAATCATGCCTAAGGCACGTTGTGCCTTACATGCCCTACACTCTATGTGAGAAGTCCAGTTTAATTTATCATTATAAATGATTCCTGAATACTTAAAGGACTCAACTTGCGGAATAGGCTCTTTGAAACAAATATTGAGATAGGATCTGTTAAGGAAAATAGCAACATTGCACTTTTGTTTACATTTAGTGACATGCATATTGTCTCTAGCCACCCTTCTAGCAAATTCATATACCTCTGTAGTTTTTGATATAAGGAATGAATGTCAATGTCTGCTGCAAAGAAGGCAATGTCGTCTGCATACACATATACATGCACATCCTGGCTGTAAGAGATTAAACTCATTGATATGTTGAATAATATTGGAGACAAAACAGCCCCTTGGGGTACTCCGCAAGTTTGTTTAAATTTTGTCGAAGTGCAGCCAAGCAATAAAATTCTCTTGCTCTCATAAATTCTCGCAGCCACGCAATAATATACTTTGGGAAATTCTGGCTTAGAAGTATCTCCAATATCACTGAAAATTCCACACTGTCACATGCTTTGGCTATGTCAAAAGTCACTAGAGCAGCATGTTGCCTTCTTTTGCGAGCAAGTTGGATGCGGCTTTCTAAATCAGCGTGGGTGCACCGTATGGAACAGTGTTCTCTGAAGCCAATTTGATTAGGGTTTAATAATTTATTTTCTGTCATCCAGCATGTCATTCTCTTATAAATCACCCTCTCAAGAAGCTTTACCATATTAGAAGTAAGGGAAATCGGTCGTATGTTTTCTGTGGTATAGCCTAAACCTTGTTTGTTCTGTATCGAGATTATTTTTGTGCATTTCCAATCGTATGGAATCCAGGCATGTCTTAACGCATAATTTACAGTGTTCAGGAGGTCACTTGGTGATAATTTAAATAATAATTTTATCATGGCAGCTATAATTCCGTCTGGACCGGGAGCTGATGAGGGTAAGTTCCGAAGAACATGTGCTAACTCTTGCAATGTAACTGGAGTAAAATCTGTTATTACCATATGGGAGGTCATAGATCATGCAACTTGCTTGATGTGAATCGACACTCTAGTTCTTTTGCGATGATTTCCAAAGATTTCTTCATATCATCGGGCGACATGATTTCACAGACTGCATTGGTTGGAGATGGCAGAATTTTACGCGATCTGAGGAACCTAAACAGGGCACTTTTGTTCTTAGGGTTGGAAAGATAGTCATAAAGATTTCTATCATATTCGTCTTTAGCTAAGGAAACTGTGCGCTTAAAATTTGCAGCATAAAACTTGTAATCGGACCAATTACATGGCCACTGATTGAACAAAAGTTTTTTCCACGCGGCCTGTCGTCGTCGGTAATCCAGTGCGCACTCAGGATTCCACCACGGACTGTGAGTTGTGCTGTTTGCAGACTCGACTACGAATTCAGCTTTTTTAGAGGTTCTGTTAAGCAACGCACATAGTCTCGTAGCTTTTGTGTCTTCTGTCTCTTCAGAATGAATGGTCAAGGCCGATTCTAGATCTTGTTTGAATTTATTATAATTTATATATACTCGGTTCTGGCTGCATGATGGTGTTGTAAGACAAACAATGTAAAATATTACTGACAAGTGATCGCTGTTGAAGGCACAATTCAAGACAGTCCATGACAAACTAGTGAGAAAAGAACTAACAAAACTTAAATTCAATGCTGAGCGAGACATGAAAATAATAAAAGTAGGTGTTCAGGAATTGAGGCATGATAAATCGTTATCTGCTGTCCACTCCCATAATCGTTTACCACAACCATCTGTTCGAAAACCCCAACAGGTATGGTGGGAATTGAAATCTCCTACCAGAATTTTATCTCTACAACTAGATGTCAGTGCAATGTCCAAACATCGTGTGTCTGGAACCCCTGTGGGGAAATATGCATTGACTAATAAGAACGGCAAGTAACATGTCAAAGTGATTTCTAAGGCAAAATATCGCTCTCCAGTGACATTTGCTTATACGCGATTTTAGCATTTAGACTTATTTTACTATTAATAAAAAATGCCAGGCCTCCACCTTTTGATGGACGGTCCAGACGGAAAAATTTATATCTATTTATTTGAAAGGTCTGATGTGTTAAAAGCCAGGTTTCTTCTAATGCAATTATATCTGGATTGAATTTAGATGCTAAAAATGATAAATCCGTTACTTCCGAATGAATTGATCGGCAATTTCAGTGAAGAATTTTAAGTGATCTTATGGTTAGGCTAAAATAGTTTCGGTGATTGCCTTATTTAAGATACTGTCTTTTAGAAAGTCGGCTTTAGATTCGGTGTTCTTTTGGTATTTCTTGGACTTGAGTGGCTAGGCTGAGTACCTTTTTTGCTCAAAGGGGATCTTGAACGCTTTAGTGATCGGTGGTCCATCTCCATTTCATCTGATTCCGACATGTCTTCCCCGGTAGCTTTGCTTTGACCCAGAAGGAGTTCAGCAGATGCACTCTCAACTTGAGCACCCTGTGACGGGGTATCTGAGATTACCTCTTTTGAAGGGCCTTTACTTTCAATGTTATGAGTAGGTGGGCTGAGATTTTCAGCTGTGCCCAATAAGTGGGCCATCTTATTCATGAGTACATGGGTCAATGTCTCATAAAGGCTTCCAGCTAAGCGTTCTATCGCCTTTTCCATTTCTTTATCCACTGCTTTCGCAATAGAAGCAGAGAGCGACCCTTCCATTGCTGGTATATGACGTGCTGTAATGCTAGCATAATCTAAGTTTCGTGCTTGAATTTCAGCAACTGCTTCCTTACGAGAGCATCGCCTACGTTCAGCTATTTCGAGAATATGCAATTCACGAGCCTTTGCAGGACAGTTTGAAAAGTCTGCAGCATGAGCTCCCTGACATAAGCAACGCTTTTCATTGTTACCTTGACACTCTTTAGAATCGTGCTCTTCTCCACATACTCTGCACCTGACAGCAGACCTGCAACCTTTTATGGTGTGTCCATAACGCCAGCACTTGACGCATTGAAGAGGACGAGGAGAGAGAGGTTCGACTCGGTAAATGATCGGACATGCCTTAATTTCTGATGGTTGGACTGCTCCCGCGAATGTCACTATGACGGACTCGGTTGGTATTTTCTTTTTGTCAGCAACGCGTGCGCACCGGTAAACTGAAATAACACCAGCTGGCAAAAACAATTCTAGAATTTCAGTTGGTGTCATGTTGACGTCTACACCACGGACTAGACCTCTGGAACATGCTAAATGTGGTGGAATAAACGCGCTCACTGGATTAGATGCGAACATCTTGCACTTTAGGAGATCTTGTACGCAGGACTGGTCAGGAGAAAAACAGAGTATACCCCTTTTGCCGAACTGGCGGCCTCGGTGATGGTCTGGAAGTGGGCAGAGTCCGACCGCAGTTCCGTTTGTATCGCCTTCGGGTTTTTCATCCGAATGAAGCCCTCATTGGTAGTAACTAGTGCCACAGGAACTGACGATATGCCATTGCGCAAGAAAACATCCACTGGCAGCTCCTGCGGAGGAATGGATGCAGACCAGAGGAAAGTCCCTGGTGCCGGCGACGAATAGGGCATTCTGTCTGGTCTAAACTGCACAAAAAGAGCTTCTCGACCAACTATTGCACTCTAAAAAACTAGGAAAGCCCTATAAAATAAAGCATTACTCAAACGTTGGCCAAGACCCCAAGACGAGAACCGGGAGGAACAAGCTGGCAGCTTCACAATCGCAAAAAGGTCATGACGATCGAGCGGAGACAACCATCTTGCTTGCTTCTTGTCTTGTCTTGTCGCCTAGGATATCTTGGCTCATACCCACATGGGGTATTGACCACACTGTACCTCATAATAGATAATTTTTTTACGACGCTTGCTAAAAAAAGAAAGAGAAATTAGATAGGAACGATAATAACGTTCCTTTGAAAAACCGTGAAAATGTGCAGAAGATGCGATAAACCAGATTTTATAAAACAAATTAACAAGAATGAGGAAGGGGGGACAAAGAATTGGATATATCTGGCAGTACCACTAGCAGCGTATCCTTCCGCTTGCCTGAATGAACTTATGTAGCGCTGACAGAATAGCACTGCGGCCCACACCAAACTGACTGGCAATCTGAGCATACCAATCGGTCTTTCAAGAATTATTCGTCGCAGTGAAGCGAAGCGGCGGCATGGGAGAAGAAAGTGATCTATTGTTTCCGGTTCATTGCAAACTACACTTAGGTTAGTTAATGAAAATCCTGATTTGTTGAGATAAAAATTTAACCGAGGAACTCTACAGCGAAAGCTTGTGAGGGTCACCTCACATTGACGGGAAAGGCATTTTGCGGTGTTCCATGTGAATTGCACGTGCCGAAATTCTTCAGATTGTAGGAGAGACGTTTCGTTGATTTTTAAGATTAACAGGCGTTTGAATCGTTCGGCAGTACTAAAAGGAAACTGTGGGGCTACTAGCACCACCAGGAAATTTAAAGATGCCGAAGCGAGCGAATCAGCAATTTCATTTAGTACAATTCCAGCATGACCGGGGACCCAAGAAAACCGAACTTCTGATAGGCTATGCGGTACGAGAGACCAAAATATCCTGAGAAGAGGAGACTGCTTTGCAGACGTTAGATGTGTACATACAGACAAAGAATCCGAAATAATAATAGCTTTTGATTGCTGATAATTTAGTTTTCGAAGATCCAATGTAATAGCCAGGAATTCTGCGAGATAAATTGGTGTGAAGTCAGGCAATCGGAGCGCAAAAGACCAATTAAGCTGATGAGAAAAAATACCTACTCCAGCCTTCTGAAGATTTTGCGTTGCATCCGTCGAAATTACTACGTATTTAGGAAAATGACTGTGATGGTCTTGAAGGAGGCCCTCCAGAACATGCTTTGGAAGTAACTTGGAATTTTTCGGAAAAATATCATCGAAAATTAAGTCAACTGGCACCGAGCATTGGGCTTGGGGAGTTAAATGCTGAAGGGAAACGTGAAGATTTGACAACAGAGACTCGACGAAAATGACTTGGGGTCTTTGATAACGAAACCACAGGCGCTGAAAGAAAGAAACTGGATGTTTGATGAAAACTGTCTGTGAACAGAAGAGGGGCGCATCGTAAAGTTTTAAAAATGTTTGCAGAGTAAGCTGTCGAAATCTAGCATCAAGTGGAATGATTCTAGCTTCCAAATAAAGCACGCTATTCGCGACACACCTAGGTAGCCCAAGACACAGCCGCAGAGCTTGCCTTTCTAGCAACATAAGAGGTCTTAATTTGTACTCAGCACTTCCGGAAAACAGAACACAACCAAACTCCAGAATTGGGCTTACGTAAAGTTTGTAGATCATAAGTAACGTATCCCTGCGCATCCCTGAATTCTTATTGCAAACCGGCATAGCAATCCTAGGGTGCTTTCTGCTTTACGGGTGTTGGAATCTATTTGTTGGTGCCAATTTATATTGTCCACGTAAACAATGCCAAGATATTTTAGCGCTGTTACTTGTGGAATCGGATCATTTCGATAATGCAGTGAAAGAAATACGGGAACGGATAGAGGGAATACAAGCAGAGCACATTTGCTAACATTAAGTGAAAAAGACAGCCCGCCAAGCCATACCTCAAGCTCACTCAAATATGACTGTAAGATTTGATACAAACTATTGATATCTCAGGGTGATGAGAAAAAAGCAATATCATCGGCGTAGACGTAAAGAGGAACATTTTTATGAACGGGAATGGATGATAATAATATATTAAATAAAAGAGGTGACAGGACTGATCCTTGCGGAACACCTCTTGTTTACTATATGAGGCAGAAGTAATTCCCTTCTGGAAACAAAAAAATTGTCTCTGAAAGAGGAACTCCTGAACCCAATATATAATGTACTTGGACACCTCACAGTTCACTAATCTTGAAATTAATGTACTGTGTTCCACACTATCGTAGGCTTTTGCGATATCTAACGTGACTAATGCATGAAGCTCACCAGATACTTTTGCAAGGCGAATTCGGCTTTCCAAATCAAAATGAGCCCACCATATAGAACACCCCTGTTTAAATCCTACTTGCCTTGGTGAAAGGATGTCCTGACGAGCGATGAATTCACTGAGCCTTCTATGAAGAATTCTTTAAATGATTTTAACTAGGTTTTAAGTAAGAAAAATTGGCCGAATTCGATGTTATCCAGGACATATCCGAGGCTTGGATTTTTTCACAGCAACACAACTTTAGCAATTTTCCATGCGCTTGGAATCCATGTGTGCTGTAAGGAGCAGTTAACAATATTCGAAAGCTCATCGGTATGGGAATTAAATATCAATTTAATCATAGAGTTTGTAATCTGATCTGGACCGGGAGCCGCTGGCTTTACATTTAGTATGACATCTGCCAGTTCCGCCATAGTGACTTCCCGAAAGTCCGAGGTCGCGCTTTTGAATGTCACAGGTCTCAAGCATGACGAAGCGAAACGCGCTTCAAGTCCTATCGCGATGCCCTCTAAAAAATCTGTTGTCTCTTCAGGAGACAGCACTACTGAATGCGATTATGCTGGTACTTGTGTCGATTTTTCATTCCGCAGAAACCTGTATAGGGCAGATCTTTTATCAGGTTTTGATAAACGCGAATGTAAGTCAGAATTGTGTTTATCTTTAGCTATAGCAACTCTACGTTTAAACAGCACTGCGTGGAATTTATAGTCAACCCAATGTTTCGGAGTATGGTTGTGGCGTAAACGTTTCCAAGCAGCCTTACGTCGCCTATACGCAAGCGTACAATCTTCATTCCACCAAGCTGAATTTGACAATGTGCTGCCGTACTTAACAGAAAACTCTGCCGGCTGGACAGAGTCACTTAGACACGCTACTACTGAAGCAGCTCGTTCCTGTCCAACGCGTCCTCTCAATGACGAGAGCGCGGAGTTTAAAACAGTTTTATAAATTTTATAGTTGGTGAACCGTTGTTACTAGATAGCAGAGGTAAGTTCTGGCAGCATTATTTCATAGGTAATCGGTACATGATCACTACTCGTCCCATTATTAAACGTTTCCCACGATAAAATCATAAACTGGCCACACGAAAATGTTAGGTCTAATGTTGATGAGCTTATCCCGCGTATAAAGGTAACTTGTCCAGAGTTATGACAGCGAAAACTATTATCCTGCAACCAATTCCATAATCTTTTGGCACAGCCATCTGTTTTAAACCCCCAAGAAGTGTGATGCGAGTTAAAATCCCCAGCCAATAAAATTGAATTTGACGAAGAATTCTTAATAACACAATCTAGGTGATCTGTGCGTCTTACTCCGTTCGGAAAGTACGCATTAATCACTGTAATCCTGTTGGAGTCAGGTAACAAACAATCTATTCCTAACAATTCACAATCCGGACAAATATGTCCAAAAGTTACAGTAACATGATGACACATTTTTGAAGATATTGGGGCCAAAAATCCATCTCCTCTACCTGGCCGATCCAGTCTAAAAGTTCAAAAATATTTCAGAGTAAATGTTTGGTTTACTGAAAGCCAAGACTCTTGAAGTAAAATTATATTAGGATTTGTTTGCTGTATGAGATAAATAAGATTTATGTAAGCGGAAGATACGGAACGACAATTCCACTGGAGGACTTTTACAGGCGCTATGATGGACTTAATATAGTTGACTCGACTGGAGAACGCAAAACGTCCTGCTCGTTGTTCGTATTAGTAATAACTTTTTTTGGTTTCGACATTGGCAAACTGGTTGGAGACAATGGAGCATTGCGTCGTTTATGAATGATATAACCAAGCCTCATGTCACCAAACGACCCACTGGGCCCCACAGGGGTCGGCGACTGAGCGCTGACGAGCGTTACGTTAAAGAGCCCCAGGTGGTCGAAATTTCCGGAGCCCTCCACTACGGCGTCTCTCATAATCATATGGTGGTTTTGGGATGTTAAACCCCACAAATCAATCAATCAATCATCGTTGACAAGCGTTTCAGGGGTAACATCTTCTTGACGCCGACTATTTTGTTCATTGTCGAGATGCTCAGCTTCACCCTGGACCGTGACAGTGTGTGCAGCGAAGGAAGGAATAAGGCTGTTTAACCTGGCGGTGAGCATCTCGGTCAGACCTTCAGCAAAGGTGTTGAAAAGCCGTTCCATAATCATCGGCATGGCCTTATCTATCGCTGCTGACACTGCGAAAGCGACCGTCGCTTCAATTGACCCACACTGGCGTGACGTAGCAGCAGCGTACCCCACTTCGCGCTCTTTAATGAAGGATGTTGCCTCAGACCGAGAACAACGACGTTTCTCCATTATATCTAGAATTTCTGTTTCACGTTCTCGAGCAGGGCAGCTATTATCCGTGGCTGTGTGTGCTCCATCACATAGGCAACACCTGCAGTTGTCTGTCTGACAATTTGATGCGGCATGTGCCCCACAGAAATTCGCACATCTCAATGAGGACCTGCAAGCATTAGCGCTATGTCCAAATCGCCAGCAGTTACGGCATTGCAGTGGGCGAGGTGTCAATGCCTCTACACGGAATAGATAAGGCCAGGCCTTCAGCTCAGAGGGGCGTGTGAGACCAGAAAAGGTAACGATCCCGCTTTCAGTAGGGACTCGCGTATCACCTACAGGTCTGGTGCATCTGTAGACAGATATCACGCCAGCTGGAGAGACCATCTTTCAGAATGCTTCAGGACTAATGTTAGTTGGAACACCACGAACAATGCCCTTCACGCAAGCAGGATGAGGGGAGATAAAAGCATGAACAGCAATGAACGCAAATCTTGTGGTGGCCAGTAAGTCTGTTAAGCATTGAATATTTGAAGACCTGCATAGTATGCCAGTCTTGCCGAAACGCCTCACCTCCGAGATGTCCAGAAAACGACCGCTTATGTTGCGAAGTTCTTCTTGAACACTTAACCGAATCGTTCCACCATCAGTGGGCACAAGCGTGACAGGCAAACTGCTTACGCCGTTCTTGAGGAAACACTCCTGTGGTACCGATTCGGCAGGGCGACTGGCCGACCAGGGCGAGCCCTGGCCGGGACCAGAGACTGGCATTGATGGCTCCTGAAAAAACAGCAAAAAGAAATTCTACCGCTAATAAAGAACCAAAAGTGATGAGTGTGGCCAATCCCCTCTCACAGGACGTGCAATCGAAAGCGCCAGCTACTGCAGGAACGGTCGACTGTCGGCGCTACGTCGTCACCATCGTCGTCAACAGCTCGATCGGTCGTCGTTTTCGTCTTCAGCTGCATGCAAATGCTGCGTGCAGCTCTATCTTTCTTCTTCCTTCTTTTAAATGCGAAACATTTCTTTGAGAACTTCGGCGACTTTGAACGTATCTATCTATCTATCTGGCCACATGGGAGAGTAACATGGTTTGAAGAACATGACGCGCTGGTCAAAACATGAATAATGTCACATTTCCGTCGCGTGCGTCGTCAAACGCTTTCCGCCACACAGTGGCACATACCCACGGGCGAGCATGTCCCCCTAATGTACCACAGCTGATTGACACTTAGTATCTACCCAGGATCCACGAGTAAACACATGGTCAGTTTTTACGCGTGAGCGTTAAGAAACACCCGACATGGGTAGCGTCGACCCGACCAATGAAAAGAATAAATGTCAAGGTTCCAGCTAGAATTGAACCCGAGCATTCTGCGAGGCAATGAAGCATTCTAGCACAGAGCTACGCTAGGTCTCCAAACTACTTTTCAAACAGACGTTTATTTTCGCGAAATGTCTATGCTTGCAGTGCTGTCCATCCAATTTTATAAACATTACATATTTACTTCTTTGATACAACCTTCATGTCGGGTAAACGTCGATCAATTATGGTTAGGTGCCATGCTTTGAAGTTTATTTATGCTGCAGTGTCTAGGGCAAGCATCCTCGCGAGCATCAGCGCTTCATATCAGCTTCTGGCGTTAAGTGCAGCGAGATAGAGTACCGGCACAATACTGCAAGTGCAATAGCACAAAGGACGCCGTCTTATGCAGGCTTACGTCGCGCTATGCACGATTTTTATTTTAAAAGCCTGCTCGTGCTTAGTTAAAAAAACAGAGGACATTAGCTACAATTAGCGAAGAGAAAACCGGGCGGGGCGATTGCCTGCAAATTGTGCAAGGCTAGATCCGCCGGCTACATACAACATCCTCCACCCTAACCTCAGCTTCTGGTGTTGCTAATTCGCATGTTCCTGTTGGCATCGTTGCACAAATTCAAACAAATGATTATATAAACATCTGCAACTATTTAAAATGTCTGTGCGTGCGACATTTGTACACATACTTAGCGTCATTTTATGACGTATCGCTCAATAAAATATATTGCGACACGCTCACCTTCCCTCACCAGTCCCAATGAACCACTAATATCCAATCAACATAGAACTAAGATCATTACGTCTACGTCTATCGATAACATCTCATCGACATCCCCATGATGTGCCATCCTTAGAGCCTAGAGAGCCTACGTATTGTTAACGTCGTACGCACTTCTCTCTTAGACAAAAACTTGACGTCGCAAATGATGTCGCATATACGTGCTCACAACATCAAATGCATCGCAAAACTATGTCTTCGAAAACCGTTTTAGTTGACGTTTAGAATGATAAATATATACTGGCACGTAAAATCTAGAAAGTGCTAGAACATAATTGGACATGGAACGTTTTGGCGTGCGCAATGCGTGCACACTTACATGCGCGAGGAGACAATGCACGCAAACGACCATAAAATTAACATGCGTGGCGTCAGCGCTGCCGTACATGATAGCACGAAATCATGCAGCCTGACAGTGCTTTCGAGTGTGAAGCCCTTTTGAGGCTTGGGCTGTCGTCGCTTGGCGTAACGCAAGCAAAACCACATAAAAAATATAAAATATGAAGCAAGTGAGAATTAGGAAGCGATGGAAAGGAAGATTTCGGAAGAAAATAGAAAGAGCTAAGGAAATAGTTTAAAAAGTAGAGGTGAAATAAAGACACAAAAAACTAAAACAAAAAAGAAAGAGAGGAGAAAAATAACCTAAAGAGAAACAAAGCAGACTTATTCCGAGCCCCACACTTTCTTCAGGCTTGATGCATGTATAGTTTTGTGTGCTAGAAACCTTCAGATAAAAAGTGAAACATGTATGTATGGATGACGTAAGCGGAACAAACTAAAGGAAAAATTTTGCTAAACACAAAAAAAAGAATATTTTATTAAGAGTAAATAAATGTTTTGCTGTTCTAAAATCACTTCGCTCACTGCGACAAGTCACTTTTATTATCAGTAAACTAGAAAAACGCACAAAAGAAGTGTGGTAGGCAACGCCACCTCGCCATTGACGCATCAAATGCCGTGATGTCGGCATTCTGACAGCGTCTACTGGAGCTACGTTGTTACTTATGGTTTAAAACTGAACCAGCACATTGGCCTTTGACGGGGTCAGAGACTAAAATAGCAAGTACCAGGAATTTTTGTTGAGCCGGTGCGCACAACATATAACGAATACAATTTAAATTTCGGGACATCGCACGAGGAGATCTCGGCACTATTAAAACTGGAACCTTTAGCATGATTTTCTTTTCTATCAAGGAACTTATGATGGGGAAATAATGAAATTCCTGATGGTCAAAGGTCTACTTTGACTACTTCGACTTATACTTTAGTGAACAAGGGTTCCGTGTGGAAGCCGAAACGTCTCTTTTTACATTTTTGGCACCCTCTTGGTTGGTGTCCTATATTTTTATGTTTACAGTGACATTCCATTTCACAGAGTGCACTTTATGTGTATTGACATATAAAGATTTTTCTTGTCAGTTCAATTTATAGCTCTATTCTTGATGTGGCAGTTGACCATTCTTACGCCCGAGGCGTCCAACAAATAGTGTTTGACGGGTGGCTAGAAAATTGCAGCGCGAAACGGCTGAAATCCCGAAGTGCCTTGAATTATAGCGAAGCAGTTTAATTCTTCTTTGTAACTGATGGTCAAATGTCTACTTCAACTTGTTAAAAAAATGACAAATGTGTTGCCTTGTATGCAGTTGACATCCTCAGAATACACTGGGAACAAAAAAAAAAAAAAAAAACGCCGGGCCTGTGTGGAAGGTGCAGAACTGTCACAGCGAAAGCTAGAAGAGCAGCCTTTCCGAGCCTTTTCAAAACACACATTGGGTAACAACTGCAAGCACATTTGCTTCATACCCACTAGAGCATTATTAATGATTTTCTTTTTTTATAGTAGGCCAGCACTCGCTATGCTATTTTTCGTCATTCTTCTGAGAAGCGTGGCATCCTCTTAACACTTGCAAGGAATAGGTGACCGGTAAAATAGGAAATCGCAGGGTACTGTGGGATACAACGGCTTCCGGTTCGACAAACCACGCGGGTTAGCAGCGGTCCGCATGCACTTTTGTACCACTCCGTTGAAAAAAAGCACCTCTCCGTGCAATGTTAGTGCTTTAGAAGTTCTGTTTTGTTTCTGCTAGCCGTAACTGCGACAATTACCAGCTATGAAAGCCATGATCAGTAAGGACACTTTTTATCGCACCAAAATGCTCTGCAATGCTATTATGTCGCTTGGAAGTACTGTCAGTTTTGCTAGCAGATCATTCGATACAGAAGACAGTTTTCATTGTATGATACGTTACTGCAGATAAAAAATCACTATTTTAAAGATCTCAGGGGATGGGGATGTCTCTGACAGTGTGCTAAGAGTTGATTTCGGAATCGCTGCTTCGGCCGACATCTTCGGTCGATCGGCATGAAGCGCAGCATTTATCGAGCGCGTTGAAATATCCTGTTTTTTTTTATAGCTTTCAGCGCGCTATAAGAGGCATTTCTTAGTCGAAGCCGGATGCTTATTTGAACACTGATCTCGGTCAAGCTGCGCAGCACGGCGGCAAATAAACATTACAGTCAGACATAGACGGCGCCGAAGAATCGAAATCCTGCGCTTGCTTAACGCACTTCATCTTTTGCGTGACATCCTGTCGTGCAGTTTGACCAAGATAAACACAAATGGACTCGTGTAGTGCTTCGCGTAAACTTGTTCTTGAGTGAAGCTCTCACGTTTTTTTTTGTCATATATATGGGTCCAATGTTGGCGCTCATTTCATATGACAGGCAGATTTCGCCCGCGCGTTCCCACATTTTCGCTAGGCGCGCCTGCACGACAATTTATTTCTGGATATAATATTCGCATGAATTCATGCGTAAGCTTTTTATTAGTGCGGAATACACACGTACTTGTGACAAAATGGTCTTCGCACACTCTGGATTCGACGTTCGGTACCCAAAGACTACTTGTCGCTGCGGCTCTCTTCACAGCTGCGGCGCACATCATTTTTCTTTCTTCGTTCTATGGGAATCGATACATACGTTTGCCTTTCACGCTCGAGTTGGAGAAAGCAATGACTGAAGAACCGACCATGGTTTAGCAGGACAAAGATAAACGGGTGCCCACGCACACGAATCCCCCGCCGTGGTTGTCTAGTGGCTAAGGTACTCGGCTGCTGACCCGCAGGTCGCGGGATCAAATCCCGGCTGTGGTGGCTGCATTTCCGATGGAGGCGGAAATGTTGTAGGCCCGTGTACTCAGATTTGGGTGCACGTTTAAGAACCCCAGGTGGTCGAAATTTCCGGAGCCCTCCACTACGGCGTCTCTCATAATCATATGGTAGTTTTGGGACGTTAAACCCTACAAATCAATCAATCATCAATTAACGCGCACGAATCCTGCAGTCTGAGGCTTGCGGCGAAGTGGTTCGGTGTCATCTACTCTTCTCGAGCCAGAAGACAGTAGCAGACGGTGCATCCCAGAATTCCTTGCTCTTTTACTGGTCGCCTATTGCGTGCCAATTGTTCATCCAGTGGCTGACGACAATGAGGAATTATGGCTGAAGTAAGTATGCGCCACAGTGAATAGGGCAACAAGAACAAGCTTTTGTAATGGGTGGGAGCATTTCACGGCCCATTCTTTACGCTATTCGCATTGTGCGACGACTGGTGTTTCTTTCGCTCTTTTAAAATGCCTTATAAGTCGTGTTACACGATTGCTTTCTCGACATCAAGCCTGCCTAAGGCAAGTTTGCCAACGAGTCACAAGCCCCGGCGTAGCTCATGCAGTGTATTCTGCTTCTGGTCACCGACGCGTGTGGACGTAGGAAGGCAGACTCGTCAAGAGCTGTGAAAGCGACCTACGCTGGCCGCGTTTTCTCGTGCGCATCACTTCCCAAGGACTATACCGTTTAATTCTGCCACCATTGCCCTCAGGACAAGGATTCAGACTCACGTTGGTTCTGCACTGCGACATCGCAGCGCGTCCGTACGGGATTAATGAGTTTCGAAAGCCACTCAAGGAACTAGGCATCATTCAAGAGGTGAGCGGCATAGGAGCGTATGAGATGTCGCTCGTTTAGCTTCTTAACATGAAGACTGATGAGGCCAAGAAGACACTTCTGGACGCTAGCGTAATCTCCGTGAAAGACCGGCCCTGCCTCGTCGTCGACCCAGAGAGGCAAAAGATTCGTCTTAAGTTGCATTGGGTAGGCTTTGACGTCCACGCAGATACTGTACGGCGTGCTTTCTGGGAGTACGGTGAAGTTAAAGAAGTCATCAGCGATAAGTGGAGAGAATGCTTTGAAGGAGTTGAGACAACCACAAGATTCGTTCGGCTATTTCTAAATGAAGGCGTTACTACGGATCGCATACACCATCAGATGCGTCTCGGGAGTGGTACGGCACTAGTGCTGGGGCCAGGAAGAGCGCCGCTGTGCCTGCGTAGTCGAAACACTGTACACATTCGTCGCGACTGCAGAGTGCCCAGGTGCGCTGGCTGTCGCGCTTTTGGGCATGAGCAGGTG
The DNA here is from genome assembly GCF_043290135.1 of Rhipicephalus microplus. Taxonomy (NCBI): domain Eukaryota; kingdom Metazoa; phylum Arthropoda; class Arachnida; order Ixodida; family Ixodidae; genus Rhipicephalus; species Rhipicephalus microplus. The sequence goes on from NC_134710.1 coordinate 317,891,908, forward strand.
GACGGTACTCGTTCCTGCGCCAGTGCAGCAAGTCGAGCAACAAATGCTGACCACACTGGATTGCTGATGGATGAAGACCAAGCAGAAAGGGCCGCGGCGTCGGAGGCAGCGGTGGAGGCGTCTTATGCGGTGGCAACCAGCGCGAGAGAGATGGAGACACCTAAGCAAGATACAGATGAAAATACGGTTATGGACACTACAATGCAAAGGCGTTCGACTGGGACAAAAACCCAACACTGAACCAGTCATCAGCCCCGATGCTGCTTTCGACATGGATACAGTCGTAACTACGCCAGTAAAACGACGCCTGAATGAGGGAGACGCGGCGTCTCAGCAGCGTCCGACCCAGGAATATCAAGGGCAGTGGCGAGTGGCTGGTTACAAAAAGTTTCGGGGTGCTGGCCGCCTGCGTTCGTTGTCGCTTTCACGCGGAGGCGATGGGACGACGCCTTGAGCGTCGGCCGGACAGTGGGTTATGTGTTGGTAAAGTGAGCGTCGTTCGCTCAGCTTTTTCTCATTACGATGGTGACGATTAGATTGGCGACGCTAAATGTACGTGGGCTTTCTGACAAACGCCGGCAAAACCAGCTTTACCGCCTGATTATAGAACAAGATCTATACATCGTCGCTGTGCAGGAAACAAAAGTAGAGAGTGAAGAGCTCGCTGAGCGAATGGTGCAGCCTTTCACGAGACTGTTTGATGTGTGCGTTTGTCACGTGGTGGGTACGTCTGAAGGGTGCCTTTTGTTAATTCGGCAAAGCCCTAATGCGAAAGTGGCGTCCGTAACTACCTGCGAGGTGGGTCGTTTTATTATATGTGATTTATCCTTACCAAGAGAAAAAGGAAGAGTGATCTGTGTTTACACACCCACTGTGATTCAAGTTCGAAAGGAGTTTTTCTGAAAACTTTGATGTGTATTTGAAATGTGAACGTAAACTAATTTTGGCCGGGGGTTTTAACTGTGTTTGTTCGAGTATAGATAAATCAAGTTTCACACCACATAGAGATTCAAGCACCACCGTTCTAATAGATATGGTGGCGAAGGCTCAGCTAGAAGACATGGGTGAACGGCTTTGCAGTGGGAAAGGGGTTATGTTTATTCACTTTCAGCGTTCATGCTATGCTAGACTTGACAGAGTACCCGGCTGCGGCGGCTGCATTTCCGATGGAGGCGGAAATGTCGTAGGCCCGTGTGCTCAGATTTGGGTGCACGTTAAAGAACCCCAGGTGGTCTAAATTTCCGGAGCCCTCCACTACGGCGTCTCTCATAATCATATAGTGGTTTTGGGACGTTAAACCCCAGATATCAATCAATAGACTTGACAGAGTAAACGTGTCTTCTGAAATCATCCCTTCGTGCCATGATTACAGAGTTACACCTGTTACGTTTAGTCATCATTGTTTGGTTTCATTCTCAGTGGGTAAACATAAAAGGAATAAGGAACATATCTCTTTGGACCTCTGGAGATTTAATGTAAAGCTATTAAAGGATGAAGAGTTTAATCACATTTTTTAGAGGGCATAGAAGAATGATCAAATAGAGCACTTGAATCCTGGAGACATAAGTGAGAACTATTTAAACAGACCATTGAACTAAAAGCACTTGAGAGAACCAGTATCCTGAGACATGCTGGAAAAGAACTTGAAGTGCGCTGGCGGGAAAACTTTCAACAGTTAGAAGCGAAAAAATGTACCCAGGCCTGTACATTTTTAGAGTAGATAAGTAAAAATAAACAGAAGCTAGAGTTGATAAACCAAGGACGTTATCGCGGAGCATTGATTCGAGGTCGAGCAGAAAACTTGGCAGCGAAAGAAATGCGAACAAAACGAGCTCTTGGAGCTGAGAAGAGACATGCCTGTAAAAGTGAAATAAGAGAAATAGAATATAAGGGAACAAGGTACCATACGAACGAAGCAATAGCCGGTGCATTTTTCGAATATTACAAAGAGTTATTCACACCAACCAGTGTACACGCAGATGGTTTTAATAGTGATTTCCTTTCATTAATGCCAAGACTTGATGACGAAAGGAAGAAACATTTTTGAATTGCCTCTAACTGAGCGAGAAGTTGAAAAGGCAATTGATAAGTTGAACAATGATGATGATGATATGTGGGGTTTAACGTCCCAAAACCACTATATGATTATGAGAGACGCCGTAGTGGAGGGCTCCGGAAATTTAGACCACCTGGGGTTCTTTAACGTGCACCCAAATCTGAGCACACGGGCCTACAACATTTCCGCCTCCATCGGAAATGCAGCCGCCGCAGCCAGGATTCGAACCCGCGCCCTGCGGGTCAGCAGCCGAGTACCTTAGCCACTAGACCACCGCGGCGGGGCTAAGTTGAACAATGGTAAGTCTCCAGGACCTAATGACCTGAGTGCTGCACTATACAAGGAATTCAAAGATGTAATTTCACCAATTTTGAAGGAGGTATTTAATGAGGCCTTTAAATGTAAACAAGGTCTTGATACCTAAAACAAAGATCCCGCGAAGTTAAGAAGTGTTACTGCATACAGACCAATTAGCCCAACTATTGTTGACTATGAAATATTGATGAAAATGTTGACCAGAAGACTCCAGACAATTATGACAAAACTGGTTGGGTCCCACCAAACTTGTGGCATAAAGGGAAGAAAAATAATGTTTCGAAGACAGTGACGCCAACACGGTCCCGAAGGCGCCAGTTATCCGAATTCCGCCGACACTGTCACTAGCCGTTTGGTAGCGTGTGTTACTCAGCTTGCGACTGCTTCTGCGCAGAGCTGATAGACGAGCGGACGAGACGACGGTGAGTTAAGGCAAAGTTTAAGTACAGCAAAGAAATAGAGGCGTTATGAATTCGGCACTGGGGCCGACAGTTTGGGGACTCGAAGAGCGGAAATGTATTCTCTCGCACGCTGTTACGAGGCGCACGGCCGACGAGGCTACGATGGGCGCCACGAAACTCGTCGCTGCCAAGGACACCAGGCGCGCGCCGACTGCGAAGGGGCTTGAACCGACGAGAGTCTTCTCTTACGCATAGGTCAGCTGCTCGCGACGCTCCGCAGGGCTTTTTTTTGTAGGAACCGGATGGATTCTTTGAGATAACCAAATGTACAACCAGAAGCGCCGCTGGCCGTGGTGTCGGAATCCTCCAATGGGGCCCTCCGCTGCGTGTGATTGCACCAAGGACGATGGATGTTGCCACGCATTGCGTAAGACTTGCCAGACTCGAAGGCGCCGATTGCTGCACGTGGTTGCAGCCAAGGACGAGTGACGTTCCCGCGCATTGCGTGACACTCGCCAGACTGGAAGGCGCCGATTGCTTCAACGGGCTTGTGGGCTGAGGGAGATCGATGTGCGTTGCGTGAGAGACCGGCGCCGCAGCTTTATGACGTCGTTGAGTTGATCGTGTCGATTGCTGGACTTTTCACAGATTGCCTTTGCAGAAGCACTGACGTTCGGTGTAGACTCGCAGGCGTAACAGCACCCCCGCCACCAGACAATGCGTCGGAAAGACGAGCTGCTTCCACTTGGCTCAGATGTCGTGCGCGCTCGTTCGCCAGATCCCTCGAGGTTCGCCTCCAGGGCCATGGGGAAAATGCAGCTCCAGACTCCGTCCCGTGAACACATACCATTGTTAATGACGTATCCCAGCTCCACTGGCTTGTCGCCACAACTGGTCGGCCAGCTTCGCTCGTCTCTTCTGATGATCTTTGGTCTCAGCACTTTTCGATGGTTCTGCAACTTGTCAAGAACGGTTCGACAATAGACAACACACGACACAGGCAAGTGCCCTCGGTCACCCGACAGAACACCAGACAAAGTATAGTACAACATATACCTAGCTACGTGTCTTTCGGAATTTCGTTCCCTCTACATCAAGAGGCACATGTGGGACACAAGACTCTTAAAATGAGAACTCAATTTTTCTTTCACGTACAACAACGTAACGAAATAGAATACAACATAAAGTTGGCCCCTTGACATCCCTCTGGACGAGAGCGCTCAGCTAAGGCCGTGATGAGGACACAATTTTGCCTCGAAACGCCAGCGAGAAACCGAAAAGTGGAGAAGGTATACTAACTGAAACGCACGGCTCAATGCTTCTGCATTAGCGTTTAACTTTCCTATTTTGTAGCGAACGTCAAAGTTGTGCTGTTGGAGTATCATGCTCCACCTCAGTAACCAGCCGCTTTTAGGCGACACGTTATTTAACCAGGTTAGAGGACAGTGGTCCGTTTCGACCACAAACCTCGAACCGGAGACATAACAGGCTAGCTTTTGAACGGCCCACAAGAAGCAAGCGCATTCCTTTTCAGATGCCTCTTCCTTGCTGCTGAGTTTTCGACTTAAATATGAAATTGGTCTTTCTTTGCCACCACCGTTTTTCTGGCAAAATATAGCTCCTATACCGCGATCACTCGCGTCGCATTCAATCAGAAATTTCTCAGAGAAATCGGGTGTCATGAGTACGGCCTTTTCGCTGAGGGCCTGTTTCAGCTGGCAAAACGCATTCTCCTTTTCGGAGTCCCATACTACTTTAACCGGCTCGGACTTTCGAAGTGCATCAGGTAGAGGGCTGGCAATGCTGGAGTAGTTTTGCACGTAATGCTGAAAGTATCCAGCCGAGCCCTAGAATGCCCTTATCTCAGATTTTGTTGTTGGACGTGGATAGTTCACGACGGCGGCTACCTTAATTTCTGAAGGTCGACGCCGGCCACGCCCCACAACGTGTCCCATGTAAAACACCTCGCCGCAACCTAGGTGACATTTAGTAGGTTTCACGGTAAGACCAGCCTCTTTCAACCTGTTCAGCACGACGCGTAAATGCTCGACATGTTCTTACCAGTTGTTTGAGAATAGGGCGACATCGTCAAGATACGGCAGAGCGAACTCGGAGAGGCCTTTAAGAACGTGGTCCATTAAGCCTGAAAAACAAAAGGGTGCATTTTTCAATCAAAAGCTCAGCTTAAGTGAACGATACGTTCAAATTGGAGAAACGAATGCGGCATAGCGGCTAGCACGCTCCGTAAGGAGGACTTGTCAATACCCTCGCACGAGGTGTAACGTGGAAATATAGCTGGACTGTGACACAGTTTCTACCCTCTCCTCTAGGTTTGGTATCGGGTAAGTTTGGTTTCGAGTTATGGCGTTAAGACGCCGATCATCGATGCATGGCCTCGGATCTTTTCCTGGCACTTGAACCAATATTAGAGGGGATGTATAGTCACTCTCGCTCGGTACTATGACTCCGAACTCCAGCATTTTAGCGATCTCCTCTTTCATTATCTGTTTTTGCACAGGGAAACAACGGTACGGCTTGCTACGAATTGGCTCCTCACAAGTTAGCTCTATATCGTGTTCAATCACCGTCGTGTTTCCGGGATGGTCCGAAAACACGCCTTCAAACTCGCAAACAATCCTTCTCAGGTCCTCCTTCTGTACTTCACTTAACGTATAGGCTCTAGGTTAAACTGCTCCAAGATTACCTCCGATACCCTTTCGATTACATCACTAGAACTCTAAATTTCTGCTCCCTCTTCCTCTGAAGCATTCAACAGCAGATTTACGACCGCTTGACGTTGAACGTATGGTCTCATCAAGTTACTGTGGTACATTTTGTTCAGCCGCCTTCCTAATTTCACTCCATAATTGGTACCAGAAAGCTTCGATATTATTTTGGCGGGCCCTTCCCAATGAACCTCAAGCTGGTTCTTTTCGGACGGCCGCAGCAGCATTACCTGACTACCTACTTCAAAAGCGCACTTCTTCGCCAATTTGTCGTAGTACTCCTTCGACAACACTTGTGCAGCCTTCATGAGGTTTTCCACAAGATCTTTCATTTTTCTAAGCCTCTGAAGGAGGTTTAGAACATACGCAACTACATTAGGGTCCTCATCGAATCCCTCCCAGGAATCGCGTAGCATTCGCAATGGTGTACTCAAACTCCTGCCGTACACAAGCTCAGCAGGGCTAAAACCAGTGCTCTCATGGGGAGCTGATCTCAAAGCCAACATAGCGGGAGGAATACAAGCTTGCCAGTCGCATTTGTGCTCGTAGCAAAGAGCTCTCAGTATAATTTTCAGAACGGAATGCATACGCTCTACCGGATTAGATTGCGGGTGATGGATCGAGCTGGGCACTACTTTTATTCCACATTTATCCATAAAGGTAGAGGTAAGGCAGCTGGTGAAGACACTACCATTGTCGCATTGGATTTCAGAAGAAAATCCGACAAGTGCAAATATAGATAGCAGTGCATCCACGCCATGAGGGGAATTGAGCTCCTTAAGTGGTATCGCTTCCGGAAATTTCGTGGCTACACAGAGGGCCATCAGGATGTGCCGAAAACCTTGCCTTGACTCTGGCAATGACCCGACGTTATCAATTACTGGGCGCCGAAAAGGTTCTGTGATGATCGGCGCAAGCTTCGTGGGTGCCTTCCAATTGTCCGTGAATTTCCCCGCTCTCTGACAAGTGTCGCATGAGCGTACAAAATCTTCGATATCCTTCCAGCATTTTGGCCAATAAAACTCACGGGAAACTCTAGCCTTGGCCTTTTCTATGCCGAGATGCCCGGCCCAGGCGTTTTCATGTGCCAGTTCCGATAGTTCGCGACGATACTTTTGTCCAAGAGCTGCTCATACTTGCGACCTTGCGCCTTTGTGTAGCTCTGATACAGGAGCCCTGCTTTCTCAAAAAAAGAAAGGAAACATTTTTTTTTCTTTTTTCCCAAGTTTACGCTGTCCATTAGCGCTTTAATCGAGAGGTCCTCACGCTGCTCCCGAATGAGCGTTTCTCGACCAACCCTTGACAGCTCACTCCAACTTTCCGCTACAGGTGAAAGGGTTGCACCCCTCTCGCTCTGACTCAATGGCGCCATGTCATCTCCTCCTGCTACGGAAACCACGCAAGTCGCTTCGGCGACGGGCCACTCGAGTGACTGCTCACATGACTCACACAGAGAATTTCCTTTCTGAGGTTCCGTCGACTCGCCGCCAAGGTCACAGAAACAAGCAGATTTTGCACTTGGTGCTTCGCCTGATTGAACAAGATCAAGTCCCTGCGAAAGCTTCGGCGCTTGCGATCGCGTGAGGGCCATCTACGCTAAGTTGGAGAAGAACGATTTACCCTGCTTTTTGAGAAGCTGCTCTGAGTTATTAGAGAAAAGATAAGGAAAACGATCGGGAAGCGTGGCAGACACAGCCGCTTTGGTGCGAAGCTTACCGAACGGGCTTTCAATGACAACCGTAGCGATTGGTAAGCAAGCACTCTGCTCCGCGGCGACTCTCCTGATCCACGCGCATTCTCCTGTAAAGTCATCCGGAGACACCAATGAAGGATAGACAACGTCCATGGTTGCCGCTGAGTCTCGAAGTGCTCGACACGTTTTTCCATTCACACTAATTTCTTGGAGATACGGCTCTAACAACCGCATGTTCTTTTCCGATTCTCGGATTGTTGCGAAAGCAAACTTTTGCTTAAAGTTTATCGCGATGTGCCCTACTTTTTTGCAGTTGTAGCAGATTACCGGCTTTCTTTATTCAACGTTCACCCCGCATTGCCCAAAGGCGTTAAAGCAGGGGGGTTACAGAAACAACATAAACAATTCTTCATTCTTACAGCACACTTGCATGGCAAACAATCCATTCCACTCTTTAACAGTTCTAACAAAAAATGAATTCGCGAACAGGTTCGTCCTGGTGCGTAATTCTTTTATTTTAAAAACATGGTCAGTTCTAGATGAACGGTAATGAGGCTCATTAAAGTATTTTTTATTAACTCCTGTTTTATTATTATATATCTGAAAAAAGAACTTCAGTCACCGCTTTTGCCGACGTGAGAAAAGCAGTTCCCACCCAAGCTAATTTTTCATCTGAGTGCAGCTCTCCCCTCTCTTGTACCGTCCCAAGACGAACCTGGCCGCCCGGTTTTGAATTTTTTCAGTTTTATCAATCAATGTGGCTTGTGAAGGATTCCACGCGGCACAAGCGTATTCCAGTATAGGTCGTATGCATGTTGAATAGGCTGTCTTTTTTTTAAGTTTAGTTCCGAAGTTTTTAAATTACGTTGGATAAAGTTTAGCGCCATTCCAGCTTTACAAACAACATCATCTACATGCGCATTCCACGAGCAGTCGGATGACAAGACTACCCCTAGGTATTTATAATTATCTGCTCTTTTTATACGTTCATTGTTTAAAGTATACTCTGTTTTCATAGGTTTCCGCTTCTTTGTAAAAGATACATGGACGCACTTTTTATTATTTAGGTTCATTTTCCACGTAGAGCACCAATCTTGAACACGTTCCAAATCAGTTTGCTATTGGGTAAGGTCTCTGTCATTCTTTACTTGTCTATACACAACACAATTGTCTGCAAACAATCTAATATGTTATGAAATACCTGCTGAAATATCATTTATGTAAACTAAAAATAAAAGTGGCCCTAAAACTGAACTCTGTGGAACTCCCGATGTCACATCAACATAATCAGAGCTTTTGCCGTTTAAGATGACGCATTGCCGGCGCTGGCACAAATCGTTTTCGATCCAATTTAAGACAGCAGAATCTATATTTAGTAATTTAAGTTTGTTGCAAAGGAGTGAATGTGTTACCGTGTCAAATGCCTTGAGGAAATCTAAGAAGATGCAGTCAGTTTGCCCCCCTGAATCAATGGTGGATACCACATCATGATAAAATTCAGCTAGTTGTGTGGTGCATGACAACCCCTTTCGGAACCCATGTTGAACATCAGTTAATATATTGTTTTCAGTGAGGTGTTTCATTATTCCAGAGTAGAGAATGTGTTCCATTACTTTGCACACTAATGATGTTGAAGAGATTGGTCTGTATTCCCCGCATCCTTTTTCGATCCCCCCCTTGTGGATTGGAACAACATGGGCAGTTTTCCAATCAACTGGTAGGAGGCCTGATTTCAGGATTGTTTATAAATTATGTGCAAATAAAGAGAGATTGGTTCAGCGCACCGTCTCAGAATACGCGGAGAAATCGCATCTGGGCCAGTTGCTGTCGTTTCGTCTGATTGCTTTAATAGCTTTTCAGTGCCACTTACGCTGAACTTAATTGGGTTCATTGGAGGTTTGCTACTGGCGTCGAACGAATAGGCAAACTCCTGTGTTGGCAAAAAGATAGATTTAAAATAGTTGTTCAAACAATTCGCCTTCTCTCCATCATCTGTGATAGTTTTGTTATTATAAACAATTTCATTTATACAGACACTCTCAGAACCGCAACTCGTGATATATTGCCAGAAATGCTTAGGATTTACTCTCAGCGTGTCGTTCAATTTTTCAAAATAGACGCCTCTGGCATTTTTATACCTTTTTGTATTCTTGCTTAATCTGAAATAACTTTTGATAGTGGCTAGTCCGTTTAGTTCGTTTGAATTTAGCGAATAACCGCTTGCTTTCTCTTATTGATTAGCCGCCACAGGCATGACGTCATCCACGGCTTTCTTCGTTTTCTTTTTTCATTTTGGAGGAATCAGCGCTTGGCACATGTGCCTAAACGAGTTCACGTAGCTTATTTTTGAACAGACGCCACATTTCATGCACATCCTTATCATCCGCCAGGCACTCGAAGACCGGTAGATAACTATAGAGTTTTTCATTTATGCTAGAATGATCGCCTCGGTCAAAGAGGAATACTCTTCTATTCCCGCTGTGCTTCACGCGATCAATTTTCGTTTTTATAGATGCGACTACAGCGTGGTGGTCACTTAATCCCGGAATAACAGTTGTGGAGTTTACAAGGCTTGGCGAGTTGCAAAACAACAAGTCTAAGATACTATTTTCATGGGTTGGCTCGGTTACATATTGTAACAGACCGTGGGTATCAATAATGTTCTTCATGTTCATGTTAACCTGACTACATTTATGGAATAGACAGGCGTTATCACTCCAGTGAAGGTTTGGTAAATTGAAGTCACCCCCTACCAACATAACCTGACCGGAAACCTCAGAGATAACTTCACCGAAAACATGTAGTGGCGCCACGTCAGAGTTCGGTGGCCGATACACCACCCCGACAGTAAGTGAAAAATAATGAGATGAATGCACTTTACATCACACAGCTCCCACCACATCATAGCTGATAGCAAGGGCAGATGAGCGTAAATCAGATCGAACAAGCAAAAAAAAAACACCGCCACCACGGCTCAGCCTATGTTTTCGATAGACAATTAAGTTCTCTAGAAAAACTTCATTGTCGCTGATGGAAGGATTTAGCCAAGATTCCGAGCCGAATACTATTTCTGCCTTTACAGACTCTAATAAGGCTGCAAGTTCATCCGCTTTGTTACTCATGCAACGGCAATCCACAACTAGAGCACCCAGGTCGACATGAGGGGTTCCACGTAAAGGTTTTGTAACAGGAACAACTCCTTCTTTTTCTTTGTCCCACCTATAAACCCTGCCGTTTATAATAAGCTTATCATGACTTAACTTCACTTTGTTATTTGTATCTTCCTTTTTAGCTTTCCCACATTCCCACAGGTGCTTGCGCATTCCACGTGTCTCAGGTGAATAATCCTGAGCAACGCTGAAATTTGTCCCTTTAAATCTTTTGGCATTCAGTAGAACGTCTTGTTCTTCTTTGTAACAGGAGGAATTTACAATAATTGGTCCCTTAGTCTTTCCAGTGAAACGTTCAATCCGGTGCGCTCTTTGAACCCCCTTCAACTGTATTTCCAAGTTATCTTCACAAATCCTCTGGATTAATTTTTCTGACTGGTCCGAATTTTCAAACCGGTCAGTGTCCTCCACCCCATAGAAGACTAAATTTTGTCTCCGGCTTCTGGCCTCTATTTCGACCGACTTCCCCTGTAACTCATTAACTTGTTTCAGAAGCCCCTTGATTATATCTGCCTATCTCGATACCAATTCACTGACGTTCCTGAGTGATAGCCAGGTTTTTACTCATTTGTGTTATCATGGTTTCGTGCTTTGCGAATCCAGTTTCAATTGCGTCTAACTTAAACATAATCGCGACCTGACTATTTGGCAGCCTTTTCGGGCAATCTATTTGAGCAGTATTATCATGACTTGACAAGTTTACCTGGACAAAACCATCAGGACCGGGGTTTAGTTCCACGTCTCCATCAAGGAGCAACAGCAAGAGCAAATACAGCACACTATTAGAAGAAAGGCGAAAGCGCCTTTTGGACACCTTCGCTCAGACATGTTTATTATTCACGGTTGCAGCAAATGCCATCGTGGGAGGAGCCGGCAATACAATAATGTTTGTTCGACTTTGAATGGAATAGTAGAGACTAACCTTCACAAACAAGAGCGATGTCAGCTGCATGTCGGCAAGCGTGCCAGCTCCAAATCCCACGAATGCGTAGTGCTGCTCGCATATGTAGCCTTGTCCTTTGTCACGTGGTTCATTCCGCTCGCAGTTGGTCGGTCGCCCGTCGCCGTCAGCGTCGCCATTCTCGGAAAATCCTACGTGTGCGATTCAAACGCCCGTGTGGTATCAGCGCGTTATTTAGGAACCACACTAAATTTTTTCCGCTTCCGTTTGCCCTTCCCCTACAGTGTCCTTCTTAAGAGACGGGTCCTTGTTGAAATAACGGTGCGGAGCGGGTTTCCGTTGATCAGATTTCTTTGAAAAGCCCTCTTTCCTTTCATTCCTTTTAACGCGCACTGCCCTGCTATGCAACTTTCGGCGAGTATACTACTCCTCAGCTAACTCTGCTGCCTTGTTTAGCAGTACTTCACCAAGTTTGTCCTGCAGGCAAGGTTTGACATCCTCATCGATGCAGCGGTAGAATTGCTCCAATGCAATGCATTCTACCACTTTATCGCGATCGTCATAAACACCTTCGACCTTGAGCCATTTAATTAAATCGGCTTTAAGACGAAACACGAAGTCAACGTGTGACTCATTCCCCTTTTTAGCATACCGGAACCTTTGCCTGAAAGCCTCGGGTGACAACTTATAACGTCTCAAGAGCACTTCCTTCGCCTCGTCATAGCTCTCAAACGCTTCCCTCGACAAGCACGTTAACGCGTCGTACACTTCGCCGGGAGGAAGAGCTAATAGGTTCTGCGTCCAAAGCATTTCGCTCACAGACGTGTTCATTCTTGACGAGATATTTCGCCATGTCCTCGCCTACTACGAATGGTGGCAGTTGGTCACGAATTCTCTGACCACTGACCTGAACTGTCGCAGAAGCTACGCTAAGCGCCGGCGAACACTGTAGGATTGCCAATTCTGTTCGTTTCAATTCGAGGCGCTCCTGTCTCTCGGCCTCCTCACGGTGTTCTCGCCTTTCAGCTTCTTCACGTCCGCGAACTTCTCGTCTTTAACCCTCCTCGCGTCGTGCTTTGATATCCGCCCAGGCCTCATCGACTTTCTCAGTCGTCACTACTGCATCCCTCATAATCTAAAGTATCGCTTGCTTTCGTTTCGCACGGCCCATAATAAGGCCAAGTTCCTCACAAAGTTCAATGAGTTCCTTCACTTTAAGGTTCTTCATAGTTCACAATAGCCTCTTGCTGTTTGCCCCTGTTAAGAGTCTACTTGCCGCACCCACTATAAGTCTACTAGCAAAACGCGAGAGCAATTTTAACACTGCCGTGTTTACACCCTCCGCCTTACCTTTGGTTTCAAAGCGCTTAGACTTTGCTTGAAACGATCAAAGCTCACTCTAATGCTTCACACAGCCCTTCTCTAAACTACTATAACCTGTACAAGAGTAGTCTGGTGAACTGAGGGGAAAACATCAGGCACTCAACGCATCGATGTCGCTGACGCCGGCCGATCCCGCAGCTGTCAACCACTGTTACGAAGAGCGACCCCAACACGGTCCCGAAGGTGCCACTGCCAACGAGGTTACGATGGGCACCACGAAACTCGTCGCTGCCAAGGACACCGGGTGCACTGACTGCGAAGGGGCTCGAACCGACGAGAGTCTTCTCTCACGCATAGGCCAGCTGCTCGCGACGCTCCGCAGGGCTTTTTTTTTATAAGCACCGGGCGGATTCTTTGAGTAACCAAATGTACAACCAGAAGCGCCGCTGGCCGTGATGTCGGAATCCTCTATTGGGGCCCGCTGCTGCGCGTGGTTGCACCAAGGACGAGGGATGTTGCCACACATTGCGTAAGGCTCGCGAGACTCGAAGGCGCCGATTGCTGCACGTGGTTGCAGCCAAGGACGAGTGACCTTCCCGAGCTTTGCGTGAGACTCGCCAGGCTGGAAGTCGCCGATTGCTTCAACGGGTTCGTGGGCTGAGGGATTCGATGTGCGTTGCGTGACAGACCGGCGCCACTGCTTTATGACGTCGTTGAGTCGATCGTGTCAGGCGGGCTCGATTTATGGCCTTGACACAGATTGCCTTTGCAGAAGCACTGACGTTCGGTGTGGACTTGCAGGCGTAACAGTAATGACCAACATAAACATAGCGCGATCAATCCTAGAAAGTTGTGACGCTATGCATCTCAATGTTGCCATGCTTCAAATTGACCTCGAAAAGGCATTTGATCGCGTCCCACACGACTTGCTCCTTTCATTACTTGAGCACATGAACGTAGCGAGTTTGATTAGCGACGGAGCGTGCATGGCTTACACAGGATGCACGACGAGGTTGGTAATAAATGAAACTAGGGGTGAGCGTGTACCTGTGTTGTGGTCAGTGAAACAAGGGTGCCCGCTATCGCCCCTGCTTTTTGCTATTTTATTGAATATTTCTGTTGAATTGCGTAATTAATAAGAGTTCAATAAGCGGCTTTAAATTGCATGAAGCTGAGGTTAGCCTCCTTCCATACGCAGATGACATAGCAGTTTTCTGTACAAATTATGACAGCGTAATGCATGCTGTAAATGCTGTGAAAACTTTTTGCCAGGTGAGTGGTAGTGCCGTGAACTGGAATAAGTGCCTTGGCTTCTTAAAAAAAGAATCACCCGAAATGCATATTTCGTTAAATTGTATTTTTCAAGGAGCTGAACATTTGTGTTTACACATGCTAAGTCTCGAAAAACTGAAACAGCAGTATATAAAATAAATGGCATTCAGACATGCTGCTGTCACTTAAACTGCTTTGCCTTATCGGGAAAAATATTTGTTCTTCAAAATTCAAGGAACAAGTGTCTATCCCCACGAACTCTTGAACCTAGAACCTACTCCCTCCCCCCTCCCCGCGCAGTTGACACGCTGCCGCCGAAGGTGAAAATACCGGCGCGCCACCACCGGCAATTTTGGTACCGGCGCACAGGTCTACTTTGGCCCGACTTTCCCAAATGAGTGCGAAGTTATATAAAAGCGCAAAACCGTTTTTTTTCTCGCAGCATGCAAGCTTCATCGACAGCGTGGCAGCCTTTTGGATGGATGGATGGATGGATGGATGGATGGATGGATGGATGGATGGATGGATGGATGGATGGATGGATGGATGGATGGATGGATGAATGGATGGATGGATGGATGGATGGATGGATGGATGGATGGATGGATGGATGGATGGATGGATGGATGGATGGATGGATGGATGGATGGATGGATGGATATGGCTGTACCCTTTAGATCGGGCGATGGCTAGCGCCACCAAGCCGTAACACTTAATGAACCAAGAACTAGATTTATTTTTTCCTTTAAATAGTGAGGTTGAGGATTCGTACTTTGCAGTGAAGGGTTTAATTTTCACTCGTGCCGTGACTTTAGCCACCAATCAGATAACCTCCTTCTAGTTAATTCTACCCGCTTAAAGTCTATTTTGCCCTCCCAGTCCCTAAACCCCAGTGCTTTGAAAAACTCTGTGCCATCATCCTGAACTATATGGTGAAGCCCTTTACAGAACATTATCAAGTGTTCGGCACTTTCCTCTTCCTCTCCACACGCACTGCATACCGTGTCTACCCCTCCGTATTTGGCCCGATATGTCTTGGTTTGCAATACTCCCGTCCTGGCCTCAAACAGTAGAAAACTACCCCAAGTATTATCACAGATCCTTTCCTTGGTGATTTCCTGCTTAAAAGTTCGATAGATCTCTAGTGCGGACTCCAATTCTCCACATATCGGTCTCAGCCTCCTTCGCCTTCTCCTTGATCGATCATTCTTTTTGGTTTGGCCACCTGCTGTTTTCTAAGTAGTTACAAGTCAATTTTCTGGTTCACCTCCTCCATTTTGTATCGACAATCTTCATGTACAAGTAGCTGAATACCTTCCTAGCCCAACGCTCCTCTCCCCTTTCTCTCAATCGCTTCTCAAATTTTATCTTGCTGCTAGCTTCGCTGCCTTAAATGATGTCCTTCCCATATCACCTTGTACTCCCTGATTTCGTGTATTTCCGTGAGCTCCTAAGGCAAACCTACCGACTCCACGTTGCTTAATTTCTAATCTTGCTTGAATTTCTGATCTCATGCACAAGACCGCATTGCCGAACGTCAGACCAGGAACCATGACCCTTTTCCATATTCCTCTCACAACATCATACCTATTGTAATTCCACAGTGCCCTATTTTTTATCACTGCTGAGTTCCTGTTACCTTTAGTCGTCATGTATATTTCGTGTTCCCTCAGGTACTTGGTCCCATTGCTTATCCATACGCCCAGATATTTGTATTTATCTGTTATCTCAAGCGTGGCCTCCTGTATCCTAAGCTCACTACCTTCGTTGTCATTGAAAATCATGACTGCTGATTTGTCCTTACTTAATCTAAAATCTAACCTATCTCCCTCATTACCGCAGATGTCCATCAATCTCTGCAAATCTTCCTTGTTGTTGGCCATTAGCACTATATCATCTGCGTACATTAATGCTGGTAGTGCCTGATCAATAAGTTTTTTTTGTTTGACTAAAGAGAGGTTGAAGCCCAGCCCACTTCCCTCTAATTTTGCCTCTAATCCTTGTAGGTACATCATGAATAATAAGGGTGACAGGGGGCACCCCTGCCTAAGCCCCCGTTTTACCTCTGCAGGCTTGGATACCTGTTTTTCCCAATTTATAACTACCTTGTTACCTTTATAGATACCCTTTAAAAGATTAGTGACCACATGTTCCACGCCTAGTGAGTCCAGTATTCCCCACAATTCCTCTTGAACCACGCTATCGTACGCTGTTTTGGTATCCAAGAATGCTAGCCACAGAGGCCTGTGTTCCTTTGCTGCTATTTCGATGCACTGCGTCAGTGAGAATAGATTGTCTTCAAACCTCCTGTGTTTCCGAAACCCATTCTGCAGTTCCCCCAGCACCCCCTCATCTTCTATCCATGCCTGCAGTCTTTCCTTTATAATCTGCATCACCAGCCTGTAGACCACTAATGTCACTGTTATAGGACGGTAGTTGTTTATGTCAGCTTTGTCCCCCTTTCCTTTATAGATCATGCTCATCCTGCTAAGTTTCCATCCATCGGGAACTTCACCATCGATTATTATTTTGCTCACTGCCTCTCTCAAAGCCTGCTTAGACTTCGGACCTAATGTCTTTATAAGCCTAATTGGAATGCCATCTGGGCCTGTTGATGTACTACTAGGAACCCTTTTCTCAGCCCTTTCCCACTCTCGTTGTGAAAAGGGAGCCGTTGCACCACTTGATTCGTCCTTGTCTATTGTGGTGCATAAAGTACTTCTTTGTTGAAATTGTTCTGTCACCCTTGTTCTTATATATTAAATAGCTTCGTCCCCTTCTAGCTTGGCACCTTGGGCTGTAGTTATAAAACTCTGCTCTAGGCTCGTCTCATTTCTTAGGGAGTTTAGATGGTTCCAAAATTTCGCAGCTGCCTTTCTATCTTTTTTATGTACTTCTGCCAGCCACTGAGCTCCCTTTCTTCTAATCTTTTCATTGATCAGAAGGGATGCAGCCCTTCTACAGCTTAGAAAGGTTTCCCATTTTCTTTCAACATCATCTGTCGGTTCACCCCGCTGCTTAGCATGTCTGTGTTCCCTAGAGGCTCCCTGACGTTTTGCTATGGCTCTCTAAACTTCCTCATCCCACCAACTTTTGGGTTTGTGTCTTCTTTTCCAGGATGACTTGTTACGCGTCTTAGCAAGCTCTAGCTCAAAGAGTACAATTAGATTCGTGTATGTCCACACTGTCTTATTATCCTCCGTGATTACTTTCTCAATTTGTTTAGTGGCTATTTCAATTTGCCTTTCTGAATAAAAATTTTCCTGTAGTTGCTCATCTTGTCTCCTTCCCACTTTCACTGCTCTTCCAAAACTTAGCTTGATACGTTTGTGATCACTACCTAGACTTCTGGAGCCACCTTCATCTATGTGCATTCCCCTGAGCTTATCATGCATCCTATGTGACATCAGTGCATAATCTATCGTCGACTGCAGCCTTCCTTCCTCCCATGTTATTTGCCCTTCACACTTCTCGGTACTGTTGCAAAAGATCAAATCAAGCCTTTCACACATATCCATGATCATTTTGCCTGTCGGGTCGGTATACCCATCAATATCTTCTATGTGCGCATTCATGTCTCCTAGTATAATTATCTCGCACTCTATTCCTAACTCCTGAATGTCCTTTGATATACACTCTACGATTGCCTGGTTTTCCTCTCTGGCCTTTGCTCCCGTCCACAAGTACACGAAACCAAGGAGTGTCATTTGACCTGCCACTTTCCCTTTTAGCCATAAATGTTCCTTGCACTCCTGCTTGACCCTTTGCCAGTCTGTACTTTTAAGGCTTTCAAGTGCAGCGCCAGCAGGGCGGGATGAGAGGCAAAGGGAGGGGCTGCTGCCCCCTAAATTTTTGCCTACCCCCCCTCCCCTTAGTAAACAACTTGAGGTTAAAGAGGCACATCTTCAGTTAAACAACAGAAAAGAAAATCCAACATCTGCCTACCAGACTTGTGTTTACAAGAAGACATTTTGTACAACCATGGGCACAACAAAATGCCCATGTTATGACCTTGATGTTGCAGCAGTGTCGGCGTCCTAGGGACTTATTTAGACAGATGATACCAAATGAAAAATGTCGGTATGCACTAGGAAGAGTTTTAAAAGAAGGGCTTCCCCTCTTACTCAGTTTATCAACTCCAGGCATGAGATAATTCAAGCCGAAACAGTAAGGGAGTAGTTTGTTTCACTGCACTGACATTTTTGAAAAATGGGCACATTTCGCCACCTAATACGTTCTTACTAGGCTCAAACTTGTGCCGAATTCCCGTCTGGATGCTGTTGTAATCTTCTTAGCTGTTGACATTCAACATGGTTATACATGCTGCTCGTGTGCTTCAGGCATTAATTTCAACCCTTTAGGTCGTTCCTGTAACACGTAAATTTCATGCATGTGCTCAGTGAGTTTAATCGGTTAAAGCCTTAAGAATAAATGGAAGCTCGGCCCACAGCCGTCACCGTCCCACCCAGGCAGAATTCGCGTAAATATCTTACTGAATTGCAATCGTTTATTTATGTGACGTCGGTATGATTTCACACATTTCAGTCGTATCATTTGTCCGTACAGGCTTGTGTTATAAAGCGGGGAAACTTGGGCAAGTTGGTATAGGACATAACTGAATATACGAACAGCGCAACTTAAAAGTAGCTACAGTGTAGCTGCAGAAGCAATGAAATGAGGACAGAAAAGAGCGCTGACATTCAACAATGATTTAATAGCGGAGTGGTGTATATATACTATAAGCGAAAAAAGAAGAGAATGGGCATGCGTAGAAGGGCGCAGTTTACAACCACTGCGAAACAGTGTCTGAAAAACTCTTGTCTCTTGTTGATTGAACAAATACATGGCCTAAAAGTGATCGATATACGCAATATATTTCTGCAATAGCGCAACTGATGGGGAACTTACACATGTACCTTCATACTTGCTGATGTGATATGCTTCAATTATATCACGCGTGGCCTGTGAGTGGTGCTTGCCTTATACATCGCAACGCCCAAAGAGGGGTACGCAGCAGCAGTCCCTACAGTGGATTCCTAGGTGTCTTTGAACCGCATTGTGCACATTAATATTGGGCTCTTTCAAACGGTCATTCAAGCACCGTCCGGTTTGTCCAATGTATATCATACCGCAGGACAAGGGAATAACATATGCGACTCCAATAACACAAGACACGAAGCACATTCTGTGTTTCACAGAGAATTTTACTCAATTTGAGGCAGGATGATTCACTAGCCCACAAAGCTTTGATAGTTTTTCCGGGGCGGAAAATAAAACAGATACCAGCTCATTTCCCGATTTTTTCAGCCTATGTGAAACATTGTGCAGATAAGGGACTGCATCACAGTTCTTTAGAACTGACGCATTTTGAGGCTGAGATCACCCTCTCTGATTCTTGAATTGCTTCAGTTCTTATGAACTGTTCATCCATGTTTGAATCTCTCGTCAAGACAGAGGTGTCAAACTACACATGGTTGCTACCATTGCCGCTGCGCTTGACGGCTGAAGAAAAGTTTGGAGGCTGTGACGTTCAAGGACCACGTGACTCGTCGTACGGTGCCTACTCCGCTTTTCAGGCGAGAGCACAGCAAACTGCTCCTGCCTGCTCTCGGCGCAGCAAATGCACTCTCGCTCACTCTCTCGCTTTTCCAATGGATGACAGTGCGCCTGCACCTGTTCGACCACTGAAACACGCCGGCTCTGAAGAGAGCATTTCAAGCGTGCTTTTGAGTGCTCCTGCTCTCCCAATGAAATTCGCCATAAGTATAAGAAGGGCAAATTGAATGGAAACGCTGACACGCTCAGCCGCTCTTTGTAAGCTATCTAGCGGTGCTCATGATGTATCAAAATTGATATTTTAGTTTTTTTTTTCGTGCAACTTATTGTGTGAAATGTGTAAGGTAGCACGTCGGGTTTTTCAGTGGAAGTGAGTCCTGAGAGTTTTCAGTGTGAGCTTTTTGTTTAGGCTGATAATGAAAATTGGTTTGTCATCCCTCTTTTGGCTTGGTTTATTCAGAGGGGGGTCGAGCGCTTGCTTGTGCATGTGGTCGAGTTTCAGAGACGTTGCTGAAGATCAGCTATTACCTAGACAATGTGACAGGTGAAGGCGAGTTCCTGACATTCAACTGCGGACACTTCCGTCGTCATTTCGTGCAGCAGCGGTGACTGTTACACTCCGTGACTCATCAGGCGAGGGGGAAGCTGTTGTGACCCTCGTCGGTAGGCGCCATGCTTTTCATGAGAAGCAGAGCCGAGCAGCGTTCCCACGCCGGGAACTCCAGTTCTCTCAGAACGAGCATCCAGCGGCGGGGAGCGACCAAAGTATTAGAAGACGGTCCATGAGCCAAACTCCCTACAAGCATTTCCTCCTGATGGCTTGTTTAGCGAGGCGGTGAAGCAGACTGACCGCGCAGGTCGTGTCTACGCAATTGAAGCCTCTACTTCTTGATTGGCCTTTCAGGAAAAGACAGCAGCAGCCACGCAACCGTCAACTTGTTCCGGGAAGGAACCCATTTACCCTCTCCTCAGTGAAACTCGGGCCGGAGGAGCATTGCGTTGGGAGATGCGACCCCTATTCAGTGACCGTGTGTGATGCCCTGGAGGGCAGTGACTTGGGTGTAATAGGTACTTCCATCAAAAAGTAGAAGCCCAACAGGGGTTAAAACGACGCTGCAAAGTGCTGTACGTAACTCTGAACCTTGTTTTGACGGTTCATCCACCACGCCCGTGGTTTGCTGAACTCCTAACCTCTCTATGTTGTAAGTGTAAATAGTGCTATCAACCTATTTGTTTTGTTTTGTTCGCATCCTAAACTTGTACGTTCGTTCCGCCAGACTACCACAAGAGACCGGATCCGACGTAACCCTGACGTTTCAGCAACCCACGCCAGCGGGGACGCG
The DNA here is from genome assembly GCF_043290135.1 of Rhipicephalus microplus. Classification (NCBI taxonomy): domain Eukaryota; kingdom Metazoa; phylum Arthropoda; class Arachnida; order Ixodida; family Ixodidae; genus Rhipicephalus; species Rhipicephalus microplus. The sequence goes on from NC_134710.1 coordinate 317,912,664, forward strand.
TCCGGTAGATCCCGGTCCGCAACAACGCGCTCCTTGGTGCAGATCCTGTCAGTGACTACAGGACGTGAAGAGACGAGTGATTACAGCTGGCTTGTGCACATGAAAAGAAGAACCAAGGCTAGACTGGTACGAACGCTAGACTAGCAGAACTGCAATAACAAGTTTTTTTTCTGAAAAAACACGCTCATTTCAAGTTAAGAGTAATACAAAGGAGTTCTACAAAAATCCCAAAGCAGCGCACTTCGGCTCCTGTGTGCCGCGTTCTAGAGAAAGGGGCACCAACTGGTCATACGCACAAATATTTGTAACAACGGGCATCCACTAGACACGCGTTAAACGCACTCCTGTCATTTCAACAAAAATAAACTCGCTTTGCTGAGCTGCGCCGACGTATGTCGACGGCGTTGCACGAAAGCCTTCGCGTGAAATGTTTCATAGCTTCACTTCATAGACTGCACAATTACGAATAGCGCGATGTACGTTGAATAGAGCGAAAGCGTTTTATGTTATTTTACTGCAACCCAGCTTTGTTGAAGACCTCGTGTGTTGCACTGAACATGCACCATGATTCTACCTTTGAGATCCGGAGTCCTCCACTACGGCGTCTCTCATAATCAAATGGTGGTTTTGGGACGTTAAACCCCACAAATCAATCAATCAACCTTTGAGATCCGTTCGATTCAACTGCACCAATCGGAATCGGTTCACGGCTGTGCACGCGAAGTTAAGAAATTGTGCAGCGCAAGGTGCAGGCACAGTGCGACACCCGAAATGAATGACGATGCGCCGACAATTAAGGTTCAGGCCTTATTTCTGTTCGCTTAGTTTACACCATTTTGCTAGCTTCACATATAAAATATGTGGTATTACGTGACGTGTATAGACAATGAAGGTAAATGACACGTCAAAAAAGTGATAACCATGACACGCGGGTCATGTAAAACATGACTACATGCTACTCTCATAGTGCGCTAGCGGCGGTTTTGCTAGCTTAACATATACCATATTTGGTATTACGTGACGTAAGGGACGGCCGACGAACGCAAATTCTAGGCGCAAACATCATAATCATGACATGGAAGTCATGTACGGCATATTTTACGAGCCTACCTCAGCTGGCAGCTGGTGCTCGTATTACAAACGTTAGTGTTGGCGTCGTTACGCGTCTATAAACAAAATACTTGCATCTTATTTAGATACGTGAATGCGCATAACATTCCTACTTGTTTTTATAGTATACCACGTCCACCCACCTCGTAACGTTGTGCTAATTTTAAAGTGACATAACCTTCCTGATTGATTTATTTGAGAAGTTTAACGTCTCAAAACCACGATATGATTATGAGTGACGCCGTAGTGGAGGGAGACAGAGAGAGAGAGAGAGACTTTATTAATTTCCGGCAGATTGCTGGGATGGGCTCCCACCTAGGGGCCAACGGAGAGATCGTGTCTCCCGGCCGCTTCCTTGGCCTGATGGATCCCCCAAAGTTGCTTGTCCAGGCCCGAACTGAGCAGCGCAGTCCGCCAATGTGCCCGAAGGTCTTCATTGAAGGCCACGACCCCCGAATTTCTTACTAATGCTGGACATTCCGATAGGATATGGTCAAGAGTGGCTCTGGTGGTACAGTACTGGGATAGATTAGAACTATAGACGTTGGGGTATATGTGGTGCATGATGACAGGGTTCGTGTATGTGCGTGTTTGTAACTGCCGCCACTGAACGGACTGGACCCGATTTAGCTTGGGGTGAGGCGGAGGGTATTCCCGCCTTTGCAGTCGATAGTGTTGAATTATGTCATTAAATTTAGTGAGCCAATTGTCCCATTCCCACACCGGCGCAGAAAGGTGCGTTTGGGTGGCCGCTTCATCTGACGTTACTCGGAACGTAAGACCTCGAGCCACGTTGTGCGCCACTTCATTCGGACTGTCCTCCGCGTTGTCCAGTGGTGTGTGGGCAGGGAACCACAAGATGTGCACCTATTTGTCCACCTCGTGAACTTTGCCTGTATTAAGAATCCGCAATGCCTCGGGGGAAATTCTGTCGCTGGCGTAGTTTCGAACGGCTGTCTTCGAGTCGCTGATTACACATGAGGCGTTAGTGTGGGCTATGGCCATCGCGGTAGCCACTTCCTCGGCCGTTTCTGCGTTCCGTGTGATGATCGACGCTCTGCTTCTGCATTGTGGTGTGTGGTCGACGAGAGCAGCCACGAAGCGCTGACGTTCATGGTAGCGTGCTGCGTCGACAAAGACTGCCTCGTGGTTGCGCCCAAACATCTTTGACACGGCTCTGGCTCTACTTACACATCGGCCCTTGTTGTGCTCAGGGTGCATGTTTCTTGGTATCGGTGGTACTGTGAGCTTGGCACGGATAGTGCGTGGTATGTCGTGTTGGTCTTGGCGTTGATTGTGGTAAGAAATACCCAGATTTCATAGAATCCTGTGGCCTGGCTTAGTCTTGGCTAATCGCTCGAATTGGGAGATTTGTTGCGCCTCAATAAGTTCCTCAAGGGTATTGTGTAAACCAAGTTGAAGGAGGAGTTCGGTGCTGGTGTTTTGAGGCAAACCTAGTGGTTGTTTGTAAATTTTCCTAATTAGGCTGTTGAGTTTTGATTGTTCCGCAGTGATCGATCGGTGGTACGCCTTCGTATAGGTGATGTGACTTAGAACGAAGGATTAGAACAAACGAATGATGCTAGCCTCTTTCATGCCTTTGTGTTTATTGGTAATGCGCCTAATGAGGCGCATCATGTTAGACACTCTTGCTCCAATGTTGCGAACTGTCTCTCCGTTGGTACCCTTACTTTCTATGATCAGACCTAGCACTAGGATTTTATCCATGGTGGGTATGGCATGACCATCACTTGTAGTGAGTTTTATATCAGCGTGTGCCTGCGCTTGGGGATGTTGTTTGGGTGGCCGACCTCTAAGTGTAGGGCGATATAGCAGTAGCTCGTATTTCTCCGCCGTGCAGGATAGTCCTGTTTCTTGTAAATACCGTTTCACTGTGTCAATCCCCTCCTGTAATCTCTGTTCAATGTAACCGTCACTGCTGTCGCACACTAGAGGGTGATGTCGTAGGCGTACATGGCGTGATAAATTCCTTGGGGCTCCGGAAATTTCGACCATCTGGGGTTGCCCCGCCGCGGTGGTCTAGTGGCTAAGGTACTCGGCTGCTGACCCGCAGGTCGCGGGTTCGATTCCCGGCTGCGGCGGCTGCATTTCCGATGGAGGCGGAAATGTTGTAGGCCCGTGTGCTCAGATTTGGGCGCACGTTAAAGAACCCCAGGTGGTCGAAATTTCCGGAGCCCTCCACTACGGCGTCTCTCATAATCAAATGGTGGTTTTGGGACGTTAAACCCCAGAAATCAATCAATCAAAACCATCTGGGGTTCTTTAACATGTACCCATATCTGAGCACACGGGCCTACAACATTTCCGCCTCCATCGGAAATGCAGCCGCCGCAGCCGGGATTCCATCTCACGACCTGCGGGTCAGCAGCCGAATACCTTAGCCACTAGACCACCGCGACGGGGCGACATAACCTTCCTTATTCGTGCTTCGCATATATACTGTACGTGGGATCTGCCATTTTTCTTATCTAGGGACTTTGAGGGTGCCAAGATAAAAAGCAAGAGTAGATTCAGCGACGCGTCTACTAGTTCTATATTATTTTTTCAGTTTCAATGGTTGACCACGGCGGGCAACTGCTAGTCGTCGTAGTCGCAACATCACCGTGAGCTTTTCGTCGTCGCGTCAAGGGGGGAGGGCATACCGAACCTCCTCTCCCCTCCACCCTAAAAAATGAAGGGGCTGTTTCACCGAGAATATGTAACGAATACGCGGGGTTTGGAAGGTCTCCAACAAGTGGGCCCCCTCCGAAAAAAACAGCATATCCACGCAGTGAATGATGAGCGGGGCGAAGAGTCCACCCATCCGTCTTACCCCCCCCCCTCCCCGTAATCACCAACTACGAATCCTTCCTCCATGGTAGTGGTGGTAGTTGTTGGAAGAGGAGAAGGGCACCAAATTCCGCCATGGTCAACTATAAGTAGGGTGCATGAATGGTTTTCTCTCGCCCACCCCTCCGCACAGAGTAGGGACAACGACGTCGTCTGCCACTGCGTCCGCCATTACATGTCTCACCCCCAACGGAGCACACTGCCTGCGCACGCGTATGAGAGAAGTTTGAGAAGAGTTTATTGCGACCACGGGCATTTCGCGCTATAAAAGACAGTCTGAAAAAGGTGTCTGTGCTTGGAGACTGTTTACAGGATGAATCTTCAATAATTCAGGAGTCGCACGCCATTTCCTGTTACCTATACTCACCGCACTCATCAGTGGCCGTGGAGTGTGCCAGCCGCTTGATAGTGTTCTCATTGTACGCGTGGAACTTACTTCATCTTGCTTTTTTTTTCACCGCCTTGCGTGCCATCGCAGCTCTGAATAATCTTGAGAAAATGAGATTCATATTTGGTACTTCGTTATTTTTCTCTTATAGCTGGCGGAGATAGCTAAACAGCGTTAACATGCACTGAATCTCTCATTTTTTTACGACAACTGAAAAAAAAGTGTTACTAATCTATTGAAAAATACAAGATGAAATGGAGTAATAACGATGTTATTGATGCCGTATACCTGTTGTGCTTTTGAAATTTTCATAGATATATCTAAGCACGCAATCTAATCAGCCGAGAAGTATCACTATCACATTCCAGCTCTCTGACGCTGTGTCAGTATTGCTTCGACAACAATAATGTTAACTTACCATAAAAGTCTTGCGAAGACTGTAACATTACTCAGCTTGAAGATCACAACGCTGCTTTTAACGGTGTGTGTGATATTCTATTCAGAATGAGAAAAGTGTCTATGAACTCAACGAGAAGGAGGATGATGAAGGAAGGAAATGGAGGTATGTCAGTTCACTATAAACACAAAATACTTTAATCAAACAATTAGGTGTTCTGAAAGAAAACAGTGATGATGAAATTTATAAGAGACTGGGCAAGTTCGGCGGTCATGGAAGGTTTGCCCCAGCGCATGTCTTGCTTCCGTGTGCCTGTAAGTCCGTTTTAAACCATGAATTTTCGTGCTTAGCCTAGCATAAAAAACATTAGAGTATATCACACAGCTTTTAATGAATTTCGCGACTTGCAATTAAGAGATGAAAAATAATTTTCGGTGAATGCGCAATTTACAAACAAGCAGCCTGTTTCGTTTAGAGTTATAGGGCCTGATAATTGCTAGCAGCCTCAAATACTGCGGCCACGCCTCATATGTTTCCATGGCCGTGCGTTTAGAGATCGCAAAATAAAAGCTGCAACTTAGACGTCAAGCATTTACAGCACAGACAATGTGACCCACAGACACGCATACATATTTGTAAAAATACGTTTAAAAGTTTTCGACGAGAGAAAAACAAGTGTCGTGTACTGACACTGCATACACATGAGGACTTCGTAGGCTACCACTTGTCTCGCTTAATTTTCACAATTCATTGCAGCCTTTTTTTTGTGCTCTGTCAGAAAATGATAGCGTTTCCAACCATTTCTGGAGTTGTTCATGCACATGGGCACGCAACACCCAGAACTTTTACTAAAAATAGAAGTGACTGAGCGGCCACAGCTCCTTCTTCGCCCGCGTCGCTATATGAGAACTTGAGAAGTGATATCTGCCATGGCGGCGATCGTTGGAAAAAAAAAACGGTCGTGGCGGTGAGCACCCCGTTAGGTCTAACCACCCCAACCGTGTCAAACAATGTCCCCATCCTGCACTATAGTGTACTCGAGTATGGGGTAGTGTGTTGAGGCACCCTCTCTCGCCATGCATCGCGTGAAGCGGCACACGTGGACAAAAAACCGGTTCTCAAGGCGACGCTGCCGTAGCATGGGCTCTACTGTTTGAGGCCAGGACGGAAGTATTGCGAACCAAGACATATCGGGCCAAATACGAAGGGGTAGACACAGTATGCCGTGCGTGTGGAGAGGATGAAGAAACTGTCGAACACTTGATAATGTTCTGTAAAGGGCTTCACCCTATAGTTCACGATGATGGCGCAGAGTTTTTCAAAGCACTGGGGTTTAGAGACAGGAAGGGCAAAATAGACTTTAAGCGGGTAGACTTAACTAGAAGGAGGTTATCTAATTGGTGGCTAAAGTCAAGGCACGAGTGAAAATTAAACCCTTCACTGCAAAGTACGAATCCCCATCCTCCCTATTTAAAGAAAAAAAAAGATAAATCTAATGGTTGTTCGCTAGGTATTACGGCTAGGTGGCGTTAGCCGCCGCCCGATCTAAAGCGTACAGCCACATTCATCCATCCATCCATCCATCCATCCATCCATCCAGGCAGGATTGTCAGCTCCGCGCCGCTCTGCCTTCTCGGGTGCTGTTCAGTGACCTGTTGCTTGTGTTCGCGCCCGCTTGACGAAAGTTTTTCTGGCAATGTTTTTGCTGACCACGCGACAGTGAGGCAATGTAGAGCCATCGGTGGCAACGACACTGCTTTGCACCTAAGTGCGAAACAGGGTTGTGGCAAAAAACGCTGCCCTGGAGAGTGTGCGTCATGATTTGACGTAGAAAATCGGTGTGCGGAGCCGATTTAGTATTTAAAGGTGCGCGGGAATCATCATGAGGGTGATAGCGCTAAAACTATGAGCGCGCCTATGCGCGTGCTCGTGCGCGTACCACGTGAAAAGCTCCCGAGCCACGGGGACAGCTCGGCTAACCCCAGAGAGCAGAGAGCAAGGACAAGTTCGGGCCACGCTCCGGCTGCTCGTTCTGACCCTCCGTGTCCGGGCTTCGTCTCGGCGTTGAAGTCCTCGGGTGCGTCCTGGACTAGGCATCGCCCCACCTCACCACCCACGTTGGTCTGAAGCGACGTTCGTCACGGCCAGCTGCTGTTCTGGTCCCGGAGCGAGACGCTGTCCCAGGTCTCAGCTGCTGTTCTGGTCTCGGAGCGAGACGCTGTCCCAGGTCTGTTCGCGGCAGACGGGCGGTACGCTGTTCTCGGTGGTGTACAGGTAAGCCCAGGCGTTGACCACCGTACTGGGATGGCCCTGGCGGTTATCTTCTAGACCGGGCCCCGCCTCGGTACGAACTCCGCAAGCACAAGGCACACCGCCTCCTGACTACCAGAGAGCTCAAGGTCAAGCACAACGTTCACGCCCCAAGAGTAGAATGTGAGTGGACGAACAAGAACATTAACTCCCTTCCGCGTAGGACCGTGAACGCGTGTATATATGTGTGAGTTTATGTTGTGTGTATCCCTTTGTCCGTGTTCGTGTATATAAAAGTCTCTCGTTGTCCTCGAACGTCCTCTGTCCTCATCTGGCTAACCTGCGCCCACAGTTGCACACAAATTTTGGCGAGCCTGCCAGGATAGATCAGCCTTACCTTCTTGCCGAGAGTCAGACGGGCGGGACGAACCGATGGATTTAGAGAAATTGCACGCGATCGGAACGGACATGGGTCTAACAGGATCGGCACTTAACATCTTTCAGTTGAGAATCGGTCGCGCACAGGATGCCTGTTAACGTGCAGAGACTGCTTTGTATTGGAGAGGAGGTCGGGTGGTCTTGCGCCGACTTAGAGCGAATGTTGCAAGAAGACCTCGAAGAGGAACATAGGAGGATTGATTTTGAACTGCGGTACATGTGCAAAAATGACAATGAGCGTGTGCGTTTGCGACAGGGACGCGAGAAGCTGTTGTCTGAGATCAGCACAGCTATCTTGGAAATCCGAGAGATTGCAACTAGGGTAGCGCTTAAGGAGGTTAATGAAGAGGACCAAGTCTATCCTCTCAATGATGAGATAGTTATCCATGATGCTGACACAAGTCTGTCAGGTACACTCAAAAAAGTGCATGTCGGAGAACGTGATGATGTAGCTCTGGGTACACGATCTGCAAATGAATGTGTTAAGCAGACATATGATGACATTGAAGGTGACGGAAATATAGAGCAGCATGGCCTCTGCAGTGGTCAGCTGAAACCTCTCGGCCATACAAAGAGCACGTCATGCGCATCTGAGACTCTTGCTTCGGAGCCCAACGAAAAGCGAGTGGCATTGAAAAAACCTAAAACAGAGCCAGAAGATGACCATAATTCGAGCAAGAGGGGCTGGAACTCCAAACGTAGTAGTGGAGGTAGGAACGCTGTGAGCCCACAACATGGTACTCCGTACCGTGCGGAGGCGCACCAACTTCAAGACAACCGAAAGATGTGGCGTGCTTTGGACTGCGTAGCTTGGCGCTCGGACCCAAATGTTTGGATTGAATACTGCTCCATCTATATGAACATCGAGAAGCCACCGCGGTACGCAGAAGCACATAGGAAGAAAGAGCTCTGGTTCTGCGCTAGTACATGGAAGAAAAGGAGAAAGAATACAAACCTGGTTGACCGATTTTGAACTGAACTGCGACACGACAATGGACTTCGAACTGCATGCGGAACCAATTCCCCGCGCTGACATAATGTTTGCCCGACTTACTGGGCGTCGATGCTTCCAAGCTTGACTCGACGAATTCATCGTGCTGCCCGGTGCCTGTGTTCCCCGCAACGGCATGAGTGAGTGGTCATTGGCCTAGGCATCGGGTCACGAGCGTGCGGTGCCGTGCATTCCGTGTGTGGACGCCCTTGGTACACCGTCAAAGACAAAACATTATCATCGTTGAATGTGTTCAGTTTATGCGTATTGTGTCAGTTGTCTATGTCTTTCAGTTGTGCTCCGTCTTACTTGATAATTTATTTTCTGTGTTCACGGTCGCGGCTCTGCGCGTCCGAGTTCCTGGGTCCACGAACAATCACAGTCACCGAGAATAATTGTCAGCTAAGTGAAACCAGCTGTATGTTTTTAATATGGCAACCTAAGAGCTGAAATGTTATTTCAAGGCACATAAAGTCGAGTTACACTTGAAAAGTGTACAGATTCTTTGAGGTGTGGCACAATCTTGTCACATATTTTTGCCTTTTTTATTATTATTTTTTTCACTGTCATCCGTCGATGTGGATGGGCGATGATAAAGTATACCGCTGCCAAAGTGCGCTTTTATGCCGGTAAATCTTTGAGTGTATATTACAGTGCCCTGTGGTGCCGGCAAGACACTTGGACATTCCAGTCTACTCTATGAACATGCCTACCCTTTTTACCCCACCGTTTCGCTGTTCTTGAACTGGGGGGAAGATGTGGTAAAAAACGCTGCCCTGGAGAGTGTGCGTCATGATTGGACGTAGAAAATCGGTGTGCGGAGCCGATTTAGTATTTCAAGGTGCGCGGGAATCATCATGATGGTGATAGCGCTAAAACTATGAGCGCGCCTATGCGCGTACTCGTGCGCGTACCACGTGAAAAGCTCCCAAGCCACGGGGACAGCTCGGCTAACCCCAGAGAGCAGAGAGCAAGGACAAGTTCGGGCCACGCCCCGGCTGCTCGTTCTGACCCTCCGTGTCCGGGCCTCGTCTCGGTGTTGAAGTCCTCGGGTGCGTCCTGGACTGGGCGTCGCCCCACCTCGCCACCCACGTTGGTCTGAAGCGGCGTTCGTCACGGCCAGCTGCTGTTCTGGTCTCGGAGCGAGACGCTGTCCCAGGTCTGTTCGCGGCAGTCAGCGATACGCTGTTCTCGGTGGTGTACAGGCAAGCCCAGGCGTTGACCACCGTACTGGGATGGCCCTGGCGGTTATCTTCTAGACCGGGCCCCGCCTCGGTACGAACTCCGCAAGCACAAGGCACACCACCTCCTGACTACCAGAGAGCTCAAGGTCAAGCACAACGTTCACGCCCCAAGAGTAGAATGTGAGTGGACGAACAAGAACATTAACTCCCTCACGCGTAGGACCGTGAACGCATGTATATATGTGTGAGTTTATGTTGTGTGTATTCCTTTGTCCGTCTTCGTGTATATAAAAGTCTCTCGTTGTCCTCGAACGTCCTCTGTCCTCATCTGGCTAACCTGCGCCCACAGTTGCCCACAAGGGTATACAATTGGAAAAAAAAGTGAGCAGCCATCGCTTTTCGCTGCACCCAAAGAAAAGCACGGAAGAAGGTTTGGGAAAAGAATTTTCATTGAAAGGATGGGACCTTGAACGGAAGATGCTCTGTATGTAAGCTACACTTCGAGCCTTCATGTGTTCACGGAGAGTACGTGCACGTTATAAACGACGAAGAAGTTCGCGTATCACGTAGGAGACCAGAGCTAACGCCGGACGCTGTGCCTATGTTACTACCTAACGCTCCAAGCTACTTATCGAAGAAAGCGCCGCATTCAAGACCTCCGAGAAAGCGGAAGAACTCGGCAGTCGAATCTACCATCTCAAAGAAAACTGCAGCACCCTGTGTTGACGGTGAGGCTACTGATTAAGATTCATCGATGGACCTTCCTGCTGACTACGAACCCGAGGTGGCGAACACTACAAGAACTGCAGCTTCGCTGGAACGCTTACTCAGGCTTTGTTTACCTTGAATTTATATGAGCTCGATCGCACCGCATTTCGTGTCAAAGAGAGCGGTAATTGACGTGCTGTCACGACTTAATTTTTTGTGAAGAGTATCAACGAGTGTCGAGAGGCAAAACGAAAAAAAAAGCTGCAGGCGAAAATCAGTCATTGTTCATAAAGGTGCACCGTGATGAAGTAATCGTGAACTGATAATTCCACGGAATGGCGTCAAATTTGATCGGTGTCACTGCTCACTGCAGTGTGCGCGCTCGTAAATAAAGGGTTTCTTCTTACAGTCTGACAGTGGTGCCAAGTGATGTTTTCTTTTGACTGTACAGTGCAATATCCCGGCCACAGCAGCAGTATTTTGGCGGGTGCGTAATCGTTTAAAGACCCAAGATTGTCAAAATTATTCCCAAGGGTTCAGCTACGGCGTGCCTCTAAATCAAATGGCAGTTTTGTCACCTTAGCAACATAATTAAAATTGCATGACGCAACTATAAATCGACAAGAACGCTGCCGCGCGCGTAACGAAGGAAGTCGAAGTTGTCGCAGTGTGCAGACTACGACTCGATATAGCAGTAATTTAACCAGAAACTTTCCGGTTTAGAGATGCCCCTTCGATGCCTCAATCTTCCTAATTTTTTATTTGTTCACCAACCGAGGTATAAAAACTGCAGGCAGTTTAGCCAGGGATGGCTGCTTCGCCGTCGTTTGTTAATACCTGCATTTAAACCATGTGTTGTAGTTTTGACATTTCGTTCTGTTTTGAATGCATAACAAACAAACACATTAGAAAGCTTTTCGCGGACGTGTCAGCAATTATGTATGCAAGCGCATATCACGAGATGGAATCCCGGCCGCGGCGGCTGCACTTTCGGCGGAGGCGCAAATACTGAGGTGCGTGTACCTAGATTTAGGTGCACGTTATGGTACACCAGGTGGCTGAATTTCCGAGGCACTCCTGTACGGCGTCTCTCATAATCGTATTGTGGTTGTATAGGACGTTAAACTTGCTAATACTAATATCAAAGCACAGAAGTGCATAAAAGGCAAAGCGTGAGGTGACAGCCCATGCTAAGGTGACTCCATGTTGCGGCTGGCGACACCAAATGCGTCAGGCACGGCTCTTCCCTGAACAGACTACCCCATATTCTAGTACACTATTCCTGCACGGAGCAGCGGGCAAGGGAAACCATTCAGGCACCCTAACTATAAGAACCCTTTACCGCCACCTAGTGATCTTAGGTACAATTTTACTTATAGACACAACGCCATTTAGTGATCAATTCATAAACTGGAGCTGGATGCTTATAATATGTACTATTGATGGAGTAGCGAACGATCTACACCCTACAAGAGGCGCTATTACTAGGCGGCTACACCATTACATGGTGGTAAAGTGTGATTGATTGATATGTGGGACTTAACGTTCCAAATCTACCATATGATCATAAGAGACGCCGTAGTGGAAGGCTCAGAAAATTTTGACCCCCTGGGGTTCTTTAACGTGCTCCTAAATCTCAGCACACGGGCCCACAGCATTCTTGCCTCCATCGACAATGCAGCCGGGGCAGCCGGGATTTGATTCCGCGACCTGCGGGTCAGCAGTCGAGTACCTAAGCCACTAGACCATCGGGGTGGGGCTGGCGGTAAACTGTGTCGGTCATACACCACGTAATCAAACCATAGATTTACGTGCGAAAGAGTACATTCATTGATTGCCTTCATACCGACAATTTCATACCTTTGCAAGGTAGTCTATTAGCGAGCGTAGTGGAGCTGTGTGCATTTTGTTCTTGCTCACCATGCATTAAGACCCATAAAGCGCTCCTTAATTGTAGTTCTTTATAGAGCGAATAAGTTCATTCTTTGGATAAATGAAGTTCCATCCAATACTTAGGTATGAGTACCGTCAAAGAAGCATATTCATTGTTGGATGCGACAAAAAGGGCATCCTAGAACAGTTTAAGGACCTCAAAACGCTTTCTAGCATGAAGCCTTCAAGCTAGTATATATGCAGCAGTCTGTTCACGTCAGCGCTTCAATTAATAATATTTCGGAATTTTGCATTTATTCATACGAATCTTCCGGTGAATCTAGAAGATCATAGAGACCGACATTGATTGATACGGGCCGTCTTCCGCATGCAAGCGTATATATGAAGATAAAGATAATTCTTCCAAGTTTTTTTACATCCATGCGCTGCTTCGATTACATATATGAACTAGAATAAGTCTCTTCAATAGCATATTCATTTTTGTGTACCACAAAACACATAAAGAACCTTGATATGAAACAATGCAGCCAAATGAGAGCATAACACACCACATGTGTGTTATGCTCTGAGATTAAGTGCTTTCAAATTTACTCTAATCTCTGTTATACATGCGCCAATGTTGGTAGAAGAGGCTTTTGTTGAAATAATCGCGATTCCGTTTCATGGTTGAGAAAGATAAGTCATATTTTGTCAGCGTGCGCCTTATTTTACTATATTTTTCAAAGTCGCGCAAATATTGGAGTTTCGAATCGAAAGATACCTATTTGAATAATTTGATTCAATTTTCGAGCAGCTATTTGAAGTTTTGAATAATTCCAGTCACGCTCTGCATTTGCCCGTGCCACGCACCACTCATTCAGAAATTCACATCATTACAATGTTCAACTAAAGTGCTGCTGTGCCCCACTATGGTCGTCTAGTGGCTAGGGTACTCGGCTGCTGACACGCAGCTATCGGAATCGAATCGCGGCTGCGACTGCTGCATTTTCGATGGAGGTGAAAATGCTGTAGGCCCATGTGCTCAGATTTGGGTGCACGTTAAATAACCCTATGTGGTCAAAATTTCCGGAGCCCTCCACTACGGCATCTCTCATAATCATTGGATGCTTTTGAGACGTCAAACCCTACACATCAATAAATAATGAAAGCCCTGCTGTGATAGAACAGGCAGTCCTAGATTTTTGGGCCCAAATCAATTATGACGACCAGCACAAGCGAAGTAAAGTGGGAATACAGGCTATAGTTGGTATTCCATTTCCCGAGTGATCAGAGCACGAGAGAATACGGGATAGAGACCAATGAAGACGAGTGCTGCCAGATGAACCGTATACTATTGTAGTCTTATGGCAGCAGTCACTCACTGCGCTATCTGTGCGAAGTTCTGAGCAGATTTCATTTCGTTATCCTTTCTTTCAATATTGAACGAAATATCTTATTCTTTATTTGATATATTTGGCCTCTATTCAGCACTATTCGACTGCAATTCGATTCGAGATGAAATTTCACTACTCGGACACTCCCAATATCAAATTAACAAAAAAAAAACAAAAAAAAACAGGATCTGCAAATGCACCGGATGTTCGGTGTTGATTAGCGCTTTAAGGAGCTAGATTCGCTTGCACTGATCGAATATCAGAAAGCCTCACGTTTCTCGAAATCATGACAATGCCTTCAGTATGACACATAAAATCGCACGTGCGTGCCTTAGATACAGGGGTGCGGAAACACTGATATATGATCATTAATAGATTTAATGCGGCTGTCAAGTCTCGCGTACTCACATTGATCATACAAGAATAGTTTGACAGCTGCTATTTGTCCCATTTAACTTTTATAGTCCCCAGGAGCCGTCCTTATACGTCATGTGTTTTCAAATTTATTATATACCCTATAACCTACATTATAACGATTGTATAAACAACTGCTGTTTGTCTACTTATAGGTATATCAGTTTCTGCAGCTTGGCAAAAAGCCCGAAAGGTGGTAACGTGTCTGATGGTATGCTGGAGTCTCCACAGTCTGTAGAACAGCTGCTTCCTGACCGCAGTGAGTGTATGGATGTTGGAGCCTGCACAGATGTTCCATCAGATGAAGTAGAAAGAAGTTCAAAAAAAGTGATGCCTGTTTGGTGTATTACAGGTCGGGATATGTGGCAAGAAAACTGATCCTTCAAATAACTTGTGACCAGTGCTGATCAAGTTGCCTCATCACCGAAGAAAATGTGACTCAAGATCTGCCAGCAGGTGCCTGTTCACATTGCAGAAGCGGCACCAGGATTCTTTAGCTGAAGGGGGGGGGGGGGGTGATAGAGAGCCACAATTGAGTTTCCTCATCAGGTGAGGTGACGGCACGCGGCACCAGGATTCTTTAGCTGAAGTGGGGGGGGGGGGTGATAGAGAGCCACAATTGAGTTTCCTCATCAGGTGAGGTGACGGCACGCGGCACCAGGATTCTTTAGCTGAAGGGGGGGATGATAGAGAGCCACAATTGAGTTTCCTCATCAGGTGAGGTGACGGCACGCGGCACCAGGATTCTTTAGCTGAAGGGGGGGGGGGTGATAGAGAGCCACAATTGAGTTTCCTCATCAGGTGAGGTGACGGCACGCAGCACGAGGATTCTTTAGCTGAAGGGGGGGGGGTGATAGAGAGCCACAATTGAGTTTCCTCATCAGGTGAGGTGACGGCACGTGGCACCAGGATTCTTTAGCTGAAGGGGGGGTTGATAGAGAGCCACAATTGAGTTTCCTCATCAGGTGAGGTGACGGCACGCTAGATGAGACTATATATATATATATATATATATATATATATATATATATATATATATATATATATATATATATATATATATATATATATATATATATATATGAGTGTGTGTGTGTTCCCTCGTGAGGAGGGGCAACAAGGGGGCAGGCAAAAATAGGGGGGGGGGAGCCCTGGCACCACCTCTGTTACAGAGACCTTCGTGAACTTCTCTATTTATCAGGCACACTGTATGATCTCATCCAGTCGCTTGAAAACAAACTCGCTCTGTTTTCCAGCAATGTTCACCTCCATGCTCGATCTGTTACAGACATGTGCAAAAAGATTTGACTAACACCACAGGTTGGCTGCAACGAGCATGCTATTACATTGACTCTATTCTGTGCTTTTGTTACCTTACACATGTACACTTCTTTTTGAAAGAACTGAACCAGAAGGATGAGGAAAAGAAAGCCAAGCGGGCTAAGCCCCGTGTATTGTCGATAATTTTTCCCCTGCAGAGCTCAATAAACTTGTTTTTGGACGAATGTGTCTTTTTAAAACTACGTTCTTTTGAATAAGTGAATAAGCACTGAAAATAAGCAATGTCTTGAATAGCTTGCAGCGATGCATAGTTAAAATTAGTGAGACTGCACAAAAAGTTAAAAAAAAGAACTGCTAAAGTGCACGTGATGCCATGAGCGATGTTACTCGAGTATGCGCACTACTTTTCCATATGCTGCTTGCTAGCATGATAATGCATATGAACGCTCTTTAAAGGAGAACAGTAAGTGTACACTTCATTAGTGGAGTCACTAAGAGAAAAAATACAATTAGTGCTTGAAAGTGTTGCTTGTAAAAAACTGCGTGAGCCATATTCACTGTATTCAAGTTCGGCTGCACTATATATAATCTGATAGACACCACGCGCCCCTGCGTACAGCACCCTAAGCGGCATCGGTGCAACTGAGGAACCAGTTTCTGCTGCCACTTCTCCCACCTCCCCATTCTAGCTACCCTAGTATAGTCACCCTGCACCTATGAAAGCAACTTTCTCCAAAGAGGCATCGCACCCCTAATTTCTTTTTTCGTGCGAAAGGTAATTTTGAGAATTCACTAGTCTTGTTTTAAGGCCCAACCTTCTGCCCAACGGACACAGAGTCTAGAATACCTAAATGTATGCTTTCTTTTGGTGGAGTGCCACTCGCTAGAGATTCGAGCGATATTCTCGACTTGCATGCTTCAATGCTTTGGAACATTAAAAATTATAGTCCACCTCCCCGAAGAGAACCTTGATGGGATGCGAAGCAGCAGCGGTGTGCACGGCGTTTACCCGGTTGAAACGGGCGTCCACGCAGATGCTGAAAGAACGCTTTGAGGCGAAACTCCGTGTAGCGTTTACTCGAGTGAACGTTTGTTTGAAATGTAAAGACACGGGAGACGGGTTGGCTTTCCTGTAAGTTTCATCGCGAAGACTGCTTGCTGGATGTGTGCTTGAACGTTGCGAGTGGTGGAGAGGGTGAAGTGAGAGAGACGACACACGGCGAGTAGCAACAAGGTAGAGATAGAGTGACGTCAACACGCGCGCACTTCCAGCGAAGGCGTGACCTACTTGGCACTGCCCCAACACCTTCGGCCAGGGGAGCGCGGTGCAGACGCAGGGACAGCGTTACACAGGCTAGTCAAAGAGCTGCTTTGCATCTAATACACTGTATTATCGTGACCTAATTATTGTTTTAGCAGAGCACCTACGCCTCCGGAATAAAAAAAAACTATTTCATTTTTCGTATTCTTGTATCTATTCCCTTAACTGTATTTTGGGATACTTTTTTCTTAATGTATTACTTGAAAAAGTATTACGGAATACTTTTTCAAGCATCTCTACCCAGACCTAACAAAGCGGCATAGAAGTCTGGTGTGAAAAACTGTTCCAGTGCCCCTATATGGCAGGATCGACCGCATGCCTCCAGATCAGCTGTAGTGCTTTACACTAATCAACTGCAACCTGCCGCAACCATATCATATCCCTTCTAAATTTCAACGTGGTTTGTGTGCTGCTCCCCACGTCTCTGATAAAGTGGCTGATACCGGCATAATATTCGCCAATCGGAAATTTATGCTTGAAAAGCAAAGCTAAACTTCCTTTCACAGAAATCGATGAGAAGTAACAGACAATGATGCCAAAAGAAGTATAGAGGATGGTAATAGAAGCAATCGTAAATGTGAAGAAAGTGGACGATAACTCGGCACCAGTAAAATCCGAACCTGCGACCTTCCATTGACAATGTGAGCACTCCTGCTTCCATCACAAAGTCACTTTGCAGGGAGCAGTGTTTGAACATAGTACGAGGGTTTGGTAGCAGTCCTGGGAGCAGGCAAAAGTGCCCTTTGTTGCGGGCTTGAGGGATTCAGGCAGACACTTTCCGCAAGTTTAGAGCAACCCGAAAGAAATTTGAGAAATTTTCAAGCAGTCAGAAAGGCCGTTCAGGGCCAATGTAGCACTGTTTCATAGCACTTGTGAAGCAGCATTTGTCCGATGCTGCATTTAGCAAACATCAAGGTAAATTGTAGCTTTGTTCAAATTTTCATGTTGTCTTTTTAGTTCCGTTTTATATAGTTTGTCTCCCGCTAGCCGTTATTTGTGTTAGGTGGTACAATCCCTGAGGAAATATGCGGTTATATTGGAGGTTTTCTTCCAGTAAAACAAGCGAGGCATTTCATTGTATTTTTCCTATTGAACAGTGGTTTGTTCAGTGCACGGAAAAATAAAAATAGCTTTATATTCGCCAGTCATGCAGTTGCGATAGTCTACGAACCCCCCCCCCTCCCACTTCCCTGTTACGCGCAACTTACGCAGACTGCATAACTAGTAAGAGTTGTAAGGCACCACTAGTTAAACTATTGTACACATAATGAAAGATTAACCAAACATATAAAGAAAATGCATAATTATCCCACTACAAAAGATGATTAAATTAACAAGCACGGCAAAGTGTCCAAAATACTTTAATACACGTAGCTCCAGAAAGTTGCGCAGCTGCAAAGCTAGGATCGTACTTCACCTCCAGTAAACTAAAACCTTTCAAGCAAATATCTTCTGGGGAGCGATGAACGCATTTAGTTTTGTTTCTTTGCCCAATAATGTGGCACAGTGGCAGAAAAAAATGGCCCCATATCTGCATGTAATCTGCAAATGTCGTCAAAAGACGATAGTCTTATTTGTGGAGAGAGTGAACGAAACATTTATTTGATGTTCGGCGCAAGAAAATTGGTGAATGGTATTCTGAAGGCTCTGCGTTAGAGTGGCTCGAGCGTGTAGCGGAGGTGAACGAGCGCATCAAGTCACGTCATATGTGAGACATTAGCGCCATCTGTCAGTTTTATTGAAAAACGGAACGCATGGCTCCGAGACAGGTGTGCGCACCGGTCTCAGAGGTGATAAGATGTAGAACGCAAGGCGACGAGTAGGTGCCACCACCGTCTCATTTTAGCAAAGCATTAGAAACACTCACCTGTTCGTGCCAGCGTTGCATGGTCAGCGCTGCGTGATAAGCGCTACGGTCCATAATATCACCTATGTATGCGTTTTCTAGTAAAAGGCGCACATGCAGAACATATACGTGTTGTTCTGGTGCCGCAGACGTGCGCAATAATCGCTTTTTAATGGACAATTGCACAAGTATGAATGCTGAATTCTGAGCAATATTGGTGGGCGCTATGGATGGGGTGGGCCATTTAAAGTACCCGATGCTCTTAAGAGTGGTCAAAGAGACAGACAGACAGACAGACCAAAATTTTTGCGTTGAAGGTCCTCAAGAAAGACTATCGTCTTTAAAAAGATGAAGCACCCTAATGAGGGTGCCACATGACGATCCTGAAGAGATAAGAAATGCTACCCTAGTAGCACTGGGCCCGCGAACATCGGCCAGTAGCGTGGAAAAAAAAGAATAAGAAAGACTGAAAAGTGAGAGTAGAAATGTCTGAAAGGTTCCCTTGTCGAGGCTAGTCGAGTAATGCTGCCACTTTTTTTCTTCTCGTTTTTCTTCTTTTTTCAGTGGCCCTTATACACCTGCTGATCCAACCTCCAACAATCAGAGCCATAATTAATGGAACCCCGAACCCCGACTATTTCAATAAATCAAGAACGCAATGTTTCAGCCACGTTTCTCAGCATGAGGCTTAATGTTTGTTGCACCTTTCGCATATATTCGGGTGCAGCAGTGTAGTACAGCGCTTAAATAACAGGAGTGGTTTGGTGCAGAGTGGCACAGGTAAACAAGTTTAGTGCACAAATGCATGAATGCCGCACCGGTTCTACCCCAGAAGGAGAAAAGAATGCCTTTGACGGCGACGAATGAAACACAAAAGACAGATCAAACAAATAAATTGCATTTATGTACAATTAGTCCTCACACTATTGTACACAACATTACATTTCTGCATGATAGGTCAGTGCTGTCATCCAACAAAGCTTGTCCAAGAAGGTAGGTAGCCGCCCGCCGCCCCAGTTAGATGCCCCAGCTGCATCTTGCTGCATTTATTTAGTCACAACAGCTTCAAGATCTTTCTTCTCGTCCTAGTACAAGGCACTCCTCGCTGCCATCCCGCAAGGTGAAAAACTGCAACATTATCATTGAATAATAAATATACGTGACACCAACAGATACTAACAAATAACAGAATATCACCAGGACCATAAAAAATAATTTTCAATTCTCAAATAATGAGCTAAAGACACTAAATCTGCCTTTAGAAACCAAAACAGGAACTGTTGTTTATGTATGAAACTAATCGCATATCTGCCAAGTTGAAGGATTCTGAATCCGGAGATTTCCTCAAGAGGGGGAGGAGTGGCTTGACGCGCTGGGTTATTTCCCTCCCCCTTTTTTTGGCACCAAAAGAAAAAAAGGACATCGTGCAAATCTAGAGTGTCTGTGTGGGAAGAGAGGGAGGTCCCAATCACAAGCGCCAACATCGGTATTGTGGTCTTATAATAGCTTGGAGTGGCCAAACGAGGTAGGTTTCCCACTAAGGTGAGTCTCTCAAAGGGGGAGCGCGAATAGTACTCCCAAAATTTCGCTTCATTAAAATAATTAGTAAAATCTATTTCCATTTAATCATCTCACGTATGTCATCCTGGGGCACACATGAACGAACGGGATGGCACAGCTGGCTGCCGCAAAAGCGCTTGTCAAAGCTTTGGCTTTGCTCGCTACTAGATTCTTTGGACAGGAACACCAAAACACTTTTAACCTTCTTTTTACGTTTTTGATTGATTGATTGATTTGTGGGGTTTAACGTCCCAAAACCACCATTTGATTATGAGAGACGCCGTAGTGGAGGGCTCCGAAAGTTTTGACCACCTGGGGTTCTTTAACGTGCACCCAAATCTGAGTACACGGGATCTTTTTACGTTTTTACTGCCTTTAATCTACGGCTGCATTACCTACGTCTCCTCTGAGCTTGTAGATCACTATCGCGCCACCTCCGCCGCGGTTTTGTGCATGAGGGTTGTGGCAAAATGTAGTTCCCTTTTCAATCCGTGAGGATGGGCTGTGCACATGCCTTCAAAACTAAGTCGCTTTATGCTATCTATGATCAAATCTGCCGCGCTCTTGCCCACACAATTTGTGAAAGAATGCGTTGCTTCAACTGGTCGAGTGTTGGATGCGCGCACACTTTTAAAGTACTGTCAGTAACCTCGTTGCCATACATGATCGTGTCAAGAACGACCGCGGTTTCGTCCACAGCAATTGTATCAACATCGACACGCACTGTACAAGACAATGCACGCGTGCGCTGGTCGCACGCGTACTTCTGCAGCTTTGATTACGCCGCTCTTGATCGACCTTCGTTCGACAGTTTCTGTACTGAAGTTCACATCACACGCCGCGATTAGAGAAAGTGTTCGGAACATTCCAATTTTGGCCCGATAAAGACATGAATTTGGCTGGGGAATATCATGAATTCGTATCTGCCGCGGTTTTGCATCACTGGGACTACTGTTTATTTAGATGAACACCTCATAAATTCGTTTGAAATAAAATGCGCTGGTTTCGCGAAAAGCCTGGAGTAAATTGACCTGCATTTTTGTCAATGCAGCCACGCACGAAAATTTTGATTTCCGGGAGATTTTCATGACAACCATACAAATGGAAGAAACGGTCAAAATCCGGGAGAGGTACGCAATAGGTCCATGATTTAATAGGCCAACAATGACAGATATAGTAAATATTTTAATATTTTTATATTCATGATATGAATACAGCAAAATCTCATTAAGAAAATCAAGGCAGTAAAATGACATACCTACAAGCACCAGCGAGTGGTCAAATGGTTGAATTGCATGAGGATCTTATCCTGAGAGCCTACTGAACCAAAGTTGCGTCGTATCTGGCCACAACAATATTGGGATCTAGTATGCAAAGCCAAATTTTAGACATCAAACTGGTGAATTCTATGCTAATGAGAAGCGTCAGGGGGCGCATACATTGGTGTATAAACAGCTGGTACGTTTTTAACGAGAAAATGTTAGAGTTAGAGAGCCAGTAAACAGGCTTGTACTTTTTTTACACCCACCAAAAATGTTCGCGAATTCATACAGTAGACTGTAGCGACTACATTTTCCGAATGTTACAGCGCTGCATGCCCTGGAGACCCTTCATTTTGAAAAAAACAATTCCCACGTCTCTTTCCTTCTGACCAATCTCCCTTCTATGCGCAGTGACGAAAGCTCGCCCATGGGCAACTTAACGTGCCACTAAGCTAGTCGATTGGTCGTTTGCCTCACGAAATGGCCCCTTGGTCATGCAGTAATGCAGTTCCGGCCGAGCAGTCTGCATTTTAATTTCTCTGTGCTGCGCTCTGCCATTTTTCAAATCCTCAGACTACCGGGAGAAGTGGTATTGTCAGAACGAAGCATCTCGCTCCTTCACCACTAGAGGAAGGGTGCTCCTCGAACCGCAGTTTCTCGCCGCTCCGCTATGACATGTGCTCATGTTGGGGACACCCTGCTCAATCGTTGGCTATGCGCCGATGACGTATCACTGACGTCATGTCATGTTGCTGAAGTGAGCAGAGTCTTGACGACGAGCTACACCTTATTTATTTCACCAGCTGCGTCGCTCACTACTTGGAGAGAACGGAATGAGACAATTTTCTCTATTATAGGTACATGGTTTACATCAAAGAGGCACTGTGACAAAAATTAAGCGTGCAGTTTTCATCAGCTCTTCTCGAACTGTGGAATGCACCAGTATCATTGCACAAGTGGCAATGGCAAAAAAGCCATTATAATTTTTTTATATGAAGGAACAAGATTGTTTTAAGACTGGAGTGACACACAACGGCTATATTAGTGATCGGAAGTGACAAAATTTGCTGGCGTTTTCATACCTTTGACAGAAGTCACACATGGTGCAAGATAGGCCACACCATATTGTGCTAAAAACTTGAAATCATTCTTGGCACTTTCTCAGATACAATAAGATTCCCGATTTTAAATATAAAAATTCAAACACAATTGCAAAAGGACGCCAGAAGTGCTGCGCAACAGACATCGTGAGGCGAGTCACGCTGTATGTTTCTTCAAGATGTTCAGGGAGATTGGAACTGACCTTTGATATCACTGGGAGGTGAAATTCAAAAAGAAATGTTTTTTTTTTCTGCCATCTGCTGGGCTTTTGAAGGGTAACAGCTTCTGTTACCACGCACAGATTTCGATAATTCTATCGTTCAATATAGTATGCAGCACTACACGCACCCCAGCAGTGCGGAATGCCTACGAAAAAGTATAGCAGGGCGCCTCCAAGAGAAAAAAACTATGAGTTGAGTGACTGGCGAAGACAATTTCATGCAGCCCATTTCACACCAACCATCACTGATGGAGCATAGCGCTACTGCCTCGCGGACCGGGAGACTGTGGAAGGTAGCACATGGGCGCGTTCCACAACAGCCGCCGCAGGCAGACCTTTGCTCATGCAGTGTTTTATTTTCATACATGGTATCTGTGGACACCCTTACTGTTTACTTTAGTGACGATATCATCACTGAACGCATGTTAGTGCGCACTATGGCGACACCACAGAACATGTCGTCTCGCCACTGTCGTTCCCTCTCCTCGCTATCGCTTTCTTTCATCCTCAGCTGTGCTCTGCGTTTGCTTTAGGTAGAGGAGAAGGAGACGACGGGCAACGTCGAGGCGGCGAACGAGACTGATGACGTCGAGGCTACGGTGAGCGGCTGTGCTCCGTATCAGGGGCATCGAAGGGTGGAATGCGGCGGTAGCTGTCGGGGATCGGCGCCGAAGGCTGGAAAAGGCGGTAGCTATCGGCGCGGCGAGCAGTGTTATACTGTGTTCGGGAAGAAGACCAATTGTTGCGGCAATACCGTGCGACGTGCCTTATGCGGCGGAAGTTAAAGCCGATCGGCCGATCATCCGCCGTTCGCCATTCGGCCGGATTGCGAGAGCGTGGAAAAGATCGTTCCTGGGGCGGTGAGCTGGGGCGAGGCAGCGACCTTGAACGGAAGCCAATCGATCGAGACTGAGCAATGGCGCAGACATCGAAGCCCAAAGTGCTGAGTTCTTCCCGCACAACCGACTGTACGAAGCAAACCTGGGGTACTTGCGAATCGACGTGGTCGTTGGTGGGAAGAGCAGGTGTAATTGCTTCAATTTCCCGCCGGATGATTCGCGTAATTTCAGACGCCGGTGAAGACTGCCGATGAGTGGTCAGTCCATCTTCGCAGGAGGACGTCGCAGTGGTGTTCGGCAATCGAGTGAATGATCTTAAAATACGCCTGCTTTTGGCCTGTTCAGACGCCGGTATTTCTAAATAATTTCCTCGACGGTCGCGCAGTTCTGGCACAATAGCAGGTTGAACGCAACGTTCGCTATCCCCTTGAGGACGTGGCCAACCTTATCGGACTCCAACATGTCGTTGTAGACTTTACGACATAGAGCCAGCACGTCCTGTATATATTGTTGCGGCTCGGGGTTCTGTGTCGTATCCCACCGCTGACAACCAGTTGTTGGAAATCCCACCGCTGATCACCAGTTGTTGTGGCTCGGGATGTTGAGTCGTATCTCACCGCTGCCAACCAGTTGTTGCGGGTCGGAAGCAAGGTCGCTGGAGGATATGAAAACAAAACCCGGTCTCTTGTGGTAGCGTGGTGTAGCTTCGGGTTGAGGAAACGAACGCTTACGAGATGGGGATACGAAAAACAAACAGGTTTATGGCACTATTTACAAATATTTACAGCATGAGGTTAAGAGTTCGCAAACCACGAACGTGGTGGTTGAACCGCTACACAGTTCAGAGCCTTCACAAACTACGAACGTGGTGGTTGAACCTTTACTTGGTTCAGAGCGACGTCCTGCACTCTGCGGCGCCGTTATAAGCCCTGTCGGGCTCCTCCTTCTTCAGTGGAGCACCAATCACACACACACACAACAGGTGAGGGGTACGAGCATGCACGGCGCACGTGAACATCCAATTTTGCGTCAAGATCACTGCACTGAAAGGTGGCGCCGGAGGGGCTCTTGCTCGTCGTGTGTGTCACTGGTCGAGGGGTCCCAAGCTTCGGACAGCAGACATCAAACGGTCCGCCAATCTGTCCGCTCAATTAGCAGGGCACTTTGTGGCGGCAGTCGCCGTTTCTTCAAAGGAAGACGCTGTCTTTGTTGTCCCCTCTGGAACGGCTTACAGCTTCGTGGCGACACGACGTCTCATCCGCCGGCTAGCAGGGACAATACCTGGCGGGCATAGGCATCCGGCGAGTCGGCTACTTGTTTGAGGATTAAAAGAGCGCCGCTCCCATGTCAGCTCTCGACGCTGGTTCCAAGAAAACCTGGGTTTCAGGCGTGGGAACGCGGCCCGGCAACGCTTCTCAGCGACAGCATGGCGCCTACCGATGGCGGTCATAACAGCTTCCCCCTCGCCAGATGAGTCACGGAGGGCAGCGGTCAACACTGCTGCTCGCAGGGACGATGAAAGGGTCCGTAGTTGAATGCCAGGAACTGGCCTTCGCTTGTGGCATGGTCCGGGTGATTGCCGAATCTTCGACACCGTTTCTGAAACTCGACCACATGCATAAGCAAGCACTCGGCCCCCCTCGAACAAACCAAGCCAAAAGAGGGATGGCAAACCAATTTTCTTCACTAGCCTTAACAAAAAACTCACACTCAGAACTCTCAGGACTCACTTGCGCTGAGAAACCAGACGTGCTACTTTACAAATTTACATACGATGCACGAAAAAACTAAAATATCAATTTTGATACACCAAGAGCACTCCAGAATGGTTTAGAAAGAGCGGCTGAGTGCGTCCGCGTTTCCATTCAATTTGCTCTTTACAATGTGTTACGACCGCCATCGGTAGGCGCCATGCTGTCGCTGAGAAGCGTAGCCGGGCCGCGTTCCCACGCCTGGAACCCAGGTTTTCTTGGAACCAGCGTCGAGAGCTGACGGGGGAGCGGCGCTCTTTTAATCCTCAAACAAGTAGCCGACTCGCCGAATGCCTATGCCCGCCAGGTATTGTCCCTGCTAGCCGGCGGATGAGACGTCATGTCGCCACGAAGCTGTAAGCCGTTCCAGAGGGGACAACAAAGACAGCGTATTCCTTTGAAGAAACGGCGACCGCCGCCACAAAGTGCCCTGCTAATTGAGCGGACAGATTGGCGGACCGTTTGATATCTGCTGTCCGAAGCTTGGGACCCCTCGACCAGCGACACACACGACGAGCAAGAGCCTCTCTGGCGCCACCTTTAAGTGCAGTGATCTTGGCTCGAAATTGGATGTTCACGTGCGCCGTGCATGCTCGTACCCCTCACCTGTTGTGTACGTGTGTGATTGGTGTTCCACTGAAGAAGGAGGAGCCCGACAGGGCTTATAACGGCGCCGCAGAGTGCAGGACGTCGCTCTGAACCAAGTAAAGGTTCAACCACCACGTTCGTGGTTTGTGAAGGCTCTGAACTGTGTAGCGGTTCAACCACCATGTTCGTGGTTTGTGAACTCTTAACCTCATGCTGTAAATATTTGTAAATAGTGCCATAAACCTGTTTGTTTTTCGTATCCCCATCTTGTAAGCGGTCGTTTCCTCAACCCGAAGCTACACCACGCTACCACAAGAGTCCCTGTTCTGTTTTTCGCATCCTCCAACGTCCTGCTTCTTCCTTCGTCAACCGGAGGTGGGATCCACAACAACTGGTGGGCAGCAGTTGGATTCGAAGCTACAAGTGACAACAACAGTCGGCCCAGGAGAAGCAGCTGGCTCGAGACATGGATCACGTATGGGTGAGTGCTTGGCTTTTCCTTTGAGTGAACCAGGTTCTAAAGGAGGGTAAATTTTAGAACTGGTAGTTAACTTTGCCGAAAGACTCAGTTTCGCCGTTTCGGAAAGTTATTTCTGGAAGTAGCGAGCACTCAGTACGATCATGGACTTACGGGAGCTGCAGAAGTCAGACTTGTTGCTGTTGTGTGAGGAATTGGGGATCGATACAAAGGGTTTGGCACGAAAACCCATAATCATTCAAGCGATTAATGATTTGGGGGCTGTTGATGAGGAACTAAGTGAAGAATGGGACCTCATCATCGAAAGAAAACTAAGAGCAGCTCAGATGGAAGGAAAGAGTGAAGACGAAAGAGAAGGCCTCAAGCTAAAGTTTTTCAAACAAGACTATGAGTTGAGGAAGAGGCTGGGACCCCAGCAAAGAGTACTACTTCTCGAAAATGAGGCAGAGTTCGAGATGTCTAGGTACATGCAGCCATATGAGGTATCATGGGATATGGGCCTGTATCTTAGACTCTTTGAACGAAAGTGTAGTCAACTGAAGTGTGAGCGAGACACCTGGTCTCAGAAGCTACGCACGGTTCTGCCCTGCGAGGCAGCGGACGTTGTTGCGCGACTCAGTGAGCAGCACGCGAACAACTATGAAGTTATCAAATCAGAGCTAATCAGAAGATTTGGAAATTCTGTTAGCAAAAAGAAAGAAAGACTCAGACCAGAGTCTGAAAGCGAGGCACGTCGCAAAGAGCCGGAAGTTCAGGCGAGTCGGAAAGCGCTGGACGTTGAAGCGCGTCATGAAAGGTCAGAACCAGAAATCGCGCTAGAAAAGGGCCCGCATATTCTCGAATGCATCAATGTAAATGATGTAGAGAACGAGGCCTTCGCCGGTCTCGAGGTAGAGACAGTATTAAAAGACGGTCCTTGCGAGGATGAGGTGTGTGCCAGCAGCCCTAATGGGCTCAGTAAGGAGCTGGAAACCATCCCCATGCCTCGACAGGACGTCTCGAGATCGTCACATGCAGATAGGATTAGCACAGTGGCTAAACACAGTGAGAACGCGACGCTTCAGGAGTGCAGCGATGCCATCGGAGAGGGCCCAGTTAATGGTTTCATCGGCATTAACAAAGATAATTTGGCCCGGCAGTCCGTCGTGACACCGAGTTCAAAATGTTTGAGCGCGGGGAAAATTGTAGCACAAGCTCCAACGAGCTTCCCAACCCCTGAGTTCCCGACGCGACTTGATGATGGCATCGAGAAAAAGGGGGCAAGCAAACATCGCCGAAAACGAAAGAAGCGGAAGCGCACTGCACTGCGTAGGCCTAAGCCAGGTCCCACTCCGTCCCAACAAAGAAAGGGTAGGCCACTAATCCGTTTAAGGAAACGTCAATGGTGGCGTTCAAGAAGACCGAAGCGGCAAGCCAGATTTGGAGGGGGAAAAGAAGGTGCGTCACCCCAAGGAAAGGCGCGGTTCAGTTCGACGACTTCGGGAAAGCGGCCTTGTCGGAAGGGTCAAAGTCGAAAGGACAGAGTGGCTAAATACCGCGCAGGGGTGAATACAAAGAGGAAATGGCACAGGCCCCCCCCCCCCCAGCTTCTGGCGTCGCTTTCAAATTCCTACGGGGAATAGGCCGATGTGTAAAATGAGGTGTGACGGCAGTGCACTGCTTAGAGTTTGTGCATTTTGTAGCTTCTGGCGTGCAGGAAAACCGCCGGGACCGCGACCCCATCGTGTACGAATAAAGGAACCATGAGAAAAGGGGGAACGGTCAGTTCGAGTAACTTTTGCACAGGCATGTTAAATATTGCTACTCAGTGTTGCATTGGCGATGCAAATTAGAGTCATTTTAATTGTGTATAGGTTACAAAATTTGATGTAAAGTTTGCAGAAAGAAAACCGCCGAACTAGAAGAGCTTTAATCATTTCTACGAATATACCAAAAAAAAACTGAACAAAATGTTTTATTTTTTTAGTGTTTCAAAGGTTTAGTCTCATATTGCGTGCTTTCACTGTCATGTGGATGTGGCGTGAATGAGCGATTGAGGAAGAGTTAGAATAAACCTACCGACTTCGTAAAATGATAGAGTTTGACGCAACACAGAGGAGCTGTCGTTGCGCGCTATGAGAATTGAGAACCATTGGTGCATGGTTTTAGCATTAATTGTTGTGAGGTGCTTTTGTTGAGTACTGCACCTAGGATTACTTTTATGTCGTTCACTGTGTGTTACAACGTAACGTAAGAATAAGTCGTTAGACCAACTGCGAAGGATTAAGCGTTTTGATTAGTAGTGCCGTGTTTCTTGCAACGCTGTAGGAATGAGAGTAGTAATTAAAAAGCTCAGGAGAGCTCAGTGTCTTTTTTTTCTCTCAGAAGCGTTTGCATAAGCTGGTAACTTTAACCAAATGAGCCTTTTAAAAAGCAATGTTTTGTTGGCTATATTTTGAAGAGCGATTGGTCAAGTGATCATATGAGCGAAACAGTAAGCTTTTTTAATTCTGAGCAAATTAAGAGTATATTGGCCACAGTGTAGGCCAAAGATTCAGAAAAGCTAGATAGCTTTATGTCTCAGTGGTAGACAATTATGGGCGGCCGTAAACAAAGACGGACGTTCGGACAAAATTAGCGCTCACTGAATCCGAGTTCCTGACTGATGCTCTCAGCGGGACAGAACCGATGAAAGTAGTCAGTGATTAAAAGGAGGAGGCAGCCTTCTTAAGTGAAGAGGCAATACTGATCGTCATACGGTTTTGAAAGCTTCTGTTGACTACCGAGAATTAACGGTTCGGTGTTATGTGAGAGATCAAGGCCTAGGTGCCGTTCTATGTCAGGACGACAGTGGTAACAGGCAAAGCTGCGCTTTACTTGAGCCAGAATTTGGGCTCTCGTGAGATAACGTACTGCGCTTCAGGAAAGGAGTGCGCTTACCTTGTGTAGGCCATTTCTACGTTGCAGCGTTATCTCGGAGGTGCTAAATTTAAAGTAGATACAGACCATTGTCCCCTTGGCTGCAAACCATGACATCGTAGAACAGTCGCCTTGTGAGGCGGAGCTTGATCCTTCAAAAGTATAATTTTGGCATTGTAAAGAGCAAATTGAATGGAAACGCGGACGCGCTCAGCCGCTCTTTCTAAACCATTCTGGAGTGCTCTTGGTGTATCAAAATTGATAAGTTAGTTTTTTTTTGTCGTGCATCTTATTATGTAAATATGTAAGGTAGCACGTTTGGTTTCTCAGCGCAAGTGAGTCCTGAGAGTTTTGAGTGCGAGCTTTTTATTAAAGCTAGCAATGAAAAATTGGTTTCCCATCCCTCTTTTGGCTTGGGTTTGTTCGAAGGGGGCCGAGTGCTTGCTTGTACATGTGGTCCAGTTTCAGAAACGGTGTCGAAGATTCGGCATTTACTCAGACCATGCCACAAGCGAAGGCCAGTTCTTGGGATTCGACTACGGACCCTTTCGTCGTCCCTGCGAGCAGCAGTGTTGACCGCTGCCCTCCGTGACTCATCTGGCGAGGGGGAAGCTGTTACGACCGCCATCGGTAGGCGCCATGCTGTCGCTGAGAAGCGTAGCCGGGCCGCGTTCCCACGCCTGGAACCCAGGTTTTCTTGGAACCAGCGTCGAGAGCTGACGGGGGAGCGGCGCTCTTTTAATCCTCAAACAAGTAGCCGACTCGCCGAATGCCTCTGCCCGCCAGGTATTGTCCCTGCTAGCCGGCGGATGAAACGTCATGTCGCCACGAAGCTGTAAGCCGTTCCAGAGGGGACAACAAAGACAGCGTATTCCTTTGAAGAAACGGCGACCGCCGCCACAAAGTGCCCTGCTAATTGAGTGGACAGATTGGCGGACCGTTTGATGTCTGCTGTCCGAAGCTTGGGACCC
Organism: Rhipicephalus microplus; assembly: GCF_043290135.1. Lineage (NCBI taxonomy): Eukaryota > Metazoa > Arthropoda > Arachnida > Ixodida > Ixodidae > Rhipicephalus > Rhipicephalus microplus. Next base: position 317,942,776 of record NC_134710.1, read on the forward strand.
CTCGACCAGCGACATACACGACGAGCAAGAGCCTCTCTGGCGCCACCTTTAAGTGCAGTGATCTTGACTCGAAATTGGATGTTCACGTGCGCCGTGCATGCTCGTACCCCTCACCTGTTGTGTGCGTGTGTGATTGGTGTTCCACTGAAGAAGGAGGAGCCCGACAGGGCTTATAACGGCGCCACAGAGTGCAGGACGTCGCTCTGAACCAAGTAAAGGTTCAACCACCACGTTCGTGGTTTGTGAAGGCTCTGAACTGTGTAGCGGTTCAACCACCACGTTCGTGGTTTGTGAACTCTTAACCTCATGCTGTAAATATTTGTAAATAGTGCCATAAACCTGTTTGTTTTTCGTATCCCCATCTTGTAAGCGGTCGTTTCCTCAACCCGAAGCTACACCACGCTACCACAAGAGTCCGGGTTTTGTTTTCGTATCCTCCAGCGACCTTCCTTTCGACCGCAACAACTGGTCGTCGGAGGTGAGATACGACTCAGCACCCCGGGATCACAACAAATGCCAAAATTATACTTTTGAAGGATCAAGCTCCGCCTCACAAGGCGACTGTTCTACGATGTCATGGTTTGCAGCCAAGGGGACAATGGTCTGTATCTACTTTATATTTAGCACCTCCGAGATAACGCTGCAACTTAGAAATGGCCTACACAAGGTAAGCGCACTCCTATCCTGAAGCGCAGTACGTTATCTCACGAGAGCCCAAATTCTGGCTCAAGTAAAGCGCAGCTTTGCCTGTTACCACTGTCGTCCTGACATAGAACGGCACCTAGGCCTCGATCTCTCACATAACACCAAACCGTTAATTCTCGGTAGTCAACAGAAGCTTTCAAAACCGGATGACGATCAGTATTGCCTCTTCACTTAAGAAGGCTGCCTCCTCCTTTTAATCACTGACTACTTTCATCGGTTCTGTCCCGCTGAGAGCATCAGTCAGGAACTCGGATTCAGTGAGCGCTAATTTTGTCCGAACGTCCGTCTTTGTTTACGACCGCCCATAATTGTCTACCACTGGGACATAAAGCTCACCAGCCTCCCGAAAGCTTAACCTAAGCTGTGACCTAACGGTCTACCTCAACGGTTAGGGAAAGCTTGATGATCTTCTCATGGTCACTCGATCGATTATTTTTGGCAGAAAACATCGACAAAACTTAGGCGACAAACGCTGCTTTCTTGAAGGTTCGTTTGGTTAAAGTTACCTGCTTATGCAAACGCTTCGAAGTAAAAAAAACCACTGGGCTCGCCTGAGCTCCTTAATTACTCCCATTCCAACAGCGTTGCAAGCTACACGGTACTACTAACCAAAACGCTTAATCCATCACAGTTTGTCTAAATTCTTTCAAACGTTACGTTGTAACACAACGTGTACAACACAAAAGTAATTCTACGTAAAAACACCTAAAAAGCAATTGCATAGGTTTTATGCCAAAACCGTGCAATAAGATTCTCAATGCGCGCAACGGAAACTCTACCGTGTCGCGCCAAACTTAATCATTTTACGAATCACTTGGTCTGTGTTAACATCTTCCTTCAAATGCTCGTTCACTCCAAATCCACTTGACAGTGGCATACGATATAACACTAAACCTTAAAAACACTCGAAAATAACACTTTTTCTCGGTTTTTACCTTACGCAAATTTTCGCACTCGTGATTAAACTAATTCGATGCTGACTTTCAGCCTTTGGTTCGGCGGTTTCCCTTTTTTTAAAAAAAATTAAGACCGCATCTTGTAACCTACAAACTTAAACAGACCAATATGCATCTCCGATTCAATAATCAGTAGCCATTTTTAACACGCACGTGCAACCATTGTTAAAACTGACCGCCCCCTTTTCTCAACTAGATTCCTCTGAATCGCACACGATGGGGTCGTGGTCCCGGCAGTTTTGGAGCACGCCGGAGGCTACAAAATGCACAAACACTAAGCAGTGCACTGCCGTCACACCTCATTTTCCACTTCGGCCTGTTCCCGTCAGGAATTTGAAAGGGACGCCAGAAACAGGGGGAAAACTGGGGCCACTGTCCCTTTGTGTTCGCCCCGACGCGGTTTTTAACCACTCTGCGCTTTCGACTTTGATCCTTCGGGCAAGGCCGCTTTCCCGAAGTCGTCGAACGCAACCGCGCTTTTCGTTGGGGTAACGCACCTCGTTTCCCCCCTCTACACCTGGCTTGCGGCTTGTGCCTCTCGGAACGCCACCATGGACGTTTCCTGGAACGGATGAACGGCCTAGCCCTTCGTCTTTCTCGAGATGGAGTGGGATCTGCCCTAGGCTTACACAGTGCGGTGCGCTTCCGCTTCTTTCGTTTTCGGCGATGTTTGCTTGCCCCCTTTCTCTCGATGCCATCATCATGTCGCGTTGGGAACTGAGGGGTTGGGAAGCTCGTTGGAGCTAGTGCTACGTTTTCCCCCACGCTCAAACATTTTATACTAGGTGTCATGACGGACTGCCGGGCCAAATTATCTTTGTTAATGCTGATGAAACCATTAACTGGGCCCTCTCCGATGGCATCGCTGCACTCCTGAAGCATCGCGCTCTCGCTGTGTTTAGCCACTGTGCTTACCCTATCTGCATGTGACGATCTCGAGACGTCCTGTCGAGGCATGGGGATGGTTTCCAGCTCCTTACTGAGCCCATTAGGGCTGATGGCACACACCTCATCCTCGCAACGACCGTCTTTTGATACTGTCTCCACCTCGAGACTGGCCAACGCCTCGTTCTCTACATCATTTACATTGATGCATTCGAGAATATGCAGGCCCTTTTCTAGCGTGATTTCTGGTTCTGGCCTTTCATGACGCGCTTCAATGTCCAGCGCTTTCCGACGCGCCTGAACTTCCGGCTCTTTGCGACGCGCCTCGCTTTCAGACTCTGGTCTGAGTCTTTCTTTCTTTTTGATAACAGAATTTCCAAATCTTCTGATTAGCTCTGCTTTCACAACTTCGTAGTTGTTCGCGTGCTGCTCACTGAGTCGCGAAACAACGTCCGCTGCCTCGCAGGGCAGAACCGTGCGTAGCTTCTGAGACCAGGTGTCTCGCTCACACTTCAGTTGACTACACTTTCGTTCAAAGAGTCTAAGATACAGGCCCATATCCCATGATACCTCATATGGCTGCATGTACCTAGACATCTCGAACTCTGCCTCATTTTCGAGAAGTAGTACTCTTTGCTGGGGTCCCAGCCTCTTCCTCAACTCATAGTCTTGTTTGAAAAACTTTAGCTTGAGGCCTTCTCTTTCGTCTTCACTCTTTCCTTCCATCTGAGCTGCTCTTAGTTTTCTTTCGATGATGAGGTCCCATTCTTCACTTAGTTCCTCATCATCAGCCCCCAAATCATTAATCGCTTGAATGATTATGGGTTTCCGTGCCAAACCCTTTGTATCGATCCCCAATTCCTCACACAACCGCAACAAGTCGGACTTCTGCAGCTCCCGTAAGTCCATGATCGTACTGACTGCTCGCTACTTCCAAAATAACTTTCCGAAACGGCGAAACTGAGTCTTTCGGCAAAGTTAACTACAAGTTCTAAAATTTAACCCTCTTTTAGAACCTGGTTCACTCAAAGGAAAAGCCAAGAACTCACCCATACGTGATCCATGTTTCGAGCCAGCTGCTTCTCCTGGGCCGACTGTTGTTGTCACTTGTAGCTTCGAATCCCACCGTAGATGACCCGTGTTGCTGGGGATCCTACCGCTGCCACCAGTTGTTGTGACTCGGGGTGCTGAGTCGTATCCCACCGCTGCCACCAGTTGTCGTGACTCGGGTGGTGAGTCGTATCTCACCGCTGCCAACCAGTTGTTGTGGGTCGGAAGGAAGGTCGCTGGAGGATACGAAAACAAAACCCGGTCTCTTGTGGTAGCGTGGTGTAGCTTCGGGTTGAGGAAACGAACGCTTACGAGATGGGGATACGAAAAACAAACAGGTTTGTGGCACTATTTACAAATATTTACAGCATGAGGTTAAGAGTTCGCAAACCACGAACGTGGTGGTTGAACCGCTACACAGTTTAGAGCCTTCACAAACTACGAACGTGGTGGTTGAACCTTTACTTGGTTCAGAGCGACGTCCTGCACTCTGCGGCGCCGTTATAAGCCCTGTCGGGCTCCTCCTTCTTCAGTGGAACACCAATCACACACACACACAACAGGTGAGGGGTACGAGCATGCACGGCGCACGTGAACATCCAATTTTGCGTCAAGATCACTGCACTGAAAGGTAACGCCGGAGGGGCTCTTGCTCGTCGTGTGTGTCGCTGGTCGAGGGGTCCCAAGCTTCGGACAGCAGACATCAAACGGTCCGCCAATTTGTCCGCTCAATTAGCAGGGCACTTTGTGGCGGCGGTCGCCGTTTCTTCAAAGGAAGACGCTGTCTTTGTTGTCCCCTCTGGAACGGCTTACAGCTTCGTGGCGACACGACGTCTCATCCGCCGGCTAGCAGGGACAATACCTGGCGGGCATAGGCATCCGGCGAGTCGGCTACTTGTTTGAGGATTAAAAGAGCACCGCTCCCCCGTCAGCTCTCGACGCTGGTTCCAAGAAAACCTGGGTTCCAGGCGTGGGAACGCGGCCCGGCTACGCTTCTCAGCGACAGCATGGCGCCTACCGATGGCGGTCATAACAATATATGAGATATGCGGCTCTGTGGACGTCTGAGCACGTATATAGACAACTCCCCCTTTGCAGACGCCTTTCGACCGATGGGCTTCCCAAATATGTCACGAAGCTTCTCCTTGAATGTGTCCCAACTGCCGATCTCCTCCTCATTGTTCTCGTACCAGACCTTGGCCGTGCCTTTCAGGTAAAACAGCACCTTGGCCAGCATGAGAGGCGGGTCATACCGGTTGAGCGCGCTGGTGCGTTCGTAGTCAGTTATCCAGTCGTCAACGTCAACTTCGTCCGTGCCGCAGAACGTTCCTGGATGTGTCGGATGCGTTAGCACGTACGTGGGGGGGAGGGGGCGGTGGAGGCATTGCCGTGGATGGTGCAAGCGTCGCCGAGGCTGCTGGAGAGGTGGCCGTGCACCAGTCCCGTGTTTCATCAGGGAAACTCCGAATCGACGACCACTGCAGAGCTCCGTTGTATGGCGCTTCATTACCCAGCACGTCCACCAATTTGTTACGGGGATTACAAATACACGGAAGAAAGAAACGAGTGTATTTGCTATATTTACAGGTTGGTGTGACACGCCAGGGCTGCTAGAATCTTGCGCACCGAATCCGCTTCTTCTTCATCGAAGCGTCTACGACGGCAGAGCCATGCCCACTGCCTCGTAACAATATGATTGTAAGGGACGCCCAAGAGAACACATCCGGAAATTTCAACTATGTGGTGCTTTTTGATGAGCACTGAAATTGCACACTACGCAGCCTTCCAGCATTTCCCCTCCGTCAAAATGTGACCAGCGCGCCCGGTTTTGAATGTCGCAACTAGGGGCGCAGCCAAGGGGAGAAGTTGGGGGTGTGCAACCCTTCACTCGAAATTTTTTATTTTCTAGCATATATATACATGCACAAATGCAAATGCAGACACAAGCATACAGTACGTATTATTGACCCCCCTCCCGACATTTTGGCCAGCAGCCGAGCGCTGTAACCACTGATTTACCATGGCAGACCTGAGAGTTAAATGAAATACATAAACATATGCTATAGACACAGCAGGCAAGAATCTCACTTATTTATCAAACGCAAGGAGAGTAGACACAGCAGGCGAAGAAACTCGCTTATTTATCAAAGGCAAGGAGAGCTGAGTTTGTGCGATGAGATACGATGAAACAGTGTGTAGCCGAAAACAAACACAAACAAAATATGCAACTAGTCGATGCGCTCGCCCGTCTTAAATGTACAGAATATAGCAAACGTCTTTGTTGAATGCTGACGCATTACCTTGATGAGTTAATTCGACGAAATGAATGCCCACGCAATTTCCTGCAGGCGCTAGAAGCATCGGGGGAGTGTTTCTAGGTGGACACTATAGGTGACGGAGACTAGGACGAGTTCATTTCTTTCTGTGATGTAGGGCTGCAGACGCCTTTGGGTTCATTCTACTAGCATACAAGTACGCGCTGTAATAAAAAAGATTAGGCGTGCCCGACTCCTGCATCTCGGCATCGCTCTCCTCGCACTCATACGCACCGGCCATAGGGCGGTGTTGGGGGTGAGAGCGGTGGTTTCCGTTTATCTATTATTTGAAAATGTTTTAACAGACTAACTCAATTATTTGAACAACAGAAATCGATTATGATTATTCAACTAATCGTGCCCATTTAACCCACTATTCGTTCATTGCTTTTACCATCCCTACCGCGAACCTAAACATCGTATCAGGCGCGCTGCTCTTGGATCATTGCTCGAGTGCGATCTTATCGACGGCCAATCATGTCTTGTACCAACTCCGTGACAACATGCCGAGCCGTAGCCTAATCACTGTTGGTGTTTTTAGATGGTGGTCACAGCCTATCAAAGTTGCCGTTTTGTACCAAATCAATGCAACTCTTTTGGGCGGCTCTACTTGAAGGAGAGGGGGCTTAGGTGGCGTTTGTAACACTGAAATGGTGGTTTGCAATTCGACTGCAATGTATTGGATATGGGGTGACAGCCCGTGAAATCAAATGATTGGTACTGTTCAGCGCATAAAATTTCACTTCTGATAATGCCTATAATCTATGTGGCCTAAAACTACAGCGTATATACTAGTACTTCCTACCTGCCAACCTGGCAACAGAAAAATTTGTAAAACCCCGGGGCAGGAAAGGGGGGGGTACTGACTTTCTTTTTAATTTATAGATACGATAGATTTGCTTTTAGCGACAAGCCATAATCTGCCGCCATAAGTCAAATGGACACGCTGAATTATTTCCCCCCCAATTTCGGCACCAAAAGAAAAAAAACAAGAGGGTTGTGTGTGTGCCAAACGCAAGCACAAACATCGGCGTTGCGGTCACATAATGGCTTAGTGATCGAACACACGGAGGTAGGGTTTGCTACTAAGGTGAAAGGAGGAGTGCAAATGGTCCCGAAATTTCGCGTCGTCAAAACTAGCAATAAAAATCGATTTTCACCAAAACAAATAGCTTTAGTCTTCACACGTGAACGAATGGGACGGTGCAGCTGGCTGCCGCGAAAATGCGGGTCAAAGCTATGACTTTGCTCGCTATTAAATTCTTTAGACCGTAACGCCGAAACGCTTCTAGTCTTTTTTACCGCTGCGTTAGCCACGTGTCCTCGAAGCTTGTAGATTGATATCGCATGACCACCACCCCGGTTTTGTGCACGGTGGTTGTGGCAAATGGTAGTATTTTTTTTAATCGACGCGCGTTCAAAACTAAGTCGTTTTATACTATCTACGATCGCAACTGCCGGGGTTTCGCCCACAGAGTTTACGGAAAGTAGTGTTGCTTTGACTGGTCGAGCGTTGGCCGCGCGCACTTTCTGAGTTTTGAGTTTTGTCAGTAACGATGTCGCCACACACGATCGCGTCGAACGACCACAGTTTCGTCTACAGGAGTTGTGGCAACGACAGCCACACGCACTGTAGAAGACAGTGCGTGCGCTGGTCCCACATGCACATCTGAAGCTTCGAGCACGCTGCACTCGATCCGTCCTCGTTAGACGGTTTCGGTGCTAAAGTTCATATCACACGCCGCGGTTAGGAGAAGTGTTCGGAACATTCAAATTTTGGTCCGATGAACGCATGAATTTGGCTGGGGAATTTCACGAATTCGTATCTGCCGTGGTTTCGCATCACTGAGAGACTACTGTACGTTTAGATAAACGTCTCTCAAATTTGTTCAAATATTAAAGCGCGGTGAGCTCGCAAAAAACCTCGAACGGACTGACTTGCACTTTTGTCAATGCCGCCAGATCTCGCATGCAAATTTCGATTCCCCGGAGATTTTTATAGCAATCGTACAAATGGAAGAAACGGTTGAAATTCGGGATGAAAACACGCCGTAGCCAATTGTGGAGGCCACGCTAGTTTACTAATTTCATTTTTCGTATTGGAAATGAAATAAATTTTGCAAAATGTCAGGCAAGATTCGTAAAACCGTAAGCGCGGTCGAAATTCGTACATTTTACGGGAAAATCAGAAGAGTTGACACGTATGGTACTCAAACATAATCTGCGAACTCCCGCGATGGCGCTTTATTTTCGCTGTTCATCATTTTTTTCATGTTAATTTCATTGGCATTATGAGTTTGTCGATGTTAATTTTTGAAAATTTGAATGCGCACCACATTCCATGTCTCAATTCGTGAAAAAAACATCGCGTATACGCGAACACCCCCATAAGCATAAACATAGGCGTTGCCATCTTATAATGGCTTAGAGTGTCCAAACACACGATGGTTGGGTTTCTCAGCTAAGGTGCGAGACTCAAAGAGGGAGCGCAAATACTTTTGAAATTTCGCGTCAACAAAATAAATAGCAATATTTGTTTTTGTCAAAAAACAAAACAACTCTCCAATGTCTTCTTGGGGCAAATGTGAATGAACGAGATGGCGCAGCTGTCTGCCACGAAAGCACGGCTCAATGCTTCGCTATGTTACTAGGCTGTTTAGACAGGAACGCCAAACGCTTAGTAAATCGTTATCGCTTTCGCATCGCCACGGCTGCATTTTTGTGCACGGCGGTTGAGGGCAGACCGTAGTCCAGTTTTTGATCGGCGTGCGCTGGCTGCTCACGTGCTTTCGAAGCTAAGTTGTTTATTGAGCTATCTATGATCTCATCTACTACTATTTTGTCCACAGCATTTGCGGAAAGCAGCGTCGCTTAGACTGGTTGAGCATTGGAGGTTCCATCCTCTAATGTCAGGCAAGATTCGTAAAATCGTAATCGCGGTGGAAATTCGTAATTTCACGGGAAAGTCGGAAAAGTTGACAGGTATGGAACTAATACGCAATCTGCAAACTCCTGCGATGGCGCTTTATTTTTGCAGTTTATCATTTTTTCATGTTAATTTCATTGGCAACACGGTTTTGTCGATGTTAATTTTTGGAAATTTGAATGCACACCACATTCCATGCCTCAATTCGTGGGCACGCAATACTGCATGCTTAACACGTTTTGTGCTAGTGTAGCCTATAAAGAAGGTTGTTTCAACTGTACTAGAGCGGATATTTGTGAGTTTGTCGGCGTTTATGTTATCCGTGCTCTATACTAGTCAACAATAAAAATTTCGAAGCTTTACCCGCGTATTATGCGCACCCCAAACATGGAACCGGATTTCCTTAAAAAAACGTGAGCCTATTATGCGAGTAAATGTGGTTATTCTCAGTCAGCTAGGTATTGGTTCCTCTTCCCTACAAATGATGCCCCGTAACCAAAATATTGTGCCATATACCCACGGACGCTGCCCGATTGCTGCACAGTGCATTGGAGGTTTCATCCTCAAATGTAAGGCAAGATTCGTAAAATTGTAAGCGTGGTCGAAGTTCGTACATTTTACGGGAAACTTGGAAGAGTTGACAGGTATGGTACTCAAAAGTAATCTGCGCTCTATACTAGTCCAAAATAAAAATTTCGAAGTTTTACTCGCGTAATAGGCGCTGCAGAAGACAGTGCGTGCGCTGTCAGCTATGATCTCTTCTACTGCTGTTTTGTCCGCATTATTCGCGGAAAGCAGCGTTGCTTTGACTGGTCGAGCGTTGGAGGTTTCGTCCGCAGTGGTTGTGGCAAACCATAACCACACACACTGCAAAAAGCAGTGCATGCGCGGCTTCCAAATCTTTGAGCCCGCTGCTATCGGCCTTCGTTCGACGGTCTCGCTCTCACCCCCCGCGATGAGAAAGTGTTCCGTATAATCGAATTTTGGTGCAATAAACACAACGTAATTCAGCTGGAGAATTCAACGAATTCGTATCTGCCGGTGTCACCTCACTGATTCTACTGTATGTTTAGATGAATGCCTCCTAAATTACAAAATGCCATGGGTTCCCAAAAAGCCTGGATCGGATTGGCCTGCATTTTCGTCAATGCAGCCACATCAAGCACACAGAAATTTCGATTTCCGGGAGATTTTCATGACAACCATACATACAATCGTAAGAAATGGTCGAAATCTGGGAGACACAGGAGGTATGCGCTTTTCTTCACCTTTATGAATCATTGAACACTGCTTGCACACATACTTACCCCCGAATGCAGAGATGTTACTTGACTCGTACTTGACTCGTTCTTGACTCAAGACAGTCTTGCCGGTCGCCATAAATCGTTCTCGAACTTGCGGATGACTTGAAGGCGACTTGGCTCGGTCGAAGTCAGGACAAGTTTCAAGTCAGCTGCGGGGCTTGCTTGAAAGCGACTTCACGCGTTATTCCAACATGGCCACCTCTCGAATGGACGTCGCGTGAAAGGTGGCCGCTTTTGAGTTTGCTTGCCTCGCCATAAGCGTAGCATTTTTTGAGGCGCACTGCCTGCCGAAGATTCTTGGAACCGCTTTACGTGACTAAGGAAATCCGATGGAGTTGTACGATGAGCAACAATTCCACGCTAGGTATAGATTCATGAAGAACGCCGTGGGGCAGCTGCTCGTTATGTTGCCGCTCCGTGAAAGTGGGGACAACCGAAGACAGCCCGTGCATCCAGTGTTACAGCTACTGATGGCTCTCAGGTTTTACAGCGCTGGCACATTCCAACCAGTTGCCGGAAATTTCGTCCGCATTCCGTAGTCGACAGTGTGCCGTGCAGTCGGAAAAGTTACGCTACTCATCGCAAAGCACCTGTACGTGATGCTGGTGCGCTTTCCGCAGCCGGCGGACTGTTATGAAGTGGCTGAGTTCCCTTGCGTTACAGGTTGTGTCGACTACACACACGTGCGTATTAATAGCCCCGGTGTCAACAACGCCGAAGTGTTCCGTAACCGCAAAGGCTATTTCTGTTTTTCTATAACACGACGACACTTTCCGTCTCTCTCGGTAAAAAAAAAAAAATTGACTCGGTGCTGTGTCCGTGTGCCTCGTCTATCATTTCGTCCCGTCTAGGGCGCTGTTTCTCGCTCAGAAAGGCATCGCTTGTAGCACAACGCTACGTAAAATTACACACAAAAAAAAGAGGTGCCCCTATCACGGGTTTTCTTATCCGCGTCACCATCATGCAGCGATACATTGCTGCACCCCGCGAGACAGAATTCTGCTGAGGGCAATGTCCTGACCCCTGCTTTTTCTCTTGTTTACCAAGCTCAACAAAAGGATACGAATCACATTTGTTCCCAGAACTTTTTTTTTTCATAATAACTGTGACCTAGCCCATTACAGGCATGCACACAGGCGAACAGAGGCAAATACCGTGAAAATCGCGTCACCTCGTGAGCTAGGTGTCAGCACAAATACATGCCATGGCGTTCGATTGAGAAAAAAAAAACGACGAGAGAACCCAACGCGATGCTTGTTTCTCATCCAAACAAGCAACCGTGGAGAAACGCACCGCATTTGGGCGGCCACTAAAACCAGCGGGCAACGAACGCTTTACAGAAGCAACACTGCGCATCGCTGTGGTGGCAGGCACCACGTGCCGCTCGTTAGCCGTAAAATGGCAAGAATATGCTTGTGGCCCTTCGTTTTTATAGTTATTTTAAAACGTAGGGCCTTTTTTTTGGTGTAATGCATGCCTTACGCGAACAACTTCATTATTACCCTCGTTAGCAGGCGAGCAGCGTGTTTCTGCTTTGAAGCTCATTCTTGACTTGACCAAGCAAGACAGCCTGAGCATCTATGAAACGCGAAGGCTGACTTGGGCGTTTTGAAGTCTGCTGCTTGCTTCGCGCCGACTTGCTCAAGTTAAGTTGAAATCGCGAACCAAGTAACATCTCTGCATTCGGGGGTTAGTTATTTTCAACTCCAGAAAACGCTCCATGTGTTGGCAACAGTGGTCGAAAAAAAATGGCTGCGCTTAACAGGGCCAACGCGGCACTTTCGCTATGGTTTCGCTTGGTGCTGTGCTTAAGTTTTTCATTGTAACATTGAATTAAGTTACTTCTATGAAAGTGAAAGTGTGCTGGCCGTGGACCGCTTCATTCTCCCACATGAAAGATCTCACGAGCGAAACAGTGGAAATAGTAGCACAGACATCGAGCCTCTCAGGAAAACGGCGTCATACTTTTAGTTGAAGAACCTATCCAACGTGCCCAAGGTTATAGATAGCAACTGCTCATGTGTACGGGTTTCTCCGAAAGGTGCAAGCACTTTTGCGCTGCATTGCTGCACTGTTACAGGCAAGGCCTTGTCATTTTTAGAGGTAACTACAGTCGAGCCCACATATAACGGCCCCACTTAAAATGAACTTTCGCTCAAGATGAACAATACTCGCGTGACAATGAAAATATACATTGGTTCAACAGCACAAAAGTGCACTTGGAACGAACGTCTCCGAGTTCCGCTGATCGGTTACAGCGAACAGAGTCGGCCCTCTGCCGACTTCCCGGGAAACCACTTTCGACGACAGATTAGGCATCGGCGAGGTGCCCATACATTCTTAATGTTAAATGCAGACCCTGCCTCGACGCCCCTCTAGTTTCCGCTCTCCCTGACCGCTTTTTGTTACCCACCCCTCCGTCCTTTGTCCCCCCCCCCCTCTCACTACTCTGAGCACCCCGCATCGCCAGACGAAGCCCATGTTTTCACACTGCCACCGATGTTTCGAAGACCGGTCATCCACCCTGTTTTTGATCGCTGGTACTGTCGTTGGCGTCGCCGGCCTGGACCAGACCATTTGCCAACATTGTCGACCACCGACTGTATCCGATCGTCTGCGTCTAGTGCACGCGCGTACACTACCCCATCGACTCTGATCTTTTGTGATTCATTTCGTGTTTAGGACTTGTTCTCACTCACTTCACACTCAACTCAGCATGCCCTCCGCACACGTTCGGAAGTGCGAAAATGGCTGTTAATTTGCGCGGAATAAATCATAAAATATCGAAGTTGGTGAGGCCACACAAACCCGCTGGCGCAAAAAACGATTTTTTCGACCATGGCCGCTGATTCTATGAATGCCGGCCACACTGATCCAGGCAGCCGTGCTTAGGCTTCTGCGCGCGCAGGTACACTTTCAAGTTTTTCTACGTGCGAGTTGCGCATTTCTCAGACCTTGCAAGCAAGCCAACCAACCTGCCTTTTTCCCGTGTGTTTTGGTTTTCAAGGTCGCCCTCCCGCCGCATCCTCCCCTCTTTTCACTCTATTGCAACTCCTTGCCATATTCTCGCAAATCTACTTTCCTCTCTTGATTCGCCCGTCTACACCGCTCCCCGTCTACACCGCTCGTCTACACCGCCCGTCTACACCGCTCGCCCGTCTACACCGCTGGTGTACACCGCTACACCCGTCTTCGCCCGTCTACACCGCTCCGCGACGCCAGCCACGCTGGCTCGAATTAGTTTTGTTTTCTGACTGAAAACGGGCCCAGAACTGTTGCACGCGTTCCGGCATGTGTGTCACGTGCGTGCGTCTTGCTTGCTCTTGGGGTGCGTGTACGGTCAGGATGGCAGACGGGAGGACTTGCGCACTTTTTCCTGCCGCTCAACAAAACGTCGAAAGTGTGAACGCTTGGCTTGAGCGTAATCCGCACGTTATGTGCCGTGTTGCGGAGCGCTTGCTCATAGCTGTTGACCACCTGGCAGCCAACTTGCCGCTTCTGGGGTCCCGGTATTCAGCTGTGGAAATGGTAAAAATTTCGTGAGCAGTGGTGACGGCTACATGTGCGCAAAACTGTTAGGACAGGAACACCAAATGCTTTGTAGATCGCTATCGTCTTCGAGTCGCCACGACTGCATTTTCATGCACTGCGTCTGAGGGCAAACGGTAGTGCCATTTTCAATCGGCGTGCGCTGTCTGCGCACATGCTTTCAAAGCTAAGTTGTTTTCAGCTATCTATGATCTCATATACTGCTGTGTGGCAGCGCGTCGTCAACTCCGACCTGAGGAGTGGGTGGGACATCTGTTGCGATGGTTTAATTACGGCCGATAATAATGCCGACACTGCAGAACTATGCACAAATGAGGGCGTTGTCAATGAAATACGTGGCGATAGCGATTTGGAGGAATGAGATGGCGAGAACGACGCAACTTTCGAGCCAGTGCTTCATGCAGCTTATGCCATGGGCCTCGGCGAACGGGCTTCCTGTCGTATTAAATGAACTCGAGACTGCCCTTATCGCTTCTGCTCTTCGAAACACGTGCATCAAGGATTTTGGGGGTGCTAATGTCGCAAGAGGAAGTTCGCTGATGATGGCATCCTACCACTGCCACCAGTTGTTAGGGTTGAAAGAGGAAGTTGCAGATGACGGCATCTCACCGCTGCCATCAGTTGTAAGGGATGGGGGACTACCCCGTCTCTTGTGGTAGCGTGGTGTAACCGGGTGGAGGAAATGAACGCTGACAAGAAGGGGATACGAAAAACAAACAGGTTTATGGCATTATTTACACGTATTTACAGCAAAGAAGGATTAGTGGTTTCACAAACCACGAGCTTGTGCGCTTTTCGCAACCGGCAGCATTTTCTGTAGTTCAACCACGTGGTTGAACCGTTACATGATTCAGAGCGACGTACAGCACTCTGCGGCGTAGTTTTAAGCCCTGTTGGACTCCTCCTCTCTGAGTGGAACACCAATCACACACACACAACAGGTGAAGGGGACGAGCCTGCACGGTCCACGGGAACGTCCAATATTGAGTCGTGAACAATGCACTACAAGGTGGCGCCAGCAGGGCTCTTCCTCGTCGTGTGTGTGCCGCTAGTCGAGAGGTCCCACGATCCTGAGAGCAAACATCAAAGGGTCTGCCGGTTTGTTCGCTTAACTAGCGGGGCGATTTGCGGCGGCCGCCACGGTCTTTTTCAAGGAAGATTGTCCTTTCTGGAACTGTTTACGATGTCGTGGCGACACGACGTCTCATCCTCCGGCCAATGCCCGGTGGTCTTAGGCAGCCGGCCGGTCGTCTACTTGATTGGGGATTAAAAGGAGCGCCGCTCTCCTGTCAGCTCTGGCGCCGGTCACAACAGCTTCCCCGTCGCCAGATGAATCACCGAGGTCATCAGGCACCACTGCTGCTTGAAGAAACGACGAAAGGGTCCGCATTTGAAAGTCGGGAACTCACCTTTGCTTGCCGCATTGTCTGGATAATTGCTCAAATCTTCGACAGCGTCTGGCAGACCGGGCGCCGAAGGAATTGAGAGCCTCCCCAGTAGATCGCCTCACGCAAAATGGCGTTTGCCCAGACGAATCGCCGGGCCAAACGTAACAGCTCGTCTGCCGCCCGGAAAATCTCGGCTGGCCAGCGCTCCCAACCACTGGGCACGAAGAGAATGGCTGGTGACAAGGACGATGGCCTGGCTTTGACCCTCCAGCTCCAACCCCCAAACCAGCTCACAATGATCGACAACAGCAAGGCTAACCACACAACACAATACCATGCTGCAGTCAAGTACATTGAACCCGCTTAAAACCCTCCAGGCTTCTCAAGAAACACAAACAAAGGAAAAACCTGTACGCTAAAATTTTGAGACAATTTGGTGCCGCCAAAGTTACAACAATCATCGATGTGGAGATGCTTACCAAAGATGGAACAAATTGCCGTGTGAAAAAAGCACACAAAGGCAAACACAAATTGGCCGCATATAACCATAATCCCATTTTTACAAAACTAGCTTTCTCCTACCACCCGCACTACTAAGTTTTAACTTACAATCAACTTCATGACTAATTTTATGAAACAAATCCAAATACAAAGATTTCACACGTATGCTGCCAGACCCTATACAAGGTAACTGGGCGCACTTCTCTAATCTCTCATGAAACTTAACGTAGTCGTGAGTGCCTACTTGTAGGACACCCTGACGCCAAAGAAAACTCACTCACAGCAGTTCAAACTGCGTCTTAAAATTCTTAGAAATGTATGTCTAGCCTCAAAGTTCGGTGAACGCAACGCTCTCACCTCAAGTGATCAAATGAGCCTTATAAGCAATCACTAAAACAAGAAAATGAAATTACCTTCACAAACTAGCACCCTTGTTAACTGAATGTAGCCACATGTCAGCCCCTGTCTTTAAAGAACGCACAGGACTTTGCTCTGTGCCCTAGCACGACATCATACTCTCATTCAAAAAACGCTAGCATACTAACACACTTAACCAAGGTAAATCCCTAAAACCAAGGCATTGCTAAATACGCATCTTAACGTAAATGTTCAGAAAGAACCAAACGAAATGAAAAATAACACTAGATTTCATGCACTTCCAGTGCACCTAACAAAACCTGCCCGAGTTTTGCGCTAAAAATCCTGTACCGAATGATTCTAAAACATGAGCATTTCGAAAATCGCATTTAGTTTTATTCAAAAACCTTCAATGAGAATGCTCATTTACTTTTTTAAAACAGTCGATAATCTCGCACTACACCAATGGGCACAAAGCATACAAGCTTCGGCTCCGCTCAATAATGATATCACGCTTTCAAAATTTGCGGGTCGAACAAAACTTCATGCACGACTAACGTGCTCTTATAAAAAGAAAAACTCATTGCACGCAGTCGGCTGACCAAGGTGGGTAACTGCTTCCGCATCCCGCTCAGCAACATAACTCGAAACTCTTACAAAGTTTACAAAAAAAGTATTGAAGTGAAAAACTAACTAAACAAATAAGCCAAGGAGATGACACAGGAATACTTTTTTAAAACCAAAATTAAGCAAGCCAGCATGCTTCTAAGAACATTCCTTTGTCCGACTCACCAGCTTACAGTTGTCCCTCACTTCAATCGCACTCGTGGCGGTCGTGGTCTTGGCGGATTTCGAGAACGCCCGAGTCCACAACGTGCACGTGCTCTCAGCTGACCGGCAGCGTTACGCCTCATTCGCGATTTTAGCAGACTTCTGTCAATCTGGCGGAAGGGACCCCAGCAATGCGTGGAAAAGAGTAGCCATGCCCTCTTTGGGCTGGCTCCCGTGGGGTGCTCAACTATTGTGGCCCTTCTTATAGCACATGTTCGACACTCTTGTCCGCGCAAAGCCTGAAATCTGCACCGCACATTCCGTCGCGAGGATGCACGCTGTAGACTACCATTTCGCCGCTTGTGCCTTACTGCACGACACAAAGACCTTGTTGTTGAACTGGCCGATGACCCACCCTTGTCCCGTTCGCCCGGCCGATTTCCGCCTTTTATATTCCTTAGTCGCTCCGCTTTCTTGCGGCAACGTTTGCGACCAAACTTTCCCCCAACACTAGGAAGTTCGCCTCGGGTTGCGTCATCGGCTGTTCTACAGCTCAACGGTGCTTCTGCACCACCTGCCACACCACTTTGGCAGTTCGATTTCCTAGCACTGTTGCCATGTCGGGCCGATTCACCTGTGTTAACTTTGTACTCACGCATCCAATTAACCTGGCACCTCCCATTTGATTTCATTTGCGAAGGACCCGCTGTTCCCTTTTCTTTCGTCCGGCAGTTCAGACGTATACAAATGAACTTTGAAAATTCCTAGTTCTGCTTGCTGCGCTAATAGGCTTCGAACCTTTCTCAACACGCGTAGAGCTGCTTGTCTCACTCGTGGCTCTCCGACGTCTTTTGCGTCTGCGCCGCTTTTTGCGACTCGTTTCGGAGCTTCCCGCTCGCATCTCAAACTCTCTCACCATCTCACAGCATTTGTCAGCTGTCTTGCCCGCGTAGTCTAAATAATTTTCTAAAGAAACATCTGTTTCACATTCTAGACTGGCGGACAGCGTAACACACTGAAAAACAATGCCGCTGTTTCTCACAGAAAAATCTCACTCGCATTCATGGGAGCTGTCTACAACCAACCGCACGCTTCTTATCATCTACTTTCGCTGCCTCTCCTGAGCTTTTTTCGGTGTTCTTGACTTCTTCAACCTCATTTGCAAGATCCACCGTCACGACAAACACAGTTGAGGTCTGTCCCAGCCTTTATACAGCTATCCTAGCTGTTTCGCTAGCATTAAACTGGCACAGCACCTCGTCGCATTCGCTCTGGCCTTCGTCGGCCTCTCTACGCAGCGCAGTATCTTTAGCAGCACTCAAATTTGGTCCTTCATCGAACCTGCTGCTGTTCTTAAACGTGCTAGCCTTATCTACGGCTATCAACTGCACCTCACTTATGTTTTTTCTCGCTCTTCTCTTGAGCTACACTTACAGATGGCTGAATTTTCCGTCTCATTGTCTCGATTTTCTGTTCCAATTGTTCGATCACCAAGTTGTGTGCTTGATCACGCTCTTTTCTATCCCTTTCATCTTTTTCTCTTTTCTGTTTTTCAAAAATCTCTACCACGTTTTTAATCTCCTCCTCACTGGATTTTTGGGAGATCAGCCTCACAATCGCTGTCCTGCCCATTCCTTCCTCTACTTCAATGCCCAGATGCTTACTCACAGCCAAAAGTTCATCTCTTAGCATTGCCTTCCACGACATGATTGCCGTTGTACATTGGACCTGCATCTCACATATAATTGGGTGATCCCTCTAACTCACAAATAGGTGATCCCTTAACGCACACACAATCTGGATTCTAATCAATTCACACTCACAAGATGAAGCCTGGAAAGTTATAGCAAAGACCAAGCACTCACCACAGCACAGCACCATGTCATGAAGTTCATCTCACCGCTGCCAACCAGTTGTTAAGGCTGAAAAAGGAAGTTGGCTGAAGGATACGAAAACAAACAGGTTTATGGCGTTATTTACACGTATTTACAGCAAAGAAGGGTTAGTGGTTTCACAAACCACGAGCGTGGTGGTTGAACCGTTACATGGTTCAGAGCGACGTCCAGCACTCTGCGGCGTCGTTTTAAGTTCTGTCGGGCTCCTCCTCTCCGAGTGGAACACCAATCACACACACACAACAGGTGAGGGGGACGAGCATGCACGGTCCACGGGAACGTCCAATATTGAGTCGTGAACACTGCACTGCAAGGTGGCGCCAGCAGAGCTCTTCCTCGTCGTGTGTGTGCCGCTAGTCGAGAGGTCCCACGATCCTGACAGCATACATCAAAGGGTCCGCCGATTTGTTCGCTTAACTAGCGGGGCGATTTGCGGCAGCCACCACGGTCTCTTCCAAGGAAGATGCTGTCTTTGTTGTCCTCTCTGGAACTGTTTATGATGTCGTGGCGACACGACGTCTCATCCTCCGGCCAATGCCCGGTGGTCATAGGCAGCTGGCCGGTCGTCCACTTTATTGGCGATTAAAAGGAGCGCCGCTCTCCTGTCAGCTCTGGCGCCGGTCACAACAGCTTCCCCGTCGCCAGATGAATCACCGAGGTCATCAGGCGCCGCTGCTGCTTGAAGGAACGACGAAAGGGTCCGCATTTGAAAGTCGGGGACTAGCCTTTGCTTGCCGCATTGTCTGGATAATTGCTCAAATCTTCGACAGCGTCTGGCAGACTAGGCGCCGAAGGGATTGAGAGCCTCCCCAGTAGACCGGCTTACGCACAATGGCGTCTGCCCAGACGAAGTTCCAGGCCAAACTTAACAGGGGCAAAAAAGATTGTGTTTTCACTCGCGATTCTTTAGAAGCTGAGTTTCATTTACTACGAACTCCAGGATAAAGCGAACGGATGCCACAACAGGCTCAGGTTTGTTTTGAGTGGGCGCGACTGTATATTTAGTGACTCGTGCAGCCGATTATATGTATTCCATAGAGTTCCATTGTACCGTCAAAAGCTGAATACGCATGCCGTTTACTCGATTACTAAACGGAGCTAGGGCAGTGTATCTTGAGATAAGGCATATCGTAGTTCCGTTTGTAGTACGGGCGCTCCTTTCTTTCTGTTCGTCGATCAATGTTATTAGGCTGATGTCCTCAGCTAATACGCTCGGCTGAGGACATGATCGTCCCGGAACGACCACTCCCGGGTTTCATGGTACCAAATATTAGGAACAAGGACCCGTGGTCATAGATCAATAACGCGACGTTTACTCCATCAGGGCTGCGGTTGTTTTCTTCTGCACATGGCTCGTACCCAAAGGAGAGGATTGGCCGATTATGAAGTGAATTTTCTCGTTATTTTCTGCATTGCTTCATTCCTAAAAAGCCAGTTATATATTCATGATTCAAAGTGTCAATTGCGAGTTTGAAAAAAAAGTAGTGAGCACACAATCCAGCGTAGAAATCGTTCAGTCGCAATGATTATTGCTGAACGGCGCTAAGCACCCCATTCTTACTTCCTTCTCTTTCTTCCCTCTGTCCGTTGAGCCTCCTCCCTAGCCCAGGCGCCACTTCTTTATTTTCAACAGTCACTATTATCAGCCTGACTCAGCCCATCTACGTTCACTGCAGGACAAAGGCTTCCCTCATGACCTACCAGTCAACTCAGTCCTGTGCTTGCTGCTTGCCACTTTTTACCTGCAAACATCCTAATCTCATCTGCCCACCTAACTTTCTGTCTCCCCCTAACCCGCTTGCCTTGTTTGGGAATCCAGCCAGTTATCCTTATTGACCAGCAGTTAGACAAACTTAGTTGCGCGTTCGCAACAGCTGTACGGATGCAGCCTGCTAGCCATTTTGATGCAATAGCCGTGAAGAGCTCGTTTCGCAGAAATTCCGGCATCAGCGTCTTTGGTTGTGAGCGCAAAATTATCATCTTAAATGTGACCAAAACACGAGAACAATGCAAATAAAATAAATTAATCATAAATAATCCTGGAGCAGTGTGGGGACCCAACCAGGGTTGTTTGGGTCCAAGGGGGGATCGATCGCGGGGCGTTTGCGTGGCAAGCGGATGTTCTACCACATGGCCACGCCACTGCTACTGAAAACAGTGAAAAGAACTTCCTCTCCTTAGAAATGCAGTCATAGTAGCTTTCATGCTTCAAAACCACATGCACTCTGTATACATGCTTCACAAAGTAGTATGAAATGTTACAGTAATAAGGCATGGTACAAGCGCCCATTGGCAACGGGCGTCAGAATATGTGATATCATGGTGGCTCTGTGGTTGAAAGCCAGTACCCCACTACGAAAGGCACACACGCTACTGCACCTATTCCATTAAGGCATTGTAGTGGGTGCATAGCGAATACGAAAAGGTTTTATGCATTAAGTGTTTGAAGTACGCACTAAGAACAGAATGTCGCTATCACGTTCAAATCCTAAAAGCGAAACTTTAGAGTCTCCTCATTTTTCAATAACAGGCCACATTCATATGACTGCTGCAGACGCGCAACTATCTCTGTCTAGTCCTGCCTACACGCTACATGCCCAGCCCATTTCAGCTGCTTCTTGATTTGACTATGATATCCTTAACCCCTGCTTTCTTCCCTGATCCACTCTGCTATCTTGTTTCTTAAGGTTACACCTATCATTTTCCTTTTCATCACTCGCTGTGCTATCCTAAATTTAAGCTGAGCCCTCTTTGTAAGCCTCCAGGTTTCTGTTCCATACGTAAGTACCAGCAAGAAGCAGCTTGTATTATACCTTCCTCTTGAGGGATAGTGGCAACCTACCAGTCATAAATTGATAGCACTTGCCAAATGTGCTCCACCGCATTCTTATTCTTCTAGTTACTTCAATCACGTGGTTCGGGTCTGCGGTCATTACCTGCCCTAAGTAGACGTAGTCTCTTACAACCTCAAGTGCACTGTTACCTATCTCGAAGCACTGTTCTCTGCCGAGGTTGTACATTACTTTTGTTTTTCGAAGACTAATTTTAAGACCTCACTTTCTTCTCTACTTGTATAATACAGAAATTGTGAGTTGCAATTCGTCCCCCGAGTAACTCAGCAAAGCAATGTCATCAGCGAAGCGAAGGTTACCAAGGTACTTTTCATTCACTCTTATTCCTAACTCTTCCCAATCTAGGCCTCTGAAAACCGTTTGTAAGCACGCAGGAAATAGCATTGGGGAGATTGTATCTCCTTGTATTATGCCTTTCTTGATTGATATTCTGTTGCTTTCTTGATTTTAATGATTGATATGAGGGGTTTAACGTCCCAAAACCACCTTATGATTATGAGAGACGGCGTAGTAGAGGGCTCCGGAAATTTCGACCACCTGGGGTTCTTTAACGTGCACCCAAATCTGAGCACACGGGTCTACAACATTTCCGCCTCCATCGGAAACGCAGCAGCCGCAGCCGAGATTCGAACCCGCGACCTGCGGGTCAGCAGCCGAGTACCTTAGCCACTAGACCACCGCGGTGGGGTTCTGTTGCTTTCTTTCTTTATGGAGCACTATGGTGGCAGTTAATCCTCTGTATGTTTCTTTCAGGATGTTTACATATGCTTTGTCGACGCCCTTATTCTACATATGCTTTGTCGACGCCCTTATTCCCCAGTGTTGACTGCTGATATTTCAACTGAATTAAATGCCTTCTCGTAATCTATGAAGGTTATGTATAGTGGTTGGCTGTGTTCTGATCATTTCTCTATTACCTGATTGATAGTAAGAAAGTGGTCATTGATGAGTAGCCTGTTCAAAATCCTCCTTGTTCATTTGGTTGATTTAATTTTAATGTTATCTTAATTCTGTTAGCGATTACCTTTGTAAATAGCTTGTATACAGCAGAGAGCAAGCTGATCGGCCTGTAATTTTTCAAGTCCCTGTCATCTCCTTTCTTATGTATTAAGATAATGTTAGCATTAACTTAAGATTCTGGTACACTCGCAATCAGAAGACACTTCCTAAACCGGGTGGCTAGTTTGTCCAACACAATCTGGCCTCAGTCTTTCAGCAGATCTTATGTTACTCGATCCTCACCGGCAGCTTTGCCTTTTTGCACTCCCCCAAGGCTTTTCTGATTTCTGTCATTACTGATGGAATGTCATCTGAGTTTCTGCTAGTTCTTACATTATGGCCTTGGTTGTCACACCTACGGTAAAGATCTATGTAAAACTCGTCTTCTATTTTAACTATATATCCTATCCATATTGGTAGTTACTTTGCCTTCCTTGTCCCTTAGTGCATACATCTGTTTATCGCCTATCCCAAGTTTCCCCTTCACCACTTTCACGCTTCTTCCGTTCTTTAGAGTGTGTTCAATTCTTTCATTGTTATGCCTTCTTGCATGAGATACCTTACGCCTATTAATTACCTTTGAAAGGTCTGCCAGTTCTATTTTGTCTGTGTTTTATTGCCAGATGGGTCATATCGGTCGGGTGGGCGGCGTGTTCTTGTGCTGCGTCGTACCGGCATATCGTCGGTGGTGTCAAGTAGACGGCCATGTCTGGAAGCCTGCAACCATAGGTCAGCAAAATAAATAAAGCCCACTCTAACTCAATATATTTTTCACTTTGGACTCACTCGAATGCAGACCCACAAGAATTTTGTAAGAGCACTCACTCAAAACTCAGCGGGACTCACCGAAATTTTGCTCAAGCAGACTCACTCAAATTCAGACTCACCAAAATACAAATCAGTCGGAATCAGTCGACTCATGAAAATATAATAACATATAGCTCAGCCAAACTCAGACTCGCCGAAATATTCCTGAAGCGGACTAGCTAAAACCCACAAACTCCCCAAACTTTTTCTAAACCAGAATTACTCGAACTAAAATCAATATGCAATCTGGCCCAGCTCGAACAATAAATGTCGAAGCAGCACTATCAGAAAGCTTATGCAGAATACGACCGTGGCGGAACCACTCATTTCAGGGTATGGGGGGGGGGCATTTGATTTAACACCGGAGAAGACAGAGGGGGTCGTCACTTTTTTTTCCATTTTTACCAGCACAAACATCCTTATCACAGCATAAATACTGTTGATGAGTGCTCACAGTCGTCCCACACGTATGTTTTAATCGATGATAGGAGGTGGACGCCAAGTACTGGATGAGCATGTGTCATCACTCGAGCACCCCCCCCCTCAGGATCCGCGACTGCAGTAGGACATGTCTCGATGTCTTGGGCACACAAGGGCAAGGAAACCTTGATAATATATTTATCATATATTTCATAGCTTTCAACCGAAAGAAGAATTATTTCCTGTGCATCTCAATTCATCTCAAGTAAAACACCTCAAGCATCTGATATCTGCATGTAAAGTATTTTACCTTTATACGCAATTTTCTCAATATTGAGAATGTTTTCATTAAAGACGAGACTGGGTCTAGGGACCTGCAAAGTAAATTAGGTTTTCATTCCTTATACACTTCTCATGCGATGGCATACACACTACTTATTATTAGTGGGTGAGTACATAGGTGCGTTTTTGACAGACCTAACTAAACAAAGTCGTTTCTTACACTTTGCCATTTCAAGGCCTGATCATGCTACTTCTTGTTAACGAAAAAAAAACTTCATAATGTTATGATGCTGTTTTGAAAATGTTCAGGAAACTGCTAATTGGTCTTGTGGTCCTCATTGACCACCCATTGACGACGAGAAAAAGATAATATTATGAGGAGGCTATTTTTTGGAGCATCGCGCTCACCATTCTTGACACATTGTAGAAACATGACCTCATTGGTTGCACGGCTATGCCACTCTACCGTTTCACATCATGCCTTCCTAGGTACACCACGGTTGATTTGAATTTGAACTGGGTGCCCGTGTGTTTTATTGCTGCTTACAGATATGAGCCCCGAGGGATCCCAATATGTTGCAAAACCTAACCAATCCAAATTTGCTAGAGATGCAAAACAACGATACAGCAGCATTTCTGAGAACATGAGAATTCGGACACTGCGCTGGAGCTCTTGGCCAAGATGTAAAAGATGCTCATGGTGTCGTGACAGAACAGTAAGCATATACAAATTACTAATTATTTACAATTTTCACTGTATTGCCTCTACACTGTAAATAAACGTGCTTTTAGGCATAAATAGTAGCACACGCATTTATTGTCATATATTTTGACTTAAGCTGCTCACTCCTCACATGAAGGCACGTCAAGTGCATCTTCTTTTTCGCCAAAAGAATTGGCTGATCCCACGTACCTTCGGAATTGATGTTATACGAAGCATGCAGAGGGAACGTCATCGTGTTGTAACTTTTTCATGAACCGACACGTTATGAAATCAAATTACACATATGTACCAATGTTGTATGCACAGACATATGTTGAACAGTTCCAGATATTTGTATAACCAGTTGTTTGCACTTGCCCAGTGATGATGTCAACAGGAACGTGAGTATCAGCAACACGAAATGCGATAAGCTGATATGAAGCGCTGGTGCTCGTGAGGATATTAGCCCTGGACATAGCTACATAAATCAACTTAGTGGATTGCACCGAACTACAATTGACGTTAACATGACGTGCCGGCTGTATCATAAAAATACATATGTAATGTTTATAAAATTTGATAGCTTTCACTGCAAGCCTAACTGACGTTTCACGAACATTGAGGACCTATTTAAAAAGTAGTTCCGAGACCCGACGTGACTCTGGTAGAATATTTGATTGCCAAGCAGGATGCTGGGGTTCGATTCCTGCTGGGACGCTGGCATTTATTCTTTGCATTCGTTAGGGCAACACTGCCAATGTCTGCTTTTCATTTATGCCCACGCTTTTAAATTACCCTTTTGTGTTCTTGCCAATCATGGGCTAAGTATCAATCACCTGTGGCACATACCAGCATACCAGTATTTATACCAGTGGCCCATGCCTGTCCATGGGTATGTGCCACTGTTTGGCAGAAAGTGTTTGACGAAGTGCGCGGCGAGATAGTGATCTTATTCATGTTTCCATCAGCGCATCATAATCGTATATATTGCTACATAATCATATAGTGCTACTTTAGCAGTAAGAAACGCTCCACCCTTTTTAATAAAAGGCATGATGAAATAAAAGAGGGTAGGGAAGGAGGAGTTGCGTTGCTAGAGCAGCAACTGTGAACTTGAAGGGTGCAGTCAAAATCGCTGGCGTGCATCGTACTTCAGCTGGCACCACCACGACCAGACTGTGCGAAAAGAGCTATTCTCTATGGAGCAGCCATATCCAGTTATGCACCGAGCCTTGAACCACAAGGCGGCAACATCATCGTAACGCTATTTCGGAGGTTGGTTTGTACGAGCTATTCGTGCATCAGCGTGTGAGAGGTGTTCCAGAGGTCTCTAGTCATCCTAGTTGACGTACAGATCTTGAACACAGCACTTGCACCAAGTGCTTTGCGCGTAAGGCGGGTGAGCGGACCTTCAAAATGGTGACCCCGACAGTAGCACTTCTAGTGGATGACATCAAGCCTTACTTCTTCAAACAATACAATTTGTGGGTATTGCATGCAATCTCTGCTAAGAGCTTAAGCAAAACTAACATAGGGTGTTGTTGTACGAAGTAAGGCGAGGAGCTTTTTTGGACGTGATCTCGCATCATTCAACAAAACGCTGGTTAAAGGGAATGTGGCCAGTCCAGATACCAAGCAGATTTCATGTGGTCCATTCTCTAAAGCGCGAAGTAAATGTTCAGAGCAAAGGAAGTTTGTGAACAAACTCATGATGCCTCTTAAAATAGTTTGCGCCAGCGACTACGCCCTTCAAGCGACGCTGCCTCACCCCCCTCTCCCGCTTCGAAGCAATGAATTTGATAACTTTTTTTTTAACTATGCATCAACCATTGACCCTGTAAAGCAAAGGGTGAATGTGCAACATGACGTAGCCGCTACACAGCAAGGCCACTGACAGTAGGACATATCAGGACAATCAGCGATAAGCCTGCTACACAGAGCTGTGCATATTAAAACAGAATCGCGGCTGCTCAAACCTGAAAACATGCGTTATTGACATGACATATTTAAAAAAGCAAGCCGAAAATTCAAATTGGTGCCCTAGCATTTATAAGCACAAAAAGGCAGGGCATTTACCAAAACAGCGATTACAAACGCCGATGTGCTGGTGAAAAAAATTACAAAAAAGCACTTCTGAATGGAGATTCATGAATAACGTATATTTAAAGAAAAGTGTCAATTCCACCAGTTGCATGGATTTCTATGAATGCAAAGCACAAAAAATCTGATATTGTTCCTAATATAATCAATCCTGAATATATTTAACTTCAATATATCAAATTATTGGCTATATTGAAGAGTTGGAAAATCCCCTTGAATTTCCCATGCAAAAACATGGGACCGGTGCACCCGTATATCGACTTCTTGCACAGCGGGGCAACTTCGACATTGAACGCTGCACCGTGCCGAAGTCTGGAAAGTGCATTTTTCTTAGCAAATATATTGACAGATTTTCGGCCATGTTGTAACAAATTCCGATCCCTTTTTTACATGGAGGTGACGAAAAGGCGGTGTTATTTCATCGCGCTGATCGGGTTCGTTACACGGCACCTACGAGTGCATCGGTAAGCTTGATACCCAATCTGCTAATCTTATCGCGCTGGCATAGTGCTTTTCAAAAAGGCCGTATTGCCGAAGACACCAAAATGAGAATGTGAAGTGACTCGGCGATCTTGCTGCCTTGTTCGAATTTCCTTTCTTGTTTGTTAGAACACATTGGCATGCGAGCCTGAAAAGCAAGGCTTTCCAAATGTGCAACCTTGTGACGTATTTTCGATAATTTTGGTTTTAAAACGCGTGTCTCGGAGGCTATGCTTTTTCTAGCTTTTCGCATCAAAGCAGCGGCTGCTAGTTACAAGGCAACAAGTGACATCGACATCTCCAACCTGTCGGCTGTGAGAACTCGGCATTGTCCCACTGGCTTTTGTGCTTTGTAGATTTGTGTACTTCTCGCCTCGTTCCTTGTAAGTCCTCATTTGGGAGTTGAACAGAACATCAACCCACACGTAGCGATAAAAATTATGACTGGCGCTTTAATGTGACATGAAGGAAAGCACCGTCGTACACTTCCCTTGTGGGCCAGATGACGACTTGGGTGCGTCATGACTGCTGGCAATACCGTATATACTCGTGTAAGGGCCGCCCTCGTGTAAGGGCCGCACCCCAACTTTGAAAGCGGATATTTCGAAAAAAAAAAAACAAAAGTTCAAAATGTCCCGCCAGAAAAGTGTAGTTAGTTCATTTACAGCCAGATGGCGCTGCACGCTTTTCCGCTTTTATTCTACTTCCGCCGACGCGCCGACCACGCTGTTGACAGCGCGCCGCCATATTTGCCTTGTGCGGCCTCTTTGTTGGCATCGTTCCTAGCATCGTGTCGATACGTTGGCAGCGCGACTTCAGATCGGTGTCGTCGGTGTCACTTTGTTGGTTGTAGTGAACCCTGCAGAAGCCAGCGCACGTGACGGACGATGGGCCGGCATCTGAGATCATTCACTGCAGCATTTAAGCTGCAAGTGATTGACTATGCCGAGGAGCACGGGAAGCGGGAAGCTGGACGAAAGTACGACGTCGATGAGAAGCGCGTGCGTTACTGGATGAATCAGAAAGATGCCCTCGCCGCTACTAACAGGAGCCGAAAGGCGTTTCGCGGGAAAAAGTGCAAGTACCCGCAACTCGAAAGCGAGCTCGTCAACTACGTCGTCGACACACGAAGGGACGGCTACGCCGTATCGACTGACATGATACGCGTCAAAGCCCTCAGCATCGCTCGCCACATGGAAATACCCCCGGCACAATTCAAGGCAAGTCGGGGCTGGGCTACGCGGTTTATGAACCGTAACCAGCTTTCTATTCGGCGCCGAACGACGATTTGCCAAAAACTGCCGCGCGAGTACGAAGACCACGTCATTAAGTTTCATCGCTTCGTGAATGCTCTCAGGAGGGAGCATGAATACGACCTGTCCCAAATTGGGAATGCGGACCAGACACCTGTGTGGTTCGATGCACCGGAAAGCACCACAGTGGATTTAAAAGGTGCGAAAAGTGTGTCTGTGCGCACGACTGGTGCAGAACGCCAAAGGTGCACTGTGATGTTGTGCATCACGGCAGACGGCAGGAGGCTTCCGCCGTACGTCGTATTTAAAAGGAAGACTCTCCCAAAAGAGAAGTTCCCTCAGGGAATCGTCGTACGTGCGCAAGAGAAGGGCTGGATGTCCGAGGAACTGGTCGTTGACTGGATTAAGACCGTCTGGGCAAACAGACCTGGAGGGCTGTTACAACGGAAAGCCCTCCTTGTTTTGGACAGCTTTAGGGGCCACTTGACCGACCGCGTCAAGAACCGAGTTGCCGCAACTCGTACGGACTTGGCCGTCATTCCCGGTGGCCTGACGAGTGTGCTGCAGCCGCTCGACGTATGCGTCAACAGACCATTCAAAGTGGAATTTCGCCGATGTTACTCTGAATGGATGGCTGGAGGCGTCCACGAGAAGACCCCCTACAGGACGGCTGAAGCGGGCGTCGCTCCAACAGGTGTGTGAATGGATTTTGAATGCGTGGCGTGCCATGTCAGTAGAAGTAGTTGCTAAAAGCTTCAAGGTAACGGGAATTTCGAACTCCATGAACGGCACCGAAGATGACCGTCTCTGGGAAGACGCGGACGCCGAGGCGAGCTCCTCCGAGAACGAGGACAGCGAAATGGAATCCGAATAAAAACATTTCTGGCATGTCATTTGTGACTCTTGCACTCTGCTACTGTTGCATAAACAGTACAGACCTTTGGCCTGTACTGCCTGTACTAAATCGGCCTGATTCGTGTAAGGGCCGCACCTAGCAAAATTTTCGAAAAAAAAGTGCGGCCCTTACACGAGTATATACGGTAGCGTACAGCGTTTCAATGAATAGCGTTTCCGGGTACCCTCTCGGATAGTGAGCGCCTTCATCGGATCAGTGCAGATGACAACGTAGCTGTTTCTAATTGCATTGATTCTGAGATCATGGCTGCCGTTGCCTGTGCCACAGAAGTGTACCTTCACTGCCGCCACAAGCCAACCTTTTGTCACGCTTCAAAGCTTGCATCGGCATTCTGCGGCAATGTTGTAGCTGAATGAGCTGAATTCGCTAGTTTGAAAAGCTTCACTGATATTGAAGATGACTGGAACTTGACGGCACGCAAGGAGCAAGACAAGTTTACGGACTACATCTATGCAAAATAAAGTGTGGCAACTTGAAGTTCACACCATGTTCTTCATTATACTGTCAGCGAATCGTTGTGTTGGCACTTGTAACGACTTCAAAGGCCTGAAAAGCTTTATTTAGGCCTTATATATGCATACCCTGTATGTCAAATTATCGATATATTGAACTCTTTCACCATCTCCTTCGAGTTCGATACATCCGGGCTCGACTGTATATCTATGGTGTTCCCAGATTTCCTTCCGCTATGTCCAGAAATAGACGTGACAGGCATTCTGACATACACGTGCAGTATAGAAAGTTGCTTTATTATATACATGCAGTACAACTCTTGAAACGAGCTATCAGCAGTGTTTCTGCCAATGAACGACGTCCACCAATGAATCGCCCACACACTTACACGCTACCGATTGGCCTTCCCGTCACAAGCCTATGCGGAGCGTGCATTTTGCCGTTGAGCTGACTGAAGATTGGCCACACGTGAGCATGGCTTACTGATGTGGCATCGCCCTTTCTCTCTATGGTGGGAGAAGTGAGCTTCGCGACCTCTCTATAGCGAGAGGGTGCAACGCCACGTCTACAAGCCACGCACTGACTCGCTGTAATGGGTACATGTGGTCAGGCCTTCAAACAATAGAAGCTGCGTCATCACTGAGCATAAAAACACGAATTACTTGGGGTGCACGCGCAACCACTGTTTATTCAGCGGAATAATTTTGATATGAGTTCACTTCATCTCTTTGACTAGTTTTCTACACTATCTAAAGAAGGAAGGTGTTGAGGTTCGGAATGGGTGCCCCTCAATCACTCGAGTGCTCGGTGGCAGCGCGAACAAAAAGGTGAATTTCACTGAAGAGACGCCTTATTGCAGCCTCAGGCGTCTGCCCGAGTTCAAGCCCGAACCTTTGTTCTCTTTTTCACATTCAAATACCACCTTTTCAACTCTCAGTTGAACAAAGGGTCTCCACACGAGCCAAACACACGTGTGGATTCGCACCGCCACAACCAATTGCAAAAACACTTTCATTACAGGCACTGCATTGGTGAAAACCCCGTTACGAAAATCAACACGAGAGGGGATATTTTCTCAGCATGTCACACTCTCTCCCATGTCAGGCCGTGCTGACGTCCATCGGTAGCCGTTCTCACGCTCGAGCTCCGTCAGCTCTCCCATTAAACGTTGCTTCGTGGAGCCTCTCCAAGAGTGGTGAGTACACCAGCAGGCCATGTGAACTGTCCAGGTGTGTATGCCACAGCAAGGCACCCCGCCATCCTAACAACACTCGGTAATGATGTATAGCGGGGGGAGGATAAGCTCGTCTGCATGCCACAACCATGCTTTGGTCAGCCCAGTGATCGCGTCTCTGCGGCATTCTCGATGGCACACGTGCATTCCAACAATGACGACTTAAACTCAAGACGACCGCGCTTGATTTGATTCTAGGAAGATGCACTTCTGGTTAAGCTTTCCCCTTTTTTGTCCTAAACTGGGGCAACTTTGACGGCTCTGCCCGTGAACCCTGTGAACGAAGGAGTCTCCTTTCTTTTCCGTGTGCACGGGTCTTCCGCGTTCGCCTTCGCGGAACGGATTGGCGTTGTTAGTTATCGGGTCGAGAACTCCCTCCACACTCTGCAGCAGCTGCATTAGTTGTGCCACACACAACATGCTGCTAATGAGTGCCTCATACTAACTCCTCCCCCCTCAAGAGTGTTACTAGACACTCGTTGTCCATTATTGATATGTGGGGTTTAACGTCCCAAAACCACCATATGATTATAAGAGACACTGTAGTGGAGGGCTCCGGAAGTTTAGACCACCTGGGGTTCTTTAACGTGCACCCAAATCTGAGCACACGGGCGGGCCTACAACATTTCCGCCTCCATCGGAAATGCAGCAGCCGCAGCCGAGATTCGATCCGGCGACCTGCGGGTCAGCAGCCGAGTACCTTAGCCACTAGACCACCGCGGCGGGGCCATTCGTTGTCCAGTAATACGATACAAAAACAAAAACAAAAGAATTCTTAAAAAATGAACTCGCCCTCGGTGTGCGCACATGCATGAACCAATTTTCACTTCAATCTCAACAGGGGAACATTCGTGTCCTACTGCAAAGTAGACACACATACATATTGCAAAAAATGGTTCTCCGAAAAAAAAAAAAAACACTCACGTAATGCACAACATGAAGAACGCACACTGAATGTAGTCCACAGCGCCAGCAAGTTCGCATTAGCTTGAAACAGGACACACGCACCGTGCATAGTCCTACGGCTATTGTCTTTTAAATTCACTACACCACATCGTCATTGTCCCAACACGTGAGACCCACTCCATGCGCCCTCCAGGCCCACATAACACACTCGAAGAAAGCGGCAGACCCAGCACTATAGGTATATCTTAGTCTCAACTGATTGCACCAAAAAAAATTAACAAACTCACAAACGCTACCCTATTTCATCTACAAAACTATTCCTACAGAACACATATAATACACCTGAAACCAGTTCTACTACTTAGAAGCAAGCTCGTATTTCAACAACCACAACAATCAAACAAAATTTCTAGTAAAGCGAACAAAACAACTTCACATCATGCCGGAACTATTAGTCTCTTCGACCCACTTAATATCACGCATAACACAAACGTGCAATGCAAAATTGCACGGTCATTCAATTCACAGCAACTACTTCTGAGGTTACATAAAAACAACATAACAAAAAAACGCAACAATATGAGGTAGCCAAAACTACTCAGTCAAAATCACTGAATCCCATGATCATCTGAGGCACGAAAGAGCATCAGCAGCCTCGTTCAGCACGCCTTAAGTATAAACAATTTTTGTTCGATATTCACCTCATTCACCTGTGAACGCTTCCCTTTGCGACTGGCTCACTCTTACTAAAAACTGCGACTGATCGTTCACACTCACCTAACCTTTGGAAGCGGCAACCTTCAATTGCCCTGTCCGATACGTCCGTAGCCAAAACAAAAGGCTTTACAGGGGTTGGTTGCTGTGAACTCAGAAAACAATGCGAAGGCGTCGAAAACTCAATCAAACGCTACCTATGCCTTTACGTTTCACGGCAGAGTGTTCGACACTTTCAAACCACAGTTACCGATAAATAACTTACATTTATCTAAAAGCCTTTCACGACGTTACCACCTGTGGGTAACACGCCATACATAAGCACTAAAAAAACAAAAACTAGTTACAAAAATAACCTCTTGCCGTGGCGATACGTAAAAAACTGTTTCAAAACATAAAATAAACAACTCGGAACAAAATTACCTTCAACGAATTCAGTGGTTACATCCCAAAGAGCTTACGGCTTTACTTCACGCTTGAGCTGCGCACGCTATGGTCCTGTTCTGAGGACTTTCCAGTTGGAACTGGGAATACACAAGACGTAGAACCTTCTCGTTCCCCCGCTGAACCTCCAATGCTATCCGCATTTTAACGTGCTTTCTCTTTTTGTTTTCTGAGAGGCTACCACCGCAAGAGTTGCCGTGCTGTAACACTTCGTCTTGGTGCGACTCTGGCACCGCTGACTAGCGGGACTGTTTCCTGTCCAATTTCTCCCTAGGTTACAGTAATCGTCTATCACTTACTTTGACGTGCCACCCTTCTCTCTCCTGGCACCGCACACCGGCAAGTGGCTCTTCCCGTTCCTTCTCTCTATCGAGATTTCCATCAAATGAACCAAGCCGCACGCTGTCCACTTGAAATGCGCCTGCTGTACAAGTGATGCGAACTTAGTCGGCTGTGGCTCTCTTGCTTGGCCGTCCTGTTTTTACACTGTGCGCTGCACAGCATTATTGCTAAGGCTAGAACCTCGTGGCATATGCTCCCATTCCCTCATCGGTAAATACTGCTCGGGAATAATATTCTCTCTCACACAGCTGATCTCTCTCGCATTACCCTCCTTTAGATAATTCAGTGGCTTTTGCCGGTGACGATGAAGACTTGTGTAATCTGCTGCAGTAAGCAATACTGACACACTTGTATTCATCTGATCGGTTACTGCGCAACGCAATTTCCCCGGCTGAGCAACGCTTCCTGATACCGTGACATCCGCACCTGAGTCAATGCGTGCAACATATGGCTTGCTTTCCACGAGAACCTCAATCTGCTGATCCCTCATTAGTGAGTTTTTCATAACCGCAGAGTGTCGCGACGGTGTGGCTCGGCTATCAAATAATCGTTTATTTTGGGAAGCCATGCATATAATTTCGGCTGTATTAGTAGCAGTCCCACGTGAGAACTCGCAATCTCTCTGAAGGGGCCCCGTTTTTTGCAGTGAAAACACGCTCCTGAATTCGGGTTAAAGCTTGCACCCGCAAAGTGATTGGCTTGCACCCTGTAAGCCTGATTCCTTGCCGCAGTATCACGGTAAATGCCCTGCTTGTCACTGTCAAGGTTTTCTTCAAAATTGGCGGCCAATTCCGCAATAACCTTGGACTTCAACCAGCCCTTTACTTCTCGCTCAGTAACCACAGAGCGGACATCAGTCGGCATTATTTGCTTCAGCCTGTCAGCTATCAGTAATTCCTGAAAACTTTCAAACAACTCCACTTCTCTACTTCTAAGGTAGTATGTGAAGAGGGTCTCCTAACGCGCCGTCACTTGGCTCCACGATTCATCTGCCCCTCCTTGGATGTCCAGAAACATTCGCCGGTACACGCTCGGAGTCATCGTCAGCTCCTTTAGCACCCTCAATTTTAAATCCGAGTATGGCATTAACTCAGCTTCTGCTTGATTTGCAACGAACGTGCGCATCTTGTCACGTAAGAATGGCAGCAAAATCGTACCCTGAATTTCCTCGGGTAGGCTCAATGCCGCAAACGAAGCATCCACATGTTTGAACCGAGCGGGAATCATAGGTTCATTAGTAGACATTGATGCTAGCACTGCTTTTTGCTCTTTCGCGTACCGTGCAATACTGCTTGGCTGGTTCCGGTTTTCTGGCACCTATGATAAATTATGCGACGACCTCATCTTCTCTGGCTCAAGCTTGAGCTTTAGCGCTTATATCTCGAGCACCAACTCACGGGTGCGATGCGATCTATTCACACTGTCACCTTCCATCACATCTCCATCTAAATCCGCCATCTCCTCTCCCACAGTGTGCCTGAACACAAGTGTATGCAGTAAAAAAAAATTGGGGGGCCCCGAGAGAGCACAAAGCAGGCCTCACCTTACGATGCATCGCAAGTCGCCTGATGACCACTTTGGTTGGAACTGCGTGTGTCTCCTCGCCAACGTAGGTTGCCACGA
Organism: Rhipicephalus microplus; assembly: GCF_043290135.1. NCBI lineage: Eukaryota > Metazoa > Arthropoda > Arachnida > Ixodida > Ixodidae > Rhipicephalus > Rhipicephalus microplus. The sequence goes on from NC_134710.1 coordinate 317,977,906, forward strand.
ACTCTTCTGGTGCTCCTGGTGCTCGAGTGGACGACCCCTGTTTTTGTCTGAGGTCAGCCGCGAAGACTGTCCCCGACACTCTGCTCTTGTTTACTGACGAGCTGCGCTCTTGCGCCGCTCAACTCCTTGCTCCAAAGTTGATCAGCAGGCTCATGCTGAATTCCAGTGCTGCTTCTCGCAGTGCGCCAACAGTTCCCAAAGCAGCGGGCGTCTTGCTGCTTCTCGCAGCGCACCAGCCGGTCCCAAAAGCGGTGAGCATCTTGTCAGTCTCGGAGTTGAGCGTCTTCCTCGCAGTGAAATCTTCACTCGAGGTTGACTGTGCCAGTTAATTTTCTTCTCCTCGACTAGCTTCTACACAAGCTAAGGAAGATGGTGTCGAGGTTCGGAATGGGTGCCACTCGATGACTCGAGTCTTCGGTGACAGCGCGAAGTAAGAGCTGTAGTCTGGTGAAGATACGCTTTATTGCAGCTTCAGGCGTCTGCCCGGGCTCATGCCCGAACCTCTGCCCTGTATTTCACATTCAAATACCCTATTTTCAAAGCTCGGTTGAACAAAGGGTCTCCCCATTAGACAATCACACGTGCGGGCTCGCACCGCCACAACCAATCACAAAAACACTTTCATAATAGGCACTGCGTTGTTAAAAACCACGTTAAGAAATATAACACGAGAGGCGATAAGTTAGCAGCGTGTCACACTCTCTCCCATGTCAAGCCGTCCTGCCTCCGTCGGCTGACCTCTGTCGGTAGCCGTTTTCACGCTCGAGCTCCGTCAGCTCTTATTAAAGTTTGCTTTGTAGAAGCCTCTTTAAAGGGACACTAAATGCAACTATTAAGTCGACGTTGACTGTTGAAATAGCGGTCCAGAAACCTCGTAGTGTTACTTTGGTGCCACGGAAGGGCCTATTTTAAAATAAAATCCGGTTTTGGTGGCCCGCATCGGGTTAGCGCTTCAAGTTACCCACCTAAAGAAGCAGACCGACTGGAAATGGTCCGGACCGACTCACGTCCTTTTTGCCATGCACAACCTTTCCCGGCTTTACTGCGCTAGTAGCGGCAGACCGAAAGCAGCAGGAGCCACAGCAGCAACAATGGCCATTGATCAATTTCCGGCCATTGGCTTCGAGACCACAGATGTTTTTTGTTTCACCTGTGCCCGCTAGATGGCACTACCTGTCTCATGTAACCAGTTGAAAATAAATTTTTTGAACTACTCGCGCCATTCCCCATAGGAACGTCCGGCAGTTCTTTTTCCATGAATCAAACAGAAACGCACAAGCGCCCTCTTATTGCATTTCTTGATGCACGGAATGCTCTTTATTTAGTACAGTTAGATCAATTACTCGTGATTAATTGTAGGCGATCCGTCTGACGTTATAGGGATAATTTTGAAAATAAATGTCCTACTACTGCGCTTGTGTTCTTGTGCATTTATCTTAATTTTTCGGTAAGTAGGGCACTGCTCTTGATAATATTGTCATTTTGGAGGTTGTCATACATTGAGTTTTCGCTCTGACGCAAATTGTTATTTCACTTTAGTGTCCCTTTAAGAGCGGTGAGTACACCTTATGAACCTGCGCGCTGACCAGGTGTGCATGCGACACCGAGTCCCTCCCCCCCCCCATCTTAACAACACTCGGTAATGACATATAGCTGGGTTAGAATAAGCTCGTCTGCGCGCCACAACCATGTTTCGATCAGCCCAATGGTCGCGCCCCTGTGGCATTCTCGATGGCACACGTGCATGCTAACAATAGCTTAAACTCAGACGACCGCACTTGATGTGGTTCTTGCAAGACGCACTTCCGGTTAAGCTTCCCCCTTTTTTCGTCCTAAATTGGAACGACTGACGGCTCTGCCCGTGAACCGTGTGAACAAATGAGTTTCCTTTCTTTTCCGTGCGCGGGTCTTCTGCGTTCGTCTTCATGGAACCGATCGGCGTCGTTACTTAAAGAGTCGAGAACTCACTCCGCGCTCTGCCGCAGCCGCATTAGTTGCGCCACACACAACACGCGACTAATCAGTGCCTGATACTAACTGTACGTGATTGTGATTTTGGCGACCCCAAGAACAATGTGCACATGTTTTGACATGTTTTGCTTATGCGCCGGCAAGGCTGATGCCGGTGATGGACACCCCGAAGCTGAGATTTTGGCGTAATTTTCGTTCATATTATCAGGATGGCACGGTAAATCTGATTTGGCGCACTTTGGTGCAGAAGTGGAATCACTGTTTTGAGGGGTTCTTTATTGTGCACATCAATCTAAGTACAGTAAAACCTTGTTAATTTGAAGTCACTGGGGCCGTGAGAAAGCTTCAATGAGTAAGTTTTCAAATTACTGCAAGACACAAAATGTGAGATGCAAGAAACTGGAATGTTTTGAAGTAATCAAAACAGGTCGTTTGCTGTACCAGCTAATTTACGACTTGAAGGGTTGTTTTTCAGAGGTTCCTGGAAAAAACGTCCCCGAAGGAAGTGTCCCTGGAACATACGTCCCCTGAATAAACACCCGTGGAAAAAATTTCCCAGGTAAAAATGTCCCTGGTAGAAATGTCCCTATTTGCGTTGTTGGATAACATGTCCCCACACAGACATTATTGAACATTGTGCTTTTCAGTCGCCAGTTGTTTATTTTAAAAAAAAATTGAAAAATGTGCGCAAGGATTGTATTTTACTGCAAGTTTACTGACGAAACAGTAGAGTGACATACCAACTGTCCTAACTAATGTGTATAAGTGTAACGTCCGATGCAATATCATGTACAATGCGCATGTCAGAATAATGTTATTTAGCTATGCACCCGCCTGAAAATGCATAAGGGGTTGGCCGTTGAGCACCCATGCATTTCATCTAGAGGCAACAGTTTGGTCGCACTAGCACTATGAAGGCAAGAGTATGCCTTCGGGAGCTTATTCGATACTTGCCCTGAGGTTGGCTTGACGGTACTTATATGCAGAATGGAGGCAATGAAATCTAACAGTGGCACAAATCGGCGCCTAGGCAGCTATATGAACACACAACAAAAAAATACTGCCTCAGGCACTCGCTGGCGTTGTGTTAAACGTAATGGATGCAAAAGCACTTGTAATTTGCCGGTGCCATTGTTGCCGATACCGTCAGAAACTTCAATGACAAAGAAAAATGCCATGTAAGCAGCGAGCAGAGCCTAAAACGCTGCATTCGCCAGCAGTCAGCAAGACTTGCCCACTGAATCCTGTCAGCATCAGGGACCTTGCTATTTCGGCACCTTGGACTACAAGTATGAGTGCAGGCTACCGCGCAGAGCGTTTTCTATGTTACTATACTAGCCCAGAGACTGAGAAAAGACTGCTTGCATTTGTCAGTGCACTAAGCTTGTAGTTATTAACAGAGAGCAGCCCCTGGTTAATGGATGGATCTCACTCCCATTCATGAAGTTTTTGCAGTCATTCTTTCTTCTTGTACCGCTAGGGAAGGGCATCGTATAATTTTCTTAAGCCTTCATCACAAGAAAGAACTCCGAAGCGTACGAGGATCTGTTCAAGTCACTATGGGACCAGTGGGAACTCCTTGAACTCACTTTGTATGCAGATGTCATTAAATGTTACTTTGAGAAGGTGGCCTTAAATGCTATAAAAACAGTTCTTCAAGAAAACGTTACGAAATCTGTGCCAAAGAGCACTCTGAAGAATTCAAGAGGCCAGACTGGTCCCCTTTTACAGTCAAGATCAGAAGTTTCAAACTATCACGAAAATACGGGACACCTTTTCTTTTCTGCCCCTTGACAACATACAAGAAGAATGACCACATTCAAAAGTTTGATGCCAGAAGCTGGCCGAGAAGCACTAGAGTATTTTGACGAAACTTGTGATGAACAATCATGCACAGGCCTGGAACAGAAAGCTGGGAAGCATTGTGGGCCACAGCCACCCAACAGTGTGGAGGCCATTGACGCTTTCTGTTCAGAAAAAGCCACTGTGACGATGAAGATGGCCAAGTGTAGAGTTTACGCACCCCTACGGAAGAGGAGAAAATCAGCGGTCATGGTTATGCAAGCGTGTTTGCAACCTATGTGAAGACTATACTGCTGGGAGTCCAAAAGATGTAAGATTTCCTGATGGCTGTTAGACACTCCATTCGGATTTAACTTCACGCATTTTCAAGCCCACTTTAGATTAAAATCACGAAGTTTTGAATGAAGATTGCAGCTTTTTTGTCTAGCGAGTTTGCACTTGATTCGTTTCTCGGTAACTTTCCACTTGGGCTTTTTTTCCTAGGCAGCAATACCAGAGGGGACGTTCATTCATCGGACGCATCTTCCGGGGTCGTATATTCCGGGGACTTTTTTCCCACACCGGTCTTTCAGCACTGAACCCAGTTTTGCCACGAACCAAGGGGAGGGGGGGAGTGGCGGGCCTCACTGATTGCACCGATTAAATAAAAGAAGAAACGTCATGATATACTGAAATGCGTGCCTGCGGAAAATGAGACATTTTCACTGCAATATAGTAGTGACATGCGGGCAGCATGTTGCCTGCTGCTCCTCGCAGCGTCAGCACATCATAACGCGACCATACTTTGGGGTAAAATAACAAAAATCTAATAGCCCATGTGACAAAATTTGTTATGCGTTCTCGGTGAAAAACTTGATAATTGAATCTTTCGAATTGAGTTTTTGAAGTGCGCATTGCAGGCAAGAACTCCACCAGCAGTGCAAGTGCCTGAATTGCTGGAGCAACCAGAATTCAGCAGTTTGCATACATCGTGAATTCCACCAAAATGTCCCTTTGTTGACAATTTTTACATTCCCAGAAAAAATTGCTAAATCATGACATGCTGGCACAACGAGAAGCATACAATACGTTGCCTGCACGTCACCTTTGTATTGCAGTAAAGCACATCTTGTTTTCCGCTGGCACACATTTCAGCTCATCCCAACACCTTCTCCCCCCCCCCCCCCTTTATTTTTTGCACTGTAAGTTGCAAGGTTGAGGTGCTTCAGCTGCCATTCATTAGTATCACTATGTTCCATTGGCTTGTGGCTCTTAGGGCCGTTGTTTCGACGTATTTGGAGAGTAATCAGGATCAGGCATGAGCAAATGGCACCCAATGTTATCAAATGAACCGGGCTGGCGCTGCCCGCCACTTCAAATATGGGACCACAGAAATATTTCAAATTAAGCGGTATTTCTAAATAGCAAAGTTTGAATTAACGAGGTTTTACGGTACATGCGTTGTGACTGCGCTTGTTTCTCTCAAGGTATACTTCGTAGCCGGCTAATAACTACACTTAAACCTGCATTTAACAACGTAAATGAAAGATGGTTTTGGAATAGACGCAGCAACAGCCTTTAGAACAAAATTTTGTTTATTTTGTTATAAGATGCAACTGGTCAGTGACTGCTTTATCTTGTGCACAATGGTGCAGGGTCGCGTGAATACCATGCTGAAAATGGACACAAGGAAACAAAGAACGCGCATAGGCATGCACCAATGAGAGCTGGCCAGTGTGTTGAAAAGTATGGTCGAAGCTTGATACACACAATGTAAAATGAGACGGCAATTTACTGCTTTCAAAGAAACCCAGTTGTTCACTTTCAAGCCAAATGCAAGAATGCTGTGTTGAAAAGTAGGATGTGGGTGCCGCTTCAGTGGGATCACATTACGTAGTCCCCAGAAAGGACAGTAATACTCATTGAAAAAATCAGTACAAAAGGTGCTGAACTGACCAAGTGAAGGGTTGGCTGCAAACTGTAGATGCGATAGGTTCACACAGCTAATCCTATATCATGCGGATTTTTTTTCTTTTTACTCTAACTGCGATGCTCTTATATCTAAAACCTATTGCTCCTTAATAACTTATTCTTTGTATTGTTTTTACATCGACGTAACTGTTGACCTGTTATCTAAAATGCACCACTCCCCTATGTAATGTCCTTGGGCCTTCAGGGTAGTATAAAAAAATTAAATAATTGAGGAGCCTCTTTTCATGGTCATTTTTCATGGTTTCATGCCACTCTGCTCCAGTTGTGTATGTTTCTCAGAAAAATCGGTACCTTTGTCTATCCGCAAATTGAAACTGTCTCAAAACGGTCTACAGCTGCATCTGAACGAGACGGGTACATTTTTTACAGCCTCCGATGGTCGCGCACACAAAGCATGTCACGTACGGGAAGAAATATTTTCGGGGCAGTGTTTGACGACAAAAAGAGCTGGACCCATCTGGAAGTGACCGCAATGTCAAGTGAGATAAAAAAGCAAAGGAAAACAAGAAAAGTAAGCACGAGGACAGTGACCGCAAAGTCATAGTCCTGCTTAGGTTTAGCTAGGGAAATCGATCAGTAGAACTTTTCGAGATTGGCCTTTTTGTGTTTCAACTTCTAGCCAATAACTACGCCAACCAGTCATAATAAATTACGCAAAATTTGCTTTTCTGGGTGATTTTGTGTAGGTTGTATCACTGTTTCGCCGTATTTTTTGTTTTCATTATTTTTTTTCCTATTTGAAGCTTGCTTTCAATCATATATGCGTAGATTCTTTATTGCATGTGCATTAATTGTTTTTTATCAGGGTAACAGAAAGGACATCTCCGTTTTCGGCCTTTGGTTGTACTGATAGGCTTTAGAAATATATTAAATATTCCTTGAATTTCTTTTTTTCATTCTTGTGGTCTAGTAACAGATGCTTATTCAGGTTTGTTGCTTCTGTTTATTATTTGACCACAGGTGACAATTTTCCTAGATATTTAATTTATATTGTGATATACCAAGCATTTGCGCATACAAAGATACGGTTTTTGCAAATAAAATCAATTTGTCAGCACGAGATGCTGTCGCGTGTTTCTTCGTGCCCTGTTCTATTCATGCCACTGAAGAACTGGCGGAAACTATTTCTATGGTGCTGTAAATATATGTGGAGGCACGTGATGTATATTTTCCTTCTTATGCACTCATTATACTTATGCGCATAGATATTTTTCCATTTGATTCGTTAGTACCACATTCGTCTACGAGTAGAACAGGTCTTCATAACCTCGTACTAGAATCTACATGCACAATTAAAGAGCTTAAGATTATGATGCGGATACATTTATCACAAATCCAAGTGATTCCACTCATGAGTGATTTGCGAAAAAAGCATTCAGTTAGTTCTAATTAGCCCCGCTCATATAAGCGAAAACAAAAACATAGGGAAATGAGGCATTTATATTTGCACAGTGGGGCTTGAAAGGCGACAGTGAAGTTGCTGCTATCGCTACAGTGGCGAAATAGCATTGAACTTTGTATTGATTAGCATCACCCGCTCATCGTAAACCAGTCACGATGGCAGTAATATATTTCACGACAAAGAGTTACACACACCGCATATCTTTTCTTGCGCGCAATAGCCGCGCTTTTCAACCCACCAGAAAGCTTCAGGTGACGCTGCGAGCCACGCCGCCTGCCGGCGACGACATAAGTGCGCCACTCTCCGCCTTTCAGTGAGCACACTGCCCCATATTAGTACACCGTAGTTCATGGTTTGCTTCACGCAGATGCTGGGTGCAAACGCGGAACGATGCCTTTTCCGATTCCGATGCTTATCATTATGTTCGCGCTTGGCCAGTGTGGTAACTAATCAGACCGGCTGTTCGTCCGCATTATCAACAAAATCAGCTTGCCACAAGTGATGAATGATAAGAATGGCACAAAATGATGCAAAAGTCACCACTTCACGGTACCTTGCCTCCATTTTGGCGTTGTCGAATACCTTTGACGGCGGACAGCTGTTGTTGTTAACGTGTTAATGAAACTGTTTGGTTCGTTCGCAAAGGCAAGTTTAGGCATTATTTCAGCGTGGTGTTGACCGTGGCTTCACTGTGCATGACTGCGAATTGCGTCGTGACGCTGCTGGAAAAGATTAGGAAGCAGCGGGCACTTTTGAATTTTGAGAATAAACGTTTCTTCGTTTTGCTAGCTCAGATCAGCTATATTTCTTCGATTTCACTACAAAAAAATTTTTCCTTCAACTAAATTTTTTCTGCACTCCGTCGGTTTCATTGTAGTGGGTTTCGACTGTATAGCAGCGCCCATGGAACCGTCATTGAAAAGACTTGTCAACACAGTGCTTCATGTGCATGCACTTGTGTGTTCATTGAGCCAGCTATCTTTGCACCAAAACCTAGCATTCCTTTCCTCCATGGGAAAACAACTCTGGGTCCCGCCTCACTCAGAGCTCTGTGGAACTGAAACTTGAACTGAGCGCAATAAAATCATCTTCAAAAAAATAAACCATTGCGCGCAAGAGCAAAGGAGCTATAAGTGTCCAAGAAGAGGGCTATTTATAGATATGCACCCATCATCATCTGTCACAACTGTTCAGAAGGGAGGGGGAATAACACCAGAAAATATGGATGGTGGTAGATTAAATGGTTGCTGCAAAGGCTTTTGCAATGCTCCATTGGGAAAAAGATCATCTCTCTATTTCTTGCTGTGCTATCTCCATGCTTTATCATGAGCCTCAGCTAAGCTTTGTTTTCTGCTAGTCAGCTGTGGGTGAGCGAATTTCAGCAAACCCCAGCAGCCTTCCAAGTCGGTTACTGCAAGCTTTCCCTGATACCAGTTACGTACATATCTTCATGGTTATTCTCATGAGCGAAAATGTTTAAAATCGCCTTTCTTGGGCAAAAATGAAGAAATCTGGAGAAAAAAGAATATTCCAACCAATATAACCAATTGTTAAATCACCAATCGTCATTAATCGTTTGTTTTTCCAGAAGCTCAAAATTCAAGACATGCCTAATTTCCCGGACTCATCTCTGGCACCGTCAAGTTCCCCATAGAGTCAATATATTAAACAGTCTAATATTTCGGACTTTTTATCACTAACTGAAGACGAAGTCACCATCAACGCCGCTAGTTCAGTTGTGTTCGTAGCTTCAAACCTACCATCCTTTCATCGCTCATGCACCGCATCAGGACTGCCGTGCCCTCAAAACTGCAAATGACGCAATTTGGCGAACGCCAATCCACTGCCAGCTGTGGCTTAGTCAAACCTGTGGTCAATCCTTACTGTGTTTGTTCACATGTTGTTCTCTAAGCTCTGCAGCAGATTGTGTACTGCTCTAGCAGTTTGGCGCTGCACTTTTTGTCAAGCGAATTCGCCGAGACAGCCGTTGCCGCCAGAGTGAACAGCGTGTGTGATGAATTTCCGTCCACGGACGTTGCCTTCAACAATCTGCGCACTGCTGGCATTTTGATTCCAGCCACGATAACTTTTAGAGTGCTTCGCCGACAAAGACCACGAGCTCTAGCGGAATAGACCGATGACAAAATCATCTGTCAAGTTACGGAGGATTCCAATAACTCTGACGCCGAGATCAAAGAGGCAGCGCCTACACGGCTAACAAGCTCGGAGGGGATGCAAGCACTGATGACACTGTCATCGGTGTACAGCGACAGGTTGACCTTAGCTGAAATGGAGTCAGACTTCATCACGAGCAAGTGGAACGCCTTGCAAAAGAAGATAAGCGGCTTTTTGGGCCAAAGCCTTGACCAATAAGATAGTGCCGACCACGTCGGATTTTAATTTTTTTATATTTTTTAATAAACGGCTCTTTTAGAGCCACCTAAACCCTCCATTCACTGAACAGTGACAAGAATAATTTACTCCCAACGTGACCCCCTCTGTCTGTGAAAAATAGCTGTAAGAGAAGGTGGAGCTTGCTGTGCATTTGTTTTTCCGGACATTTTCGTGGTATTTTATGGGTCCGTAAAATTAGACATTGACTGTACGAAGGCATTTATTCGCAGAGCCCTCAATAGGAAAAAAAAGATGGGGGAAATGAGACACCAACGGCTCGTGGTTGATCCCCTAAATCACAGGCGCCAGCGGAGCAATAGCCCGTATATTAACCCCCGTATTCATGAAACGGCCTTAACTAACCGCTGTAAGGCTACTTACAGAATAAAGAGAAAAGTATACTTTAATTTAATTGAGTTTTTTTTTTCAACAAGGTTGTGAGGAGACCAAGCAAAAAAAGCTGCATTCAGCAGCTTGAGGGCAATCTGACCACCTCATACACTGAGCAGTTATAGCAGTTGAAACAGATGCATGCCATATACATAAAGCATGAATAAAACAGTAACAAGAGTGAACAAATGCGGTAAGAAAAAATGAACAAGGGTATTCTGTAAACAATTGGGAAACCCAGAAAAAAAGTAGCTGTAATAATGAAGACAGCAAAAAAAATTAAGAAAAAGATGAACCTATAGCAGTGCAAGCAATAACACCAATATGTCACGTAGGCTTTCTAGCCGCAGAGTAGTTATATGGAGAACATTGTCTTTGTGTAATTGATTTAAATAGTATATAAATAAATCCGTAGCATTTGGTCGCTACATATAGTCCTGTTTTTGTTGACAATTCAAGCTTCTAAAAGACGAAATTTATAAAAATAATTATGTTGCTGTAAGGATGCCAGTTGTACTAAAGAGTTATCATTCAGATTTGGGTGCACGTTAAAGAACCCCAGGTGGTCTAAATTTCCGGAGCCCTCCACTACGGCGTCTCTCATAATCATATAGTGGTTTTGGGACGTTAAACCCTACATATAAATCAATCAAAGAGTTATCATTCTTAATTTTTTCCATTCTGTACATGTGACAAAGCCTACATGTGTTAAAATATGAAATTTTTATAATACTAAGCTTTGTGTATAAAGGAGCAGTATGCCAAAAATATGGCTCTTTATTGTAGTACCATCAGGCAGTGAATGTTTTCGGCTGTATTCGTTCCCTAGATTAGAATGCTGTATTTAACCATAGAAAGAAACGTTGAATTGCAGCCGGACCCCTTTATAAGAGACACTAATATAAGCAAAAAATGGGTATAAGAGACACCGGTGTGTTAACACTAAACTACGGGTTAATGAGAAAATGCATATGAGGTACCCTGCATGGTTAAAAGGGACAAGAACTGCTGCCCAGAGCATGCCTTTTATAAAGAGGTTTAACTTTTATAAAATCTTATTAATGAATGTAGGACAATATTTAGAATGGCAATGCATAGTACGTATTGCTCTAGGTAATTTACTAAGTGATTCACCTGGCAATTTCATAACATAGTTTTAGAAAGATATACGCCAAGTGACTTGAAAATCTGTAATATTTCTATTCCAGTATTTCATCCATGCTTATTACACGGATGAAACATTACTGCCTTTGTTTTTTCTACATTAATCTTGAGCATGGTGCAAGATACAAACACTTTAGGAGAGGGCACTCGCGATGCGCGTCCATCGGAACACTGCCGGCAGCGTGCCCATCGGCGAGTAGACGCAACTTGAAAAAAGAAGAGGCATTGTAATAACAGCCTGCCCTTCGCAAGAAATTTGAATTAAATGGCACAGGAGTGTTGTTCGTGCAAGACAGTGAAAATTATATACTGTTGTCTGCAAGCATGACGGAGGCTTGAGTCACGTGGAGAGCACTGTCTACATGCCTCTCTATGGAACACAAGCCAATATTTGAGTGGTTCTCGCACGTCCTGTGAACATAATACTGCCTGAGGCGTAATAGATACGCACATAACTGACATGCTTTCCAAAATTTAGCATCAAGCAGTATTTAAATGCGCTAGTTTTCGTGTACTCGCTGATGGTAGATGGGGCACTCATATAGGCAAGCTGGATCTGCGAAGCGCGCGAACAGCGTGGGGGAACGCACATGCTTTTGATGGCGAGCAAAGCAGAACTTGAATAAGACCACTTGACTGCTTGTGAAAAGAGAAGCAACCACTTCGATACCTTGACCAATTTGTAGGTCGTTTTCAAGCAAAAAATTATGACTAAGAAAGTCAAACACCTTTGAAAAATCAAGGAAAGTACCAAGCACCATTTTAATTTTCTGAAATTTTTGTGATATAAACTCCTTTTTGGTCATAAGGGCTAATTCAGTTGACCTGTTTTTACGAAAACCGAATTGTGCAGTTCTTCTAATAGTAAAGATACCGTTAGTTGTTGCGCCAAATTTGATTTTCGAGCTCTAATGATAACTATACGGTGAAAAGTTCATGACTGTGTGATTGCCCGCTGGGAAACAAGTTTACGGGGGACCCTGTGCATATCTTCTGGCTGATTTCACCATCCCTTCTTACTGTGAACTTAAAGATCATTACAATATTTTTTTTTCCCATTGAACACTCGGCAAACCTTTTTATGAATGCCAGTGGAAACTTGCTCACAAAAAGCAGTGAATGCACAACGTGATACAGTGACAAAAAAAAAAGATCACTACACCTGTAACCGAGAAAACACTATTTATTGCATTGTATGATTGCGTTGCATAAACATAAAACAAAAGTTCGTCCAGCAAAAATTATGCATTCACATTCACGACAAAACATCTCATGTTTGAAGTGCTTGCTGCAGACTGCATCATTTGTGCTGAGTGAACGGTCCTTTCTGGCAAAAGCTTGAGTGCATGCTTTGAGGCGTTCCGAATCAGAAGGAACATTGGATAATATTACATTTTCTTGGCACATAGAGTAACCTGACTGGTAACCACTAACGAAGCACTTTCTTCCCATATTCACTCACTGTGTGGACGTCTTCTTTTAGCAGATTTCATTCATGGCTGCTCACCACATCACAAGTTCATTTCGTAAACGGGAACGATAAAACGCCACTTGTCATGAAGCGTGGAAGCTTGGGCAAGTTGGTAGGACATAACTGAATGCAGGAACAACGCATGCCCTACGCATGCCCATTTTTCTCATTTTTCGCCTATATATGTACACCACTCCGATATTAAATCTTTGTTGAAAGTCAGCGCTCTTTTCTGTCCTTGTTTTTTCGCTTCCGTAGTTACGAAGTAACTACTTGTAGGTTGCGCTGTTCCTGCATTCAGCCACTTGTCACTTCATGAAACTCGCCAAAGGCACGCTAGCCACTGAAGTGACTGAATAATTTTTTTTTGCGAGTGAAAAACGTGACTTTTTCGGAACGCCGGCATTGCCGCCAGCCTTACCGGTTGCTGTAACAACAGTGTGTGAATAATTTTTCTATTTTTAAGTTGCGCTGGCTTGTCGATAGGTGCGCTGCCGGCAGCGTTCCGACGGACTCGCATCTCTGTTACTCTGGTTGATCGCGTCACATAAAAAAGCCGAGAAGTGTCCCCACCTAAAGTGCTTGTATCTTACAAAGTGATCTTGAGATAATTACTTGTAGCCCACCTGCGTATATTTGCGAGTGAGCGTCTTATTGGCTTGATTTGACATTTCAGAACCTGAGTCACCCTCAAAAAACATGCTTGTATCGTCTGCATAAATTACCCACTTAGCCAACGGGTGAATAATTATCATGTCATTGATGCCCAATATGAAGAAAAACAGACCCGATATGCTTCCCTAGGGACACCTGTTTTCACAGATTTCAACTCCGAATGGTTCCCGGCTATAGCTACGACCTGGCGTCTGTCTTGAAGGTAGGATGTAATTAGAGAATGAGCCATGCCACAAATACCATAGTAATCACGTTTCTTAAGCAAAATATTATGACTCATAGGGTCAAACACCTTTGAAAAATCGAGAAAATACCAAGCACAATTTCATTTTCCTCCAATTTTTGTTTGCACAATTTGGTTTTTACGAAAACCGAATTGTGCAGTACTTCTGATAATAAAGTAGCCAGTAAATAAACAAAACCGCGCCGATATCACTTTCTTTAAACCTTTAGAAAAAAAAACAAGCAGCAATGATACAGGGTGGTAATCTGAAATAAATATTCTTGTCCCTTTTTTTTTAAATATTACTGCGACCTTTGCCATCTGTGTGCTTCGAGAGAAAATGCCTGTTGACAAACAAAGATTAAAAGGGTACTTCAGACATAAGGCGAGTTTCAAGAATCTGCTTTATTATGTCATAAGTGCACCTTACAAAAGGTGTGCTTAACTCGTCAAGTATAGTGCCTGAGAGCAAGGGTAGGTAAATTTTTTTCAACGAAATCATTACCTTGAGGAGCAGTAAATTAGTTTTACTGCATGGCACCAACAGACTGCACAAAAGCAGCCAAACATAAACAGCGAAAATTGGTGTTGAGGCACCCACAGCTTTCGTCGAAAGACACGTTTTTCGTTTCGCCACATTTCTTCAACCCTCATCGGCACAGTGAGGTCGTCAATTCGCTTTTGTTATTTCGTCTTATATGTTTTTACTGTGTTCACTGGTGTTTCCGTGCTTGCTTCCGGATTTGTCATTTTCTTTGACTTTCTAAAAAATTTCACTTGATTTATTCATTTGTTTGAACAGTTCTTAAGTATTTTTTTTACGAAGTTGTATTTATAGTGCAACGATGCACTGAACTGAAATTTCCCGACAAAAAGTGCTACGTTTGTTGTTTCATTTCTTTCGTTCATTGTTTTTTTTTGCGAGTAACGATAAACATGATGGAGGATGAGAGAGTGACATGTTTATCGTTAGCCTGTAAAGAAACAAAAAATGCCAGCACTGGGTCGAATGTTGCCTGAAATTTCGTATCACATTTGCCCATGGCAGCCACTTTTTTGTCGAAGTTTTTTTTTCTTCTTTTATCAGCACCATTCTACCATCGCTTAACGTTCGGCGTAGTCACTGATAGCTTGTTCAAGCGACCTTTGTGAGCGAGCAATCTTTGATAAATTCTTAAACTTACATTTGAGGGCACTTAAAAGGCTGCACGTTAAGCGGCAATCACATGGTATCTTTTTAATTACGTGCACTTTAAACAAAGGCTGGAGAAAAATTAGGCAGCGCAGTTATCTTAGCACAGATTGAAAATTTTATTACCTCGAGCTAAGCGATACGAGTTTTGTAGTGACAATTTTTTCACTAGAGACCCTATTTAAATTGTTCATAACTCTTTCGTTACCACGAGAAATTGGTTGTTTTTCATGTGTCTCGGGAAGATCGTTTTTTTTTTCAGTTTGAAAAGAGCTCCAGCTCGCGTTGCAGCATACGAAGCTTTGCAGAATGGAATGCTCTTCCCAAAAAATATATGTTTTAGCACAACAAAAATATTTTAAAATGAATTGAAATTGCAAAGTGTGGAATTATTGGTGGCCAGCTGATAAACGGTGTTATAGAAACACTATATGTGCAAAAATATTCAAAACAAATAAAATTCAGAATTTACACTTTGAAGATAAATGATCCAGGAACAGTAAAAAAATAATGAATGTTGAACAAAATGTTTCTCTTCACACAGACAAATAAAATCAGAACCAAGGTGCTGCTCCGTAGCTCGTGCCATGCAGTGAAGCATTGCATGGTTTTTTAGTGAGACAAGTGTACTTGCACACTTTTCTCAGTAAATGTTTTTTGTCTTGTGATAAGAGTCTCCAGGTGTTCCAATATATATGGATACCCGTGATGTGCATAATCCCTCTATAAATGAGATGTCCAATGAACTTCGCTATTTCATCTAGCGTCGCTTCTTTCCATGAGCCACCTCGCTCTGCATATAGGTTGGCGTTCCAATAAATGCATCCAAGAACATTTTTTTTTGCAATTTTGTGCATTTCGCATTAAAAAAAGGAGAATATCATGCACAGTTACAAATTGCCTCGCACTGCTTCGTAGTCAGGGCCAAGATGTGCTCCAAAACCTTCCTGTCGTTTGGAGAATCTCCGCAGCCAGTGGAAGCACACCACGCCCCAGCGAAGTCTGGACCACGCAAATGACCAGAGTAGCTACAAGATTGTGCACAAAAATGAGAACCTATACGCACTCGAGGCAAAGCAGACAACTTGGGGATGTAAACAAAAGAAACCCATGAATGGCTGCGGATGTTTGAGGCTGACGCAAAACAGCGTCCCCATAAAACTTCAAGCTGAAGTGCTGTCATCTTCGAACTCTGAGCTTGTCCTCACTCAATTCAGGTGGAGTTGAAAGACGGTTTTGAGCAGCCCATGTGTTTTGCAGCACTAGGGCGCAACCATGCGCGTGTGATGACGATGTCATAGGAGTGACTAGTGACAAGTGACGAGTGACTTTAAACATGCGGTGGGCCTTTGTAAATATTTTTTAAAATTTTTGTTTACCCTTAGGAACAGCTTTCTATTGAATAGCTGGCACACATTTCTGGTAATTAAGCTGCTCAACATTTACAAATTGTAAAGCTGACGCTTTAATTCAACATTTGGGATGCAAAAGTTCTTCTCATTACAGAACTTCGATGTAAGTATAGCATAATCACGAGGGGCACGCACTTCTGTTTAGTGCACTAGCCTAGAGCCCTCTTCTAGCAACAAACACACATTGGTTCGCGCAAAAGTCTGTCAAAAGTCATAATGTGGCCGAAATGGGCAAATTCAAATTGATTCTGAAAGTTGAGTGCCTGGACTAACTACTGTGCTGGGTACATGAGAAACAAATTCAATATGCCAAAATCAACGGTCCAAGAGCATCGACCACCGGTGATCGATTTGAATAGGCATGGTAAAGAAAGACTCAAGCAATTTTTGTCAAACACCAAGCTTGGCAGAACGGAAAAAAATATTCTGCCGTCCTTCATATGGCTCAGAACAATACCGCGCCAATTCAAGACTCATAGCTCATGTATGTTTTTTTTATTACTTGGTGCTTTTTATCTGAAACACCCTGTATACACAGGAACTTCTGCAGACATCGATGTGCCTATCACTAGTTGCACAGAAGATCCATATTATCCTTAAAGCAATTTTTTTCCAACTTGCAAGATAAAGCTATGCATTTTGCAGTTATTCTAGCATTTTGGTTTTTTGATTAGAATTAACAGTGAGCAACCATATCTAGGAGCAAAATGAAGAACTACCGCAAGGCAAAACAAACATTTGCTAATTTACTCAATAAATGGGAACACATCAAATGAAGTAAAATATTCTCTTACTGTTCACTTTCTATCCTCCATAATTAAACATTCAATATTTTCACACTTATTTTTTTTCTGCCCCCAAAATCTTAGATTCTACAGCTTTTGACAATGAACTGCACTATGAAATATTCCAGCAATACAATTTGCAAATGGTGCTATGTACTGTATACCAATTCCCATTTACTTACCTCAGCTAAGTGACTGACTGTCTTCTGTGAGCGTTCTTCCACAGAAGCTGCTGTAAAATAAAATGAAAATATAAATAAATATCTGTCTTTGCTATAAGCAATACTGAGTAAGCCAACTTACATAATGCATATGACTTAAGCTTTTATTCATAATTTGCTTTAAATGTTTTTCTTACGCGTAAACTGTCAAAAACACAGCAGGCTTTCAAGGCTCTTTTTCATGATATGTAAAGTTCAGTATGACCGCCCTGTAATAGTAAGGTGTTCAAATATCTAAATTTGACCGTCAAGTTAAAATATCATACAAAAGCCACTACCAAATTTTAAAAAATGACATTCTGTTCCCAGCTTTAGTAACTATGGCCTACAGTCTACTTGAGACAGTACAAGACATAACATATGTACACAGAGTATTTGAATTGTGCTATTGTTGCTCAAATTTGCAGATTAGCGGGGTTATTGTATAGTGAGAAAGCACTTTAATCTTTGCTAAAGCATAGCAGCATGTCTGGCACTGCCTTCGATGGACCTTTCTGGACACGGTTGACTGATTCATGTTCATATTTGAGGGTGCTCACTTAGTGATGGCTCTAAGTGCAGGGTTAGTGCAAGCTAAGGCACGCACACACACACACACACACGCACATACACACACACACAAAAAAACAACGTGCATTTCAAATACACTTTCTTTTAAGCTACAAACAGTATTGTAGGGGCTAGTCTTTAACGTCAAGCACCTTCCCTTACCTTAAAAGTGAAAAACAGTTTTTCCTTACTCCTGCCCAACTTGAACAAGCTTTCTGCTTCGGTGTAAGAGTGATAATTCAAGTGAAAAGTTTCTTGAGTAGCAACACCCGCTGCTGCTGCTGCTGCCATATTGAAACCGACCGAACAGATGAACTGTGAAACCTGAGGAAATGCGTAACCAGGGCACCCAACAATTTTGTCCTGTCCATTGCATTCGCACTGCTTTGTTTACTAAATTGCTGATGGTGTCAGTGTTTGAGGGAGCAGGTATAGTTTCCCCGGCACGAGTAGAATCTCATCATAGAGATCCACATACTTGGTGTGCACAATCACTCACTTGGCAAAGCAGTGGTACCCTCTCCTGCACGTCTCGGGTGTCAGCCAGCAGTTTACAAAGCACTTTTAGCGATTTTAAATTAATTTTTACTATTTTATTCATTTTAACCCGATTCTGAGAATTTCTAACCTTGATTTAGGCCTGTAATCAGTACTAGCGGGTGTGACCATGAGACACTGGATCAATGACGATTCGGGCCCCTTCTCTGCACTTAAAAATATCACTTTGTTACACATCAAAATGTATCAGCACTGCATGACTTACGAGTGCCTGTTCTGGCACGTTTTTTAGAATGTTGACCCTTTGAGCGTCAATTTATTTCACTAAGTGCGTCCAAGAAATGTGCTTTACTGCTGAATTAAGTTGTTCAGGTGAAATTAATTTAAGAAAAAACTGTCTACGATTCCTTTGGAGACCGTAAAGTGAAAAAAAATCATTTGTGTTGTTATATACACATGGTTTATTCGTGAGTAACAAAATACTTTTTGATGTTTTTTTTATATGTTGTGTTTATTATCCTAAAACCACCATATGATTATGAGAGATACCGTAGTGGAGGGCTCTGTAAATTTTAACCACTTGGGAATCTTTAAAGGGGTCATGACATTCTCACCCAACAATTGGCAATTTCGGCGAAAAACCAAGGCAGAGGGTCAAATACGCTTTTACACATATGAAAACTGGACTGTAAAAGATTATTTCAGTCCAAAATAAGCCGTAGAAATCATCAGCTGTAAACTCCACCCCTTGCCGGCGACCACCATTTTGTCATAGCATGCATAACGTGACAAGCCGAAGGAGCAGTGTTGTTGTATGCTACCAAAGAGCACCTTCCGCACGTGGTCAGTGCAGCAAGCGTTGCTTTCCAGGTGGCCCGGAAGTGTCAATGGGTTGCAAGTGTTGCAGTGTGATACCGTATCACCATATGCGGTGAAGACGTCGTTTATCTTGCGTATTTTGGCTTCAGCTTCACCGCCACCAGCTCAAGCGACGAAGAAAGCATTGAAGACTGTGTAAACCAAGATGCCAACGACCTCGCCATTCTGGGAAACGCAGACGGCTTTCCGCAATGATAAGTAGCTTTATTTAAAGCATGTCAGGTTGAAAAGCAAGCTTGGGATACGGGGGTCCGTCGATGCTGCATTTGTGAGCAAGTGTTACTTAGCCCTGTGAAATTGGCAAAGCGTGCATATTTTCCTTGCCTAGCATACATGCATGCACGACTATCGGTGCTAAACATAATAAATAAGTGGTCCTAGCAATGTTGCACGTTGTGACTGTTGTTTTTCTATCAGTCATTGCGTGCCACATATATAAGCATAAGCCGAAGGGAACGGCATGTCAGTGCGGTGGTAGGGTTACTCATTATATACATTTCGGCCTAATCTTTGCTTGAACTTAGTCGATTGCATTCACTTCTGGTAAAAAAAATTGTAAGTTAGACACTCAACCATGGTACTGCCTGCGAGGAGTTTGAATAAATATTTATCCACAGTGGCACATGGCATATGCATTACACATTCACAGGACACTTTTTGACCTCCGAAATTGCTTGCTGCAAGTACCAGCGCTACATGGTGTAGAGGTGTTGAAAGGAAGAAGTTGCAGGTGGTGGCATCCGGATGGAGGAACTGAACGCTGACAAGAGGATACGGTAAACAAACAGGTTTATGTCATTATTTACACATATTTACAGAAAAGAAGAGTTAGTGGTTTCACAAACCACGAGCGTAGTGGTTGAACGTTACATAGTTCAGAGCGACGTCCAGCACTCTGCCGCGTCGTTTTATGCCCTGTCGGGCTCCTCCTCTCCGAGTCGAACACCAATCACGCACACACAGGTGAGGGGGAGGCGAGCATGCAAGGTCCACGTGAACACTGCACTGTGGTGGCGCCAGCAGGGCTCTTCCTCGTCGTGTGTGTGCCTTTAGTCGAGAGTGCCCACGATCCTGGCCGCATACTTCAAAGGGTCCGCCGATTTTGTTCGCTCAATTAGCGGGGCGATCCGCGGCAGCCGCCGCGGTCTCCCCTAGGAAGACGTCGTCCCTGTTGTCCTCTCTGTGGCGTCGCGGCGTCTTGGCGACACGACGTCTCGTCCTCCGGCTAGCCCGTACAATGCCTGACGAGCATAGGCAGTCGGCCGGTCGGCTACTTGACTGAGGATTAAAGAAGCGCCGCTCCGCCGTCAACTCTGTCGCTGGTCACGCCAGCTTTCCGTTGCCCGATGAGTCGCCGAGTCCATTAGTCACCGCTTCTGCTTGAAGGCACGACAAAAGGATCCGCATTTGAAGGACGGGAACTCGCCTTTGCTTGCTGCTTGGTCTGGATAATTGCTCAAATCTTCGACGGCGTCTGTCAGACTGGGCACCGAAGGAATTGAGAGACAAATCTTCAGGCCAAACCTAACAATGGGTGACAGGGTGCATTGTTTCAACCCTTGGAAGTCATTTAGTTTCAGTGGCAAGGTGAACAATGCTGAAAAAGTTCGATTACAAGCGCAGCTGACCACGGAACACATCGTTAGAGAGTGTTGCTAGCAAGCGGTTCGTCACGTCATGGCTAGCGATCGCGCTAGCGTTGCCAGACCTTCAAGCCGCTTGGTTGTTTATGAAAATATTCGATTATAAACCAGCAGCTCGACCAAAGTCGCTCGAATTTCGCTAGCTTGTCTGTGAACGTACAAAAATGAACCCACAGAACACCGATTATGGTTGAAAGTATGGTGTCATGATCACTTTACGGGGAGATGCGGGTCAAAAAACGGCGATTTTTTCAAAAAAAGTAAATTTTGTGTTTTGTTGTGTTTTGTATTCCTCCAACCCTTCTCCTTAATATATTGAAAAATAAAAGCTGAGAATCAACTAGAAGTTATCGAAAAATATAACTAAAGCCCTCGCGGCAGCTCGGGAAAGCGCAAATTACCAGATTTTCGCGCACGTGACACTTCGCTCTGAGGCATTGCCAGCTCTTGAAATTTCGTGGGCGTGTAGGCCTAACAACCCTCCCTTCCAAAAGGCCACTTCGGCAGCGTGGCACTCTCGCTGATAATACAACAACAACAAAAAATTATTTCCCCACTGCATTACAGCGTGGTAAGGGGGCCTTTCAAGTCACGTGGCATGATTGGAGCGCTGCTATTGGTTACGAACATTCCGACGCTCATCCGAGTGCGAGCGCTCTTTCTTCCTTTTCCTACTTTTGCCAAGACGAGACGGCAGAAACAACCGCCCGAGCTACTTTTTCTACGCCATGGTGCCGATAGATGCCAGCGAAAAACGTGACTTTCGTTCACGGAAGTTTATGGTGAGGCACCAGTTCGAGGGAAGGTGCACCAAACGCAAGCGGAGAGCTCCGGTGACGGGAGGTTCGTCTGCTGCTAGGCCTAGCCTCGGTAACGACGAAGCACCCCATTCGGATTCTCCGACCTTCATCGATAGCGTCGATGACTTAGTCGGTGCTTCAGAGAGAAAAATGATGTTCAACGACAAAAGCGAGCGTTAAGGTGAGAGCGGCAGCGCATTTATTTGCGAAATGGACTTGATGCAGAACCTCGTAAGCGGCGTAGTATGCCCCAACTGTGGACGGTGCGAGCTCTCTGTCCGAGATTCGGCTGATAAAGTAAAAGCACTGGCATTGTTCTTAGAAGTTTATTGCCGAAATTACGCATGTGCTACAACTGTTTCATCAACGTACACGTCAAGCCACATGTTTGCGTCATGCAGTGAAAGGGAGGATACATCCGCCAGCGGCAGCGCACGGCACACCTTCGCCGTGAATGTAAACTCAGTGGTGGCAGCGCTAGGATTGGCATCGGACACGATCAGCTTGCGCGGTTTTGCGTGATCCTTGGTGTTACAAAACCAGTCCATTATAAGACATTCACGGCCATTGCCAAAAAAGAGCATGCAGCCGCCATGAAAGCCGCCACTGAAAACCTCGCACGAGCAAGACAGCTGAGTGCCGACCACGGTGGATCGTCAGATGCAGCCGTTATGTTCCATAAAACATGGCAAAAGAGAGGCCACAAAAGCCATAATGGTGTGGGCACGGCCACTTCCCTTGCCACAGGGCTAAGTTTAGACTTTGAGGTGCTGTCAAACTATTGCCTCAGCTGCAGCAGGCACAAGGCACTGGAGGATAGAGAAGAAGAAATTTGGCAAGCTTTTCACACACCCGTGAGTTAATTTCCTCCTCCTCGACTAGCTTCTACACTAGCTAAGGAGGGAAGATGTTCGAGGTTCGGAATGGGTCCCCTCGATGACTCGAGTGCACGGTGGCAGCGCGAAGGAAGAGCCGTACGGTGAAGAGACGCTTTATTGCAGCCTCAGGCGTCTGCCCGAGTCTGAGCCCGAACCTCCGCTCTTTCATTTTAGATTCAGACATCCTCTTTTCAACCCTCGGTTGAACAAAGATAATTCACAGAAGTCAATCACGCATGTGTGCTTACATTGCCACAACCAATTGCCCAAACGCTTTCATAATGGACACTGCATTGGTGAAAACCACGTTACGAAATAATACACGTAAAGAGATAGGTTCTCCGCGTGTGACACTCTCTCCCATGCCAGGCCAACTTCCGTCGTTCTCACGCTCGAGCTCCGTCAGCTCTCTCATTAAATGTCGCTTCGTAGAAGCCTCCTTAAGAGCGGTGAGTACACCGTTGGGCCTTGTGCGCTTACCAGGTGTGCATGCAACAGCGAGGCGCGCCGACATCCTCACAACACTCGGTAATGACGTACCATGGGGGAGTTTATGCTCGTCTCCCTGCCGCCAGTATGTCTCGGTCAGCCAAGTGGTCGCGTCCCGCGTCATTCTCAATGGCATGCGTGCATGCCAACAGTGGCTTAAGCTCGGACGGCGGCGCCTGACCTGCTTCTTGCCAGACGCTCTTCAGAGTAAGCCTTCCCTCTTCTAGTCCCGAACGGGGGCAACCTTGACGGCTACGCTCGTGAACCATGTGCACGAAGGAGTCTCCTTTCTTTCCCGTGCTCGGGTCTTCCGCGTTCGCCTTCGCAGAACTGATCAGCTTTGTTAGTTGACGGGACTGGAGCTGGCTACGCGCTCTGCATCAGCCGCATTTTTTGCGCTACATGCAACACACCGGTAATTGGTGCCTCATACTAACTCCGTGTGTGAAAAAAAACATGACCAGTTCTGCACATGCAATGGAGACCGAGGCTGCAGTACGTATATAGAAAAGAACAGACTCCTACAGCACACCCTTGCAGTTCACAACGTTCCTTTCTGATGGTGACAGCAAAGCACATACTGCCGTGTCAGAACTGAATCTGTATGAAGGTGTTGCTGTACTAAAGGAGGGCTGCACGAATCATGTCGCCAAAAGACTTCGAACAGCTCTCCGAAAATTAAAGACGTCAAGAAAGCAGAAGCTGAAGGACGCAATAATTCACAAGCAGCAGGGCTATTTTCAAGTCACAATCACAAATGACCGAGGCAGTGTTTGCAACATGTATTGTGCTGTCTGGGCATCCTACTTCCACTTTTGCTCGAGGGATGGTGTCAGCAGTCACACGTTTCGCCCAAACGGTGACACGTCTTAGTGCATGCACAAGCGAGCACAAGCGCTGGGTGAGGCAGCACCACCTCACACTCTCATCCTGACTCCTTCCCTAGGCAAGGCAATGCTGCCAGTCTACAAAGGGCTGACAAAAGAAAAGCTGCTTCAGTGTTGCGTGAAAGGACAGACACAGAACGCAGCTGAATCGCTCAACAGCAAAATATGGCCTTTGTGCCCAAAAACAAAATTTGCGACGAGAACCATGGTTGAAACAGCGGTGACAATCACTGTCTTTTGGTTCAACTGAGGGCACTCTGGGTTTGAGGAGGTGCTTCAAGAACTGTTTCACCAACGTACAAGTCAAGCCGCGTGTCTGCATCATGCAGTAAAAGGGAGGATACATCCGCCAGCGGCAGCGCTGACAGCTGAAGCAACAGCCTATCGCCACAGTGCCGAAAAAAAAATAGCGCCTGGAGGAGGCACTCGCAGGGAACGTGCGGGTCTAACATACGGTGCTGGATCCTTCTAAAGCTGTGAACTCCTTCCAAAAAGCGTTGGAGACATTCTATGTGAATTTCGTGCAGATCGGTTGAAGAGTATAGAATCAAACATGTTTTTTAACTTTCAAATTTGTTTTTCCCAGTTCCTCGTTCTTAAGCATTTTTATAGTTTGCGCAATAAAATTTGTACACTTTATGAAGTCAGATTGCAACAAAACTTGGCATGCTTAATATTTAACATGTCCTGAATTCAAATAGGCAGAGGTCTCCAAAGCATGATCAGCTAGATATATTCAAAAGCTTGTTCTTTGAAAATGATAAAACTAAAACTCAGCATTCGAATTTTTTTTCTAGGCCAGCACACATATGTTACACAATGCTTCTTTGCTTTATTGAATTCTTCAATTCATTAAGAGGAACATTTACTATTTTTTAGAGCTTTCTTATGCTTACTATTATTGTCTAAGCATGCACAAATATGCATTGTTTTTACAAATGCATGGTTTACAAAACATTAACTAAATGAGCAATAAAAAAATAAAAGCATATTTGAAAAGAGGAGCTCAAACTCTAAAAACAGTGAAAGTTTCACTGAGCTGTTGCAAAGATTTGTAGAAAAATTTTTTGAAGAGCGTCTCCCCTTAACGTTCACCCAAATCTGAGCACACGGGCCTACAGAATTTTCGCCTCCGTCGAAAATGCAGCCGAGTACCTTAGTCACTAGGTCACCACAACGGGGTGTGAGTAACAAGACAAATTCTAAAAAAAGACTGAAAATTATGCTAACATTATGAATATTATGGTGAACATTAATTAAAACAATATGCAATGAAATAAATATCCGTGCAGTTTGCAGATGAACAAAAATAGGTGCTGAAAATGGCGTTATGTGGAAACACAGGGACAGAAAAGCTACTTACAATCCAGTCAGCATTGTCTCGCCCCATACGCTTCTGAGATTACGCTTACTTATCGTTTTCGTCTTATTAACTCATAAGCAACTCTTGCCATGACAGGTTGACATTTACTGAACTAGATTTTGGTTCAGCCATCAAGTGGTAATTCGGAGAAATCACCATCGCCACAAACTTACTTGTTTGTGGCAGAGAAACTGGCGGGCACTTCTGTAGCGAAAGCAAACTGTGCAGGTGAGCACATAGAAGAGAACTGTGTAATTATAAATGCACCCAGAAAGCAAAACTAGTCTAAAACTTGTAATAATACTTCACGTTATCACCAACAAGACAGAAGTGGCTTTTATGAAGCTCCTAACTGGAAACGCAACCAAAGCGGCATTGTTTGTATCAGTCGGTGCCTGTACGGAATGGAGGGTTGCTAGGACTCTGTCGATCCTCAGTTCCTCTGCTACCACCTCTGAACTCGTGGTGTTTGTTGGCGCAGCACAGTATCCTGGAACAGCCAATTTTGTGGTTACTGCCAGTGACCTTGATGGCAAACTCCTCACGGCAGCATCTCTTCAAAATACCACACAGGCCAGGGCTGAGCAGGCTGCAATAGCACTGGCTGTTACTATTCCCATGTGCATGCGCATTTTCACAGACTCTCGGGCTACTGTACGAGCATTCATGTCGGGGTCCGTTTGTGAACAGGCGGTCCATATTCTTACCAAAATTCCAAATTGCGGTGCAATTTGGAATCACATCACCTGAACTTTTGCCCACATGCGCAAGGATGTCCACCCTGTTATCCTAATACCGATGAGTCTGCCCATGCCTGCGCATGCGCACTATCCCACCGTGACGAGCATTCGGCCTCTAATTTGGGGGGAGGCATCCAGCAGCTTGATTCCCTCCCCACCTTTAACGAAAAATGTAAGCACTATCACTTGTTCAGGCATAGGTTCCTGCTCCCGCACCCACAACTCTCTAGGGCCCAGTCAATCACTTTACCAATGCGGCAAACCGGTAGTTACTTGTCGCCCTTAGTTTACAGTAAGTTCATTAACAGCATAAAGCCTCACTTCCCTCATTGCAATGAGAGACGATGCCCGTTAACCCACATGCTCTGGCAATGCACCGCGCTGCGCGATAGCAAGCCTCTTAGCACAAAGGATGCCTGAAAGACTACAATCACCAGCTAGGACCAAAAAGTCCAAATCTGGGCTGACCAGAGTTTCCGCAGTTTGGGGGAGGGGCATGTCCTTTCTGTTGCAACGTGGGTGCAGCCTGCAGCCGACCCACCCTCTTGAAGGGCATCAACTCCTCAGGACAATTTGTGAATCAAATTCGTTGACTTACTGTCAGTGCGCAAGCAGGTGCAATCGCATATCATAGAGCAATAAACGACAGAGTAACAAATTGATTCTCTTCTAAAAGACTATACCAGACAGCCATCAGTTTTGCGGGTGCAACAAGCAAGAACCAGTCGAAAAACGAAACCAAACAGAGCCAGCACACTGCTGTAGTAAGGCATTAAAAAAACGCAGAGACATCGGCTCAAGAAAGAAGTTCCATGTATTCCTACAGTGTGGCAGCAAATGCCAAACAAGTGAAACGATTGAAAAATGCTCGCGTTTTAAACATATAGATAATGGCGGACATGTGCATCTTTGACCGTCTTCTGACTGCTAGCGGACGACGTATAGTACTCGGGGATTGAAAGAAGACAATTTGGGCTAAGTATTACACATACTTCGGTCTTGACCATAATCAGTTCAGGTCACATCAACGTAACTTCAAGTCCTACACTTAGGGCTAGGATTACTATTAGTTCAGGTCACATCAACGTAACTTCAAGTCCTACACTTAGGGCTAGGATTACTATTAGAGATTAGATTCATCTCAACATGACAGATTACCTTGAGCAATTATGCACAACAGTCATTACAGTTGATCCCAGGTATACTGAACTCAGATATATCAAATGATTCACTATATAGAACACTTGATAAGTCCCCTTGAATTTGTAATGCAAAAGTATGGAACTTTTGCAAACATATAAAATCAAACTCTTGCAGAGCATAATACGATATGTCAAACGATGCACTAGACAAAAGCCCAGAAACATTATTGTTTCTGAAAAATATTGCTTATTTTTCGGTGGCGTTATAACAAGTTATGATCCCTCCTTGCACACAGGTTACAAAAAGGTGGTGTAATTCATTGGTTGCCCAGCGTTGGTGAGTACACCAGCACATGATGCGTGATCTGTTATAGGTTGTAATGCATGGACAGTGCCTCCAAAGGGGATAAATAATGAGGGCACCAAACTCATGAATTCGAAGCGACTCGGCAGCCTCATCATGATGTGCCCATTCCTTTCTGTGCCTGCTCCTGCATGATGACATGCGGGCCGGGAACGCACGGCCTTCAAGAGCCGAAACAAAGTGACGTATTTTTGGCGTTCTCGGTTACAGATATTTCGGAGGCTACACTTTTTCTTGCTTTTCGCTTTCTGCAACAAAGCCCCTAGTGCCAACGCCAAGATATCACTGGTGGGGTACATGGTCGTTTGTTGTTTGTGGACAGCGTTGTCACTTTTGGCTTGTGCACTTTAGTACTTGCTTCATTACCGCTGAATTTTTCATCGGGAACCGAACTACACATTGTGGCGCTCATAGCGATAAACATGACTGATGCTTGGAACAACATCAAACAAGGCACCATCGTGCAAAGTTTCCTCGTGAGCTTGGGAGACAAGTGACGACATAGTGTGCGTCATCTTGGCTGACAAAAGTGTACGGCGCCTCAGTGAATTTCGCCACTTATTAGCATTTCCAGGCGCAACCTCGGATGGGAGTACAGATAGTGACTTTATTGGTGTAGATGACGAGGTCGCTTTTTCTGACTGTGTTGATGCTGACATCCCGGCTGACCCTGCTGGTGCCACGCAAGTGGACCTATGCAGTTATGAAGATGCTAACTCCACCGCTAAAACACATTTTACCATGCTACAGGGCTTGCATCGGCGCTCACTGCCAATAACCGCTGTTGTGGCTGAAGGGGATGAATTTGCTTAATATTTTAAAAGCTTCAATGCTCGAATTAATGAGGATGACTTGATAAACATGACGACACGCAAAGAGCAAGACAAGTTCACGGACTTGCAAAGGAAGTTCTCCCTTTTTCTTAACCCTTTACTGCCTACACTTTGTTTCACAAGCTATATGCAGCGCAGTCAATGATAGAGCTCTCTCGTTCAATCAGGGTTGTAGGAGCACAGCAAATGTAGTCCCTGAACTATTTTAGAAGTTCAGTTCTATTTTGCAAGCTACACCCACAAAAATTGAAAATATCATCAGGATTTATTTTTTTAAAGCATGTGGAGCCCTTTATTCAATAGGGAAATTTAAACAAAAAGCACGCATAAACGCATCTCTGTGAAGGCTTGTTGTGAAGCAGTGATGAATTGCCTTTCCGAAACATGGCATCACCCGAGTTGCTTGCCTCTGCTAGATGCCTCTGAAGCTGTGTGACCAGTTAGCCATCCTTCAAATGTATGCCGTTTTGCCAAGCTGGCAAAGAAGATAGCTTTAAACTTTCTTGATGGGCTTCGCATCAAGTGCGGGAATAGTGAAAGTGTAGATGCATTTATCAAGAGGACTGCAAAACTGACCCAGGTGAGTAAGCGACGGGGGATGCCGGCAAAGTCCTACCACCGAAGAAGCAGTCTTGCAGGAGAGGCCATAATTGCAAGGAAAAGCTGGATTATTTTGACCTCCGCCCTTTGCCAAGAATGATGCTTGCCAAAGACAAGAATGCCTTTTTAGAGAAAGGTGAAGTATCTACTGTTGCCAAAGTGGTGCAACATTTCAGAGAGGATGAGACACTACCAACCGTGCCACAATGACAATGCAGAAGATGCTGAAAAAACTTGCCTTCAAGTACAAGAAGCACTTTTGGAACGCCCTTCTTGTAGAATGAGGCCCATAGCGCAGAGTTGCCACCGGTACTTGTGCCATATAGTGGAACTGTGACCCAAGGGGAGGCCGAAATGTGGGCCAACACCGGTCATACACATAGATAAATGTAGACTGACGGCACTGTCCAGTGTACGTGCGAAGCCCGTCAACCTGGTTTTTTGAGTGGTCTTCGAAACCCCATCTACAGTGGCGCTTATGAAGTGTGAACTGCGTTGATAAGGCTGCTGGTCACCTCACTGCGTGCCTACCTCCCAGCCACTGCCGAGTGAACTTCAAAAAACTTGTTTGGAGCTATGTGAAGGGCTTCGTAGCCACGGGAAACAAGACGTTCGTACTCTGCTGTGGCTAGGAATCATACAAATGATTGCTGAGATTTGAAAATAACGCTCAAGATTGTTCGATTCAATCATTCGTTCGTTACTCAGTGACTCAAGTGAATATTCTTATACATGTAGCACAAGCAATAAAAAAAGCTCAAACATGACAACAACCAGTTACGATAACAACAAATACTAGATAACAACAAATACTATCGCAATGCTGGTCATCCCGCTCAAAAATAATAAAAATAGATCGAAAAGATACCAAGCGCCATCTGATACAAAAATCGAAAGATAATGAGTATAGTACACTTACTTCACACAGACGGGGCCACCTGTCAAATTCATGGACACGATGTGTGTGTAGGAACACACTTATGAAGTGCGCTCAGTCTTGATCCGCTGAGATCGTCTGTACCTTCCACAACGGTGCCAATACAGCTTGTGAAACTGAGTATAGTGTCACGAATTCATGACATACTGAAATTTTAAGGCAAGCAAGTCACAAAATGTATGCTGCCTTTAACGCTGGATGTCGAGTGCTTGTGGGGAACATGGCTTTCACCATGAAAAATGTGTCACCGTCACGTCTAACGTTTTTTATGCTAGAACCAAATGTTTTGTAGAGGATGGCATGCACAGCTCACGTCTAAGTTCTTTCTCGCCTGATTGACGCAATTTCTATATTCAATAATTTAAAGGCAATAGCGTTAAAAAGCTCGTTTCACAGAAATTATGGTGTTAGCATCAGTGGTGATGTTGGCATCATCGTTGGTTGTGAGCAAAAAATTATCACCTTGTGCGTGACTGAAAAATCTAGAAAGATGCAAATAAAATAATAAAAAATTCGGCCTGCATTAGAGTTGAACCTGGGTCTTTTCCATGCCAAGTGGGTGTTCCACCACAGAGCCACGTGTCTGATTGCAAACACAGTAAACATAACTTCCTCTGCTTGTAAATGCAGTGAAACTATCTTGCATATATTACCAAACACGCACGTTCTGTATACATTCTTACATTACAGCATGTAATATTACAGTAGTGAAACGTGGCACAAGTGTACATTGCAATCAGGAGTCAGAACGTGGGATTATCATGACTTGATAGTTTAAAGCGGGCCACCTGCTACAAAAGGCATACACAATACTGCTCCTTTTCCCTTAAGGCCATGTAATGGGTGCATAGCAAGCTCAAAAAGATTGCACATGCACAATAGCTCCTAGTATGAAGCATTCTGACCAGTGGTACACATAATGCAGTCGTATGCGAAAGCTTCACTGACGTAAGCCATTTTTAACTCCGTCCACACACGCCCGAGACAGAAAATCGCTATCGCGTTAAACTGCTGAAGGAGAAGCTTAAGGGTCTCCCAATATTTCGGTTATTTGGTGTGTGCACACTCATGAGGTGGCACACAACATGTTATGCAGTTCTGAAGTACCTTTCTTGTTGGAAAGTCATCCCTTCTGAAGCATATAGAGAATCAGCGATATACATAAAAGTGCCATTAAATTTGATTTTAGATTATTTAACTGCAAAAATGCCTAAATGTTGTTAAGTAAAGCTAAAAAATGAAAACTATTTTTTATTTTGTCCAGCAGTTTCATAATTCAGGCATTAAATAGTTAAGCATACTGTAAGCGAATCATCATGCTAACGCTTATTACTATTTCCAAAAGCCGTTTCGGGAGCTGCAATGCATTTACAGTGATACCATCAAGGTCTTAGGATTTGGAGCAATTTTTGGAGCAGCAAAATTTTTCATTTGGAGCAACCTGGAGCAGCTAACTTCCTATCCTAAAGGAGAAGCAAGTTGCATTTACAACTGGACATGAAAAATTAATATGAGGCTCTTGTGAAGAACCAGAAATATTTAGATTCATTGCAAATTTCACAGAACCAATCATCTTAAAAGCACTCCCTATTTCAGTTGACAATGCAAAAATAATGGCATCATGCTGTTCAGCATAAAGAAAAAACTTGTTCAGTGTTTATATTTGTAGCAAATAAACAGAACACTGGTTGAATAAAATCATACTTCATGAAGTAACAATATATGTGGTTATTGTGGTTATTCGCAGATGTGGTAGACAAACGCTGTGACGTACAACGCTAGAGACTCCCAGTCCCAAGTGCATTTCTCCAAGATGACACCAAGAATAAAAAAGGTGCATTTTCTTCACGACTGAATACAGTGCTGGGTGTAATATGATGTCATTCAGCTAGTCTCAGAAAGCCAACCTCCCCCGGCACTTATCTCTGAGTTGAACTTACACAAGTTAATAAACTTCATTTTTCTTTTGCAGCAATATTTTATGTCACTAGAGTGTTCTGTTTATACTCCGAAAACCACCTACTGTGTCCTCTAGAAAACAGTGCATAAAAAAAACTCACAGGGTACCTTATGCATATGCCTAAGACAACTAGAAAGCAACATCTATTTTGTTTTGAACGGGATAGCATTTATATGGATGTTCCAGACTGCTTTTTGCCGTTTCCCGGGGTGTACCCAGAAAAAGATGGGGAGGATAGGGTGGTGCAACCTGATTTGGAGGGGTGGTGGGCAGGCAAAAGGTAATTTTGCGCTATATATGCCATGGTGAGAAAAATTTCAGAGGTGGTGGAGGCACATTCCGAATGTGCCCCTCCCCATGTTTCCGCCACTGGTCGTCTTGTTTTGTGTTATGTCCCAATCAATAACATCTCCCGGCGCATCGTGTTTTACACGCGGGTAAAAGCACCATTTGAACCTGAACCTGGCAACGTTTAACGCTAGAACCTTATCTAGTGCCGCCGCCGCCGCCGCCGCCGCCGCCGCCGCCGCCGCTGCTGCTGCTGCTGCTGCTGCTGCTGCTGCTGCTGCTGCTGCTGCTGCTGCTCGGCCCATTAAACGGTTGCATCACCCCGGCGTGGCGTCTAACAGTATTCTTACATTTGGTGGAGAGTGCTGGTTGTCTCAAACTGGAACTCCGTTTCCGGACTCCACCTCAACCCCCCGCTTCGCCAATGCCTGACGACATGACCCAGCCACCTGCAGTCATAATCCCATCTGTCACCTGTTCCGGAATGCCACGACAGCGAGATCCAGTAATTTTCAACGTGACCGACGACCAAGACGCCGAAAACTGGCTGTCCCAGTATGAAGCGGTAAGCGCCCACACTAAGTGGGATGATACCGACAAGCTCGCTTACCTTCATTTCTATCTGGCGGGTGTGGCAGAACTGTGGTTTAACAACCACAAAGCGGGAATACCCTCTTGGGGAACCTTCGAGACGCGCTTTGCAGAAGTCTTTGGCCGACACGCTGTTCGCAAGCTCCGCGCCGAACAGCGCTTGCGCGGCCGCGCACAGCGCTCTGGCGAGCACCACCTCGTATATTGAGGATATTCTGGACCTCTGTCGTCGTATCGATTCCCACATGTCTGATACTGACAAAATGCGGCACATCATGAAAGGTATCAAGGACGACGCCTTCCACATGCTCGTTTCAAAAAACCCGCAAACCGTCGCCCAGCTTATTCAACACTGTCAGAGTTTCAACGAGCTGCGGAAAGAGCGCATTTCTACTCGACGTTCAAACCTCGACACAAGTTCTACATCTACGTTAACCATTGGCGCTGTTTCATCCGAACAAAGCACCTTAATGCAGCAAATTCAGCAGTTCGTGCGAGAAGAAGTGGCGCGCCAATTGTCTCTTGTGCCGCACGTTCTGGCCAGTGCGCACACGCTGATCCCAGCGCTCCGCAAGACAATCGAAGAGCAAGTTTCTGATGCCCTGTCTCCTACATACCATCCTTCGCCTATCTCCGCCCCTCTCACTTACGCTGAGGCCGCCAGACGATCACCGCCGTCGCTACCAAACGCCGCGCATCTTCCTAGACAGCCCCGTCCCATCTACGCAGCAAGTCCCCCTGTCCGTCCCCACCCACCTCCTGTTCGCCACCCCGCGCTACCATCAACTAACTCTTGGTGCACTCCGGACAACAGGCCGATTTGCTATTTCTGCCACCTTCCCGGTCATGTAGCATGCTACTGCCGTCGTCGGGATTATAACCCAACTGCTGGTGAGGTGACTTGCGGCTATCGTCCAGAGCCACCACAGTCGTCTTCGTTCCCCCCACATCGGAACAGTCGCCGCAACGTCGCCGCGGCTTCGACAGGGATCCGTCGCCCTCACCACGGCGCCGTTCGATTTCTCCTATGCTTCCTCGATTAGCACCCACCCAAACGGAAAACTGACCATCGCAGTTCCCGAGGAAAGAGCTGCGCATACATCGAAACTTTCAAGGCCTCCGTTTCTACCTGCTAATAAAATAACTGTGCATATTGATGGTGTACCGGTGCAAACGCTCGTTGATACTGGTGCTGCCATGTCTGTGCTAAGCGGTGAACTGTGTCGCAAGTTGAAGAAGCTTACACTGCCACTTTCGGATGTCTCTCTCCATACGGCCACTGCGCATCACATCCAACCTTCCGCGGCGTGCACAGCTCGACTGGTCATCCAAAATATTTTGTACGTAGTCGAATTTGTTGTGTTTTCCCCATGTTCGCATGATATCATCTTGGGCTGGGACTTCCTCTGCGCTCATCATGCCGTCGTTCATTGTGCGCGTGCCGAACTAGAGTCGTCGACGATGTCTGAACTGCCCCTGTGTGAAGCGCCGACGTCTGAAAGACCTTTCAAGCCGCTATCTTCCCGAGTCATCGTGGCCGCGGACACTCCCATCCCTCCTCTATCCTGTGTTCTTGTGCCACTCTTCTGCGACGACGCGCCCTCTGTCACCGCCATCTTTTACCCCTCCGACGCCTTTGGCTCTCGCAAAAGCTTCCTTCTCCTGTTCGCAGTTGTCACCGTAGAAAACTCCCGTGGCTCCATTTAAAAACGAACTCGCTTCCTTTCCCCAGCCATATTATTCCGTGGCAAAGTCCTCGGTCACCTTGAGGATATTGATTGTGTTTCGTCAAGTCACCTACTTGACGACTTGCCATTATTTCACTTAAACACCATTACCTCTGATACCACTCGCACTTCATCTCCGGAGGCTTTTTTCCCATCTATTGACCCTAAACTTCCCGCTGTTCAGCGCACCCAACTCCTGGCTCTGCTAGACCGCTTCAATATGTCATTTTACCATAGCCAAACTTCTTCGGGTCGCACATCTGCAATCGTTCACCAAATCGACACCGGTAGCCATGCACCTTCGCACCAGTACCCATATCGAGTTTCTCACGCTGAACGCCATGCCATTGATGATCAGGTGAACGATATACTTCGACGTGGTGTAATACAACCTTCAAACAGCCCTTGGGCCTCTCCGGTTGTACTGGTAAAAAAGAAGGATGGTAGCATCAGATTGTGCGTTGATTACAGGCATCTTAATAAGATCACGAGAAAAGATGTTTATCCGCTGCCAAGAATCGATGACACCCTCGATTGCCTACAAGGAGCAGAGTTCTTTTCTTCTTTACATCTTCGATCGGGCTACTGACAGGTCTCTATGAATGAAGCCGACCGCCCCAAGACTGCGTTTGTAACGCCTGACGGATTGTATGAATTTACCGTAATGCCATTCGGCCTCTGTAATGCGCCTGCCATCTTCGAGCGTCTCATGGACAATATTCTTAGAGGCTTTAAATGGAACACATGCCTGTGCTATTTGGATGACGTCGTCGTTTTCTAGAAGGACTTCGACTCCCACCTCAGCCGCCTCGCAAGCGTCCTGACTTGTCTTTCGGACGCTGGACTGCAGCTGAATTTGAAGAAATGTCACTTCGCTGCCCGCCAGCTTACCATATTAGGGCATGTTGTTTGCAAGCATGGTGTTCATCCTGATCCAGCCAAGCTTAGCGCTGTCACCTACTTTCCCAGGCCAGCTGCACTAAAAGAACTCCGCAGCTTCATCGGCCTCCTTTGCTCATACTTTCGCCGTTTCGTGCGCAATTTCGCCACTATAATCGCACCCCTGACGCAGCTACTTGCTGACAACCAAGACATCTTGGCGTGGTCCCCAGCATGCGATGAAGCATTCGCCTCGTTACGGCATCTTCTGACATCACCACCTATCTTACGCCACTTTGATCCAGACGCTCCAACAGAAATTTATACGGACGCTAGTGGAGAAGAAGCGCCGAGGAATACAGAATAGCGCCGAGGCTAGCAGGCCTCGGCGCTATTCTTGCTCAGCGTAAATGTGGCTTCGATGCGTATGTTGTTTCTTACGCTAGTTGCACCCTTACTAAAGCGGAAAAGAACTATTCAGTCACCGATAAAGAATGCCTTGCCATTGTTTGGGCAATCATGAAATTTCGACCTTACGTATATGGCCGCCCATTTGACGTCGTGACTGATCACCACGCATTGACTTGGTTGTCGTCACTAAAAGACCCATCTGGTCACCTAGCTCGCCGGGCACTACGTCTCCAAGATTACGACACTCGTGTAATTTATCGGTCAGGCCGCAAGCATTCGGACGCCGACGCTCTTTCTGGCTCACCACTTCCCCACGATTATGTTACAGCGTCTGTTTCCCACTACGAATGTTCTTGACTTGAACATGTCGACATGTCCTCTGAGCAACACCAGGATCCACGGATAGCGTCTCTCTTAGAGTACCTGTCTCAGACGTCTCCACGTACCGACAACCGTTTACTTCGACGAACTGCTCGCCATTTTATCATCCGTGACGGTCTTCTGTACCGGCAAAACTACCTATTTGATGGCCGCAAATGGTTGCTGGTGATACCTCGCCTTTTACGTTCTGACGTCTGTGCCTCATTCCACGCGGATCCGCAATGCGCCCACGCAGGTGTAGTGAAGACGTATGCTCGCCTACGAATTCGATATTACCGGCGCGGAATGTACCGCTTTGTTAGGCAGTACGTCCGTTCATGTACCTTGTGCCAACGCCGGAAGAGCTCCCCTCGCACAACCACAGGACCACTCCAGCCACTGCCGTGTCTTTCTCGGCCTTTCGGCCGCATCGGAATTGACTTGTACGGTCTCCTGCCATACACACCAAATAGAAACCGCTGGGTCATCGTAGCCATGGACTACCTCACGCGTTACGCCAAAACGTCGGCACTTCCCGAGGCCACTGCGCGTGAAGTCAGCTTGTTCATTCTGCACAACCTCGTCCTCCGGCATGGTGCACCCAGTGAGCTTCTTAGTGAACGTGGGCGTTCCTTCTTGTCGGAAGCTGTAGAAGCCCTCCTACGTGAATGCAACATCGTGCATCGAACAACCACCGCATATTATTCCCAAACCAATGGGATGACCGAGTGCTTTAATCGCACGCTGGGTGACATGCTCTCCATGTATGTTTCCGATGACCATACGAACTGGAACCGCGTACTGCCATTCGTTACGTACGCTTACAACAGCGCAATTCAATCTACAACTGGATGCTCCCCGTTCTTTCTTCTTTATAACCGGGAACCTTCATCGTTCTTGGACACTATCCTTCCGTACCGCCCAGACCCTTCAGAATCGTCAAATTTGGCCGAAGCCGCCACATATGCCAAAGAATGTCGCCAGCTCGCACGTGCGCTTACTACGCACGATCAGGCTCACCAGAAGGACTCCCATGACCAACGATCATCTCCATCGTCATACGCGCCTGGAACAATCGTGTGGCTCCGCGAGCCATCGTCGGCCCCAGGCCTTTGCTCAAAGTTCACACCCAAGTATGATGGTCCGTACAGGATCTTGCGCCAGACATCACCAGTCAACTACATGGTTGAACCTATTCAGCCACCTACAGATCAACGGCGCCACGGGCGTGAAACTGTGCACATCGACCGTCTAAAACTTCACTACGACCCACCAGTCGTGTCTGTGCCATAGGTCGCCAGGATGGCTCCTTTTGCACCGGGGAGTCAATGTAGTGACAAAAATAGGGCTTGCTAGGGACGACGAAGAAGACGTTTGTTGTGGCAGAGGCTCGTGCTGCTGCAGCTGCTGCTGAAACCGCTGGCTGCTGTTTCGCTGCTGTTCGGACCATTAAACGGTTGCATCACCCCGGCGTGGCGTCTAACAGTATTCTTACAGCACAAAATTCCTTGCAAGTGTTCAGCATATTAAAACTGAATTGTGGCTGCTCCAACCAGGAGGCATGATTTTATAAATGAGATGACATTTTAAAAGAGACTACGTGAGAATTTTCAATTTTGACTCTACCAACCTCGAGTTCGAAAGGGCAGGGTCTTTTAGGGTCTTTTACCGCCACAGCAATTATAAACGCGAATGTGCTAGTAGAAGGAATTACGGAAAAGCTCTTCTGTATGATGATTCATGCATAAAGTATATTACAGGAAAGGTGTCAATGTGTTTCCACAATTTACGTGTTCTTCAGGACACGAAGCACGGAAAAATAGATCGCGTTGTCCAGACATAGACGTGACTGACATTCTGATGGCATGCCTGCAGTTATTAGTTACAATTGCTTTATTACATGCTGCGCAACTCTTCAAACTAACTATCAGCAGCATTCCTGCAACAAACAAAGTCCGCTGATGATTCGCTGCCACAGTTGCACACTACCAATTGTACTAGACGCCACGAGCCCTGGCGGAGAGCGCGTTTTGCCGCTAAGTGGACTTGCACAACAAAGTTGCGTCGGCACTAAAATCATAGATTTTAGGACGCACGCACAGCCGGCTTATTGAGCGAAATTAAGTAGGTATGTGATTGTGACTTGTGTGTCCCCAAAAACAAGGTGCACATGTATTGACGCACCGGCGTGGCTATTGCCGGTGATAGACACTCCCAAATCCGAATTCGGCGTAGTTTGGCGCAATTTCCGTTGATATTATGAAGATGGCGCAGTAAATAATTTGGCGCACTTTGGTGCAGATGGCGAAGGAGTGGGAACACTGCATTTATGAAGCCTAAAATACATATACTTCTTATATCGAATTATTGATATATTTAACTATTTCGCGATCTCCTTCGAGTTCAATATATTCGGATGAACTGTATACTAAAAAAATTGATGTTTCATATAAATTCATGAATACTGTAAATGTACACCTTTGTCCCTTAAAAAGTTGAAGTGCACGGTCACATTAGACAAAACAATTCAACAAGGCAAGCTGGAGTTAAACACGTATCTGAATTGTAGGAAGCCTACAATTGCAGAGATGTTTCTCCCTTGATTCACGCAACTTCCAAGAGGCATCAACATCTACACCGGGGACACTGAATTTCAACCAATGCAAGTGCACACATTTGAAATGCAAATTTAAACTCACTAGATTCCAGGAGTGTCTCCAACGGGGTGGCACCGGTGGCTGGCACAAGCTCCCACGGCAACTGCTAAAAGATAAGACTTGACAATTCATACAACTAAGCATACATGCATTTTAAATAAATGCATGCTTAGCACATGCCAATATATGACACATAAGCAATTACAGACAATGCTCTCCAATTTCTGCCTCCTAGCACATTGCTTAGCTTTTTCTACAATACATCATGAATTCCCAACCTACCTGGCGCAGTGGCTGCTGTGGAAGGGTGACAGACTCGGAACCCTGTGTGGGAGAATCAAGCACACCTATAACTCTGACGTGCGCTTTTTAGTTTCAAATAACTGTAACATGCATATGTGTGGAGAAAAAAGACAGCAGTGGGCTCCGAATCCTTCAGCTGCTGTCACATGGATGACCAGATTTGAGAGGAAGCTCTGGTTTGTAACATGACTGAATATTGTATGTGGTTGATGGTCTTGTTTCAAGTACAAAAATGGTGTATTCTTTTTTTCTACTATAGTCCTTCTTAAAGCAAAATGTGCAGTGACAAGCAGAAAAGTGGCAGTGCCTTTACGTGACATAATGATCTTGAATGGCAGCATGCAATGTATTAGGCAACATTTATAGACTAGGCGAGTAAGCTAAAAGGCTAGCGTCACTTGCCAACAAGTTGGACAAGTACCAGGACCACCTGCCTGACGAGGCAAGAAAGGCATGTCACAAGATAAGGAGCATTTGGAGCGCCAAGACATGTTCATACGAAAGTGACCATGCAATCACTTCCAGCTGTCATTAGATCAAGTTATTCGTAACCATGTAATCAGTTCTGTGTTCCAAGTCAATCCATGATGCTTGCTTTGAATTGCGCCATTATGGGCTATCGACAACACGGCAAAGTGAGGTTACGTTTTAACTTATTTTACTTTGCTTCTCTCTCGGCAGAAAAACTATGGCAGGGGACAGCCATCCACAAAGTAGGAGTGTACTTGGCAGGCCTGTAGCTAAGAACTTTTTCGATGAAGGGGGGGGGGGGGTGCACTTGCTGAAAGGCTTGAAAAACTCCTAATCCCCCTACCTGGCTATCGTTTTAGTAATTAGAGAGATAGAGACGAGGTACAAATGCTATAAAGGTCTGCACAACAATGCCAACTTATTCGACCGGCTTTTTATATTAGAAAATGTCTAAAAATATCAAAATTAAGATGGTTGACAGAAGTTGCACTCACTCTTGTGAAAGCGGAATAATGGTTTTCACAATTTGCAAGGAGGGCTATCAGCATCGTCATCACTTCTCAGCATTGCTAGTGGTGGTACAAACTTTTAAGGAGCCTTGTCTTATAAAAAAAGTCTGCTGAGAGAATATTCCTGCACTTGTCGAATGAACCGTTGCAAGTATAAGCCACCATGAAGGGAGAGCTTTCTGTTGCAATTTAAAATGTTGGGTCTAGAAAGATCTGTTGTCTATCCCTAAATGGAAGACAGACTAAATTCAGAAGGAATATTCTGGACAGATGTTTTGAATTTAGCTATAGAGTGTGTGATCGGTATGGTACGACACTCTTGTATCATGTGTGCTTTGCTTGTCATCCACCTGCAGAGAGTGGAAGGGCTCCATAATTTTTTGTTTCCTCTTTGGTTTTATTGTTAGCAATTTGTAGCACACTCCCTGACCAATTTTCCGAACCTGGCGGGGATCGCAAAATGGTCCTAAAAATTGAAAAGTCGAAAAAAATGGTGAAGACTTGAAAATGAAGTTTATTTGGATCAGAGGTGCATAAAAAGATCCCCAATATTGCATGCATTATGCTGTTCTTAGAGACAAGCAAATTTGATTCTATTTCGGCTGTGGTAACATTATAGTCAAGTGCGTTGGCAGTCGCTGCCGTCAACCATTTGGTGGCTCCATGGCACCCGGCAAATGAAACTTGATGCCGGTCATAAAAAAATGCATGCAATGTTTTGCCACATTGTTGGGATTTAACGACACAATCTAAGGTTGTTTTACTTGCACCGACATCGAACAGCACACAATCCTCCAGCATTTTGCCACTAACAGAACGCTAGCGCAACGGCCAAAAAATTACCCGTGTGTTTCAGGTCAGTAGCTAAGCACGGTAACTACGGAGCAATCACGAACAGCAGAAAACATGTGACGAGCACAACGGCTTAAAAAAAACTTAACTCAACACTAACAGGACCACGTGCGCAACAACAACCAGAAAAAAAACGCACAGAAAAAAAAACAACCTACTGGTGTATTATTGATGATGATAAGGCTGACTGAACTGAGTCCCCTAGACAATCTAGCTAGACAAGGAAGATCACACACGGCCTCTGAAACTGGGAGATTGTGCGCGCTTCTCATCTTAGAGGCCACACAACTATCTACTAGAAGTCAAACTTTACCAAGCCAATAAAAAAATTCAACAAGGCTGATTTCAAAATGAAGTGGCATAACTCAAAACAAGAGGTTTAGTCTGGACTTTAGGGTGCAAATTTGTCTTAAAAATTGAATGCAACAATGCATTAGTACTGTGGGAACCTTGATGGTGCACAAGTCCTAAATATCCAACAAGTCCCAATTTTTGTTGGAGTTGGTCGGCGACTGTAAATGTACCGTATCTACTCGAACATAGCTCGGGCAAAAATATAAAAAAATATTCGAAAATAGGTTGACCATTTTTTTAGTATAGAACAGCGCCTTCTCTCGAAAGATGCCTGCGACATCGCATGCTTTCTTATGGGGATGGCAGGTTAATCGTAGTTCAGTGCTTTCTCCGCAAAAGAGCGCTAGCAGCCGACACTACTACTTCCGCTCAATTCGGAAGTGACGCCATCCCAAACACATGACCGTGTTGCCATCGATGATCTCGTCATCGGATTCTACGCAAGCATTCGCTACTTCCCAAATGACGTCGTCCTTGCTGCCACCACTGTTGATTGCAGGGCCACAAAAGACACGAAGCCGACATTTGCACGCAAACAGACGGTCCCGCTGGCAACCTCTAATTATCTCATTTACATA
This sequence comes from Rhipicephalus microplus, assembly GCF_043290135.1. NCBI lineage: Eukaryota > Metazoa > Arthropoda > Arachnida > Ixodida > Ixodidae > Rhipicephalus > Rhipicephalus microplus. The sequence continues at coordinate 318,019,522 of NC_134710.1, forward strand.
GACTTCATACTGTTCTTGGGGACAAGCAAATTTAGTGCTACCGTAGACAGCAGAGCCTAAACTAAATGTAACTCGGTCACGCCGATTGTACAATGAACAAAGCGAGAGGTGGTGAGGCCTCAGGCCAGTAGTCCAGATGCGCGCCGGAAGGCAGGCTAGAGACTAGGGACTTAACGACCAATACCTAAGGAAATCGTGGGTTTCATCGAAAACACTGTGCATCGGCTGCTATTCGCGGGGGCAGTACCTGGCTATTACATGACTAACTTTTTCCTCAATCACTTAGGCAGTAGGAAAGAAGGATGGGGGTCTTTATTTCAGATTTTATGGTATGTATCATGCGTATGCAGCAGGAACCGCTTGAAGAACAGCAGACGAGGCAGTTGAACGCCCTAAACTCGGTATTTCTAGTTGGTTTTATCGTGAATATAGGTCCAGATTCTTTAGTCACGAATATAGGTTGATAGTTGATTATAAACAACATTTCCAGAAAAAAAAAAGCTTGACCTATACAATCCAGGCCACATATAGGTAACAACCCCACTTAAAACGAACGATATCCGCGAGACCATGAAAATATACATTGGTTCAATTGCACAAAATCGCACCTACAACGAACGTCTCTGATTGCCGCTGATTAGTTACAGCAAACGGAGTCGGCGGTCTGCAGACTTCCTGGGAAACCACTTTCGGCCCCTGATCGGGCATCGGTGAGGTGCCCATAGATTCTTATTGTTAAATGCTAACCCTGCCTCTGTGCCCCTCTAGTTGCCGCTCTCCCCTACCCATGGAGGGAGGTAAGCTGTTTCCTTTCTCCAAGCTCTGACTGCTTTTTGTTACGCACCCCTCCGTCCTTTAAACCCCACTACTGTGAGCCCCTCGCATCGCCAGACGACGCCCATGATTCCACACTGCCACCGATCTTGCGAAGACCGGTCAGCCATCTACCCAGTTTTTGATCACTGGTACTTTCATTGGTGTCGCCGGCCTGAAGTGACCAGACCATTTGCCAACATCGTCAACCACCATCTGTATCCAATAGTCGGCGTCTAGTGCACCCCACCGACTCTGATAATTTCCGATTCGTTTCGTGTTTAGGACTTGTTTTTGCTCACTTCACACTCGGCTCAGCATGCCCTTCACACGCGAAAACGGCTGTTCATTTCCGTGGAACGAATCGCAAAATATGGAAGTTCGTGAGGCCACGCAAACCCGCCGGCGCAACAAAACGATTTTTCGACCACGGCCGCCAATTTTTTGAATGCCGCGCGCACTGATCCAGGCGGCTGTGCTTAGGCTTCCGCCCACGCAGGCACACTTATAAGTTCTTCTACGTGCGAGTTGCGCATTTCGCGGACCTTTCAAGCAAGCTAACCAACCTGCCTCTTTCACGTGTGTTTTGGTTTTCAAGGACGCCCTCCAGCTGCATCCTCCACTCTCTTCACTCTATCGCAACTCCTTGCCCTTCTTCTCTCGCAAATCTGCTTTCCTCTTTTTATCACAAACACTGCGCCCGTCTCCCCCGCTTTGCAGCGCCAGCCACGCTGGCTCGAATTAGTTTCGTTTTCTGACTAGAAACGGGCCCAGAGCTGTTCCACACGCTCTGGCATGTGTGTAGCGTGTGCGCGTCTTGCTCGCTCTTGGTGTCCGTGTGTGGTCCTGATGGCAGACGGAAAGACTTGCACGCTTTTTCCTGCCGCTCGAAAAAATGTCGAAAGCGTGACTGCTTGGCTTGAGCGTAATCCGCGCGTTAGGTGCTGTGTTGTGGAGCGCTTGCTCATAGCTGTTGACCACCTGGCAGCCAACTTGCCACTTCGCGGGTCCCGGTATTCAGCTGTGGAGATCGTGAATGTTTCGTGGGTGGCGGCGACGGCTACATGCGCATAAAACTGTTTTTGCGAGGCTGACTTCGTCGACGTCGGGCCCGATGCCGAACCTGAAGCTTCCGAACAGGATCACTCTGGCAGCGCGTCGTCAACTCCGACCTGGGAGAGCGGGTGGGACATGTGTTGCGATGGTTTAAATTACGGCCGATGATGATGCCGACAAGGCGGAACCGCGGACGGATTAGGGCATTGTGAATGAAGTAAGTGTCGAGAGCGATTTGGAGGAATCGGATTGCGAGAACGACAAAACATTGGAGCCAGTGCCTCACGCAGCTTATGCCACGGGCCTTGGCGAATGAGCACCCTGTCGTATCAAATGAACTCGAGACCACCCTTATCGCTTCTGCTCTTTGAAACACGTTCATCAAGGAATTTTGGGGCAAAAAAGTTTATGTTTACACTCGCAATTTTTTCAAGGGGGACACGGGCCTTAGAAGGCCAAAAATCGCAAAAAAAAATCGACTTTTGGAAGCTGACATTTTCGGAATCTGTACCTATTTCTGCACCTATCTGAGAAGTTTTTAGCTTCTCGTGTCATTATTTCTGGTGCGAAATCAATTTATAACATCCCTGTGAGATGAATGTGAGTGCAAATTGACGCTACAATCGTGCTTTTTCGCGCCGAACTGTTGCCGTTACACACGAGCTATCGTGTTCATCTTGGTCTCATTTGGAAGGGTCGTTCTTCATCTTCAATTTCCCGCCACCGCTGGCTCGCCCTGCTCATTGGTTTTTTAGCAAAAACACGTCATCGAGAAGCACTAGCACGCGATTCGATTGGCTGCTTGGGGCACGTGACAAAACCTAGGCATCCGATTGGCCAAGGGGCGCTTTCGGCATCTGCTTCACCATCGTGACGCGCACGGACATGCGCCATTTTGTCATGATGCTACTGACTGCCTGCGGCAGTAAAGAAGTTCCGTGCTACAGTAATTTGTGAAGCGGGTGTGGCAGTCGTTCGTTCGCTGTGAACTTCAGAAAGAGCCTCGCTATGGCTCAGGACAACGAGGATAACGAACTCGACGCGGTCAACGGCGGTCGCTGAGTCACCGGTGTAGGCCTAATTTCCGTACGAGCCCATTGGTTGCCGACAACGTTACCGAGAACGGCTGTGTTTTGCAGCCTTATCAGTTAGAGGACGGCAAGTAAAAAGCAGAAGCTACAAGAGATATCAATCTTTGTAGTGACAAAACGGAAGCGCAGTCTTATCGCTAAACGCGCCTATGCCGCAGTTCCCCCCGCCTGACAAAAGGACCTTGAACTGCGCGACGGGTCGTCAGAGTGGAGTACGCCGGGCGTCGCAAACAACAGAAAGTCAATCCATAACATGCTCACCGCCCCCCGCAATGGAGGCTACTGGCAACAGGCAGACTGCTTTTAACGACGTGTTCGCAACGTTGTCGCGATCTCCACTCGTAAATGCAGCAGTCTTACGTAAAAAGGAAACCAACACCTTGGCACTCGTGCAGCCTCGAAATTGATGAGCGAGGGAGCAACTTTGGTTCGCGACATTTACGGGTAACTCATTCTGGACAAGCCGGAAACACCGCCGTGTTATTCGACGGATTGCGGATGACGCGCGCACATTTGTCATACATCACCGTCGGTACAGTCACCAAACTGATAAGCGGCCTCGCGGCAGACGAGCACACGGCAACAACTTGCTACAGGACTAGAAGAATCGACATGCTCGTGCAAACAATCAGCCCTATTACATTCCCGGTGCATATTAACTGACTAAAAGTATGTGTGCTATGATATTTTTCCCTCAGAACGGGGAAATAAAGTTTTAACAGCAGTATTCTCGAAGCACAGATTTTGGCCACATTCTTTTGCTTGTTCGGTAAAAGTGGACCTAGGACAGCTAGAGCTGTAATCGTTTTTGCACAATGTAGCTAAATGTGCACAAGAAACAATGCTGGGAGCCTATCTTTATTGGGCGAATTCATTTTTGTTTTATTATAAAAATTTCTGTATTTGGTTAGATGCAATGAATTTTACTGTGCTCTAATGCGAGAAGTACTCGTTCAATTTTCGATCAGCTTGCAGCGTTGCACTCCTTAGGCTTTCTAGCATTCATTTATATGGCAATGGCTATGTGATTATAAGTACATACATTTTTACAGTTTAAAATGTTAGAATTCGTAGTTTTCTTCCTTCTCTCAAAATGGCTATTTTGTACACCCTGCATGAAAATTACAGCAGTATATCTGAAACTATTACAGAAAGCAGAATATTTTTTTTGCAGCATGAAGCTATATGCTTGGAGCACACCATATAGGAAGCAGATTTTGATTTCCCTTGATGCAAGTTTTTAAACTAGTCTTTTGTGTGACCACACAATGGCCCCATTCAGGGCTGAAAAGTTTAGTGTACTGCAAAGTAAGAAATAATGACCCAATCAAAAAAGTTCTTGTTATGTTGTATGTCTTATGCTTTCTGCTGTCAATCCCTATGTCATTTATAAACTTTTGACAGGTGGTTATTTTTCTATTGTGGTAAGAACAATAGAAATTGTTATCTTGGTAATTTAATTATACACGCGTATACATGCGTGTAAGGGCCGCATCCCGTTTTTAAGAAGCACATATTAAAAAAAAAGTTGCGTGTAGGGCCGCATCCGCACTTTCCTTGACCGATACGTATTCAAAATGCGTGCGCGTGTGTGAGCTACTAGGCGTTGTCAATAGATGGCGTTAGAGAACGCAATTATCATCACCATATAGTACGTCATTCGAATAATTTGTTGGTTTTCTTCATGCTAATATGTTCATGAAGTTGGCTAAAAATTTTAAGTTTCTTCAGTAGTGTTCATACACCCGCCAACTAAAGGTTAAGCGGGATTTTATCTTCAACTTCTGGCACTTATATACAAATGCGCTATCCATATCAGCATTAGCATCACCAACTTTGGTATTTGTGTGTTGTTCGGTTATTGTGCTGTTCAGCTTGCCATTTGCTCGAGTTTTGCGCACCGTTGAATGACTCTGGGACTCTAGCTAATTTTCTGCGGGACGTTTACGTCATGGCACGATGGGCAAGCATCTGAATAGCTATACAGCTGGCTATAAGTTGAAGGTGATCGAGCTTGTTCTAGAGCACGAGAAACGGGCCGCCAACAGAAAATTCGACGTTGACGAGAAGTGTGTTCGACATTGGTGCGCTCAGAAGAAAGCCTTGCAGAATACCAACATCAAAAAGCGCGCTTTCTGAGGAAAACAGTGCAAGTATCCTGATTTGGAAGAGGAGTTGCTCCGCTATGTGATTGAGGTGCGTAACGATGGTTTTGCGCTCACTACGGACATGCTGCACATGAAGGCACTAGCCTTAGCACGTGCGAAAAATATACCGACCGGGGATTTCAAGGCTAGTGCTGGCTGGGTGCGAAGGTTTCTGAAAAGGAAGAGACTCTCCTTTCAACGGAGGACTGCGCTGTGCCAGCGGCTGCCAAAAGACTATACCGAAAAGGTGCTTAGTTTTCACAAGCATGTCATCGGCCTGCGCCATCAGCACAATTATCTGTTGTCGCAAATAGCGAACGATGATCAAACTCCTGTGTGGTTTGAATCTCCCGAGAACTACACAGTCGAAGTAAAAGGCAAGAAGAGTGTCGCCGTGCGGACCACCGGCGCTGAGCGCCAAGGCTGCACCGCGATGCTTTGTGTGACCGCGGATGGGCAAAAGCTACCCCCCGTACGTTATTTTGAAAAGGAAAAGAATTCCCAACAAAGTTTTCCCCAAGGGCATCATAGTTAGCGCCCAAGAGAAGGGATGGATGAACGATGATATGGTGCTTGACTGGGTGAAAAGTGTTTGGCAGAACAGACCGGGAGCTTTGTTGGCCAAACATTCACTTTTAGTGTTGGATAGTTTCCGCGGCAACCTTACCGATAAGGTGAAGGAGCAGCTGCGCCGTGTCGGCACAGACATGGCCGTAATTCCAGGCGGCCTCAAAGGAATGTTGCAACCACTGGATGTGAGCATGAATCGACCGTTCAAAGTTGAATTCCGAAGACTCTACACGGAATGGATGGCAACCGGCAACCATGAGCAGACACCGACCGGACGGCTGAAGACGGCACCGCTTGCTACTGTTCTCGGTTGGGTATTGTCGGCGTGGAGCTCGGTGTCGACGGACATTGTGTCCCGAAGTTATAAGGTCACTGGGATATCCAACAGCCTGGATGGCACCGAAGATGACTGTTTGTGGAATGATGGTGCTCTGCAACACAACATCTCGGACTCCGAGTTAAAGGACTCGTCGAGTGACGACAAATAAGTGCACACACGGCATACTGCAATAAACGCTCTTCGTTCGCTAAGTGGTACGTTGTTTTTAGTTTAACAAAAAAAAAGTTCCGTGTATGGGCCGCACCCTGAAAATTGGCCCTCATTTCCTGAAAAAAAATGTGCGGCCCTTACACGTGTTTATACGGTAACTAATGAAGCTACAGTAAAAACCTTTACATTTTGAGAATCGGGAGAACAAACTAAGTAGGCATGCCAACTTTTGTCACATTTGGTTAAAAATTGAATTAGAGAGCCCTAAGACCCCTGTCCCCCCTTAAAAGCTGTGTTTCATTTACTTCGAACTTCGGGATACAGTGAACAGATGCCACGCGAGGCTCGGGTTCGTTATAAGCGGGCTCGACTCTATTCGAATAAATACGGTACTGGTCCAATGCCTACCCAAATCTTGTTTGCCAGTTCTTAAACTGTGATGGTATGGCCCACCTTCAAAATTTTTCGCCACTCAATGACATTCTCATCATAGGTTTTTTGAGAGTCGGCATGAATGCACTTTGTGGTTTGCTGATGTGTGGCCACCTTTGACGATGTACCACTCGTTTATGAAAGAGGTGCTCGAAAGCCTGTTAAATCTGGCGAACAGTTTTCACAGGGTACACTCGAACCCAGAGAAGGGAAGCGGGTTAGGGGGAGACAGAAGGTTAGGTGGGCAGATGAGACTAAGAAATTTGCAGGTATAAATTTGCAGCAGCAAGCACAGGACCGGGTTAACTGGCGGAACATGGGAGAGGCCTTTGTCCTGCAGTGGACGTAATCAGGCTGATGATGATGATGACACTCAAACCTCGTCATAACGTTACGGGATATAACGAAATGATGGATATACTGAAGTACATGATATTATTCTTGAAAACTCCATTGAGAACCATGCATTTTAAACCTCGTTGTAACGAACTAAAATTAACCAGTAAACAGATATGAAAAACTAAATTAGTCAATCAAATAGTCTATGGAAAACAAACGACCGTAGTGTGTAAAGTATAACGTTTTCTGCGGAGTTTGACGCTCGTTCGGAGCAGTTCTTCCAAAACTCCTGTGCCGACCTTACAGCCACACCCCTCACGGCCGAGAGAGCAGTCCTCACACAGCCAGTGGAGAGGATCGAGGAAGCACTCAGCGGGTGCCGTGGTGCAAAGCGATTTCCCTCTCATGACGGCAACAACTGCGTCTCTGCTGCTACCATGGCTGCTTACTCTGCACCAAGAAAGGAGGACTCTCCGCAACAGCATTTTTTTCCTCTCTCTGCGCGTGAGGCCTTGAAAGGAGAAGGGTCTCTACGTGCAGAGACAAAAAAAAAAGAGAAGTGTAGAACAGGCGCGTCGCAGATTGGCATTTGAGAGAGAGCAAACAATCCACCACAGTCTTTCCTTTTCTTCTTTTCTTTCTTCGCACGCAGCGTTAAGAGGTGCCGCCGCGGGATTCGGCATGGTGCTGAGAGAATTTTCGGTATGTTCGAGTTAACCGTCGCAAGTGCTTGCGCGTTCGAATTACAGGGTGCTTTTGCCCATTGGAATACACATAGCTTTGACGGGACCTCAGCGTGAGTTCGAATTACCCGAAAGTTCAAATTAATGAGATTCGACTGAGTTTATTTTTCACGTCACGCGTGGTCGCGCAGCGGTACATTCGGCCGCAAGGCGGTTTCCTTCTTTGCATGCTTATAGGTGTGCGGCGCCCATCTTAGCATACATGGCTACAAACTGCTATAATCGATGTAACAAAATAATGGATATAACAAAATGTTTGCTGCTCTCCTTCAACTTCGTGATAACGAGGTTTGAGTGTACTATCAAGCTTTTGGCAAAATTTGGTAGTTCATGCAATGCCATGATTTTACAACGTGCTGCAATTTGACAAGTGCTTATTATACATCTTCATACACGAGCTGGCTGTCCTGAAGTAACGCTTTCTTCAATGGGGGAAAAAAATCTATGCATGCGCATAAGATCACTTCCATATGTCAAAACAGGACATCTTCAATTCTTTTATGTGTGAAAGTTAGGGTTTATGTGTTTTATGTGTCCAAGTTTATGTGTTTATGTGTGAAAAACGATGGTTTGATACTGTATGAACACACCTCAGACTATATGCTGCACTCAGCATAGCCTAGCATACCGACTAAACAAACATCGCTTCCTCAACTACAGTTGAGTCCGCTTATAACGAACCTGAGCGTGACGCGGAATCCGTTCACTGTACCCCGAAGTTCTTAATAAATGAAACACAGCTTTTAAAAAAGTTGCAAGAGAAAACACAAACTTTTTGTGCCCCAAAAAGTCCGTGATGCACGTGTTTTAAAGAGCAGAAGAGATAAGGGCGGTCTCGAGTTCATTTAAAAATGGCAGGGTGCTCGTTCGCCGAGGCCCGTGGCATAAGATGCATGAGGCACAGACTCAAAAGTTTTGTCGTTCTCGCAATCCGAGTTATCCAAATTGCTCTCGCCACAGACTTCATTCACAATGCCCCAATCCGTGCACAGTTCCGCAGTGACAGCATCATCATTGACCGTAATTACATCATCGCAACAGATGTCCCACCCGCTCTTCCAGGTCAGAGTCTACGACGCGCTGCCACAAATCGCTGCCGCAGTTCGGAAGCTTCAGGCTCGGCATCAAGCCCGACGTGGACGAAGTCCGCCTCGCGAAAACTGTTTCGCGTGCATGTAGCAGTTACCGCCGCCCACGAAATATTCACCATCTCCACAGTTGAATACCAAGACGCCCGAAGCGGCAAGCTGGCTGCCAGGTGGTCAACAGCTATCAGCAAGCGCTCCGCAACGCGGCACCTAAGGCGCGGATTACGCTCAAGCCAAGCGGTCACACTTTCTATGTTTGTTGAGTGGCAGGAAAAAGCGTGCAAGTCCTCCCGTCGGCTGTCATGACCACACACGCACACCAAGAACAAGCAAGACGCGCACATGCGACACACATGCCAAAACACGTGGAACAGCTCTGGGCCCGTTTCCAGTCACAAAACGAAACTAATTCGAGCCAGGGAAGCGGGTGTCACGGAGTGGTGGATACGGGCGAAGGGGTTGTGATCAAAAGAGAAGAGCAGACTTGCGACAGAAGGGCAAGGAGTTGCGATAAAGAGAGGGGAGGATGCGGCGGGAGGGCGACCTTGAAAACCATAACACGGAAAGGAGGCAGGTTGGGTAGCTTGCTTGAAAGGTCCGTTAAACTCGCACGTAAACAAAATTGACCCCGTATCTGCATGTAATCTGCAAATGTCATCGAAAGACGATCGTCTTGCGGGTGGAGTGAACAAGACATTTATTTGATGTTCTGCACAAGAAAATAGGTTAGTGGTATTCTGGAGGCGCTGCGTTAGAGAGCCTCGAGCGTGCAGCGGAGGCGAACGAGCGCATCAAGCCGCGTCACACGTGAAACATGAGCGCCTTCTGGCAGTTTTCTTCGAAAACAAAGCGCGTGGCTCTGAGACAGGTGTGCTCGCCCCTCTCAGAGGTGATAAGGTGTAGAACGTAAGGAGACGAGTAGGACCACCACAGTCTCGTTTTAGCAAATCGTTGGAAACACTCGCCGTTCCGTGCAGGCGCTGCATGGTCAGCGCAGCGCGATAAGCGCTATGGTCCTTAAAATTACCTATGTATGCCTTTTCTAGTAAAAGACGCACATGCAGAATACAAACGCGTTGTCATGGTGCCCCAGAAATGCACAATAATTGCTCTTTAATTGACAAACACACAAGCTTGAACACTCAGCCTTAAGCAACAATGGTGGGCGCTGCAAATGAGGTCGGCCGTTTCAAATGCCCGATGCCTTCAAGAGTGGACAAACAGACAAATGTACACACAAACAGACCAAAATTTTTGCGTCGAAGGTCCCCAAGAAAGACTATCGTCTTTAAAAGCAGTCAGGGCATGGAGGAAGGAAACAGCTTTCCGTGGGTTAGGGAGAGCGGCTACTAGAGGGTCGCGGAGGCAGGCTCGGCGTTTAGGGCCGTTCGTCGCCCTTCCCGCACAGCCGCAATGCACGTGCTGGGACACCTACCACACGCAAACGGGGGACAAATAATCCAATTGGCGACGCTGCGGAGGGTGAAAGAGCGTCGCCAATTGGCTTATTCGTCCCCCACTTGCATGCGGTAGCGGTCCCGGCACGTGCATTGCGGCTGTGCGGGAAGCGCGTGGAACGGCCCTTATTATAAAACAATGTATGGGCACCTCCCCGACGCCTGATCGGCGGTCGAAATTGGTTTCCTGGGAAGTCGGCAGACCACCGACTCCGTTCGCTGCAACTGATCAGCGGCGCTCGGAGACATTCGTTGTAAGTGTGATTTTGTGCCATTGAACCAATGTATATTATCACGGTCACCCGATATTGTTCGTTTCAAGCGAAAGTTCGTTTTAAGTGGCGCCGTTATATCTGGGCTCGACTGTATACAAAAGTGGACTGGCAACATAGCAAGCCCATTGTGAGTGGTTTCTGTTTATTAATGTTGGTGGAAAATATGAGTTTCTCTCAATTTCACTGGATATTCTCTACAAAAGCAAAGGCAGTTGTGCTGACACTTCCAATGTCTACCTTCACTAAAGAGTTGTTAATTGATTGACGATTGATATGTGGGATATAACGTCCCAAAACCACCATATGATTATGAGAGCTAAAGAGTTGTTTACACAATCCAATGTTTGTCCTCATCTTTTGTGGCTTGAGATCAAGAATGACGTAAGGAAAAAAAACTTGTTTACAGTCAACACCAGCCCACCTCTCCCGCTTGACGTTCGAGGGTCGAGAAGTCTCCCCCTGCAGCAGCCATTTCTTGAAGCGGTGCTGTTGGCGCCTGTGCACTCATCTTATGCACTTCTCCAAGTTCATTTTTCAACTTTTCAATAGTCTGCCCATATTCGGCGTCTTTTTCTTCTAACTTTTTCTGGAAGATAAGCAAGGCAAATGTGTGACACAACTACGGTGCTAATGAAGATTGGAAGAAAATTGTGAATGACTATTCTACTGCAATGACTAGTCTCATTCACTATTAAACTCTCTAAATGGCAACACTTCTTTTTTCTCTAATCGGGACGAGAATTTTTGAATGAAGCCATTGCACACTCCCCCCCCCCCCCAATTTAAAATACTGCCATTTTATCACATAGCTATCACAGCCCCTAATGTTCTCGAAACACATTTTTTTTTTAATTCTGAAAATGATACTTGATTGCACTTAGAATGTGATGCACAACCGCCGTGATGTTTATCAGATCTCCAAGAGCAGAAGTATAGCCTCCAAGATCGGTATTTGAACTTGATAGATAATGCCTATGACATGTTTCAGAACTTGGTTTGCAATAGTAAGGAATTTGACATCCGAGTTTCTTGCAGAGAGCTATCACACATAAGAGCTCTGTTGCCCTGGTGTAGGCTCATCATGATCTGAAGTGTTTCCCACAGTGTGATCCTGCTCTCATTGACTTTAAAAGAAAGACAAGAGCGGCATTTTTGGATGACTGCTTTCGGAGGGGCCATAGCAGCCTCACGCTGTGACAACTCTGCTAATACAGCAGGCCAGAAATATCCCTTCCATTATGTTGGCATGTACAGTCATAATGTAAGAAAAAACATGGGCTTATCTGCCTGGTGTGAGCCAATATTCTCAATGATCGTAGCAGCAGTAAACTAAGAAGTTATGCCACTGCAGATGCCTGAAAAATGCTTTGTCCTGCAGACCACAGGTTGCAGCACAAACATGGTGGCGTGGTGAGCCATTATACCATAGTGAGCCATTATAAAGTTCTTTCTTTTTTGAGAAAGAATGGGCTAATGGTCACATCATGATGCGCCGACGCAGCGAAGAGCTAGCAACATGCTGGCCGCGTGTCACAACGGTATTGATAGCGAAGCACATCTTGTTTTCCACAGGTGCACGTTTCAATTTATCATGGCAGCATTTTCTCTTTTTTTTTCTCTTTTTTTTCTGTGGCAGCAGAGAGACCCGCCATTCCTGCATGTTTTAGACAAAAAATAAGACTAGGTATTGCGGGAAAACATAATTCTTGGAGCCGCAAGCTTTTTAGCCGGCACAGCAAATGATGAGCCCTCGTTACTCTAAATAATTGCAAGTTTCTTTGCCTTCCATCGTTTGTATCTTCTGTTCATTCAAAAATCAGCTTAATTCAAAGATTTCTCGTGGCCCCAGCGACTTTGAATTATTAGTAATAGTTATTTATTGATTACTTAATAAATACAATACCTGGTACTCTGCACTGAGCTTTTCATGCTGCAGGTCCATCTGTTTTCTCAACTCCTTTGCCATGTCTTTGGCATTCTGCTTGACTTCATCCAACCTGCATAGAAATGGTAACAATTTTTTACTTTTACCAATATTAAAGTAATAAGCCCACAGACCTAATCAAAGGAAAGTTTAAACATAGAAAAAGTGGCACATCTAAGCACATGCCATTTATTTAGAATTAATTTGCATCTAAGCTATGCATTGCTGCTTGTCTGCCAATGAAAGCATTTTTCTTTAAACACATTCACCGTGCATTACATCCATCCATTGATCAAATTTTGGGCTTGAGGGCATGCACCTGCACTTGACTGCAGTGTCCTGCTGTGTTGCAGGACCACTTTAAACCTTTCAGGCCCAGTGATACCAACTGGAATCATCAATTTTGTAAGTCAGCAACTATCTAGTAAAAATAAAGGGGTTGTTCTTCATCCTAAACTCATGCTTAACATTTCCTGTACATATTATGCTAACCTAGTACACAAAAGTCGGGTTACATGAAGAAATTACAGAAGCAGACACGCTGTTCCCGAAATACGCTAAGGCAGTTCTTTTTTCACTGAGAAGGCGGAGCAACTTGTTTCACGAGTTGGTTCATTCTTGCGGTAGCTTTTAGCGTGCTTTCTTTAGGCTTCCATCTCTCGTGTTTATTTCTCGCTAAAAGCTACCGTAAGGTGGAGCATTTATTATCATTTTGTGTCAAAAAATTTGAATTCTGTCTATTGACTATTTGCTATCACATCAAGATATTTAATAATTATTTGATCAATTAATTTGGCCTCCAATTACTTCACTGACAAAAGGTGAGCCCAAATTTTCATTTCATTTATTTTCTTTTTTTTTGGACTACCATTAAAATGTGCTCCTCAAAATTTGAAAACCACTCGTTCCCATTAAACAGAAATAATTTGGGCTTGCTGAACAAATTAGATTATGGCTCCCTTTCGAGCACTCACAAAAGGAGGAAACTGCAGAATAAGAAGACAGCTAACTGTTAATCAAAATAGGGCATGAATAAACATGAAAGTAAGCAAAACACTATGAACCATCCCTCCGAAGAAAATCCTGATTGGGTACAAAGCGGCCGCGGTTCGCATGGCGTTGACCCGATTGAAACGGTGTTGACGTGGGTGCTGTTTACTCCAGTAAATGTTTGTTTGAAACGCAAAGACACAGGAGGTGGGACACGTTGAAGACGCACTCGGCTTATCAATTTTACCAGCGCGCAGTCGGTATTCTCGAATGCGATCGCTGTTCTTCACTCACACCTCTTCGGTGTCGCTGGTCTTCCACTGCCGACGCTTGCATTCGGCTTCTCTGGCTCGCGCCTCCTCAGTGTTGACGTCGCCATTCGAGAACCCGATCGGCTTCGCTAACTTTTACAACGCTGGCAATAACCGGGAAAGGTACACACACACTAGCGGAAAGCATGCCGTGACAACGTCTTGCTCGTCGGCTTGATCGCGCTGTCCACATTGTACACGCAACGAGAATTTCGAGGCACGCGCGCAACGTCCGCACGCGCCGGCTCGCCGCTTGATTTAGCCGGCAGATGGAAAGAGGTGGCGCAGGTGAGATGATGCCTAAGTGAGGAGTGGACTCAAGCGTTGCTAGCGGTGGAGAGAGTAAAGCGAGAGAGAGACGACATGTGACAAGCGCGCAGCAGGCGAAGCAGAGAGGTCACCACGCACTGCTAGGAGGGCACGAGTTACTTGGTACCATTCCAACAACTTCAGTGAGGGGAGCGGTGCAGACGGAGGGACACCGTTACAAAGGCGAGTCGCCTCGCCACCGTGGTCTAGTGGCTACGGTACTCGGCTGCTGATCCGCAGGTCGCGGGATCGAATCCCGGCTGCGGCAACTGCATTTCCAATGGAGGGGGAAATGTAGGCCCGTGTGCTCAGATTTGGGTGCACGTTGAAGAGCCCCAGGTCATCGAAATTTTCGAAGCCCTCCACTATGGCGTCTCTCATAATCATATGGTGGTTTTGGGATGTTAAACCCCACATATCAATCAAATCAAACACAGGGGAGTCAAAGAGCTGCTTCACATCTAAAACGAAAACTGCCATACTCAAGACTGCAAATTGAGGACAAACAGGAGACTCTCAATAATTTGCACTCGGGAGAACTCATGCGTTGTTTGAATTATTAGAAGTCTTCATAAATATTACTCAGGCCAACATAATAACTTGTGTTGTATTGTAAGACAGCTCGAAATGATTGTGAGTAAATGTGTGCATGTGTCACATAATATATACAGTCAAACCCACCTAAACACCAGTTTGAACAGTATATCATTTATAACAATGAGATGTTGCTGCACAGTCAACTTCCTGTATGTTTTCTGTGGGGAAATTACTCGCTTACAGCAATGCCTCATGCCACATTATCAATTAAATAATGAATTAAGGCTGGTGGGTGTCCCTGCCAAAAGTTAATAAAACATGAAATCTTTGAAAATAAAAAAAGAAAAAGAAAAATTCAAGGTGCTGAACATCTGCCCACAACCAAAATGTACTCCAGTGCGTGCCCTTTGAATTCGCAATATGCTTCACCGTACAGTTTGTGACATCGCAACAAAGCTGACTTTTGAAATCTGCTATGATGTGGAAGCTTCGGTGGTGGCGTCTGTTAAAACATACAGTTCCAGTGAAAAGTTCAGACTTGCACATCCGAATTTTTAAACATGTTAGAAATATTAGTACCTGTGTCATCTTTTTATAGATGTTTGTTGGAATATCAAATTTAATATCAGAGACCATCTTTGTAAGACATCTGGGTGCCACCATCTTGAGCTGTTAAACCAATGTTTTCTTGTTTTTGCTATATTGATGCGTTAAGGCTATGAAACATCGTATGCATGCATCCAACTGTTTTCATGCGTATGCATCTACCATAACACTTAGCTTGCTTGCTGAAACACAAAGGTTAACAGACCAATATGGCAATACTTGACCCCATTCATAAAACGGTCTAGTTTCTTCACAATAGCCTGCCATCCCCTTATTTTTTGTGTGAAACTTGTTTACAGAAATTATCGGTTATAAAAATAAAATTTTTGTCACACTTGACTATTGCTATATGTGGGTTAAACTCTATTGGTATTCATTATGTAAAACTGCATTTCTAATTGATGATGACGTTGATGATACATGGTGTTTCTTGGCGTAAAGGCCGTATGATAGCCAAGGAGCCGCAGTATATCAGCCAAAAGGTGTCGGCAATGGGTATGTTTATTGGCTGTATAGGGGCCTAAAAATCCTCGCGCTAAAGACGAGTAAAACATGAAGGTATTAAAACTATGAGAGTGACATGACGTGTAGCGTGAAAATGAGCGGCTACCGGTTCTAATCATAAAGTTTTGGAGAGATGACGGAGCACGAATGTGTCTGTAACGTCCTTGTTTCTAAAGGCCACGAGACAGTTGCTTTGTAGTGTATGTATCTAGTTGATTGATTTCTGGGGTTTAACGTCCCAAAACCACTATATGATTATGAGAGACGCCGTAGTGGAGGGCTCCAGAAATTTTGACCACCAGGGGTTCCTTAACGTGTACCCAAATCTGAGTACACGGGCCTACAACATTTCCGCCTCCATCGGAAATGCAGCCGCCACAGCCGGGATTTGATTGTATGTATCTAGTATAGCGACGACCTCTCTTCAGAAGTCGAGCTGCAGATTAGCAGGGTAGAATACATAAAGTTACGGACATCTTTCAAAAACACAAGCAATGACTGATGTTTGAAAAGCAAATCCCTACCGATGAACATCGATGGATGAAGTGGCATTTGCTCTCAGTAGGGTGATTTAAAGTGCTTTTTTTCTTAAAGCCTGTAATTCCTAGCATTGTAATAAATTGTGGATAATGGTGAGTGGATCACCACCCTTCTCGCACAAAGGTGTATCACCACCAGACAAAAAATACGAATGTGTACTGTGTGTGTCCTAATCTTAGCCTTGAAAGTTTTAAGTCTGTGTGGCGTGACTTCGATACTGGCGGCCAGTTACCAAGATGTCGCTTGATAACACGTAGTTTGTTTTCTGTTTAGCCATCTCATGTGCTTTGCGAACGTGCTCTGAGGTGTCGTTTGAGGAAAGGTTTTAGGTCAAGTGTGGCAATGTCTATTGTAAAGGGTCGGAAGGAAGAATTTGCCGATGGCATCCCACTGCTGCCACCAGTTGTTGTGAATGGGGGTCTACCCGGTCTCTTGTGGTAGCGTGGTGTAACCGGGTGGAGGAAACGAACGCTGACAAGAAGAGGATACAAAAACAAACAGGTTTACGGCCTTATTTACACGTATTTACAGCAAAGAAGGGTTAGTGGTTTAACAAACCACCAGCGTGGTGATTGAACCGTTACATGGTTCAGAGCGACGTCCAGCACTCTGCGGCGTCCTTTTAAGCCCTGTCGGGTTCCTCCTCTTTGAGTGGAACACCAATCACACACACACATCAGGTGAGGGGGACGAGCATGCACAGTGCACGTGAGTGTCTAATATTGAGTCGTGATCACTGCACTGCAAGGTGGCTCCAGCGGGGTTCCTCGTCGTGTGTGCGCCGCTAGTCGAGAGGTACCAAGCTTCTGACAGCATACATCAAAGGGTCCGCGGATTTGTTCGTTTAATTAGCGGGGCGATTTGTGGCGGCCGCCACGGTCTCTACCAAGGAAGATGCTGTCTTTGTTGTCCTCTCTCGAACGGTTAACGGCGTCGTGGCGACACGACGTCTCACCCTCGGGTTAGCAGGGACAATGCCTGGCGGGCATAGGCGGCGCGCCGGTCGGCTACGGAATTGAGGATTAAAAAAGCGCCGCTCCCCTGTCAGCTCTGGCGCCAGTCACAACAGCTTCCCCATCGCCAGATGAGTCGCCGAGGCCATCAGTCACCGCTGCTGCTCGAAGGGCCGACGAAAGGGTCCGTAGTTGAAAGTCAGGAACTCGCCTTTGCTTGCCACATGGTCTGGGTAATTGCCGAAATCTTCAACAGCGTCTGGCAGACTGGGCGCAGAACGGATTGAGAGGCTCCCCAGAAGACTGGCTTACGCACAATGGCATCTGCCCAGACGAATCGCCGGGCCAAACGTAACACTATACATGTATTGGCAGTGTTTTTGTGGACGGACCAAGTTGGTCGGCCAACACATTACTTTAGATCTCGCGATACCCTGGCGCCCAGCATACTATGACATGTTGTTTGAGTGCACAGACTGTGCATAATAATGAGTAAAGCGAAACAAGAATGGGGGTTTTTGTGTTTTTTTAAAGTTTTCGGAGTTTTTACCACAATTAGTGAATCTGTGTGAACTACTGCCTTTGGTAGTTGTGATTGCTTGATGTGTAACAACAGCAAGTATTGCATAAGCGTCTGCGGTAAAAATGCTTTAATCAGAATGTTAGTAAGCTGGCTTCTGGAAAAGATGGGCCAACAGCTGCGTATGATAGAGAACTGTTAAGACTTTGAAGCATCTGTAAAAGTCAGGACAATTGTATTTGTGTTGAAGCTCCAGGAAGTACATGCAGATGTGTGCTACAGGTTCGTGTTTCGTAACTTCCATGAAGGGCATATCGCATTCTATGAGCTGCCATTGCCACGGTGGCAGAAGCGCGCCAGGAGCCATCAGACACTGATCAAGTGGCACTCCCGTTTCCTCAGCGAGGCTACTCACACGAAGCGAGAAGGGCTGTCGAACTGAAGGACGGTTATCAAATAGTGTGGAACTGAATAAGTCATTGATTGTGGAGCATGAGGAGTGTTTTTTATCACCATTCACCTTGAGGTAATACACAATGAACTTTTAAGTTCTCTACAGCTGCAGTGACCACTCGTTGGACTCTAGGTACACGCGTTCTACGAGACTAGCGCGAAAAGCATCCATAGAATGACGGATGCCCAAATGATAAACCAGACAAGCATTTTTAAAGCACTTGTTGTCGCTGTCTGATAGATTATTGCCCCGTAATCTAGGCGCATGTGTATAAGACTTTTATAAAGATTTATCAGGTATTTTCTATCCCTGCCCCATGATGTTCGCGACAAAACCTTTAGTATATTCATAGCTTTCAGGCACTTGTTTTTGAGCTTTTTCATGTGAGGTACGAATGTTATTTCATGTCTAAAATTATGGCTAAAAATTTGTGTTCACTTTCCACAGCCAATCGTTGTCCGTGCAAGTGAATGATCGGATCGGGGTGCAGACCTCTCTTTCTTGTAAATAAAATGCAGGTACTTTTCTGCGGGTTAAGGGTGAATCCATTCTCGTCAGCCCAATTGGTAACTTTATTCAAACCGAGTTGAAGCTGCTGCTTGGACAATGCGAGATTGCAGGATTTAAAACCGATCTGCACGTCGTGAACATATGTACAATAAAACATATTGCGTGGAATGTAGGAATGCAATGTATTCATTTTTATAACAAAAAGGGTGCAGCTCAACCGCCACCTTGCGGCACTCTAGTCTCCTGGACAAATGTTCGCGACAGAACGTTTCCTACCCGGACACGAAAAGTACGGTTGGATAAATAGCTTTCGATTATGGTCAGCATGTTACCTCGAACACCAAAATGTGAGAGGTATCGCGGTATGCCAAAGCGCCATGTGGTGTCATATGCCTTTTTCATATCTAAGAATACTGAAATAAAAACGTGTTTATGAACAAAAGCATCGGGTATTTATGCTTCGATACGTAACAGATCGTCAGTGGTGGATCTACCCATGCGAAATCCACACACAGCAGGTTGTTGTTTCCAGGAAATGTAGTGTGGTTAATCATCTTCTCAAAAAGCTTACACTAACAACTTATTAGAGCGATCAGCCTGTAACTCGCAAAAGAAGACGGATCCTTGCAGCGTTTTAAAATTGGAATTACAATGGCCTCTTTTCAAGAAGCAGAAATCTCACTGGAAGACCATATGGCTATTACACAGGGAGAGTAATGTTTTCCGAGTTTTGGGAGGCAAGTTTTTCAACATATCGTGAACCACGCGATCAGAACCAGAGGCCGAATCACTGCAGCAGCCCAGCCATGCATGTACCTCAGCCAAGCTAAAAGGCTGGCTGCAAGCCTCATATTTTGTGCATTTGCATTCAAGTTTCTGGTTTTCAATTCTTGTTTTGTATCTTTGGAAGGCTTCACTGTAGAGTGACCAGCTAGAAACCTGTTCGAAATGAGCACCGAGAGAGTTCGCTTGGTCATCAAGAGTGTTTACGAGGAGTGAGCGTACTTGTCTTCCTGCTAACCTACTAACCATGTTCCAGAGTTCAGCCTCCTAATGTATATGAATTGATGCCTGATAAAAACTTGTGCCAACTTTCCCGTTTGGCCTGTCGGCACGTTCTTCTGCCTTGGGACTTAATGTTTTTTAGAATTAGTAAAATTTTCCGTTGTGGGTGAGTCCTGAAGCAGCTTCCATGCTTTATTTCGCTTTGTTTGTGCATTTTGACATTAACTGTTCCACCAAGGTATGCGTCGCTCAGCAGATTGTCCAGTTTGGGGGATACACTTTGTTGAAGCATCAATAAAAAGAGCTGCAAAGAAGTCTACAGCGGCATCTATGCTCAATCCACACATATATATCGACCAGTTTAAGCGAGTACCTAGTCGGAACCGTTCGCAGTCGGCCTTGTCTGTTTGCCATCTCGGAACTTGTGGAAGACCTTTGTCTATCGATGTGCTCAGTATTATTGGAAAGTAGTCACTTTTGAAAGGATTGTTAAACACTTTCCACTGGAGCAGCTGTAAAAGCGATGGAGACGTAATGCTGAAATCTATTGATAAATAGGTTTTGTTGGCAAGCCTTAAGTATGTTGGCTCTTTGCTAAACAGACACGCACCAGAAGAAAATAGAAACTGTTCGATAAGGCGACCTCGTGCATATAGGCGAGGATCACCCCATAGATCATTGCGTGCCTTCAGGTGCCCAAGGACCAGACAAGGTTCTGGCAGTTCGTCTATTAAAGAGCGGAATTCATGTTTTTCAAGATGGTGGTGTGAAAGTATATAGAGAGCAGATGATGACAAGTTTATTGAAAAGAACAGCTCGAACAGCCACTACCTCAAAGGACGTTTGGAGTCGTAAGTGTGTACATGCTACTCCTTGGTTAACTATAATGGCCGCGCCACCGGATGACTTGATCGTATCATTGTGGTGCTTTCTGAATATTACATAACGACGTAGAAAATTGGTGTTGTAGGACTTTAGGTCTGTCTCTTGTACACACAGCCCTTTCGATGAATGTTTGTGTAGGAGTTGTTGGACCTCACCGAGGTTTCTAAAAGGTCCTCCGACGTTCCACTGTATGATTTGTGTATTCATATTGGGTGTAAATTAGTGCTGTGTGTACGAAAAGAGCTAGTGACTTAAGTCCGGGAGCCCTTGTTGGGCCCCGTGATGAGGGTTTTTTACTTTTTGGCGTGCTCTTACAAGCTGTGCCTATCCTTCGGCGTCTGGGACACTGATGGACTTGCTGTTGTGTCTATCACTTCGGACGAAGTGCTCGATGTCCACTCACGGTTGACGCGTATGGCAGCGGGAGGTTTAGGGCTTTCTCTCAGAACAGCTGTGGCTGCAGATCCAGGGGCCTGCGAGCCTTTTGGCTGCAGAGCAGACCTGCTGCTGCTTCTGAAGGGGGGGATGGCGCTACCGCTTGTCCATTCTGTGGCGAACGAGCGAACTCTGCGGACTTTGGTGGTACTGTCCCCTTGCATACCATTTCCGCAAACGATAGACCCTACGCAATATAGAGACGTTTGCGCGCCTCCCTAAAGGAGATGTTTTCATTGATCTTGAGGGCGATTATTTCCTTTTCGTGTTTTCACGCAGGACAAGCACGGGAATACGCTGGATGCCCACCATTGCAGTTTGCGCAGTGGGGAGTTTTCACAAAGTTGTATGAAGCGTGGTCATTTGAGCTACACTTGGCACAGGTTTGACGGCCACTGCAGCTGTGAGAGCCATTGCCGAAATGCTGGGACTTAAAGCAACACCGTGGATTCAGGATGCATGGTCATACCATTAGCTTTAGGTAGCCTGTTTCAAGATATTCAGTTAGGGTGCTTGTGGAGAAGGTTACAATCAAGTGTTTTGTGGGTATTTATTTGTGCCACGTCGTAGTTCGATTCACTGCACATAAGGCACATGATGTTCATTTCAGCCCTCAAGGAGCTCGTTTCCAGTCAAATTAAGAAGGTCTTGGTCAGACGCTAGACCTTGGGAGCTGCTCAGAGATCGATGTGGTGTTATTGAGACAGGGGTGCTTCGAAACGAGCCAAGTTTTGAGAGGTTTTCATACTGGTTCTTGCATTGCACTCCAAAGAGCAGGTCCCCACTAGCCATACGAGTAGCCTTATAACCTTGCCCGAGTGTATTTGTGAGGGTTTTTGACACAATAAAAGAGAGATCGTGGATGACGTGGAGTCAGATTCAGAAAAAAGTTTAAACTCTCATTGGTGCATTTCCTCTTTGTGAGGGGACAATCATTCAGTTGAGGAAATGAACTGGAGGCCATAAGGCATAAATATTTTTGGCAGCCTTGCCAGCTGCCCACCACGGAGCCCAACATGGGAGCGCAACAGTACTTATTCGATAATACACGCCAACGCCAGCTCTAAACAGCCACTATAGCCAAATATAATGTGCCCAAGAGAGGGCACACACAGAAGGTTAAACCTCACCGCCAGAAAAAAATGGAAGTAAGCGGAAGGTAGAAGATGACAGGACAGATAAAAAGTGAGAAAATACGAAGATGTAGGAAGAGAGAGAGATAGCAAAAGGCGACTGCCGATTTTCCCTGGGTGGGTCCGCCCAGGGGTGTCGTCTACGTGAAGCTGGGGCCAAAGGCGTGTGTTGCCTCTGCCGGAGGGAGGGGCCTTAGAGGTTCAATCAGCCGGCATCAGCTTAACCCCCAGGATCCCCTTTTCCCCGGACATGGCTAGGTGTAAGAAGGAGTCCAATCCCCCCCCCTCCTTGTTAGCTCGGGTCCGAGGTGTCGCTAACACTTAACACCTGCTTACACAAACCCCCCTGCGGGCTGCGTTTCTTATTAAGGAGCAAAATATGCTGCATCTCGTGACAGCAGTAGCCCCTTCTGAATCTTGGAACACATTTCTGCACGGCTGCAGTATACTGAGGCAAAAGTGACTAATCAACAACACAAGGCACGCGATAGAGCAAGGCTAAGTAATATTTTTTTTCTCCTTAGTCAACAAGCCATTGTAGGCTGACAAATGAATGGCTTTACTTGTGATTGTTAGTGGTATAAGAAATCCAAATGCTCAGCCAGAACCAACAAAGGCAGCAGGTATTTTAAGGCATGCACAGGCAAAAACTGTGAATTCACCAAATTTATGCAATGGAGAAGTTTGAATTAGATGCCTTTAAAATGAATCTAAAATGCACAGGTCCAACCAAAAACAAAAAAATTTTCTGAATTAATCAAAAGTCTGAATTATCGTGAGTGCTATATTAAGCGGTACCATACAAAGATGGGAATAGTCTGTTTCTGTTGCAGTAAAGATGCTTAGTGAGATTATATTAAGCAAACAATGCTGTCAAGCTATTTCTGCATTCCATTTGCTAAAATGTTCCATACTTGTTCACACAACGATGTGATGTGTTTTACTGATGTGGCTTAGAAGGATCTTTTCAAAATAAAGCTACATGAAGTGCATTGGGTTGCAGAGAACAAAAAAGTGGAACTGAATATGGTTCCACGTAATGAGGAAGAAAATGTGGTTGCCGTTGAAGATGCATGGGCTGCAGGCTGTTTAGGCTCAAGGCAAACGGGTTCTGGACCCAAGCCAACTGATAGGGTCGTAGATCCAGCATTGATCACCTTACCTATCGCAGCAGACACGTGCAGACATGCAAGTGACTCAACTGTGTGATAAACTTTTACTATCTAAGACTGAATTTTGTAGGGTAGATTTTTCAGATTATCTTTTCGTAAAAACACAGTTTCCATCCTATTCATCGTTATTTGTCTCTACTTTGCTTCTAGTTTGCTAATGTCACAAATAGTGACATATACGTACAGGAAGCCCAATGTAAGACTGTGTCAAATGATTCACCTTCAGCAAGTGTCTCCCTTTCATTAAACAACCCGATCTGGCGATACCCCCATTTCAGTAACCAAGAACATGTGCACTCCTGTACCAATTCTGCACTTTCATTTTGTTCAATATTATTATTTCTGTTGTAAAAACTGACCTCATTTGAAAATTTTTTGCTGAAATGTCGAGGAGGGATTCGACATGTTTTCATAGTTTGCTGACAGCTAAACCTTTAAGGAGCATGCCAATGTTATCCTGCATAGCACACAAGCTAGGTGTCCCCTATGTAGGGAGACTCAACTCCTCACCCTCAATAATGGAAAATCAACCAATGTATTGATGTCTCACAGTGCATATGCCAGTACGAACATTTTCATACCGTTAGCATCTTGTATAAGTATCTCAAATGCTTATCATCACAGTACCTTCTACGTGTATCATGACACAATCGCGAGGTACCTTTGCACAGCCCTGCTTTGTACGTGCCAGAAATGTGCAAAGTAAAACAAAAAAGAAAGACGGGAGGCTTCAACTGACCGGTTCCTCCACTCTTTCTTCTGTTCCAAGAGAACATGCTGATGCTTCTGTGCCATGACCTCGCAGTCGTCCCGAGCAGTCTTTGTTGCATCTCGTTCCATTTGAAGTTGCTTTTCCAGGTAATCAATTTGTCGCTTCATGTTTTCGATGACACTTTCAGATTCTACATCGCTTGTCTCAGATGCGTTCGCACCAGCTGCATTTTGTTTTTGCTCCTTGAGTACGGAGTGGGCACGAACCTGCAATGTTGCCGTCAGAGTGTCCCGGTGTAAATCCTTCAGACATCTATTTCAGACGAGCACACGGTGACAACTTGCTACAGGACTAGAAGAATCGACATGCTCGTGCAAACAATCAGCCCTATTGCATTCCCGGTGCATATTAACTGACTAAAAGTATGTGTGCTATGATATTTTTCCCTCAGAACTGGGAAATAAAGTTTTAACAGCAGTATTCTCAAAGCACAGATTTTGGCCACATTCTTTTTCTTGTTCGGTAAAAGTGGACCTAGGACAGCTAGAGCTGTAATCGTTTTTGCACAATGTAGCTAAATGTGCACAAGAAACAATGCTGGGAGCCTATCTTTATTGGGCGAATTCATTTTTATTTTATTATAAAAATTTCTGTATTTGGTTACATGCAATGAATTTTACTGTGCTGTAATTCGAGAAGTACTCGTTCAATTTTCGATCAGCTTGCAGCGTTGCACTCCTTAGGCTTTCTAGCATTCATATATATGGCAATGGCTATGTAATTATAAGTACATACATTTTTACAGTTTAAAATGTTAGAATTCGTAGTTTTCTTCATTTTCTCAAAATGGCTATTTTGTACAGCCTGCATGAAAATTACAACAGTATATTTGAAACTATTACAGAAAGCAGAATATTTTTTTTTGCAGCATGAAGCTATATGCTTGGAGCACACAATATAGGAAGCAGATTTTGATTTCCCTTGATGCAAGTTTTTTAAACTAGTCTTTTGTGTGACCACACAATGGCCACATTCAGGGCTGAAAAGTTTAGTGTACTGTAAAGTAAGAAATAATGACCCAATCAAAAAAGTGCTTCTTATGTTGTATGTCTTATGCTTTCTGCTGTCAATCCCTATGTCATTTATAAATTTTCGACAGGTGGTTATTTTTCTATTGTGGTAAGAACAATAGAAATTGTTATCTTGGTAATTTAATTATACACGCGTATACACGCGTGTAAGGGCCGCATCCCGTTTTTAAGAAGCACATATTAAAAAAAAGTTGCGTGTAGGGCCGCATCCGCACTTTCCTTGACCGATACGTATTAAAAATACGTGCGCGTGTGTGAGCTACTAGGCGTTGTCAATAGATGGCGTTAGAGAACGCAATTATCATCACTACGTCATTCGAATAATTTGTTGGTTTTCTTCATGCTAATATGTTCATGAAGTTGGCTAAAAATTTTAAGTTTTTTCAGTAGTGTTCATACACCCGCCAACTGAAGGTTAAGCGGGATTATATCTTCAACTTCTGGCACTTATATACAAACGCGCTATCCATATCAGCATTAGCATCACCAACTTTGGTATTTGTGTGTTGTTCGGTTATTGTGCTGTTCAGCTTGCCATTTGCTCGAGTTTTGCGCACCGTTGAATGACTCTGGGACTCTAGCTAATTTTCTGCGGGACGTTTACGTTATGGCACGATGGGCAAGCAGCTAAATAGCTATACAGCTGGCTATAAGTTGAAGGTGATCGAGCTTATTCTAGAGCACGAGAAACGGGCCGCCAACAGAAAATTCGACGTTGACGAGAAGTGTGTTCGACATTGGTGCGCTCAGAAGAAAGCCTTGCAGAATACCAACATCAAAAAGCGCGCTTTCTGAGGAAAACAGTGCAAGTATCCTGATTTGGAAGAGGAGTTGCTCCGCTATGTGATTGAGTTGCGTAACGATGGTTTTGCGCTCACTACGGACATGCTGCACATGAAGGCACTAGCCTTAGCACGTGCGAAAAATATACCGACCGGGCATTTCAAGGCTAATGCTGGCTGGGTGCGAAGGTTTCTGAAAAGGAAGAGACTCTCCTTTCAACGGAGGACTGCGCTGTGCCAGCGGCTGCCAAAAGACTATACCGAAAATGTGCTTAGTTTTCACAAGCATGTCATTGACCTGCGCCATCAGC
This sequence comes from Rhipicephalus microplus, assembly GCF_043290135.1. Classification (NCBI taxonomy): domain Eukaryota; kingdom Metazoa; phylum Arthropoda; class Arachnida; order Ixodida; family Ixodidae; genus Rhipicephalus; species Rhipicephalus microplus. The sequence goes on from NC_134710.1 coordinate 318,045,707, forward strand.
ACAATTATCTGTTGTCGCAAATAGCGAACGATGATCAAACTCCTGTGTGGTTCGAATCTCCCGAGAACTACACAGTCGAAGTAAAAGGCAAGAAGAGTGTCGCCGTGCGGACCACCGGCGCTGAGCGCCAAGGCTGCACCGCGATGCTTTGTGTGACCGCGGATGGGCAAAAGCTACCCCCCGTACGTTATTTTGAAAAGGAAAAGAATTCCCAACAAAGTTTTCCCCAAGGGCATCATAGTTAGCGCCCAAGAGAAGGGATGGATGAACGATGATATGGTGCTTGACTGCGTGAAAAGTGTTTGGCAGAACAGACCGGGAGCTTTGTTGGCCAAACATTCACTTTTAGTGTTGGATAGTTTCCGCGGCCACCTTACCGATAAGGTGAAGGAGCAGCTGCGCCGTGTCGGCACAGACATGGCCGTAATTCCAGGCGGCCTCAAAGGAATGTTGCAACCACTGGATGTGAGCATGAATCGACCGTTCAAAGTTGAATTCCGAAGACTCTACACGGAGTGGATGGCAACCGGCAACCATGAGCAGACACCGACCGGACGGCTGAAGAGGGCACCGCTTGCTACTGTTCTCGGTTGGGTATTGTCGGCGTGGAGCTCGGTGTCGACGGACATTGTGTCCCGAAGTTTTAAGGTCACTGGGATATCCAACAGCCTGGATGGCACCGAAGATGACTGTTTGTGGAATGATGGTGCTCTGCAACACACCATCTCGGACTCCGAGTTAAAGGACTCGTCGAGTGACGACAAATAAGTGCACACGCGGCATACTGCAATAAACGCTCTTCGTTCGCGAAGTGGTACGTTGTTTTTAGTTTAGCAAAAAAAAGTTCCGTGTATGGGCCGCACCCTGAAAATTGGCCCTCATTTCCTGAAAAAAAATGTGCGGCCCTTACACGTGTTTATACGGTAACTAATGAAGCTACAGAAAAAACCTTTACATTTTGAGAATCGGGAGAACAAACTAAGTAAGCATGCCAACTTTTGTCACATTTGGTTAAAAAATGAATGAGACAGCCCTAAGACCCATGTCCCCCCTTAAAAGCTGTGTTTCATTTACTTCGAACTTCGGGATACAGTGAACGGATGCCACGCGAGACTCGGGTTCGTTATAAGCGGGCTCGACTCTATTCGAATAAATACAGTACTGGTCCAATGCCTACCCAAATCTTGTTTGCCAGTTCTTAAACTGTGATGGTATGGCCCACCTTCAAAATTTTTCGCCACTAATGACATTCTCATCATAGGTATTTGAGAGTCGGCATGAATGCACTTTGTGGTTTGCTGATGTGTGGCCACCTTTGACGATGTACCACTCGTTTATGAAAGAGGTGCTCGAAAGCCTGTTAAATCTGGCGAACAGTTTTCACAGGGTACACTCGAACCCAGAGAAGGGAAGCGGGTTAGGGGGAGACAGAAGGTTAGGTGGGCAGATGAGACTAAGAAATTTGCAGGTATAAATTTGCAGCAGCAAGCACAGGACCGGGTTAACTGGCGGAACATGGGAGAGGCCTTTGTCCTGCAGTGGACGTAATCAGGCTGATGATGATGATGACACTCAAACCTCGTCATAACGTTACGGGATATAACGAAATGATGGATATACTGAAGTACATGATATTATTCTTGAAAACTCCATTGAGAACCATGCATTTTAAACCTCGTTGTAACGACCTAAAATTAACCAGTAAACAGATATAAAAAACTAAATTAGTCAATCAAATAGTCTATGGAAAAAAAAACGACCGTAGTGTGTAAAGTATAACGTTTTCTGCGAAGTTTGACGCTCGTTCGGAGCAGTTCTTCCAAAACTCCCGTGCCGACCTTACAGCCACACCCCTCACGGCCGAGAGAGCAGTCCTCACACAGCCAGTGGAGAGGATCGAGGAAGCACTCAGCGAGTGCCGTGGTGCAAAGCGATTTCCCTCTCACGACGGCAACAACTGCGTCTCTGCTGCTACCATGGCTGCTTACTCTGCACCAAGAAAGGAGGACTCTCCGCAACAGCATTTTTTTTCCCCTCTCTGCGCGTGAGGCCTTGAAAGGAGAAGGGTCTCTACGTGCAGAGACAAAAAAAAGAGAAGTGTGGAACAGGCGCGTCGCAGATTGGCGTTTGAGAGAGAGCAAACAATCCACCACAGTCTTTCCTTTTCTTCTTTTCTTTCTTCGCATGCAGCGTTAAGAGGTGCCGCCGCGGGATTCGGCATGGTGCTGAGAGAATTTTCGGTATGTTCGAGTTAACCGTCGCAAGTGCTTGCGCGTTCGAATTACAGGGTGCTTTTGCCCATTGGAATACACATAGCTTTGACGGGACCTCAGCGTGAGTTCGAATTACCCGAAAGTTCAAATTAATGAGATTCGACTGAGTTTATTTTTCATGTCACGCGTGGTCGCGCAGCGGTACCTTCGGCCGCGAGGCGGTTTCCTTCTTTGCATGCTTATAGGTGTGCGGCGCCCATCTTAGCATACATGGCCACAAACTGCTATAATCGATGTAACAAAATAATGGATATAACAAAATAATTGCTGCTCCCCTTCAACTTCGTGATAACGAGGTTTGAGTGTACTATCAAGCTTTTGGCAAAATTTGGTAGTTCATGCAATGCCATGATTTTACAACGTGCTGCAATTTGACAAGTGCTTATTATACATCTTCATAACGAGCTGGCTGTGCTGAAGTAACGCTTTCTTCAATGGGGGAAAAAAATCTATGCATGCGCATAAGATCACTTCCATATGTCAAAACAGGACATCTTCAATTCTTTTATGTGTGAAAGTTAGGGTTTATGTGTTTTATGTGTCCAAGTTTATGTGTTTATGTGTGAAAAACGATGGTTTGATACTGTATGAACACACCTCAGACTATATGCTGCACTCAGCATAGCCTAGCATACCGACTAAACAAACATCACTTCCTCAACTACAGTCGAGCCCGCTTATAACGAACCTGAGCGTGACGCGGAATCCGTTCACTGTACCCCGAAGTTCTTAATAAATGAAACACAGCTTTTAAAAAGTTGCAAGAGAAAACACAAACTTTTTGTGCCCAAAAAGTCCGTGATGCACGTGCTTTAAAGAGCAGAAGAGATAAGGGCGGTCTCGAGTTCATTTAAAAATGGCGGGGTGCTCGTTCGCCGAGGCCCGTGGCATAAGATGCATGAGGCACAGACTCAAAAGTTTTGTCGTTCTCGCAATCCTTCTCGCAATCCGAGTTATCCAAATTGCTCTCGCCACAGACTTCATTCACAATGCCCCAATCCGTGCACACTTCCGCAGTGACAGCATCATCATTGACCGTAATTACATCATCGCAACAGATGTCCCACCCGCTCTTCCAGGTCAGAGTCTACGACGCGCTGCCACAAATCGCTGCCGCAGTTCGGAAGCTTCAGGCTCGGCATCAAGCCCGACGTGGACGAAGTCCGCCTCGCGAAAACTGTTTCGCGCGCATGTAGCAGTTACCGCCGCCCACGAAATATTCACCATCTCCACAGCTGAATACCAAGACGCCCGAAGCGGCAAGCTGGCTGCCAGGTGGTCAACAGCTATCAGCAAGCGCTCCGCAACGCGGCACCTAACGCGCGGATTACGCTCAAGCCAAGCGGTCACACTTTCTATGTTTGTTGAGTGGCAGGTAAAAGCGTGCAAGTCCTCCCGTCGGCTGTCATGACCACACACGCACACCAAGAACAAGCAAGACGCGCACATGCGACACACATGCCAAAACACGTGGAACAGCTCTGGGCCCGTTTCCAGTCACAAAACGAAACTAACTCGAGCCAGGGAAGCGGGCGTCACGGAGTGGTGGAGACGGGCGAAGGGGTTGTGATCAAAAGAGAAGAGCAGACTTGCGACAGAAGGGCAAGGAGTTGCGATAAAGAGAGGGGAGGATGCGGCGGGAGGGCGACCTTGAAAACCAAAACACCGAAAGGAGGCAGGTTGGGTAGCTTGCTTGAAAGGTCCGTTAAACTCGCACGTAAACAAAATTGACCCCGTATCTGCATGTAATCTGCAAATGTCATCGAAAGACGATCGTCTTGCGGGTGGAGTGAACAAGACATTTATTTGATGTTCTGCACAAGAAAATAGGTTAGTGGTATTCTGGAGGCGCTGCGTTAGAGTGCCTCGAGCGTGCAGCGGAGGCGAACGAGCGCATCAAGCCGCGTCACACGTGAAACATGAGCGCCTTCTGGCAGTTTTCTTCGAAAACAAAGCGCGTGGCTCTGAGACAGGTGTGCTCGCCCCTCTCAGAGGTGATAAGGTGTAGAACGTAAGGAGACGAGTAGGACCACCACAGTCTCGTTTTAGCAAATCGTTGGAAACACTCGCCGTTCCGTGCAGGCGCTGCATGGTCAGCGCAGCGCGATAAGCGCTATGGTCCTTAAAATTACCTATGTATGCCTTTTCTAGTAAAAGACGCACATGCAGAATACAAACGCGTTGTCATGGTGCCCCAGAAATGCACAATAATTGCTCTTTAATTGACAAACACACAAGCTTGAACACTCAGCCTTAAGCAACAATGGTGGGCGCTGCAAATGAGGTCGGCCGTTTCAAATGCCCGATGCCTTCAAGAGTGGACAAACAGACAAATGTACACACAAACAGACCAAAATTTTTGCGTCGAAGGTCCCCAAGAAAGACTATCGTCTTTAAAAGCAGTCAGGGCATGGAGGAAGGAAACAGCTTTCCGTGGGTTAGGGAGAGCGGCTACTAGAGGGTCGCGGAGGCAGGGTCGGCGTTTAGGGCCGTTCGTCGCCCTTCCCGCACAGCCGCAATGCACGTGCTGGGACACCTACCACACGCAAACGGGGGACAAATAATCCAATTGGCGACGCTGCGGAGGGTGAAAGAGCGTCGCCAATTGGCTTATTCGTCCCCCACTTGCATGCGGTAGGGGTCCCGGCACGTGCATTGCGGCTGTGCGGGAAGCGCGTGGAACGGCCCTTATTAATAACAATGTATAGGCACCTCCCCGACGCCTGATCGGCGGTCGAAATTGGTTTCCTGGGAAGTCGGCAGACCACCGACTCCGTTCGCTGTAACTGATCAGCGGCGCTCGGAGACATTCGTTGTAAGTGTGATTTTGTGCCATTGAACCAATGTATATTATCACGGTCACCCGATATTGTTCGTTTCAAGCGAAAGTTCGTTTGAAGTGGCGCCGTTATATCTGGGCTCGACTGTATACAAAAGTGGACTGGCAACATAGCAAGCCCATTGTGAGTGGTTTCTGTTTATTAATGTTGGTGGAAAATATGAGTTTCTCTCAATTTCACTGGATATTCTCTACAATAGTAAAGGCAGTTGTGCTGACACTTCCAATGTCTACCTTCACTAAAGAGTTGTTAATTGATTGACGATTGATATGTGGGATATAACGTCCCAAAACCACCATATGATTATGAGAGCTAAAGAGTTGTTCACACAATCCAATGTTTGTCCTCATCTTTTGTGGCTTGAGATCAAGAATGACGTAAGGAAAAAAAACTTGTTTACAGTCAACACCAGCCCACCTCTCCCGCTTGACGTTCGAGGGTCGAGAAGTCTCCCCCTGCAGCAGCCATTTCTTGAAGCGGTGCTGTTGGCGCCTGTGCACTCATCTTATGCACTTCTCCAAGTTCATTTTTCAACTTTTCAATAGTCTGCCCATATTCGGCGTCTTTTTCTTCTAACTTTTTCTGGAAGATAAGCAAGGCAAATGTGTGACACAACTACGGTGCTAATGAAGATTGGAAGAAAATTGTGAATGACTATTCTACTGCAATGACTAGTCTCATTCACTATTAAACTCTCTAAATGGCAACACTTCTTTTTTCTCTAATCGGGACGAGAATTTTTGGATGAAGCCATTGCACACTCCCCCCCCCCCCCAATTTAAAATACTGCCATTTTATCACATAGCTATCACAGCCCCTAATGTTCTCGAAACACATTTTTTTTTAATTCTGAAAATGATACTTGATTGCACTTAGAATGTGATGCACAACCGCCGTGATGTTTATCAGATCTCCAAGAGCAGAAGTATAGCCTCCAAGATCGGTATTTGAACTTGATAGATAATGCCTATGACATGTTTCAGAACTTGGTTTGCAATAGTAAGGAATTTGACATCCGAGTTTCTTGCAGAGAGCTATCACACATAAGAGCTCTGTTGCCCTGGTGTAGGCTCATCATGATCTGAAGTGTTTCCCACAGTGTGATCCTGCTCTCATTGACTTTAAAAGAAAGACAAGAGCGGCATTTTTGGATGACTGCTTTCGGAGGGGCCATAGCAGCCTCACGCTGTGACAACTCTGCTAATACAGCAGGCCAGAAATATCCCTTCCATTATGTTGGCATGTACAGTCATAATGTAAGAAAAAACATGGGCTTATCTGCCTGGTGTGAGCCAATATTCTCAATGATCGTAGCAGCAGTAAACTAAGAAGTTATGCCACTGCAGATGCCTGAAAAATGCTTTGTCCTGCAGACCACAGGTTGCAGCACAAACATGGTGGCGTGGTGAGCCATTATACCATAGTGAGCCATTATAAAGTTCTTTCTTTTTTGAGAAAGAATGGGCTAATGGTCACATCATGATGCGCCGACGCAGCGAAGAGCAAGCAACATGCTGGCCGCGTGTCACAACTGTATTGATAGCGAAGCACATCTTGTTTTCCAAAGGTGCACGTTTCAATTTATCATGGCAGCATTTTCTCTTTTTTTTCTTTTTCTCTTTTTTTTTCTGTGGCAGCAGAGAGACCCGCCATTCCTGCATGTTTTAGACAAAAAATAAGACTAGGTATTGCGGGAAAACATAATTCTTGGAGCCGCAATCTTTTTAGCCGGCACAGCAAATGATGAGCCCTCGTTACTCTGAATAATTGCAAGTTTCTTTGCCTTCCATCGTTTGTATCTTCTGTTCATTCGAAAATCAGCTTAATTCAAAGATTTCTCGTGGCCCCAGCGACTTTGAATTATTAGTAATAGTTATTTATTGATTACTCAATAAATACAATACCTGGTACTCTGCACTGAGCTTTTCATGCTGCAGGTCCAGCTGTTTTCTCAACTCCTTTGCCATGTCTTTGGCATTCTGCTTGACTTCATCCAACCTGCATAGAAATGGTAACAATTTTTTACTTCTACCAATATTAAAGTAATAAGCCCACAGACCTAATCAAAGGAAAGTTTAAACATAGAAAAAGTGGCATATCTAAGCACATGCTATTTATTTAGAACTAATTTGCATCTAAGCTATGCATTGCTGCTTGTCTGCCAATGAAAGCATTTTTCTTTAAACACATTCACCGTGCATTACATCCATCCATTGATGAAATTTCGGGCTTGAGGGCATGCACCTGCACTTGACTGCAGTGTCCTGCTGTGTTGCAGGACCACTTTAAACCTTTCAGGCCCAGTGATACCAACTGGAATCATTTATTTTGTAAGTCAGCAACTATCTAGTAAAAATAAAGGGGTTGTTCTTCATCCTAAACTCATGCTTAACATTTCCTGTACATATTATGCTAACCTAGTACACAAAAGTCGGGTTACATGAAGAAATTACAGAAGCAGACACGCTGTTCCCGAAATACGCTAAGGCAGTTCTTTTTTCACTGAGAAGGCGGAGCAACTTGTTTCACGAGTTGGTTCATTCTTGCGGTAGCTTTTAGCGTGCTTTCTTTAGGCTTCCATCTCTCGTGTTTATTTCTCGCTAAAAGCTACCGTAAGGTGGAGCATTTATTATCATTTTGTGTCAAAAAATTTGAATTCTGTCTATTGACTATTTGCTATCACATCAAGATATTAAATAATTATTTGATCAATTAATTTGGCCTCTAATTACTTCACTGACAAAAGGTGAGCCCAAATTTTCATTTCATTGATTTTCTTTTTTTTTTGGACTACCATTAAAATGTGCTCCTCAAAATTTGAAAACCACTCGTTCCCATTAAACAGAAATAATTTGGGCTTGCTGAACAAATTAGTTTATAGCTCCCTTTCGAGCACTCACAAAAGGAGGAAACTGCAGAATAAGAAGACAGCTGACTGTTAATCAAAATAGGGCATGAATAAACATGAAAGTAAGCAAAACACTATGAACCATCCCTCCGAAGAAAATCCTGATTGGGTACAAAGCAGCCGCGGTTCGCATGGCGTTGACCCGATTGAAACGGTGTTGACGTGGGTGCTGTTTACTCCAGTAAATGTTTGTTTGAAACACAGAGACACAGGAGGTGGGACACGTTGAAGACGCACTCGGCTTCCTTGGGTCGAGTCTTATCAATGTTACCAGCGCGCAGTCGGTATTCTCGAATGCGATCGGTGTTCTTCACTCACACCTCTTCGGTGTCGCTGGTCTTCCACTGCCGACGCTTGCATTCGGCTTCTCTGGCTCGCGCCTCCTCAGTGTTGACATCGCCATTCGAGAACCCGATCGGCTTCGCTAACTTTTACAACGCTGGCAATAACCGGGAAAGGTACACACACACTAGCGGAAAGCATGCCGTGACAACGTGTTGCTCGTCGGCTTGATCGCGCTGTCCACATTGTACACGCAACGAGAATTTCGAGGCACGCGCGCAACGTCCGCACGCGCCGGCTCGCCGCTTGATTTTGCCGGCAGATGGAAAGAGGTGGCGCAGGTGAGATGATGCCTAAGTGAGGAGTGGACTCAAGCGTTTCAAGCGGTGGAGAGAGTAAAGCGAGAGAGAGACCACATGTGGCAAGCGCGCCGCAGGCGAAGCAGAGAGGTCACCACGCACTGCTAGGAGGGCGTGAGTTACTTGGTACCATTCCAACAACTTCAGTGAGGGGAGCGGTGCAGACGGAGGGACACCGTTACAAAGGCGAGTCGCCTCGCCACCGGGGTCTAGTGGCTACGGTACTCGGCTGCTGATCCGCAGGTCGCGGGATCGAATCCCGGCTGCGGCAACTGCATTTCCAATGGAGGGGGAAATGTAGGCCCGTGTGCTCAGATTTGGGTGCACGTCGAAGAGCCCCAGGTCGTCGAAATTTCCGAAGCCCCCCACTATGGCGTCTCTCATAATCATATGGTGGTTTTGGGATGTTAAACCCCACATATCAATCAAATCAAACACAGGGGAGTCAAAGAGCTGCTTCACATCTAAAACGAAAGCTGCCATACTCAAGACTGCAAATTGAGGACAAACAGGAGACTCTCAATAATTTGCACTCGGGAGAACTCATGCGTTGTTTGAATTATTAGAAGTCTTCATAAATATTACTCAGGCCAACATAATAACTTGTGTTGTATTGTAAGACAGCTCCAAATGATTGTGAGTAAATGTGTGCATGTGTCATAAAATATATACAGTCAAACCCACCTAAACACCAGTTTGAACAGTATATCATTTATAACAATGAGATGTTGCTGCACAGTCAACTTCCTGTATGTTTTCTGTGGGGAAATAACTCACTTACAGCAATGCCTCATGCCACATTATCAATTAAATAATGAATTAGGGCTGGTGGGTGTCCCTGCCAAAAGTTAATGAAACATGAAATCTTTTAAAATAAAAAAAGAAAAAGAAAAATTCAAGCTGCTGAACATCTGCCCACAACCAAAATGTACTCCAGTGCGTGCCCTTTGAATTCGCAATATGCTTCACCGTACAGTTTGTGACATCGCAACAAAGCTGACTTTTGAAATCTGCTATGATGTGGAAGCTTCGGTGGTGGCGTCTGTTAAAACATACAGTTCCAGTGAAAAGTTCAGACTTGCACATCCGAATTTTTAAACATGTTAGAAAAATTGGTACCTTTGTCATCTTTTTATAGATGTTTGTTGGAATATCCAATTTAATATCAGAGACCACCTTTGTAAGACATCTGGGTGCGACCATCTTGAGCTGTTAAACCAATGTTTTCTTGTTTTTGCTATATTGATGCGTTAAGGCTATGAAACATCGTATGCATGCATCCAACTGTTTTCATGCGTATGCATCTACCATAACACTTAGCTTGCTTGCTGAAACACAAAGGTTAACAGACCAATATGGCAGTACTTGACCCCATCCATAAAACGGTCTAGTTTCTTCACAATAGCCTGCCATCCCCTTATTTTTTGTGTGAAACTTGTTTACAGAAATTATCGGTTATAAAAATAAAATTTTTGTCACACTTGACTATTGCTATATGTGGGTTAAACTCTATTGATATTCATTAGGTAAAACTGCATTTCTAATTGATGATGACGATGATGATACATGGTGTTTCTTGGCGTAAAGGCCGTATGATAGCCAAGGAGCCGCAGTATATCAGACAAAAGGTGTGGGCAATGGGTATGTTTATTGGCTGTATAGGGGCCTAAAAATCCTCGCGCTAAAGACGAGTAAAACATGAAGGTATTAAAACTATGAGAGTGACATGACGTGTAGCGTGAAAATGAGCGGCTAGCGGTTCTAATCATAAAGTTTTGGAGAGATGACGGAGCACGAATGTGTCTGTAACGTCCTTGTTTCTAAAGGCCACGAGACAGTTGCTTTGTAGTGTATGTATCTAGTTGATTGATTTCTGGGGTTTAACGTCCCAAAACCACTATATGATTATGAGAGACGCCGTAGTGGAGGGCTCCAGAAATTTTGACCACCTGGGGTTCTTTAACGTGTACCCAAATCTGAGTACACGGGCCTACAACGTTTCCGCCTCCATCGGAAATGCAGCCGCCACAGCCGGGATTTGATTGTATGTATCTAGTGCAGCGACGACCTCTCTTCAGAAGTCGAGCTGCAGATTAGCAGGGTAGATCACATAAAGTTACGGACATCTTTCAAAAACACAAGCAATGACTGATGTTTGAAAAGCAAATCCCTACCGATGAACATCGATGGATGAAGTGGCATTTGCTCTCAGTAGGGTGATTTAAAGTGCTTTTTTTCTTAAAGCCTGTAATTCCTAGCATTGTATTAAATTGTGGATAATGGTGAGTGGATCACCACACTTCTCGCACAAAGGTGTATCACCACCAGACAAAAAATACGAATGTGTACTGTGTGTGTCCTAATCTTAGCCTTGAAAATTTTAAGTCTGTGTGGCGTGACTTCGATACTGGCGGCCAGTTACCAAGATGTCGCTTGATAACACGTAGTTTGTTTTCTGTTTAGCCATCTCATGTGCTTTGCGAACGTGCTCTGAGGTGTCGTTTGAGGAAAGGTTTTAGGTCAAACGCGGGAATGTCTATTGTAAAGGGTCGGAAGGAAGAATTTGCCGATGGCATCCCACTGCTGCCACCAGTTGTTGCGAATGGGGGTCTACTCGGTCTCTTGTGGTAGCGTGGTGTAACCGGGTGGAGGAAACGAACGCTGACAAGAAGAGGATACAAAAACAAACAGGTTTATGGCCTTATTTACACGTATTTACAGCAAAGAAGGGTTAGTGGTTTAACAAACCACCAGCGTGGTGATTGAACCGTTACATGGTTCAGAGCGACGTCCAGCACTCTGCGGCGTCCTTTTAAGCCCTGTCGGGTTCCTCCTCTTTGAGTGGAACACCAATCACACACACACATCAGGTGAGGGGGACGAGCATGCACAGTGCACGTGAGTGTCTAATATTGAGTCGTGATCACTGCACTGCAAGGTGGCTCCAGCGGGGTTCCTCGTCGTGTGTGCGCCGCTAGTCGAGAGGTACCAAGCTCCTGACAGCATACATCAAAGGGTCCGCGGATTTGTTCGTTTAATTAGCGGGGCGATTTGTGGCGGCCGCCATGGTCTCTACCAAGAAAGATGCTGTCTTTGTTGTCCTCTCTCGAACGGTTAACGGCGTCGTGGCGACACGACGTCTCACCCTCGGGTTAGCAGGGACAATGCCTGGCGGGCATAGGCGGCGCGCCGGTCGGCTTCGGAATTGAGGATTAAAAAAGCGCCGCTCCCCTGTCAGCTCTGGCGCCAGTCACAACAGCTTCCCCATCGCCAGATGAGTCGCCGAGGCCATCAGTCACCGCTGCTTCTCGAAGGGCCAACGAAAGGGTCCGTAGTTGAATGTCAGGAACTCGCCTTTGCTTGCCACATGGTCTGGGTAATTGCCGAAATCTTCAACAGCGTCTGGCAGACTGGGCGCAGAACGGATTGAGAGGCTCCCCAGAAGACTGGCTTACGCACAATGGCGTCTGCCCAGACGAATCGCCGGGCCAAACGTAACACTATACATGTATTGGCAGTGTTTTTGTGGACGGACCCAGTTGGTCGGCCAACACATTACTTTAGATCTCGCGATACCCTGGCGCCCAGCATACTATGACATGTTGTTTGAGTGCATAGACTGTGCATAATAATGAGTAAAGCGAAACAAGAATGGGGGTTTTTGTGTTTTTTTAAAGTTTTCGGAGTTTTTACCACAATTAGTGAATCTGTGTGAACTACTGCCTTTGGTAGTTTTGATTGCTTGATGTGTAACAGCAGCAAGTATTGCATAAGCGTCTGCGGTAAAAATGCTATAATCAGAATGTTAGTAAGCTGGCTTCTGGAAAAGATGGGCCAACAGCTGCGTATGATAGAGAACTGTTAGACTTTGAGGCATCTGTAAAAGTCAGGACAATTGTATATGTGTTGAAGCTCCAGGAAGTACATGCAGATGTGTGCTACAGGTTCGTGTTTTGTAACTTCCATGAAGGGCATATCGCATTCTATGAGCTGCCATTGCCACGGTGGCAGAAGCGCGCCAGGAGCCATCAGACACTGATCAAGTGGCACTCCCGTTTCCTCAGCGAGGCTACTCACACGAAGCGAGAAGGGCTGTCGACCTGAGGGACGGTTATCAAATAGTGTGGAACTGAATAAGTCATTGATTGTGGAGCATGAGGAGTGCTTTTTATCACCATTCACCTTGAGGTAATACACAATGAACTTTTAAGTTCTCTACAGCTGCAGTGACCACTCGTTGGACTCTAGGTACACGCGTTCTACGAGACTAGCGCGAAAAGCATCCATAGAATGACGGATGCCCAAATGATAAACCAGACAAGCATTTTTAAAGCAGTTGTTGTCGCTGTCTGATAGATTATTGCCCCGTAATCTAGGCGCATGTGTATAAGACTTTTATAAAGATTTATCAGGTATTTTCTATCCCTGCCCCATGATGTTCGCGACAAAACCTTTAGTATATTCATAGCTTTCAGGCACTTGTTTTTGAGCTTTTTCATGTGAGGTACGAATGTTATTTCATGTCTAAAATTATGGCTAAAAATTTGTGTTCACTTTCCACAACCAATCGCTGTCCGTGCAAGTGAATGATCGGATCGGGGTGCAGACCTCTCTTTCTTGTAAATAAAATGCAGGTACTTTTCTGCGGGTTAAGGGTGAATCCATTCTCGTCAGCCCAATTGGTAACTTTATTCAAACCGAGTTGAAGCTGTTGCTTGGACAATGCGAGATTGCAGGATTTAAAACCGATCTGCACGTCGTGAACATAAGTACAATAAAACATATTGCGTGGAATGTAGGAATGCAATGTATTCATTTTTATAACAAAAAGTGTGCAGCTCAACCGCCACCTTGCGGCACTCTAGTCTCCTGGACAAATGTTCGCGACAAAACGTTTCCTACCCGGACACGAAAAGTACGGTTGGATAAATAGCTTTCGATTATGGTCAGCATGTTACCTCGAACACCTAAATGTGAGAGGTATCGCGGTATGCCAAAGCGCCATGTGGTGTCATATGCCTTTTTCATATCTAAGAATACTGAAAGATAAACGTGTTTATGAACAAAAGAATCGGGTATTTATGCTTCGATACGTAGCAGATCGTCAGTGGTGGATCTACCCATGCGAAATTGACACACAGCAGGTTGTTGTTTCCAGGAAATGTAGTGTGGTTAATCATCTTCTCAAAAAGCTTACACAAACAACTTATTAGAGCGATCAGCCTATAACTCGCAAAAGAAGACGGATCCTTGCAGCGTTTTAAATTGGAATTACAATGGCCTCTTTTCAAGAAGCAGGAATCTCACTGGAAGACCATATGGCTATTACACAGGGAGAGTAATGTTTTCCGAGTTTTGGGAGGCAAGTTTTTCAACATATCGTGAACCACGCGATCAGAACCAGAGGCCGAATCACTGCAGCAGCCCAGCCATGCATGTACCTCAGCCAAGCAAAAAGGCTGGCAGCAAGCCTCATATTTTGTGCATTTGCATTCAAGTTTCGGCTTTTCAATTCTTGTTTTGTATCTTTGGAAGGCTTCACTGTAGAGTGACCAGCTAGAAACCTGTTCGAAATGAGCACCGAGAGAGTTCGCTTGGTCATCAAGAGTGTTTACGAGAAGGAGTGAGCGTACTTGTCTTCCTGCTAACCTACTAACCATGTTCCAGAGTTCAGCCTGCTAATGTATATGAATTGATGCCTGATAAAAACTTGTGCCAACATTCCCGTTTGGCCTGTCGGCACGTTCTTCTGCCTTGGGACTTAATGTTTTTTTAGAATTAGTAAAATTTTCCGTTGTGGGTGAGTCCTGAAGCAGCTTCCATGCTTTATTTCGCTTTGTACGTGCATTTTGACATTAACTGTTCCACCAAGGTATGCGTCGCTTAGCAGATTGTCCAGTTTGGGGGATACACTTTGTTGCAGCATCAATAAAAAGAGCTGCAAAGAAGTCTACAGCGGCATCTATGCTCAATCCACACATATATATCGACCAATTTAAGCGAGTAGCTAGTCGGAACCGTTCGCAGTCGGCCTTGTCTGTTTGCCATCTCGGAACTTGTGGAAGACCTTTGTCTATCGATGTGCTCAGTATTATTGGAAAGTAGTCACTTTTGAAAGGATTGTTAATCACTTTCCATTGGAGCAGCTGTAAAAGCGATGGAGATGTAATGCTGAAATCTACTGATAAATAGGTTTTGTTGGCAAGACTTAAGTATGTTGGCTCTTTGCTAAACAGACACGCACTAGAAGGAAATAGAAACTGTTCGATAAGGCGACCTCGTGCATATAGGCGAGGATCACTCCATAGATCATTGCGTGCCTTCAGGTGCCCAAGGACCAGACAAGGTTCTGGCAGTTCGTCTATTAAAGAGCGGAATTCATGTTTTTCAAGATGGTGGTGTGAAAGTATATAGAGAGCAGATTATGACAAGTTTATTGAAAAGAACAGCTCGAACAGCCACTACCTCAAAGGACGTTTGGAGTCGTAAGTGTGTACATGCTACTCCTTGGTTACCTATAATGGCCGCGCCACCGGATGACTTGATCCTATCATTGTGGTGCTTTCTGAATATTACATAACGACGTAGAAAATTGGTGTTGTAGTACTTTAGGTCGGTCTCTTGTACACACAGCCCTTTCGATGAATGTTTGTGTAGGAGTTGTTGGACCTCACCGAGGTTTCTAAAAAGTCCTCCGACGTTCCACTGCATGATTTGTGTATTCATATTGGGTGTAAATTAGTGCTCTGTGTACGAAAAGAGCTAGTGACTTAAGTCCGGGAGCTCTTGTTGGGCCCCGTGATGAGGGTTTTTTACTTTTTGGCGTGCTCTTACAAGCTGTGCCTATCCTTCGGCGCCTGGGACACCGATGGACTTGCTGCTGTGTCTATCACTTCGGACGAAGTGCTGGATGTCCACTCACGGTTGACGCGTATGGCAGCGGGAGGTTTAGGGCTTTCTCTCAGAACAGCTGTGGCTGCAGATCCAGGGGCCTGCGAGCCTTTTGGCTGCAGAGCAGACCTGCTGCTGCTTCTGAAGGGGTGGATGGCGCTACCGCTCGTCCATTCTGTGGCGAACGTGCGAACTCTGCGGACTTTGGTGGTACTGTCCCCTTGCATACCATTTCCGCAAACGATAGACCCTACGCAATATAGAGACGTTTGCGCGCCTCCCTAAAGGAGATTTTTTCATTGATCTTGAGGGCGATTATTTCCTTTTCGTGTTTTCACGCAGGACAAGCGCGGGAATACGCTGGATGCCCACCATTGCAGTTTGCGCAGTGGGGAGTTTTCACACAGTTGTATGAAGCGTGGTCATTTGAGCTACACTTGGCACAGGTTTGACGGCCACTGCAGCTGTGAGAGCCATTGCCGAAATGATGGGACTTGAAGCAACACCGTGGATTCAGGATGTATGGTCATACCATTAGCTTTAGGTAGCCTGTTTCAAGATATTCAGTTAGGGTGCTTGTGGAGAAGGTTACAATCAAGTGTTTTGTGGGTATTTATTTGTGTCACGTCGTAGTTCGATTCACTGCACATAAGGCACATGATGTTCATTTCAGCCCTCAAGGAGCTCGTTTCCAGTCAAATTAAGAAGGTTTTGGTCAGACGCTAGACCTTGGGAGCTGCTCAGAGATCGATGTGGTGTTATTGAGACAGGGGTGCTTCGAAACGAGACAAGTTTTGAGAGGTTTTCATACTGGTTCTTGCTTTGCACTCCAAAGAGCTGGTCCCCACTAGCCATACGAGTAGCCTTATAACCTTGCCCGAGTGTACTTGTGAGGGTTTTTGACACAATAAAAGAGAGATCGTGGATGACGTGGAATCAGATTCAGAAAAAAGTTTAAACTCTCATTGGTGCATCTCCTCTTTGTGAGGGGACGATCATTCTGTTGAGGAAATGAACTGGAGGCCATAAGGCATAAATATTTTTGGCAGCCTTGCCAGCTGCCCACCACGGAGCCCAACATGGGAGCGCAACAGTACTTATTCGATAATACACGCCAACGCCACCTCTAAACAGCCACTATAGCCAAATATAATGTGCCCAAGAGAGGGCACACACACAAGGTTAAACCTCACCGCCAGAAAAAAATGGAAGTAAGCGGAAGGTAGAAGATGACAGGACAGAAAAAAAGTGAGAAGAGACGAAGATGTAGGGAGAGATAGAGACAGCAAAAGGCGACTGCCGATTTTCCCTGGGTGGGTCCGCCCAGGGGTGTCGTCTACGTGAAGCTGGGGCCAAAGGCGTGTGTTGCCTCTGCCGGAGGGAGGGGCCTTAGAGGTTCAATCAGCCGGCATCAGCTTAACCCCCAGGATCCCCTTTTCCCCGGACATGGCTAGGTGTAAGAAGGAGTCCAATCCCTCCCCTCCTTGTTAGCTCGGGTCCGAGGTGTCGCTAACACCTAACACCTGCTTACACAAACCCCCCTGCGGGCTGCGTTTCTTATTAAGGAGCAAAATATGCTGCATCTCGTGACAGCAGTAGCCCCTTCTGCATCTTGGAACACACTTCTGCACGGCTGCAGTATACTGAGGCAAAAGTGACTAAGCAACAACACAAGGCACGCGATAGAGCAAGGCTAAGTAATATTTTTTTTTCTCCTTAGTCAACAAGCCATTGTAGGCTCACAAATGAATGGCTTTACTTGTGATTGTTAGTGGTATAAGAAATCCAAATGCTCAGCCAGAACCAACAAAGGCAGCAGGTATTTTAAGGCATGCACAGGCAAAAACTGTGAATGCACCAAATTTATGCAATGGTGAAGTTTGAATTAGATGCCTTTAAAATGAATCTAAAATGCATAGGTCCAACCAAAAACAAAAAATTTTTCTGAATTAATCAAAAGTCTGAATTATCGTGAGTGCTATATTAAGAGGTACCATACAAAGATGGGAATAGTCGGTTTCTGTTGCAGTAAAGATGCTTAGTGAGGTTATATTAAGCAAACAATGCTGTCAAGCTATTTCTGCATTCCATTTGCTAAAATGTTCCATACTTGTTCACACAACGATGTGATGTGTTTTACTGATGTGGCTTAGAAGGATCTTTTCAAAATAAAGCTGCATGAAGTGCATTGGGTTGCAGAGAACAAAAAAGTGGAACTGAATATGGTTCCACGTAATGAGAAAGAAAATGTGGTTGCCGTTGAAGATGCATGGGCTGCAGGCTGTTTAGGCTCAAGGCAACCGGGTTCTGGACCCAAGCCAACTGATAGGGTCGTAGATCCAGCATTGATCACCTTACCTATCGCAGCAGACACGTGCAGACATGCAAGTGACTCAACTGTGTGATAAACTTTTACTATCTAAGACTGAATTTTGTAGGGTAGATTTTTCAGATTATCTTTTCGTACAAACACAGTTTCCATCCTATTCATCGTTATTTGTCTCTACTTTGCTTCTACTTTTCTAATGTCACAAATAGTGACATATACGTACAGGAAGCCCAATGTAAGACTGTCAAATGATTTACCTTCAGCAAGTGTCTCCCTTCCATTAAACAACCCGATCTGGCGATACCCCCATTTCAGTAACCAAGAACATGTGCACTCCTGTACCAATTCTGCACTTTCATTTTGTTCAATAGTATTATTTCTGTTGTAAAAACTGACCTCATTTGAAAATTTTTTGCTGAAATGTCGAGGAGGGATTCGACATGTTTTCATAGTTCGCTGACAGCTAAACCTTTAAGGAGCATGCCAATGTTATCCTGCATAGCACACAAGCTAGGTGTCCCCTATGTAGGGAGACTCAACTCCTCACCCTCAATAATGGAAAATCAACCAATGTATTGATGTCTCACAGTGCATATGCCAGTACGAACATTTTCATACCGTTAGCATCTTGTATAAGTATCTCAAATGCTTATCATCACACTACCTTCTACGTGTATCATGACACAATCGCGAGGTACCTTTGCACAGCCATGCTTTGTACGTGCCAGAAATGTGCAAAGTAAAACAAAAAAGAAAGACGGGAGGCTTCAACTGACCGGTTCCTCCACTCTTTCTTCTGTTCCAAGAGAACATGCTGATGCTTCTGTGCCATGACCTCGCAGTCGTCCCGAGCAGTCTTTGTTGCATCTCGTTCCATTTGAAGTTGCTTTTCCAGGTAATCAATCTGTCGCTTCATGTTTTCGAGGACACTTTCGGATTCTACATCGCTTGTCTCAGATGTGTTCGCACCAGCTGCATTTTGTTTTTGCTGCTTGAGTACGGAGTGGGCACGAACCTGCAATGTTGCCGTCAGAGTATCCCGGTGTAAATCCTTCAGACATCTATTTCAGACGAGCACACGGCGACAACTTGCTACAGGACTAGAAGAATCGACATGCTCGTGCAAACAATCAGCCCTATTACATTCCCTGTGCATATTAACTGACTAAAAGTATGTGTGCTATGATATTTTTCCCTCAGAACGGAGAAATAAAGTTTTAACAGCAGTATTCTCAAAGCACAGATTTTGGCCACATTCTTTTGCTTGTTCGGTAAAAGTGGACCTAGGACAGCTAGAGCTGTAATCGTTTTTGCACAATGTAGCTAAATGTGCACAAGAAACAATGCTGGGAGCCTATCTTTATTGGGCGAATTCATTTTTATTTTATTATAAAAATTTCTGTATTTGGTTACATGCAATGAATTTTACTGTGCTGTAATTCGAGAAGTACTCGTTCAATTTTCGATCAGCTTGCAGCGTTGCACTCCTTAGGCTTTCTAGCATTCATTTATATGGCAATGGCTATGTAATTATAATTACATACATTTTTACAGTTTAAAATGTTAGAATTCGTAGTTTTCTTCATTTTCTCAAAATGGCTATTTTGTACACCCTGCATGAAAATTACAACAGTATATCTGAAACTATTACAGAAAGCAGAATATTTTTTTTGCAGCATGAAGCTATATGCTTGGAGCACACCATATAGGAAGCAGATTTTGATTTCCCTTGATGCAAGTTTTTTAAACTAGTCTTTTGTGTGACCACACAATGGCCCCATTCAGGGCTGAAAAGTTTAGTGTACTGTAAAGTAAGAAATAATGACCCAATCAAAAAAGTGCTTCTTATGTTGTATGTCTTATGCTTTCTGCTGTCAATCCCTATGTCATTTATAAATTTTTGACAGGTGGTAATTTTTCTATTGTGGTAAGAACAATAGAAATTGTTATCTTGGTAATTTAATTATACACGCGTATACACGCGTGTAAGGGCCGCATCCCGTTTTTAAGAAGCACATATTAAAAAAAAGTTGCGTGTAGGGCCGCATCCGCACTTTCCTTGACCGATACGTATTCAAAATGCGTGCGCGTGTGTGAGCTACTAGGCGTTGTCTATAGATGGCGTTAGAGAACGCAATTATCATCACCATATATTACGTCATTCGAATAATTTGTTGGTTTTCTTCATGCTAATATGTTCATGAAGTTGGCTAAAAATTTTAAGTTTTTTCAGTAGTGTTCATACACCTGCCAACTGAAGGTTAAGCGGGATTATATCTTCAACTTCTGGCACTTATATACAAACGCGCTATCCATATCAGCATTAGCATCACCAACTTTGGTATTTGTGTGTTGTTCGGTTATTGTGCTGTTCAGCTTGCCATTTGCTCGAGTTTTGCGCACCGTTGAATGACTCTGGGACTCTAGCTAATTTTCTGCGGGACGTTTACGTTATGGCACGATGGGCAAGCAGCTAAATAGCTATACAGCTGGCTATAAGTTGAAGGTGATCGAGCTTATTCTAGAGCACGAGAAACGGGCCGCCAACAGAAAATTCGACGTTGACGAGAAGTGTGTTCGACATTGGTGCGCTCAGAAGAAAGCCTTGCAGAATACCAACATCAAAAAGCGCGCTTTCTGAGGAAAACAGTGCAAGTATCCTGATTTGGAAGAGGAGTTGCTCCGCTATGTGATTGAGGTGCGTAACGATGGTTTTGCGCTCACTACGGACATGCTGCACATGAAGGCACTAGCCTTAGCACGTGCGAAAAATATACCGACCGGGGATTTCAAGGCTAGTGCTGGCTGGGTGCGAAAGTTTCTGAAAAGGAAGAGACTCTCCTTTCAACGGAGGACTGCGCTGTGCCAGCGGCTGCTAAAAGACTATACCGAAAAGGTGCTTAGTTTTCACAAGCATGTCATCGGCCTGCGCCATCAGCACAATTATCTGTTGTCGCAAATAGCGAACGATGATCAAACTCCTGTGTGGTTTGAATCTCCCTAGAACTACACAGTCGAAGTAAAAGGCAAGAAGAGTGTCGCCGTGCGGACCACCGGCGCTGAGCGCCAAGGCTGCACTACGATGCTTTGTGTGACCGCGGATGGGCAAAAGCTACCCCCCGTACGTTATTTTGAAAAGGAAAAGAATTCCCAACAAAGTTTTCCCCAAGGGAATCATAGTTAGAGCCCAAGAGAAGGGATGGATGAACGATGATATGGTGCTTGACTGGGTGAAAAGTGTTTGGCAGAACAGACCAGGAGCTTTGTTGGCCAAACATTCACTTTTAGTGTTGGATAGTTTCCGCGGCCACCTTACCGATAAGGTGAAGTAGCAGCTGCGCCGTGTCGGCACAGACATGGCCGTAATTCCAGGCGGCCTCAAAGGAATGTTGCAACCACTGGATGTGAGCATGAATCGACCGTTCAAAGTTGAATTCCGAAGACTCTACACGGAATGGATGGCAACCGGCAACCATGAGCAGACACCGACCGGACGGCTGAAGAGGGCACCGCTTGCTACTGTTCTCGGTTGGGTATTGTCGGCGTGGAGCTCGGTGTCGACGGACATTGTGTCCCGAAGTTTTAAGGTCACTGAGATATCCAACAGCCTGGATGGCACCGAAGATGACTGTTTGTGGAATGAAGGTGCTCTGCAACACACCATCTCGGACTCCGATTTAGAGGGCTCGTCGAGTGACGACAAATAAGTGCACACGCGGCATACTGCAATAAACGCTCTTCGTTCGCTAAGTGGTACGTTGTTTTTAGTTTACCAAAAAAAGTTCCGTGTATGGGCCGCACCCTGAAAATTGGCCCTCATTTCCTGAAAAAAAATGTGCGGCCCTTACACGTGTTTATACGGTAACTAATGAAGCTACAGAAAAAACCTTTACATTTTGAGAATTGGGAGAACAAACTAAGTAAGCATGCCAACTTTTGTCACATTTGGTTAAAAAATGAATGAGAGAGCCCTAAGACCCATGTCCCTCTTAAAAGCTGTGTTTCATTTACTTCGAACTTCGGGATACAGTGAACGGACGCCACGCGAGGCTCGGGTTCTTTATAAGCGGGCTCGACTCTATTCGAATAAATACGATACTGGTCCAATGCCTACCCAAATCTTGTTTGCCAGTTCTTAAACTGTGATGGTATGGCCCACCTTCAAAATTTTTCGCCACTCAATGACATTCTCATCATAGGTTTTTTGAGTCGGCATGAATGCACTTTGTGGTTTGCTGATGTGTGGCCACCTTTGACGATGTACCACTCGTTTATGAAAGAGGTGCTCGAAAGCCTGTTAAATCTGGCGAACAGTTTTCACAGATACACTCAAACCCAGAGAAGGGAAGCGGGTTAGAGGGAGACAAAAGGTTAGGTGGGCAGATGAGACTAAGAAATTTGCAGGTATAAATTTGCAGCAGCAAGCACAGGACCGGGTTAACTGGCGGAACATGGGAGAGGCCTTTGTCCTGCAGTGGACGTAATCAGGCTGATGATGATGATGACACTCAAACCTCGTCATAACGTTACGGGATATAACGAAATTATGGATATAGTGAAGTACATGATATTATTCTTGAAAACTCCATTGAGAACCATGCATTTTAAACCTCGTTGTAACGAACTAAAATTAACCAGTAAACAGATATAAAAAAACTAAATTAGTCAATCAAATAGTCTATGGAAAAAAAACGACCGTAGTGTGTAAAGTATAACGTTTTCTGCGGAGTTTGACGCTCGTTCGGAGCAGTTCTTCCAAAACTCCCGTGCCGACCTTACAGCCACACCCCTCACGGCCGAGAGAGCAGTCCTCACACAGCCAGTGGAGAGGATCGAGGAAGCACTCAGCGGGTGCTGTGGTGCAAAGCGATTTCCCTCTCACGACGGCAACAAGTGCGTCTCTGCTGCTACCATGGCTGCTTACTCTGCACCAAGAAAGGAGGACTCTCCGCAACAGCATTTTTTTTCCTCTCTCTGCGCGTGAGGCCTTGAAAGGAGAAGGGTCTCTACGTGCAGAGACAAAAAAAAGAGAAGTGTGGAACAGGCGCGTCGCAGATTGGCATTTGAGAGAGAGCAAACAATCCACCACAGTCTTTCCTTTTCTTCTTTTCTTTCTTCGCACGCAGCGTTAAGAGGTGCCGCCGCGGGATTCGGCATGGTGCTGAGAGAATTTTCGGTATGTTTGAGTTAACCGTCGCAAGTGCTTGCGCGTTCGAATTACAGGGTGCTTTTGCCCATTGGAATACACATAGCTTTGACGGGACCTCAGCGTGAGTTCGAATTACCCGAAAGTTCAAATTAATGAGATTCGACTGAGTTTATTTTTCATGTCACGCGTGGTCGCGCAGCGGTACATTCGGCCGCAAGGCGGTTTCCTTCTTTGCATGCTTATAGGTGTGCGGCGCCCATCTTAGCATACATGGCCACAAACTGCTATAATCGATGTAACAAAATAATGGATATAACAAAATAATTGCTGCTCCCCTTCAACTTCGTGATAACGAGGTTTGAGTGTACTATCAAGCTTTTGGCAAAATTTGGTAGTTCATGCAATGCCATGATTTTACAACGTGCTGCAATTTGACAAGTGCTTACTATACATCTTCATACACGAGCTGGCTGTCCTGAAGTAACGCTTTCTTCAATGGGGGAAAAAATCTATGCATGCGCATAAGATCACTTCCATATGTCAAAACAGGACATCTTCAATTCTTTTATGTGTGAAAGTTAGGGTTTATGTGTTTTATGTGTCCAAGTTTATGTGTTTATGTGTGAAAAACGATGGTTTGATACTGTATGAACACACCTCAGACTATATGCTGCACTCAGCATAGCCTAGCATACCGACTAAACAAACATCACTTCCTCAACTACAGTCGAGCCCGCTTATAACGAACCTGAGCGTGACGCGGAATCCGTTCACTGTACCCCGAAGTTCTTAATAAATGAAACACAGCATTTAAAAAAGTTGCAAGAGAAAACACAAACATTTTGTGCCCCAAAAAGTCCGTGATGCACGTGTTTTAAAGAGCAGAAGAGATAAGGGCGGTCTCGAGTTCATTTAACAATGGCAGGGTGCTCGTTCGCCGAGGCCCGTGGCATAAGATGCGTGAGGCACAGACTCAAAAGTTTTGTCGTTCTCGCAATCCGAGTTATCCAAATTGCTCTCACCACAGACTTCATTCACAATGCCCCAATCCGTGCACAGTTCCGCAGTGACAGCATCATCATTGACCGTAATTACATCATCGCAACAGATGTCCCACCCGCTCTTCCAGGTCAGAGTCTACGACGCACTGCCACAAATCGCTGCCGCAGTTCGGAAGCTTCAGGCTCGGCATCAAGCCCGACGTGGACGAAATCCGCCTCGCGAAAACTGTTTCGCGCGCATGTAGCAGTTACCGCCGCCCACGAAATATTCACCATCTCCACAGCTGAATACCAAGACGCCCGAAGCGGCAAGCTGGCTGCCAGGTGGTCAACAGCTATCAGCAAGCGCTCCGCAACGCGGCACCTAACGCGCGGATTACGCTCAAGCCAAGCGGTCACACTTTCTATGTTTGTTGAGTGGCAGAAAAAGCATGCAAGTCCTCCCGTCGGCTGTCATGACCACACACGCACACCAAGAACAAGCAAGACGCGCACATGCGACACACATGCCAAAACACGTGGAAGAGCTGTGGGCCCGTTTCCAGTCACAAAACGAAACTAATTCGAGCCAGGGAAGCAGGCGTCACGGAGTGGTGGAGACGGGCGAAGGGGTTGTGATCAAAAGAGAAGAGCAGACTTGCGACAGAAGGGCAAGGAGTTGCGATAAAGAGAGGGGAGGATGCGGCGGGAGGGCGACCTTGGAAACCAAAACACGGAAAGGAGGCAGGTTGGGTAGCTTGCTTGAAAGGTCCGTTAAACTCGCACGTAAACAAAATTGACCCCGTATCTGCATGTAATCTGCAAATGTCATCGAAAGTGCCTCGAGCGTGCAGCGGAGGCGAACGAGCGCATCAAGCCGCGTCACACGTGAAACATGAGCGCCTTCTGGCAGTTTTCTTCGAAAACAAAGCGCGTGGCTCTGAGACAGGTGTGCTCGCCCCTCTCAGAGGTGATAAGGTGTAGAACGTAAGGAGACGAGTAGGTGCCACCACAGTCTCGTTTTAGCAAATCGTTGGAAACACTCGCCTTTCCGTGCAGGCGCTGCATGGTCAGCGCAGCGTGATAAGCGCTATGGTCTTTAAAATTACCTATGTATGCCTTTTCTAGTAAAAGACGCACATGCAGAATACAAACGCGTTGTCATGGTGCCCCAGAAATGCACAATAATTGCTCTTTAATTGACAAACACACAAGCTTGAACACTCAGCCTTAAGCAACAATGGTGGGCGCTGCAAATGAGGTCGGCCGTTTCAAATGCCCGATGCCGTCAAGAGTAGACAAACAGACAAATGTACACACAAACAGACCAAAATGTTTGCGTCGAACGTCCCCAAGAAAGACTATCGTCTTTAAAAGCAGTCAGGGCATGGAGGAAGGAAACAGCTTTCCATGGGTTAGGAAGAGCGGCTACTAGAGGGTCGCGGAGGCAGGGTCGGCGTTTAGGGCCGTTCGTCACCCTTCCCGCACAGCCGCAATGCACGTGCTGGGACACCTACCACACGAAAACGGGGGACAAATAAGCCAATTGGCGACGCTGCGGAGGGTGAAAGAGCGTCGCCAATTGGCTTATTCGTCCCCCACTTGCATGCGGTAGGGGTCCCGGCACGTGCATTGCGGCTGTGCGGGAAGCGCGTGGAACGGCCCTTATTAATAACAATGTATGGGCACCTCCCCGACGCCTGATCGGCGGTCGAAATTGGTTTCCTGGGAAGTCGGCAGACCACCGACTCCGTTCGCTGTAACTGATCAGCAGCGCTCGGAGACATTCGTTGTAAGTGTGATTTTGTGCCATTGAACCAATGTATATTATCACGGTCACCAGATATTGTTCGTTTCAAGCAAAGTTCGTTTTAAGTGGCGCCGTTATATCTGGGCTCGACTGTATACAAAAGTGGACTGGCAACATAGCAAGCCCATTGTGAGTGGTTTCTGTTTATTAATGTTGGTGGAAAATATGAGTTTCTCTCAATTTCACTGGATATTCTCTACAATAGTAAAGGCAGTTGTGCTGACACTTCCAATGTCTACCTTCACTAAAGAGTTGTTAATTGATTGACGATTGATATGTGGGATATAAGGTCCCAAAACCACCATATGATTATGAGAGCTAAAGAGTTGTTCACACAATCCAATGTTTGTCCTCATCTTTTGTGGCTAGAGATCAAGAATGACGTAAGGAAAAAAAACTTGTTTACAGTCAACACCAGCCCACCTCTCCCGCTTGACGTTCGAGGGTCGAGAAGTCTCCCCCTGCAGCAGCCATTTCTTGAAGCGGTGCTGTTGGCGCCTGTGCACTCATCTTCTGCACTTCTCCAAGTTCATTTTTCAACTTTTCAATAGTCTGCCCATATTCGGCGTCTTTTTCTTCTAACTTTTTCTGGAAGATAAGCAAGGCAAATGTGTGACACAACTACGGTGCTAATGAAGATTGGAAGAAAATTGTGAATGACTATTCTACTGCAATGACTAGTCTCATTCACTATTAAACTCTCTAAATGGCAACACTTCTTTTTTTCTCTAATCGGGACGAGAATTTTTGGATGAAGCCATTGCACACTCCCCCCCCCCCCCAATTTAAAATACTGCCATTTTATCACATAGCTATCACAGCCCCTAATGTTGTCGAAACACATTTTTTTTTAATTCTGAAAATGATACTTGATTGCACTTAGAATGTGATGCACAACCGCCATGATGTTTATCAGATCTCCAACAGCAGAAGTATAGCCTCCAAGGTCGGTATTTGAACTTGATAGATAATGCCTATGACATGTTTCAGAACTTGGTTAGCAATAGTAAGGAATTTGACATCTGAGTTTCTTGCAGAGAGCTATCACACATAAGAGCTCTGTTGCCCTGGTGTAGGCTCATCATGATCTGAAGTGTTTCCCACAGTGTGATCCTGCTCTCATTGACTTTAAAAGAAAGACAAGAGCGGCATTTTTGGATGACTGCTTTCGGAGGGGCCATAGCAGCCTCACGCTGTGACAACTCTGCTAATACAGCAGGCCAGAAATATCCCTTCCATTAAGTTGGCATGTACAGTCATAATGTAAGAAAAAACATGGGCTTATCTGCCTGGTGTGAGCCAATATTCTCAATGATCGTAGCAGCAGTAAACTAAGAAGTTATGCCACTGCAGATGCCTGAAAAATGCTTTGTACTGCAGACCACAGGTTGCAGCACAAACATGGTGGCGTGGTGAGCCATTATACCATAGTGAACCATTATAAAGTTCTTTCTTTTTTGAGAAAGAATGGGCTAATGGTCACATCATGATGCGCCGACGCAGCGAAGAGCAAGCAACATGCTGGCCGCGTGTCACAACTGTATTGATAGCGAAGCACATCTTGTTTTCCACAGGTGCACGTTTCAATTTATCATGGCAGCATTTTCTCTTTTTTTTTCTCTTTTTTTTCTGTGGCAGCAGAGAGACCCGCCATTCCTGCATGTTTTAGACAAAAAATAAGACTAGGTATTGCGGGAAAACATAATTCTTGGAGCCGCAAGCTTTTTAGCCGGCACAGCAAATGATGAGCCCTCGTTACTCTAAATAATTGCAAGTTTCTTTGCCTTCCATCGTTTGTATCTTCTGTTCATTCAAAAATCAGCTTAATTCAAAGATTTCTCGTGGCCCCAGCGACTTTGAATTATTAGTAATAGTTATTTATTGATTACTTAATAAATACAATACCTGGTACTCTGCACTGAGCTTTTCATGCTGCAGCTCCAGCTGTTTTCTCAACTCCTTTGCCATGTCTTTGGCATTCTGCTTGACTTCATCCAACCTGCATAGAAATGGTAACAATTTTTTACTTTTACCAATATTAAAGTAATAAGCCCACAGACCTAATCAAAGGAAAGTTTAAACATAGAAAAAGTGGCACATCTAAGCACATGCCATTTATTTAGAATTAATTTGCATCTAAGCTATGCATTGCTGCTTGTCTGCCAATGAAAGCATTTTTCTTTAAACACATTCACCGGGCATTACATCCATCCATTGATGAAATTTTGGGCTTGAGGGCATGCACCTGCACTTGAATGCAGTGTCCTGCTGTGTTGCAGGACCACTTTAAACCTTTCAGGCCCAGTGATACCAACTGGAATCATCAATTTTGTAAGTCAGCAACTATCTAGTAAAAATAAAGGGGTTGTTCTTCATCCTAAACTCATGCTTAACATTTCCTGTACATATTATGCTAACCTAGTACACAAAAGTCGGGTTACATGAAGAAATTACAGAAGCAGACACGCTGTTCCCGAAATACGCTAAGGCAGTTCTTTTTTCACTGAGAAGGCGGAGCAACTTGTTTCACGAGTTGGTTCATTCTTGCGGTAGCTTTTAGCGTGCTTTCTTTAGGCTTCCATCTCTCGTGTTTATTTCTCGCTAAAAGCTACCGTAAGGTGGAGCATTTATTATCATTTTGTGTCAAAAAATTTGAATTCTGTCTATTGACTATTTGCTATCACATCAAGATATTTAATAATTATTTGATCAATTAATTTGGCCTCCAATTACTTCACTGACAAAAGGTGAGCCCAAATTTTCATTTCATTTATTTTCTTTTTTTTGGACTACCATTAAAATGTGCTCCTCAAAATTTGAAAACCACTCGTTCCCATTAAACAGAAATAATTTGGGCTTGCTGAACAAATTAGATTATAGCTCCCTTTCGAGCACTCACAAAAGGAGGAAACTGCAGAATAAGAAGACAGCTGACTGTTAATCAAAATAGGGCATGAATAAACATGAAAGTAAGCAAAACACTATGAACCATCCCTCCGAAGAAAATCCTGATTGGGTACAAAGCGGCCGCGGTTCGCATGGCGTTGACCCGATTGAAACGGTGTTGACGTGGGTGCTGTTTACTCCAGTAAATGTTTGTTTGAAACGCAAAGACACAGGAGGTGGGACACGTTGAAGACGCACTCGGCTTATCAATTTTACCAGCGCGCAGTCGGTATTCTCGAATGCGATCGCTGTTCTTCACTCACACCTCTTCGGTGTCGCTGGTCTTCCACTGCCGACGCTTGCATTCGGCTTCTCTGGCTCGCGCCTCCTCAGTGTTGACGTCGCCATTCGAGAACCCGATCGGCTTCGCTAACTTTTACAACGCTGGCAATAACCGGGAAAGGTACACACACACTAGCGGAAAGCATGCCGTGACAACGTCTTGCTCGTCGGTTTGATCGCGCTGTCCACATTGTACACGCAACGAGAATTTCGAGGCACGCGCGCAACGTCCGCACGCGCCGGCTCGCCGCTTGATTTAGCCGGCAGATGGAAAGAGGTGGCGCAGGTGAGATGATGCCTAAGTGAGGAGTGGACTCAAGCGTTGCTAGCGGTGGAGAGAGTAAAGCGAGAGAGAGACGACATGTGACAAGCGCGCAGCAGGCGAAGCAGAGAGGTCACCACGCACTGCTAGGAGGGCGCGAGTTACTTGGTACCATTCCAACAACTTCAGTGAGGGGAGCGGTGCAGACGGAGGGACACCGTTACAAAGGCGAGTCGCCTCGCCACCGTGGTCTAGTGGCTACGGTACTCGGCTGCTGATCCGCAGGTCGCGGGATCGAATCCCGGCTGCGGCAACTGCATTTCCAATGGAGGGGGAAATGTAGGCCCGTGTGCTCAGATTTGGGTGCACGTTGAAGAGCCCCAGGTCGTCGAAATTTTCGAAGCCCTCCACTATGGCGTCTCTCATAATCATATGGTGGTTTTGGGATGTTAAACCCCACATATCAATCAAATCAAACACAGGGGAGTCAAAGAGCTGCTTCACATCTAAAACGAAAACTGCCATACTCAAGACTGCAAATTGAGGACAAACAGGAGACTCTCAATAATTTGCACTCGGGAGAACTCATGCGTTGTTTGAATTATTAGAAGTCTTCATAAATATTACTCAGGCCAACATAATAACTTGTGTTGTATTGTAAGACAGCTCGAAATGATTGTGAGTAAATGTGTGCATGTGTCATATAATATATACAGTCAAACCCACCTAAACACCAGTTTGAACAGTATATCATTTATAACAATGAGATGTTGCTGCACAGTCAACTTCCTGTATGTTTTCTGTGAGGAAATTACTCGCTTACAGCAATGCCTCATGCCACATTATCAATTAAATAATGAATTAAGGCTGGTGGGTGTCCCTGCCAAAAGTTAATAAAACATGAAATCTTTGAAAATAAAAAAAGAAAAAGAAAAATTCAAGGTGCTGAACATCTGCCCACAACCAAAATGTACTCCAGTGCGTGCCCTTTGAATTCGCAATATGCTTCACCGTACAGTTTGTGACATCGCAACAAAGCTGACTTTTGAAATCTGCTATGATGTGGAAGCTTCGGTGGTGGCGTCTGTTAAAACATACAGTTCCAGTGAAAAGTTCAGACTTGCACATCCGAATTTTTAAACATGTTAGAAATATTAGTACCTGTGTCATCTTTTTATAGATGTTTGTTGGAATATCAAATTTAATATCAGAGACCATCTTTGTAAGACATCTGGGTGCCACCATCTTGAGCTGTTAAACCAATGTATTCTTGTTTTTGCTATATTGATGCGTTAAGGCTATGAAACATCGTATGCATGCATCCAACTGTTTTCATGCGTATGCATCTACCATAACACTTAGCTTGCTTGCTGAAACACAAAGGTTAACAGACCAATATGGCAGTACTTGACCCCATTCATAAAACGGTCTAGTTTCTTCACAATAGCCTGCCATCCCCTTATTTTTTGTGTGAAACTTGTTTACAGAAATTATCGGTTATAAAAATGAAATTTTTGTCACACTTGACTGTTGCTATATGTGGGTTAAACTCTATTGGTATTCATTATGTAAAACTGCATTTATAATTGATGATGACGTTGATGATACATGGTGTTTCTTGGCGTAAAGGCCGTATGATAGCCAAGGAGCCGCAGTATATCAGCCAAAAGGTGTCGGCAATGGGTATGTTTATTGGCTGTATAGGGGCCTAAAAATCCTCGCGCTAAAGACGAGTAAAACATGAAGGTATTAAAACTATGAGAGTGACATGACGTGTAGCGTGAAAATGAGCGGCTAGCGGTTCTAATCATAAAGTTTTGGAGAGATGACGGAGCACGAATGTGTCTGTAACGTCCTTGTTTCTAAAGGCCACGAGACAGTTGCTTTGTAGTGTATGTATCTAGTTGATTGATTTCTGGGGTTTAACGTCCCAAAACCATTATATGATTATGAGAGACGCCGTAGTGGAGGGCTCCAGAAATTTTGACCACCAGGGGTTCTTTAACGTGTACCCAAATCTGAGTACACGGGCCTACAACATTTCCGCCTCCATCGGAAATGCAGCCGCCACAGCCGGGATTTGATTGTATGTATCTAGTATAGCGACGACCTCTCTTCAGAAGTCGAGCTGCAGATTAGCAGGGTAGAATACATAAAGTTACGGACATCTTTCAAAAACACAAGCAATGACTGATGTTTGAAAAGCAAATCCCTACCGATGAACATCGATGGATGAAGTGGCATTTGCTCTCAGTAGGGTGATTTAAAGTGCTTTTTTTTCTTAAAGCCTGTAATTCCTAGATTTGTAATAAATTGTGGATAATGGTGAGTGGATCACCACCCTTCTCGCACAAAGGTGTATCACCACCAGACAAAAATACGAATGTGTACTGTGTGTGTCCTAATCTTAGCCTTGAAAGTTTTAAGTCTGTGTGGCGTGACTTCGATACTGGCGGCCAGTTACCAAGATGTCGCTTGATAACACGTAGTTTGTTTTCTGTTTAGCCATCTCATGTGCTTTGCGAACGTGCTCTGAGGTGTCGTTTGAGGAAAGGTTTTAGGTCAAGTGTGGCAATGTCTATTGTAAAGGGTCGGAAGGAAGAATTTGCCGATGGCATCCCACTGCTGCCACCAGTTGTTGTGAATGGGGGTCTACCCGGTCTCTTGTGGTAGCGTGGTATAACCGGGTGGAGGAAACGAACGCTGACAAGAAGAGGATACAAAAACAAACAGGTTTACGGCCTTATTTACACGTATTTACAGCAAAGAAGGGTTAGTGGTTTAACAAACCACCAGCGTGGTGATTGAACCGTTACATGGTTCAGAGCGACGTCCAGCACTCTGCGGCGTCCTTTTAAGCCCTGTCGGGTTCCTCCTCTTTGAGTGGAACACCAATCACACACACACATCAGGTGAGGGGGACGAGCATGCACAGTGCACGTGAGTGTCTAATATTGAGTCGTGATCACTGCACTGCAAGGTGGCTCCAGCGGGGTTCCTCGTCGTGTGTGCGCCGCTAGTCGAGAGGTACCAAGCTTCTGACAGCATACATCAAAGGGTCCGCGGATTTGTTCGTTTAATTAGCGGGGCGATTTGTGGCGGCCGCCACGGTCTCTACCAAGGAAGATGCTGTCTTTGTTGTCCTCTCTCGAACGGTTAACGGCGTCGTGGCGACACGACGTCTCACCCTCGGGTTAGCAGGGACAATGCCTGGCGGGCATAGGCGGCGCGCCGGTCGGCTACGGAATTGAGGATTAAAAAAGCGCCGCTCCCCTGTCAGCTCTGGCGCCAGTCACAACAGCTTCCCCATCGCCAGATGAGTCGCCGAGGCCATCAGTCACCGCTGCTGCTCGAAGGGCCGACGAAAGGGTCCGTAGTTGAAAGTCAGGAACTCGCCTTTGCTTGCCACATGGTCTGGGTAATTGCCGAAATCTTCAACAGCATCTGGCAGACTGGGCGCAGAACGGATTGAGAGGCTCCCCAGAAGACTGGCTTACGCACAATGGCATCTGCCCAGACGAATCGCCGGGCCAAACGTAACACTATACATGTATTGGCAGTGTTTTTGTGGACGGACCAAGTTGGTCGGCCAACACATTACTTTAGATCTCGCGATACCCTGGCGCCCAGCATACTATGACATGTTGTTTGAGTGCACAGACTGTGCATAATAATGAGTAAAGCGAAACAAGAATGGTGGTTTTTGTGTTTTTTTAAAGTTTTCGGAGTTTTTACCACAATTAGTGAATCTGTGTGAACTACTGCCTTTGGTAGTTGTGATTGCTTGATGTGTAACAGCAGCAAGTATTGCATAAGCGTCTGCGGTAAAAATGCTTTAATCAGAATGTTAGTAAGCTGGCTTCTGGAAAAGATGGGCCAACAGCTGCGTATGATAGAGAACTGTTAAGACTTTGAGGCATCTGTAAAAGTCAGGACAATTGTATTTGTGTTGAAGCTCCAGGAAGTACATGCAGATGTGTGCTACAGGTTCGTGTTTCGTAACTTCCATGAAGGGCATATCGCATTCTATGAGCTGCCATTGCCACGGTGGCAGAAGCGCGCCAGGAGCCATCAGCCACTGATCAAGTGGCACTCCCGTTTCCTCAGCGAGGCTACTCACCCGAAGCGAGAAGGGCTGTCGAACTGAAGGACGGTTATCAAATAGTGTGGAACTGAATAAGTCATTGATTGTGGAGCATGAGGAGTGTTTTTTATCACCATTCACCTTGAGGTAATACACAATGAACTTTTAAGTTCTCTACAGCTGCAGTGACCACTCGTTGGACTCTAGGTACACGCGTTCTACGAGACTAGCGCGAAAAGCATCCATAGAATGACGGATGCCCAAATGATAAACCAGACAAGCATTTTTAAAGCACTTGTTGTCGCTGTCTGATAGATTATTGCCCCGTAATCTAGGCGCATGTGTATAAGACTTTTATAAAGATTTATCAGGTATTTTCTATCCCTGCCCCATGATGTTCGCGACAAAACCTTTAGTATATTCATAGCTTTCAGGCACTTGTTTTTGAGCTTTTTCATGTGAGGTACGAATGTTATTTCATGTCTAAAATTATGGCTAAAAATTTGTGTTCACTTTCCACAGCCAATCGCTGTCCGTGCAAGTGAATGATCGGATCGGGGTGCAGACCTCTCTTTCTTGTAAATAAAATGCAGGTACTTTTCTGCGGGTTAAGGGTGAATCCATTCTCGTCAGCCCAATTGGTAACTTTATTCAAACCGAGTTGAAGCTGCTGCTTGGACAATGCGAGATTGCAGGATTTAAAACCGATCTGCACGTCGTGAACATATGTACAATAAAACATATTGCGCGGAATGTAGGAATGCAATGTATTCATTTTTATAACAAAAAGGGTGCAGCTCAACCGCCACCTTGCGGCACTCTAGTCTCCTGGACAAATGTTCGCGACAGAACGTTTCCTACCCGGACACGAAAAGTACGGTTGGATAAATAGCTTTCGATTATGGTCAGCATGTTACCTCAACACCAAAATGTGAGAGGTATCGCGGTATGCCAAAGCGCCATGTGGTGTCATATGCCTTTTTCATATCTAAGAATACTGAAAGAAAAACGTGTTTATGAACAAAAGAATAGGGTATTTATGCTTCGATACGTAACAGATCGTCAGTGGTGGATCTACCCATGCGAAATCCACACACAGCAGGTTGTTGTTTCCAGGAAATGTAGTGTGGTTAATCATCTTCTCAAAAAGCTTACACAAACAACTTATTAGAGCGATCAGCCTGTAACTCGCAAAAGAAGACGGATCCTTGCAGCGTTTTAAAATTGGAATTACAATGGCCTCTTTTCAAGAAGCAGGAATCTCACTGGAAGACCATATGGCTATTACACAGGGAGAGTAATGTTTTCCGAGTTTTGGGAGGCAAGTTTTTCAACATATCGTGAACCACGCGATCAGAACCAGAGGCCGAATCACTGCAGCAGCCCAGCCATGCATGTACCTCAGCCAAGCTAAAAGGCTGGCAGCAAGCCTCATATTTTGTGCATTTGCATTCAAGTTTCTGCTTTTAAATTCTTGTTTTGTATCTTTGGAAGGCTTCACTGTAGAGTGACTAGCTAGAAACCTGTTCGAAATGAGCACCGAGAGAGTTGGCTTGGTCATCAAGAGTGTTTACGAGAAGGAGTGAGCGTACTTGTCTTCCTGCTAACCTACTAACCATGTTCCAGAGTTCAGCCTCCTAATGTATATGAATTGATGCCTGATAAAAACTTGTGCCAACTTTCCCGTTTGGCCTGTCGGCACGTTCTTCTGCCTTGGGACTTAATGTTTTTTGAATTAGTAAAATTTTCCGTTGTGGGTGAGTCCTGAAGCAGCTTCCATGCTTTATTTCGCTTTGTACGTGCATTTTGACATTACCTGTTCCACCAAGGTATGCGTCGCTTAGCAGATTGTCCAGTTTGGGGGATACACTTTGTTGCAGCATCAATAAAAAGAGCTGCAAAGAAGTCTACAGCGGCATCTATGCTCAATCCACACATATATATCGACCAATTTAAGCGAGTAGCTAGTCGGAACCGTTCGCAGTCAGCCTTGTCTGTTTGCCATCTCGGAACTTGTGGAAGACCTTTGTCTATCGATGTGCTCAGTATTATTGGAAAGTAGTCACTTTTGAAAGGATTGTTAATCACTTTCCATTGGAGCAGCTGTAAAAGCGATGGAGACGTAATGCTGAAATGTATTGATAAATAGGTTTTGTTGGCAAGACTTAAGTATGTTGGCTCTTTGCTAAACAGACACGCACCAGAAGAAAATAGAAACTGTTCGATAAGGCGACCTCGTGCATATAGGCGAGGATCACCCCATAGATCATTGCGTGCCTTCAGGTGCCCAAGGACCAGACAAGGTTCTGGCAGTCCGTCTATTAAAGAGCGGAATTCATGTTTTTCAAGATGGTGGTGTGAAAGTATATAGAGAGCAGATGATAAGTTTATTGAAAAGAACAGCTCGAACAGCCACTACCTCAAAGGACGTTTGGAGTCGTAAGTGTGTACATGCTACTCCTTGGTTAACTATTAAGGCCGCGCCACCGGATGACTTGATCGTATGATTGTGGTGCTTTCTGAATATTACATAACGACGTAGAAAATTGGTGTTGTAGGACTTTAGGTCTGTCTCTTGTACACACAGCCCTTTCTATGAATGTTTGTGTAGGAGTTGTTGGACCTCACCGAGGTTTCTAAAAAGTCCTCCGACGTTCCACTGTATGATTTGTGTATTCATATTGGGTGTAAATTAGTGCTGTGTGTACGAAAAGAGCTAGTGAATTAAGTCCGGGAGCCCTTGTTGGGCCCCGTGATGAGGGTTTTTTACTTTTTGGCGTGCTCTTACAAGCTGTGCCTATCCTTCGGCGTCAGGGACACTGATGGACTTGCTGTTGTGTCTATCACTTCGGACGAAGTGCTGGATGTCCACTCACGGTTGATGCGTATGGCAGCGGGAGGTTTAGGGCTTTCTCTCAGAACAGCTGTGGCTGCAGATCCAGGGGCCTGCGAGCCTTTTGGCTGCAGAGCAGACCTGCTGCTGCTTCTGAAGGGGGGGATGGCGCTACCGCTTGTCCATTCTGTGGCGAACGTGCGAACTCTGCGGACTTTGGTGGTACTGTCCCCTTGCATACCATTTCCGCAAACGATAGACCCTACGCAATATAGAGACGTTTGCGCGCCTCCCTAAAGGAGATGTTTTCATTGATCTTGAGGGCGATTATTTCCTTTTCGTGTTTTCACGCAGGACAAGCACGGGAATACGCTGGATGTCCACCTTTGCAGTTTGCGCAGTGGGGAGTTTTCACAAAGTTGTATGAAGCGTGGTCATTTGAGCTACACTTGGCACAGGTTTGACGGCCACTGCAGCTGTGAGAGCCATTGCCGAAATGCTGGGACTTAAAGCAACACCGTGGATTCAGGATGTATGGTCATACCATTAGCTTTAGGTAGCCTGTTTCAAGATATTCAGTTAGGGTGCTTGTGGAGAAGGTTACAATCAAGTGTTTTGTGGGTATTTATTTGTGCCACGTCGTAGTTCGATTCACTGCACATAAGGCACATGATGTTCATTTCAGCCCTCAAGGAGCTCGTTTCCAGTCAAATTAAGAAGGTCTTGGTCAGACGCTAGACCTTGGGAGCTGCTCAGAGATCGATGTGGTGTTATTGAGACAGGGGTGCTTCGAAACGAGCCAAGTTTTGAGAAGTTTTCATACTGGTTCTTGCATTGCACTCCAAAGAGCAGGTCCCCACTAGCCATACGAGTAGCCTTATAACCTTGCCCGAGTGTATTTGTGAGGGTTTTTGACACAATAAAAGAGAGATCGTGGATGACGTGGAGTCAGATTCAGAAAAAAGTTTAAACTCTCATTTGTGCATCTCCTCTTTGTGAGGGGACGATCATTCAGTTGAGGAAATGAACTGGAGGCCATAAGGCATAAATATTTTTGGCAGCCTTGCCAGCTGCCCACCACGGAGCCCAACATGGGAGCGCAACAGTACTTATTCGATAATACACGCCAACGCCAGCTCTAAACAGCCACTATAGCCAAATATAATGTGCCCAAGAGAGGGCACACACAGATGGTTAAACCTCACCGCCAGAAAAAAATGGAAGTAAGCGGAAGGTAGAAGATGATAGGACAGATAAAAAGTGAGAAAATACGAAGATGTAGGGAGAGAGAGAGATAGCAAAAGGCGACTGCCGATTTTCCCTGGGTGGGTCCGCCCAGGGGTGTCGTCTACGTGAAGCTGGGGCCAAAGGCGTGTGTTGCCTCTGCCGGAGGGAGGGGCCTTAGAGGTTCAATCAGCCGGCATCAGCTTAACCCCCAGGATCCCCTTTTCCCCGGACATGGCTAGGTGTAAGAAGGAGTCCAATCCCCCCCCCCCTCCTTGTTAGCTCGGGTCCGAGGTGTCGCTAACACCTAACACCTGCTTACACAAACCCCCCTGCGGGCTGCGTTTCTTATTAAGGAGCAAAATATGCTGCATCTCGTGACAGCAGTAGCCCCTTCTGAATCTTGGAGCACATTTCTGCACGGCTGCAGTATACTGAGGCAAAAGTGACTAATCAACAACACAAGGCACGCGATAGAGCAAGGCTAAGTAATATTTTTTTTCTCCTTAGTCAACAAGCCATTGTAGGCTGACAAATGAATGGCTTTACTTGCGATTGTTAGTGGTATAAGAAATCCATATGCTCAGCCAGAACCAACAAAGGCAGCAGGTATTTTAAGGCATGCACAGGCAAAAACTGTGAATTCACCAAATTTATGCAATGGAGAAGTTTGAATTAGATGCCTTTAAAATGAATCTAAAATGCACAGGTCCAACCAAAAACAAAACATTTTTCTGAATTAATCAAAAGTCTGAATTATCGTGAGTGCTATATTAAGCGGTACCATACAAAGATGGGAATAGTCTGTTTCTGTTGCAGTAAAGATGCTTAGTGAGATTATATTAAGCAAACAATGCTGTCAAGCTATTTCTGCATTCCATTTGCTAAAATGTTCCATACTTGTTCACACAACGATGTGATGTGTTTTACTGATGTGGCTTAGAAGGATCTTTTCAAAATAAAGCTGCATGAAGTGCATTGGGTTGCAGAGAACAAAAAAGTGGAACTGAATATGGTTCCACGTAATGAGGAAGAAAATGTGGTTGCCGTTGAAGATGCATGGGCTGCAGGCTGTTTAGGCTCAAGGCAATCGGGTTCTGGACCCAAGCCAACTGATAGGGTCGGAGATCCAGCATTGATCACCTTACCTATCGCAGCAGACACGTGCAGACATGCAAGTGACTCAACTGTGTGATAAACTTTCGCTATCTAAGACTGAATTTTGTAGGGTAGATTTTTCAGATTATCTTTTCGTAAAAACACAGTTTGCATCCTATACATCGTTATTTGTCTCTACTTTGCTTCTAGTTTGCTAATGTCACAAATAGTGACATATACGTACAGGAAGCCCAATGTAAGACTGTGTCAAATGATTCACCTTCAGCAAGTGTCTCCCTTTCATTAAACAACCCGATCTGGCGATACCCCCATTTCAGTAACCAAGAACATGTGCACTCCTGTACCAATTCTGCACTTTCATTTTGTTCAATATTATTATTTCTGTTGTAAAAACTGACCTCATTTGAAAATTTTTTGTTGAAATGTCGAGGAGGGATTCGACATGTTTTCATAGTTCGCTGACAGCTAAACCTTTAAGGAGCATGCCAATGTTATCCTGCATAGCACACAAGCTAGGTGTCCCCTATGTAGGGAGACTCAACTCCTCACCCTCAATAATGGAAAATCAACCAATGTATTGATGTCTCACAGTGCATATGCCAGTACGAACATTTTCATACCGTTAGCATCTTGTATAAGTATCTCAAATGCTTATCATCACAGTACCTTCTACGTGTATCATGACACAATCGCGAGGTACCTTTGCACAGCCCTGCTTTGTACGTGCCAGAAATGTGCAAAGTAAAACAAAAAAGAAAGACGGGAGGCTTCAACTGACCGGTTCCTCCACTCTTTCTTCTGTTCCAAGAGAACATGCTGATGCTTCTGTGCCATGACCTCGCAGTCGTCCCGAGCAGTCTTTGTTGCATCTCGTTCCATTTGAAGTTGCTTTTCCAGGTAATCAATCTGTCGCTTCATGTTTTCGATGACACTTTCAGATTCTACATCGCTTGTCTCAGATGCGTTCGCACCAGCTGCATTTTGTTTTTGCTCCTTGAGTACGGAGTGGGCACGAACCTGCAATGTTGCCGTCAGAGTGTCCCGGTGTAAATCCTTCAGACATCTATTTCAGACGAGCACACGGTGACAACTTGCTACAGGACTAGAAGAATCGACATGCTCGTGCAAACAATCAGCCCTATTGCATTCCCGGTGCATATTAACTGACTAAAAGTAGTTGTGCTATGATATTTTTCCCTCAGAACTGGGAAATAAAGTTTTAACAGCAGTATTCTCAAAGCACAGATTTTGGCCACATTCTTTTTCTTGTTCGGTAAAAGTGGACCTAGGACAGCTAGAGCTGTAATCGTTTTTGCACAATGTAGCTAAATGTGCACAAGAAACAATGCTGGGAGCCTATCTTTATTGGGCGAATTCATTTTTACTTTATTATAAAAATTTCTGTATTTGGTTACATGCAATGAATTTTACTGTGCTGTAATTCGAGAAGTACTCGTTCAATTTTCGATCAGCTTGCAGCGTTGCACTCCTTAGGCTTTCTAGCATTCATATATATGGCAATGGCTACGTAATTATAAGTACATACATTTTTACAGTTTAAAATGTTAGAATTCGTAGTTTTCTTCATTTTCTCAAAATGGCTATTTTGTACAGCCTGCATGAAAATTACAACAGTATATTTGAAACTATTACAGAAAGCAGAATATTTTTTTTGCAGCATGAAGCTATATGCTTGGAGCACACAATATAGGAAGCAGATTTTGATTTCCCTTGATGCAAGTTTTTTAAACTAGTCTTTTGTGTGACCACACAATGGCCACATTCAGGGCTGAAAAGTTTAGTGTACTGTAAAGTAAGAAATAATGACCCAATCAAAAAAGTGCTTCTTATGTTGTATGTCTTATGCTTTCTGCTGTCAATCCCTATGTCATTTATAAATTTTCGACAGGTGGTTATTTTTCTATTGTGGTAAGAACAATAGAAATTGTTATCTTGGTAATTTAATTATACACGCGTATACACGCGTGTAAGGGCCGCATCCCGTTTTTAAGAAGCACATATTAAAAAAAAGTTGCGTGTAGGGCCGCATCCGCACTTTCCTTGACCGATACGTATTAAAAATACGTGCGCGTGTGTGAGCTACTAGGCGTTGTCAATAGATGGCGTTAGAGAACGCAATTATCATCACCATATACTACGTCATTCGAATAATTTGTTGGTTTTCTTCATGCTAATATGTTCATGAAGTTGGCTAAAAATTTTAAGTTTTTTCAGTAGTGTTCATACACCCGCCAACTGAAGGTTAAGCGGGATTATATCTTCAACTTCTGGCACTTATATACAAACGCGCTATCCATATCAGCATTAGCATCACCAACTTTGGTATTTGTGTGTTGTTCGGTTATTGTGCTGTTCAGCTTGCCATTTGCTCGAGTTTTGCGCACCGTTGAATGACTCTGGGACTCTAGCTAATTTTCTGCGGGACGTTTACGTTATGGCACGATGGGCAAGCAGCTAAATAGCTATACAGCTGGCTATAAGTTGAAGGTGATCGAGCTTATTCTAGAGCACGAGAAACGGGCCGCCAACAGAAAATTCGACGTTGACGAGAAGTGTGTTCGACATTGGTGCGCTCAGAAGAAAGCCTTGCAGAATACCAACATCAAAAAGCGCGCTTTCTGAGGAAAACAGTGCAAGTATCCTGATTTGGAAGAGGAGTTGCTCCGCTATGTGATTGAGTTGCGTAACGATGGTTTTGCGCTCACTACGGACATGCTGCACATGAAGGCACTAGCCTTAGCACGTGCGAAAAATATACCGACCGGGCATTTCAAGGCTAATGCTGGCTGGGTGCGAAGGTTTCTGAAAAGGAAGAGACTCTCCTTTCAACGGAGGACTGCGCTGTGCCAGCGGCTGCCAAAAGACTATACCGAAAATGTGCTTAGTTTTCACAAGCATGTCATTGACCTGCGCCATCAGCACAATTATCTGTTGTCGCAAATAGCGAACGATGATCAAACTCCTGTGTGGTTCGAATCTCCCGAGAACTACACAGTCGAAGTAAAAGGCAAGAAGAGTGTCGCCGTGCGGACCACCGGCGCTGAGCGCCAAGGCTGCACCGCGATGCTTTGTGTGACCGCGGATGGGCAAAAGCTACCCCCCGTACGTTATTTTGAAAAGGAAAAGAATTCCCAACAAAGTTTTCCCCAAGGGCATCATAGTTAGCGCCCAAGAGAAGGGATGGATGAACGATGATATGGTGCTTGACTGCGTGAAAAGTGTTTGGCAGAACAGACCGGGAGCTTTGTTGGCCAAACATTCACTTTTAGTGTTGGATAGTTTCCGCGGCCACCTTACCGATAAGGTGAAGGAGCAGC
This sequence comes from Rhipicephalus microplus, assembly GCF_043290135.1. Classification (NCBI taxonomy): domain Eukaryota; kingdom Metazoa; phylum Arthropoda; class Arachnida; order Ixodida; family Ixodidae; genus Rhipicephalus; species Rhipicephalus microplus. The sequence goes on from NC_134710.1 coordinate 318,087,616, forward strand.
TGCGCCGTGTCGGCACAGACATGGCCGTAATTCCAGGCGGCCTCAAAGGAATGTTGCAACCACTGGATGTGAGCATGAATCGACCGTTCAAAGTTGAATTCCGAAGACTCTACACGGAGTGGATGGCAACCGGCAACCATGAGCAGACACCGACCGGACGGCTGAAGAGGGCACCGCTTGCTACTGTTCTCGGTTGGGTATTGTCGGCGTGGAGCTCGGTGTCGACGGACATTGTGTCCCGAAGTTTTAAGGTCACTGGGATATCCAACAGCCTGGATGGCACCGAAGATGACTGTTTGTGGAATGATGGTGCTCTGCAACACACCATCTCGGACTCCGAGTTAAAGGACTCGTCGAGTGACGACAAATAAGTGCACACGCGGCATACTGCAATAAACGCTCTTCGTTCGCGAAGTGGTACGTTGTTTTTAGTTTACCAAAAAAAAGTTCCGTGTATGGGCCGCACCCTGAAAATTGGCCCTCATTTCCTGAAAAAAGATGTGCGGCCCTTACACGTGTTTATACGGTAACTAATGATGCTACAGAAAAAACCTTTACATTTTGAGAATCGGGAGAACAAACTAAGTAAGCATGCCAACTTTTGTCACATTTGGTTAAAAAATGAATGAGACAGCCCTAAGACCCATGTCCCCCCTTAAAAGCTGTGTTTCATTTACTTCGAACTTCGGGATACAGTGAACGGATGCCACGCGAGACTCGGGTTCGTTATAAGCGGGCTCGACTCTATTCGAATAAATACAGTACTGGTCCAATGCCTACCCAAATCTTGTTTGCCAGTTCTTAAACTGTGATGGTATGGCCCACCTTCAAAATTTTTCGCCACTCAATGACATTCTCATCATAGGTTTTTTGAGAGTCGGCATGAATGCACTTTGTGGTTTGCTGATGTGTGGCCACCTTTGACGATGTACCACTCGTTTATGAAAGAGGTGCTCGAAAGCCTGTTAAATCTGGCGAACAGTTTTCACAGGGTACACTCGAACCCAGAGAAGGGAAGCGGGTTAGGGGGAGACAGAAGGTTAGGTGGGCAGATGAGACTAAGAAATTTTCAGGTATAAATTTGCAGCAGCAAGCACAGGACCGGGTTAACTGGCGGAACATGGGAGAGGCCTTTGTCCTGCAGTGGACGTAATCAGGCTGATGATGATGATGACACTCAAACCTCGTCATAACGTTACGGGATATAACGAAATGATGGATATACTGAAGTACATGATATTATTCTTGAAAACTCCATTGAGAACCATGCATTTTAAACCTCGTTGTAACGACCTAAAATTAACCAGTAAACAGATATAAAAAACTAAAGTAGTCAATCAAATAGTCTATGGAAAAAAAAACGACCGTAGTGTGTAAAGTATAACGTTTTCTGCGAAGTTTGACGCTCGTTCGGAGCAGTTCTTCCAAAACTCCCGTGCCGACCTTACAGCCACACCCCTCACGGCCGAGAGAGCAGTCCTCACACAGCCAGTGGAGAGGATCGAGGAAGCACTCAGCGAGTGCCGTGGTGCAAAGCGATTTCCCTCTCACGACGGCAACAACTGCGTCTCTGCTGCTACCATGGCTGCTTACTCTGCACCAAGAAAGGAGGACTCTCCGCAACAGCATTTTTTTTCCCCTCTCTGCGCGTGAGGCCTTGAAAGGAGAAGGGTCTCTACGTGCAGAGACAAAAAAAAGAGAAGTGTGGAACAGGCGCGTCGCAGATTGGCGTTTGAGAGAGAGCAAACAATCCACCACAGTCTTTCCTTTTCTTCTTTTCTTTCTTCGCATGCAGCGTTAAGAGGTGCCGCCGCGGGATTCGGCATGGTGCTGAGAGAATTTTCGGTATGTTCGAGTTAACCGTCGCAAGTGCTTGCGCGTTCGAATTACAGGGTGCTTTTGCCCATTGGAATACACATAGCTTTGACGGGACCTCAGCGTGAGTTCGAATTACCCGAAAGTTCAAATTAATGAGATTCGACTGAGTTTATTTTTCATGTCACGCGTGGTCGCGCAGCGGTACCTTCGGCCGCAAGGCGGTTTCCTTCTTTGCATGCTTATAGGTGTGCGGCGCCCATCTTAGCATACATGGCCACAAACTGCTATAATCGATGTAACAAAATAATGGATATAACAAAATAATTGCTGCTCCCCTTCAACTTCGTGATAACGAGGTTTGAGTGTACTATCAAGCTTTTGGCAAAATTTGGTAGTTCATGCAATGCCATGATTTTACAACGTGCTGCAATTTGACAAGTGCTTATTATACATCTTCATACACGAGCTGGCTGTCCTGAAGTAACGCTTTCTTCAATGGGGGAAAAAAATCTATGCATGCGCATAAGATCACTTCCATATGTCAAAACAGGACATCTTCAATTCTTTTATGTGTGAAAGTTAGGGTTTATGTGTTTTATGTGTCCAAGTTTATGTGTTTATGTGTGAAAAACGAAGGTTTGATACTGTATGAACACACCTCAGACTATATGCTGCACTCAGCATAGCCTAGCATACCGACTAAACAAACATCACTTCCTCAACTACAGTCGAGCCCGCTTATAACGAACCTGAGCGTGACGCGGAATCCGTTCACTGTACCCCGAAGTTCTTAATAAATGAAACACAGCTTTTAAAAAGTTGCAAGAGAAAACACAAACTTTTTGTGCCCAAAAAGTCCGTGATGCACGTGCTTTAAAGAGCAGAAGAGATAAGGGCGGTCTCGAGTTCATTTAAAAATGGCGGGGTGCTCGTTCGCCGAGGCCCGTGGCATAAGATGCATGAGGCACAGACTCAAAAGTTTTGTCGTTCTCGCGATCCTTCTCGCAATCCGAGTTATCCAAATTGCTCTCGCCACAGACTTCATTCACAATGCCCCAATCCGTGCACACTTCCGCAGTGACAGCATCATCATTGACCGTAATTACATCATCGCAACAGATGTCCCACCCGCTCTTCCAGGTCAGAGTCTACGACGCGCTGCCACAAATCGCTGCCGCAGTTCGGAAGCTTCAGGCTCGGCATCAAGCCCGACGTGGACGAAGTCCGCCTCGCGAAAACTGTTTCGCGCGCATGTAGCAGTTACCGCCGCCCACGAAATATTCACCATCTCCACAGCTGAATACCAAGACGCCCGAAGCGGCAAGCTGGCTGCCAGGTGGTCAACAGCTATCAGCAAGCGCTCCGCAACGCGGCACCTAACGCGCGGATTACGCTCAAGCCAAGCGGTCACACTTTCTATGTTTGTTGAGTGGCAGGAAAAAGCGTGCAAGTCCTCCCGTCGGCTGTCATGACCACACACGCACACCAAGAACAAGCAAGACGCGCACATGCGACACACATGCCAAAACACGTGGAACAGCTCTGGGCCCGTTTCCAGTCACAAAACGAAACTAACTCGAGCCAGGGAAGCGGGCGTCACGGAGTGGTGGAGACGGGCGAAGGGGTTGTGATCAAAAGAGAAGAGCAGAATTGCGACAGAAGGGCAAGGAGTTGCGATAAAGAGAGGGGAGGATGCGGCGGGAGGGCGACCTTGAAAACCAAAACACGGAAAGGAGGCAGGTTGGGTAGCTTGCTTGAAAGGTCCGTTAAACTCGCACGTAAACAAAATTGACCCCGTATCTGCATGTAATCTGCAAATGTCATCGAAAGACGATCGTCTTGCGGGTGGAGTGAACAAGACATTTATTTGATGTTCTGCACAAGAAAATAGGTTAGTGGTATTCTGGAGGCGCTGCGTTAGAGTGCCTCGAGCGTGCAGCGGAGGCGAACGAGCGCATCAAGCCGCGTCACACGTGAAACATGAGCGCCTTCTGGCAGTTTTCTTCGAAAACAAAGCGCGTGGCTCTGAGACAGGTGTGCTCGCCCCTCTCAGAGGTGATAAGGTGTAGAACGTAAGGAGACGAGTAGGACCACCACAGTCTCGTTTTAGCAAATCGTTGGAAACACTCGCCGTTCCGTGCAGGCGCTGCATGGTCAGCGCAGCGCGATAAGCGCTATGGTCCTTAAAATTACCTATGTATGCCTTTTCTAGTAAAAGACGCACATGCAGAATACAAACGCGTTGTCATGGTGCCCCAGAAATGCACAATAATTGCTCTTTAATTGACAAACACACAAGCTTGAACACTCAGCCTTAAGCAACAATGGTGGGCGCTGCAAATGAGGTCGGCCGTTTCAAATGCCCGATGCCTTCAAGAGTGGACAAACAGACAAATGTACACACAAACAGACCAAAATTTTTGCGTCGAAGGTCCCCAAGAAAGACTATCGTCTTTAAAAGCAGTCAGGGCATGGAGGAAGGAAACAGCTTTCCGTGGGTTAGGGAGAGCGGCTACTAGAGGGTCGCGGAGGCAGGGTCGGCGTTTAGGGCCGTTCGTCGCCCTTCCCGCACAGCCGCAATGCACGTGCTGGGACACCTACCACACGCAAACGGGGGACAAATAATCCAATTGGCGACGCTGCGGAGGGTGAAAGAGCGTCGCCAATTGGCTTATTCGTCCCCCACTTGCATGCGGTAGGGGTCCCAGCACGTGCATTGCGGCTGTGCGGGAAGCGCGTGGAACGGCCCTTATTAATAACAATGTATGGGCACCTCCCCGACGCCTGATCGGCGGTCAAAATTGGTTTCCTGGGAAGTCGGCAGACCACCGACTCCGTTCGCTGTAACTGATCAGCGGCGCTCGGAGACATTCGTTGTAAGTGTGATTTTGTGCCATTGAACCAATGTATATTATCACGGTCACCCGATATTGTTCGTTTCAAGCGAAAGTTCGTTTTAAGTGGCGCCGTTATATCTGGGCTCGACTGTATACAAAAGTGGACTGGCAACATAGCAAGCGCATTGTGAGTGGTTTCTGTTTATTAATGTTGGTGGAAAATATGAGTTTCTCTCAATTTCACTGGATATTCTCTACAATAGTAAAGGCAGTTGTGCTGACACTTCCAATGTGTACCTTCACTAAAGAGTTGTTAATTGATTGACGATTGATATGTGGGATATAACGTCCAGAAACCACCATATGATTATGAGAGCTAAAGAGTTGTTCACACAATCCAATGTTTGTCCTCATCTTTTGTGGCTTGTGATCAAGAATGACGTAAGGAAAAAAAAACTTGTTTACAGTCAACACCAGCCCACCTCTCCCGCTTGACGTTCGAGGGTCGAGAAGTCTCCCCCTGCAGCAGCCATTTCTTGAAGCGGTGCTGTTGGCGCCTGTGCACTCATCTTATGCACTTCTCCAAGTTCATTTTTCAACTTTTCAATAGTCTGCCCATATTCGGCGTCTTTTTCTTCTAACTTTTTCTGGAAGATAAGCAAGGCAAATGTGTGACACAACTACGGTGCTAATGAAGATTGGAAGAAAATTGTGAATGACTATTCTACTGCAATGACTAGTCTCATTCACTATTAAACTCTCTAAATGGCAACACTTCTTTTTTCTCTAATCGGGACGAGAATTTTTGGATGAAGCCATTGCACACTCCCCCCCCCCATTTAAAATACTGCCATTTTATCACATAGCTATCACAGCCCCTAATGTTCTCGAAACACATTTTTTTTTAATTCTGAAAATGATACTTGATTGCACTTAGAATGTGATGCACAACCGCCATGATGTTTATCAGATCTCCAAGAGCAGAAGTATAGCCTCCAAGGTCGGTATTTGAACTTGATAGATAATGCCTATGACCTGTTTCAGAACTTGGTTAGCAATAGTAAGGAATTTGACATCCGAGTTTCTTGCAGAGAGCTATCACACATAAGAGCTCTGTTGCCCTGGTGTAGGCTCATCATGATCTGAAGTGTTTCCCACAGTGTGATCCTGCTCTCATTAACTTTAAAAGAAAGACAAGAGCGGCATTTTTGGATGACTGCTTTCGGAGGGGCCATAGCAGCCTCACGCTGTGACAACTCTGCTAATACAGCAGGCCAGAAATATCCCTTCCATTATGTTGGCATGTACAGTCATAATGTAAGAAAAAACATGGGCTTATCTGCCTGGTGTGAGCCAATATTCTCAATGATCGTAGCAGCAGTAAACTAAGAAGTTATGCCACTGCAGATGCCTGAAAAATGCTTTGTCCTGCAGACCACAGGTTGCAGCACAAACATGGTGGCGTGGTGAGCCATTATACCATAGTGAGCCATTATAAAGTTCTTTCTTTTTTGAGAAAGAATGGGCTAATGGTCACATCATGATGCGCCGACGCAGCGAAGAGCAAGCAACATGCTGGCCGCGTGTCACAACTGTATTGATAGCGAAGCACATCTTGTTTTCCACAGGTGCACGTTTCAATTTATCATGGCAGCATTTTCTCTTTTTTTTTCTTTTTCTCTTTTTTTTCTGTGGCAGCAGAGAGACCCGCCATTCCTGCATGTTTTAGACAAAAAATAAGACTAGGTATTGCGGGAAAACATAATTCTTGGAGCCGCAAGCTTTTTAGCCGGCACAGAAAATGATGAGCCCTCGTTACTCTAAATAATTGCAAGTTTCTTTGCCTTCCATCGTTTGTATCTTCTGTTCATTCGAAAATCAGCTTAATTCAAAGATTTCTCGTGGCCCCAGCGACTTTGAATTATTAGTAATAGTTATTTATTGATTACTTAATAAATACAATACCTGGTACTCTGCACTGAGCTTTTCATGCTGCAGGTCCAGCTGTTTTCTCAACTCCTTTGCCATGTCTTTGGCATTCTGCTTGATTTCATCCAACCTGCATAGAAATGGTAACAATTTTTTACTTTTACCAATATTAAAGTAATAAGCCCACAGACCTAATCAAAGGAAAGTTTAAACATAGAAAAAGTGGCACATCTAAGCACATGCTATTTATTTAGAACTAATTTGCATCTAAGCTATGCATTGCTGCTTGTCTGCCAATGAAAGCATTTTTCTTTAAACACATTCACCGTGCATTACATCCATCCATTGATGAAATTTTGGGCTTGAGGGCATGCACCTGCACTTGAATGCAGTGTCCTGCTGTGTTGCAGGACCACTTTAAACCTTTCAGGCCCAGTGATACCAACTGGAATCATCAATTTTGTAAGTCAGCAACTAGCTAGTAAAAATAAAGGGGTTGTTCTTCATCCTAAACTCATGCTTAACATTTCCTGTACATATTATGCTAACCTAGTACACAAAAGTCGGGTTACATGAAGAAATTACAGAAGCGGACACGCTGTTCCCGAAATACGCTAAGGCAGTTCTTTTTTCACTGAGAAGGCGGAGCAACTTGTTTCACGAGTTGGTTCATTCTTGCGGTAGCTTTTAGCGTGCTTTCTTTAGGCTTCCATCTCTCGTGTTTATTTCTCGCTAAAAGCTACCGTAAGGTGGAGCATTTATTATCATTTTGTGTCAAAAAATTTGAATTCTGTCTATTGACTATTTGCTATCACATCAAGATATTAAATAATTATTTGATCAATTAATTTGGCCTCTAATTACTTCACTGACAAAAGGTGAGCCCAAATTTTCATTTCATTGATTTTCTTTTTTTTTGGACTACCATTAAAATGTGCTCCTCAAAATTTGAAAACCACTCGTTCCCATTAAACAGAAATATTTTGGGCTTGCTGAACAAATTAGTTTATAGCTCCCTTTCGAGCACTCACAAAAGGAGGAAACTGCAGAATAAGAAGACAGCTGACTGTTAATCAAAATAGGGCATGAATAAACATGAAAGTAAGCAAAACACTATGAACCATCCCTCCGAAGAAAATCCTGATTGGGTACAAAGCAGCCGCGGTTCGCATGGCGTTGACCCGATTGAAACGGTGTTGACGTGGGTGCTGTTTACTCCAGTAAATGTTTGTTTGAAACGCAAAGACACAGGAGGTGGGACACGTTGACGACGCACTCGGCTTCCTTGGCTCGAGTCTTATCAATGTTACCAGCGCGCAGTCGGTATTCTCGAATGCGATCGGTGTTCTTCACTCACACCTCTTCGGTGTCGCTGGTCTTCCACTGCCGACGCTTGCATTCGGCTTCTCTGGCTCGCGCCTCCTCAGTGTTGACGTCGCCATTCGAGAACCCGATCGGCTTCGCTAACTTTTACAACGCTGGCAATAACCGGGAAAGATACACACACACTAGCGGAAAGCATGCCGTGACAACGTCTTGCTCGTCGGCTTGATCGCGCTGTCCACATTGTACACGCAACGAGAATTTCGAGGCACGCGTGCAACGTCCGCACGCGCCGGCTCGCCGCTTGATTTAGCCGGCAGATGGAAAGAGGTGGCGCAGGTGAGATGATGCCTAAGTGAGGAGTGGACTCAAGCGTTTCAAGCGGTGGAGAGAGTAAAGCGAGAGAGAGACCACATGTGGCAAGCGCGCCGCAGGCGAAGCAGAGAGGTCACCACGCACTGCTAGGAGGGCGTGAGTTACTTGGTACCATTCCAACAACTTCAGTGAGGGGAGCGGTGCAGACGGAGGGACACCGTTACAAAGGCGAGTCGCCTCGCCACCGGGGTCTAGTGGCTACGGTACTCGGCTGCTGATCCGCAGGTCGCGGGATCGAATCCCGGCGGCGGCAACTGCATTTCCAATGGAGGGGGAAATGTAGGCCCGTGTGCTCAGATTTGGGTGCACGTTGAAGAGCCCCAGGTCGTCGAAATTTCCGAAGCCCTCCACTATGGCGTCTCTCATAATCATATGGTGGTTTTGGGATGTTAAACCCCACATATCAATCAAATCAAACACAGGGGAGTCAAAGAGCTGCTTCACATCTAAAACGAAAACTGCCATACTCAAGACTGCAAATTGAGGACAAACAGGAGACTCTCAATAATTTGCACTCGGGAGAACTCATGCGTTGTTTGAATTATTAGAAGTCTTCATAAATATTACTCAGGCCAACATAATAACTTGTGTTGTATTGTAAGACAGCTCCAAATGATTGTGAGTAAATGTGTGCATGTGTCATATAATATATACCGTCAAACCCACCTAAACACCAGTTTGAACAGTATATCATTTATAACAATGAGATGTTGCTGCACAGTCAACTTCCTGTATGTTTTCTGTGGGGAAATAACTCGCTTACAGCAATGCCTCATGCGACATTATCAATTAAATAATGAATTAAGGCTGGTGGGTGTCCCTGCCAAAAGTTAATGAAACATAAAATCTTTGAAAATAAAAAAAGAAAAAGAAAAATTCAAGCTGCTGAACATCTGCCCACAACCAAAATGTACTCCAGTGCGTGCCCTTTGAATTCGCAATATGCTTCACCGTACAGTTTGTGACTTCGCAACAAAGCTGACTCTCGAAATCTGCTATGATGTGGAAGCTTCGGTGGTGGCGTCTGTTAAAACATACAGTTCCAGTGAAAAGTTCAGACTTGCACATCCGAATTTTTAAACATGTTAGAAAAATTGGTACCTTTGTCATCTTTTTATAGATGTTTGTTGGAATATCCAATTTAATATCAGAGACCACCTTTGTAAGACATCTGGGTGCCACCATCTTGAGCTGTTAAACCAATGTTTACTTGTTTTTGCTATATTGATGCGTTAAGGCTACGAAACATCGTATGCATGCATCCAACTGTTTTCATGCGTATGCATCTACCATAACACTTAGCTTGCTTGCTGAAACACAAAGGTTAACAGACCAATATGGCAGTACTTGACCCCATCCATAAAACCGTCTAGTTTCTTCACAATAGCCTGCCATCCCCTTATTTTTTGTGTGAAACTCTTTTACAGAAATTATCGGTTATAAAAATAAAATTTTTGTCACACTTGACTATTGCTATATGTGGGTTAAACTCTATTGGTATTGATTATGTAAAACTGCATTTCTAATTGATGATGACGATGATGATACATGGTGTTTCTTGGCGTAAAGGCCGTATGATAGCCAAGGAGCCGCAGTATATCAGACAAAAGGTGTGGGCAATGGGTATGTTTAATGACTGTATAGGGGCCTAAAAATCCTCGCGCTAAAGACGAGTAAAACATGAAGGTATTAAAACTATGAGAGTGACATGACGTGTAGCGTGAAAATGAGCGGCTAGCGGTTCTAATCATAAAGTTTTGGAGAGATGACGGAGCACGAATGTGTCTGTAACGTCCTTGTTTCTAAAGGCCACGAGACAGTTGCTTTGTAGTGTATGTATCTAGTTGATTGATTTCTGGGGTTTAACGTCCCAAAACCACTATATGATTATGAGAGACGCCGTAGTGGAGGGCTCCAGACATTTTGACCACCTGGGGTTCTTTAACGTGTACCCAAATCTGAGTACACGGGCCTACAACGTTTCCGCCTCCATCGGAAATGCAGCCGCCACAGCCGGGATTTGATTGTATGTATCTAGTGCAGCGACGACCTCTCTTCAGAAGTCGAGCTGCAGATTAGCAGGGTAGATCACATAAAGTTACGGACATCTTTCAAAAACACAAGCAATGACTGATGTTTGAAAAGCAAATCCCTACCGATGAACATCGATGGATGAAGTGGCATTTGCTCTCAGTAGGGTGATTAAAAGTGCTTTTTTCTTAAAGCCTGTAATTCCTAGCATTGTATCAAATTGTGGATAATGGTGAGTGGATCACCACACTTCTCGCACAAAGGTGTATCACCACCAGACAAAAAATACGAATGTGTACTGTGTGTGTCCTAATCTTAGCCTTGAAAGTTTTAAGTCTGTGTGGCGTGACTTCGATACTGGCGGCCAGTTCCCAAGATGTCGCTTGATAACACGTAGTTTGTTTTCTGTTTAGCCATCTCATGTGCTTTGCGAACGTGCTCTGAGGTGTCGTTTGAGGAAAGGTTTTAGGTCAAGTGCGGGAATGTCTATTGTAAAGGGTCGGAAGGAAGAATTTGCCGATGGCATCCCACTGCTGCCACCAGTTGTTGCGATTGGGGGTCTACCCGGTCTCTTGTGGTAGCGTGGTGTAACCGGGTGGAGGAAACGAACGCTGACAAGAAGAGGATACAAAAACAAACAGGTTTATGGCCTTATTTACACGTATTTACAGCAAAGAAGGGTTAGTGGTTTAACAAACCACCAGCGTGGTGATTGAACCGTTACATGGTTCAGAGCGACGTCCAGCACTCTGCGGCGTCCTTTTAAGCCCTGTCGGGTTTCTGCTCTTTGAGTGGAACACCAATCACACACACACATCAGGTGAGGGGGACGAGCATGCACAGTGCACGTGAGTGTCTAATATTGAGTCGTGATCACTGCACTGCAAGGTGGCTCCAGCGGGGTTCCTCGTCGTGTGTGCGCCGCTAGTCGAGAGGTACCAAGCTCCTGACAGCATACATCAAAGGGTCCGCGGATTTGTTCGTTTAATTAGCGGGGCGATTTGTGGCGGCCGCCACGGTCTCTACCAAGGAAGATGCTGTCTTTGTTGTCCTCTCTCGAACGGTTAACGGTGTCGTGGCGACACGACGTCTCACCTTCGGGTTAGCAGGGACAATGCCTGGCGGGCATAGGCGGCGCGCCGGTCGGCTACGGAATTGAGGATTAAAAAAGCGCCGCTCCCCTGTCAGCTCTGGCGCCAGTCACAACAGCTTCCCCATCGCCAGATGAGTCGCCGAGGCCATCAGTCACCGCTGCTGCTCGAAGAGCCGACGAAAGGGTCCGTAGTTGAAAGTCAGGAACTCGCCTTTGCTTGCCACATGGTCTGGGTAATTGCCGAAATCTTCAACAGCGTCTGGCAGACTCGGCGCAGAACGGATTGAGAGGCTCCCCAGTAGACTAGCTTACGCACAATGGCGTCTGCCCAGACGAATCGCCGGGCCAAACGTAACACTATACATGTATTGGTAGTGTTTTTGTGGACGGACCCAGTTGGTCGGCCAACACATTACTTTAGATCTCGCGATACCCTGGCGCCCAGCATACTATGACATGTTGTTTGAGTGCATAGACTGTGCATAATAATGAGTAAAGCGAAACAAGAATGCGGGTTTTTGTGTTTTTTTAAAGTTTTCGGAGTTTTTACCACAATTAGTGAATCTGTGTGAACTACTGCCTTTGGTAGTTTTGATTGCTTGATGTGTAAAAGCAGCAAGTATTGCTTAAGCGTCTGCGGTAAAAATGCTTTAATGAGAATGTTAGTAAGCTGGCTTCTGGAAAAGATGGGCCAACAGCTGCGTATGATAGAGAACTGTTAGACTTTGAGGCATCTGTAAAAGTCAGGACAATTGTATTTGTGTTGAAGCTCCAGGAAGTACATGCAGATGTGTGTTACAGGTTCGTGTTTTGTAACTTCCATGAAGGGCATATCGCATTCTATGAGCTGCCATTGCCACGGTGGCAGAAGCGCGCCAGGAGCCATCAGACACTGATCAAGTGGCACTCCCGTTTCCTCAGCGAGGCTACTCACACGAAGCGAGAAGGGCTGTCGAACTGAAGGACGGTTATCAAATAGTGTGGAACTGAATAAGTCATTGATTGTGGAGCATGAGGAGTGTTTTTTATCACCATTCACCTTGAGGTAATACACAATGAACTTTTAGGCTCTCTACAGCTGCAGTGACCACTCGTTGGACTCTAGGTACACGCGTTCTATGAGACTAGCGCGAAAAGCATCCATGGAATGACGGAAGCCCAAATGATAAACCAGACAAGCATTTTTAAAGCACTTGTTGTCGCTGTCTGATAGATTATTGCCCCGTAATCTAGGCGCATGTGTATAAGACTTTTATAAAGATTTATCAGGTATTTTCTATCCCTGTCCCATGATGTTCGCGACAAAACCTTTAGTATATTCATAGCTTTCAGGCACTTGTTTTTGAGCTTTTTCATGTGAAGTACGAATGTTATTTCATGTCTAAAATTATGGCTAAAAATTTGTGTTCACTTCCCACAGCCAATCGCTGTCCGTGCAAGTGAATGATCGGATCGGGGTGCAGACCTCTCTTTCTTGTAAATAAAATGCAGGTACTTTTCTGCGGGTTAAGGGTGAATCCATTCTCGTCAGCCCAATTGGTAACTTTATTCAAACCGAGTTGAAGCTGTTGCTTGGACAATGCGAGATTGCAGGATTTAAAACCGATCTGCACGTCGTGAACATATGTACAATAAAACATATTGCCTGGAATGTAGGAATGCAATGTATTCATTTTTATAACGAAAAGTGTGCAGCTCAACCGATACCTTGCGGCACTCTAGTCTCCTGGACAAATGTTCGCGACAAAACGTTTCCTACCCGGACACGAGAAGTACGGTTGGATAAATAGCTTTCGATTATGGTCAGCATGTTACCTCGAACACCTAAATGTGAGAGGTATCGCGGTATGCCAAAGCGCCATGTGGTGTCATATGCCTTTTTCATATCTAAGAATACTGAAAGAAAAACGTGTTTATGAACAAAAGCATCGGGTATTTATGCTTCGATACGTAACAGATCGTCAGTGGTGGATCTACCCATGCGAAATCCACACACAGCAGGTTGTTGTTTTCAGAAAATGTAGTGTGGTTAATCATCTTCTCAAAAAGCTTACACAAACAACTTATTAGAGCGATCAGCCTGTAACTCGCAAAAGAAGACGGATCCTTGCAGCGTTTTAAAATTGGAATTACAATGGCCTCTTTTCAAGAAGCAGGAATCTCACTGGAAGAGCATATGGCTATTACACAGGGAGAGTAATGTTTTGCGAGTTTTGGGAGGCAAGTTTTTCAACATATCGTGAACCACGCGATCAGAACCAGAGGCCGAATCACTGCAGCAGCCCAGCCATGCATGTACCTCAGCCAAGCTAAAAGGCTGGCTGCAAGCCTCATATTTTGTGCATTTGCATTCAAGTTTCTGCTTTTCAATTCTTGTTTTGTATCTTTGGAAGGCTTCACTGTCGAGTGACCAGCTAGAAACCTGTTCGAAATGAGCACCGAGAGAGTTCGCTTGGTCATCAAGAGTGTTTACGAGAAGGAGTGAGCGTACTTGTCTTCCTGCTAACCTACTAACCATGTTCCAGAGTTCAGCCTGCTAATGTATATGAATTGATGCCTGATAAAAACTTGTGCCAACATTCCCGTTTGGCCTGTCGGCACGTTCTTCTGCCTTGGGACTTAATGTTGTTTAGAATTAGTAAAATTTTCCGTTGTGGGTGAGTCCTGAAGCAGCTTCCATGCTTTATTTCGCTTTGTACGTGCATTTTGACATTAACTGTTCCACCAAGGTATGCGTCGCTTAGCAGATTGTCCAGTTTGGGGGATACACTTTGTTGCAGCATCAATAAAAAGAGCTGCAAAGAAGACTACAGTGGCATCTATGCTCAGTCCACACATATATATCGACCAATTTAAGCGAGTAGCTAGTCAGAACCGTTCGCAGTCGGCCTTGTCTCTTTGCCATCTCGGAACTTGTGGAAGACCTTTGTCTATCAATGAGCTCAGTATTATTGGAAAGTAGTCACTTTTGAAAGGATTGTTAATCACTTTCCATTGGAGCAGCTGTAAAAGCGATGGAGACGTAATGCTGAAATCTATTGATAAATAGGTTTTGTTGGCAAGACTTAAGTATGTTGGCTCTTTGCTAAACAGACACGCACCAGAAGAAAATAGAAACTGTTCGATAAGGCGACCTCGTGCATATAGGCGAGGATCACCCCATAGATCATTGCGTGCCTTCAGGTGCCCAAGGACCAGACAAGGTTCTGGCAGTTCGTCTATTAAAGAGCGGAATTCATGTTTTTCAAGATGGTGGTGTGAAAGTATATAGAGAGCAGATGATGACAAGTCTATTGAAAAGAACAGCTCGAACAGCCACTACCTCAAAGGACGTTTGGAGTCGTAAGTGTGTACATGCTACTCCTTGGTTAACTATAATGGCCGCGCCACCGGATGACATGATCGTATCATTGTGGTGCTTTCTGAATATTACATAACGACGTAGAAAATTGGTGTTGTAGGACTTTAGGTCTGTCTCTTGTACACACAGCCTTTTCGATGAATGTTTGTGTAGGAGTTGTTGGACCTCACCGAGGTTTCTAAAAAGTCCTCCGACGTTCCACTGTATGATTTGTGTATTCATATTAGGTGTAAATTAGTGCTGTGTGTAGGAAAAGAGCTAGTGACTTAAGTCCGGGAGCCCTTGTTGGGCCCCGTGATGAGGGTTTTTTACTTTTTGGCGTGCTCTTACAAGCTGTGCCTATCCTTCGGCGTCTGGGACACCGATGGACTTGCTGTTGTGTCTATCACTTCGGACGAAGTGCTGGACGTCCACTCACGGTTGACGCATATGGCAGCGGGAGGTTTAGGGCTTTCTCTCAGAACAGCTGTGGCTGCAGATCCAGGGGCCTGCGAGCCTTTTGGCTGCAGAGCAGACCTGCTGCTGCTTCTGAAGGGGTGGATGGCGCTACCGCTTGTCATTCTGTGGCGAACGTGCGAACTCTGCGGACTTTGGTGGTACTGTCCCCTTGCATACCATTTCCGCAAGCGATAGACCCTACGCAATATAGAGACGTTTGCGCGCCTCTCTAAAGGAGATGTTTTCATTGACCTTGAGGGCGATTATTTCCCTTTCGTGTTTTCACGCAGGACAAGCACGGGAATATGCTGGATGCCCACCATTGCAGTTTGCGCAGTGGGGAGTTTTCACACAGTTGTATGAAGCGTGGTCATTTGAGCTACACTTGGCACAGGTTTGACGGCCACTGCAGCTGTGAGAGCCATTGCCGAAATGCTGGGACTTAAAGCAACACCGTGGATTCAGGATGTATGGTCATACCATTAGCTTTAGGTAGCCTGTTTCAAGATATTCAGTTAGGGTGCTTGTGGAGAAGGTTACAATCAAGTGTTTTGTGGGTATTTATTTGTGTCACGTCGTAGTTCGATTCACTGCACATAAGGCACACGATGTTCATTTCAGCCCTCAAGGAGCTCGTTTCCAGTCAAATTAAGAAGGTCTTGGTCAGACGCTAGACCTTGGGAGCTGCTCAGAGATCGATGTGGTGTTATTGAGACAGGGGTGCTTCGAAACGAGACAAGTTTTGAGAGGTTTTCATACTGGTTCTTGCTTTGCACTCCAAAGAGCAGGTCCCCACTAGCCATACGAGTAGCCTTATAACCTTGCCCGAGTGTATTTGTGAGGGTTTTTGACACAATAAAAGAGAGATCGTGGATGACGTGGAATCAGATTCAGAAAAAAGTTTAAACTCTCATTGGTGCATCTCCTCTTTGTGAGGGGACGATCATTCAGTTGAGGAAACGAACTCGAGGCCATAAGGCATAAATATTTTTGGCAGCCTTGCCAGCTGCCCACCACGGAGCCCAACATAGGAGCGCAACAGTACTTATTCGATAATACACGCCAACGCCAGCTCTAAACAGCCACTATAGCCAAATATAATGTGCCCAAGAGAGGGCACACACACAAGGTTAAACCTCACCGCCAGAAAAAAATGGAAGTAAGCGGAAGGTATAAGATGACAGGACAGATAAAAAGTGAGAAAAGACGAAGATGTAGGGAGAGAGAGAGATAGCAAAAGGCGACTGCCGATTTTCCCTGGGTGGGTCCGCCCAGGGGTGTCGTCTACGTGAAGCTGGGGCCAAAGGCGTTTGTTGCCTCTGCCGGAGGGAGGGGCCTTAGAGGTTCAATCAGCCGGCATCAGCTTAACCCCCAGGATCCCCTTTTCCCCGGACATGGCTAGGTGTAAGAAGGAGTCCAATCCCCCCCCCCCCTCCTTGTTAGCTCGGGTCTGAGGTGTCGCTAACACCTTACACCTGCTTACACAAACCCCCCTGCGGGCTGAGTTTCTTATTAAGGAGCAAAATATGCTGCATCTCGTGACAGCAGTAGCCCCTTCTGAATCTTGGAACACATTTCTGCACGGCTGCAGTATACTGAGGCAAAAGTGACTAAGCAACAACACAAGGCACGCGATAGAGCAAGGCTAAGTAATATTTTTTTTCTCCTTAGTCAACAAGCCATTGTAGGCTGACAAATGAATGGCTTTACTTGTGATTGTTAGTGGTGTAAGAAATCCAAATGCTCAGCCAGAACCAACAAAGGCAGCAGGTATTTTAAGGCATGCACAGCCAAAAATTGTGAATTCACCAAATTTATGCAATGGAGAAGTTTGTATTAGATGCCTTTAAAATGAATCTAAAATGCACAGGTCCAACCAAAAACAAAAAATTTTTCTGAATTATTCAAAAGTCTGAATTATCGTGAGTGCTATATTAAGAGGTACCATACAAAGATGGGAATAGTCTGTTTCTGTTGCAGTAAAGATGCTTAGTGAGATTATATTAAGCAAACAATGCTGTCAAGCTATTTCTGCATTCCATTTGCTAAAATGTTCCATACTTGTTCACACAACGATGTGATGTGTTTTACTGATGTGGCTTAGAAGGATCTTTTCAAAATAAAGCTGCATGAAGAGCATTGGGTTGCAGAGAACAAGAAAGTGGAACTGAATGTGGTTCCACGTAATGAGGAAGAAAATGTGGTTGCCGTTGAAGATGCATGGGCTGCAGGCTGTTTAGGCTCAAGGCAATCGGGTTCTGGACCCAAGCCAACTGATAGGGTCGTAGATCCAGCATTGATCACCTTACCTATCGCAGCAGACACGTGCAGACATGCAAGTGACTCAACTGTGTGATAAACTTTTACTATCTAAGACTGAATTTTGTAGGGTAGATTTTTCAGATTATCTTTTCGTACAAACACAGTTTCCATCCTATTCATCGTTATTTGTCTCTACTTTGCTTCTAGTTTGTTAATGTCACAAATAGTGACATATACGTACAGGAAGCCCAATGTAAGACTGTGTCAAATGATTCACCTTCAGCAAGTGTCTCCCTTTCATTAAACAACCCGATCTGGCGATACCCCCATTTCAGTAACCAAGAACATGTGCACTCCTGTACCAATTCTGCACTTTCATTTTGTTCAATATTATTATTTCTGTTGTAAAAACTGACCTCATTTGAAAATTTTTTGCTGAAATGTCGAGGAGGGATTCGACATGTTTTCATAGTTCGCTGACAGCTAAACCTTTAAGGAGCATGCCAATGTTATCCTGCATAGCACACAAGCTAGGTGTCCCCTATGTAGGGAGACTCAACTCCTCACCCTCAAAAATGGAAAATCAACCAATGTATTGATGTCTCACAGTGCATATGCCAGTACGAACATTTTCATACCGTTCGCATCTTGTATAAGTATCTCAAATGCTTATCATCACAGTACCTTCTACGTGTATCATGACACAATCGCGAGGTACCTTTGCACAGCCCTGCTTTGTACGTGCCAGAAAAGTGCAAATTAAAACAAAAAAGAAAGACGGGAGGCTTCAACTGACCGGTTCCTCCACTCTTTCTTCTGTTCCAAGAGAACATGCTGATGCTTCTGTGCCATGACCTCGCAGTCGTCCCGAGCAGTCTTTGTTGCATCTCGTTCCATTTGAAGTTGCTTTTCCAGGTAATCAATCTGTCGCTTCATGTTTTCGATGACACTTTCGGATTCTACATCGCTTGTCTCAGATGTGTTCGCACCAGCTGCATTTTGTTTTTGCTGCTTGAGTACGGAGTGGGCACGAACCTGCAATGTTGCCGTCAGAGTGTCCCGGTGTAAATCCTTCAGACATCTATTTATTGATCCAGCTTGCCTAGCAACCAACAAGGGACTGCCCAAATGATTCAAAACAAAACACTGAGAGAACAGGCTATCCTAGAAAATGACAATCTGATAAACAAAACTGCTGCTTAAATGAAACAACTACCTCTGGTGTAATTGGTTTCATACTTGTAAGCTGCACCCCTGCTCATCTCTCAGTAAACAAAACTCCTGTTAAATGGAACATATTTTCCTGGTCACTTCAGGTTTCGTTTAAGAAACAGGAGCCTACTGTATTAGAATTTTGCACTCTAACTAGACAAGGTAGGCATGGACTCGGCACATCACTGTAACGCGACTACCGTGTCCTATTTTAGCTTGATGAAAGGCAAAATTTGTCTTTAAAATGCAAAGCATTTTGTAGTGAATCAAAGGCACTTTAGTGTTTCTGTCACTATCTCACTGCTTACACAGGGGTGCAACAGCCGAAATGCAATTTGGAGCAATTTTGTGAGCAGCAAAATGTTACTTCTGGAGCACTAAAATCCAGAGTTAGAGCAAGTTACGGGGAGAAAGACATGCATTTTTTTTATCACGAAATATCAAATTAGGAGCAGTATAAAAAAAGCTTACATTTAGAAAAAAATAAAAATATATGCATAAACAATTCGACATCAGCTGAATCATGCTGTGACATCATGCTGTGAGCATGAGCACTGCTATTGCAATGAAAGTAGTATTTTGAGCCACTCCACTGAGCAAACAATGATAAAGTCTATATTAGCATTTGCAGTGATAGCACCGAGGTCTTCTGATTTGGAGCAATTTTTGGAGCAGCGAAATTTTCATTTTGGACCCTTTTGGAGCAGCAAGTTTCCCTTTTGGAGCAATCTGGAGCAACTTCACATCCAGGAGGAGCAGCAAGTTCCATTGACATTCAAGGGCATGAAAAATTATTTTGGGGCTCATGTCTCATGTGGAGAGCTAGAAATCTTTCCATTCATTTCATATCTTATGAAGCCAGTTATCTAAGGAGCACTCCCTATTTTAGTTGATAATGCAAGAATAATGGCATCATTATGTTGGCCATTCTGAAAAACTTGTCCAGTGAATATTTTTGTAGCAAATAAACAGAATACTGGCTGAATAAAAGTGTACTTCATGAAATAACAATCTATACATCTAGGTAGTTATCAGTATATACGATAGACAAATGCTGTGACGTACAACACTAGAGACACACACAGTCGCAACTGCATTTCCCTTGGACGACTTCAAGGATATAGAAAGGTTCTTTTTCTTCACAACCGATTTCACTGCTAGGCTTAACATGAAGTCATTTAGCCAGTCTCATAAAGCCAACCTCTTCCGGCACTCATCTCTAGGTGCTGAAACTACACGATTTAAAAACTTCGTTTTCAATTTGCAGCAATGTTTTATGATGCTAGTACATTTATGTCTATACAACGAAATTCCCCCTGTAGAGTTCCAGAAAGCAGTGCATAAAGAAAAAAGAACCCCACGGGTTCCTCAAGCATATGCCCAAGACGTCTACAAGACGAGAGCCATTTTCTTTTTATTGCGATAACAATTACAAAAACATTCTCGACCAGTCTTTGCCATCACCAGGGGCGTAGGTAATTTTTTTTTATTTTTGGGGGAGAGACGGCACCTCGATCTGAAGGGGGAGCATGTAAATGATAATGTTGAGCCATAGACATGTGATGGCAAAAAAACACTTCGGAAGGAGAGGCCCATTCCCAATGTGCCCCCCCCCCTCCCCGGCTATGCCACTGGCTGTCGCCGTGATGTTTTGTGTAATATCCCAATCAATAACATCCCCCCCACGCATCGTGTGTTTTATAAGCGGGCAAAAGCTCGCGACTAGGGGTGACAAACGCAGATAAAGCAGAGTAAAAAAGCCACAGTTTCTCTGGGAGGGCGAAGCAATGAATGCAATAGCAACAACTAGCAATGTAACGTTGAGAACGGCAAGCAGATCGAAACGCACAGTGCACTGCTCACGCACAAATGATGCACAAACAAAACATACAGTGGAACCACGATTATACAACTTTTAGGGGACCACGCAAAACCGTCGTATAATCGAAAAACTGAGATTATATACCGCGACACTCAGCCTTGCCCGCAAAACGGGTACAGACTGCCTTGATAAGCCCACAGTACGACCTTCTGCCTCTGAAATAAGGGTAGATTAAATTATTATTGCCAGTGATAACTAATGGCAGCAATAATTAGTTGAAGGAGGTCCAAGTGAATTTTTATTTTTAGCCTTAAAAACAATCAAATCCAACGCACATCTTTCTACCGATAAATAGTCAGAAAATTGCCTGCGCAGAAAAACGAAACGAAGTTGCCGTGAGCCTCCCATCAGATGAGTCAGACGCAGTGTAATCGCTATCGTATAATGGTGACAGACAATAAGTTTATGCACAATGCATTCATGCGCGACTGAATTTGTTGCCTCATGAAGTGCAACTATTGGTGTCGCACTGTTATAAATGTTGACGTCAAGTGAAAATAATTTTGCACGGCGAAAGCAGCTGTGTCGTGCCCTTATGCATGCGCAAACCAGTGACTGCAAGAGCGACAGAGCCAGGAGACCAGCTGTATGTCGACCAGGAAAAGTTTCCACAGGCCGAAAATGTTAAAATATCAGCTTTTTGGTCAGCTGAACCTACTCTATGTAGATAGAACGTGACTAGGTAATGAACTTGGGTACGTATGCACGTGATTGAGGCGTAGGTAGAAGTGCATGAGCTTCCGGGAAAATAAATTTTCCATTCGATGAGGATGACTACTTTTCCTGCTCTTCTCCTTGGGGTATGAATGTTCATATTTTGCACTCGTGACTATTTCGTCAACATGTGATTTGAGTAACGGTGGCTTTTTCTTTCCAACAGAATCTGAAAGTCGTCGTAAGATGCGGCGTCTGCATAAAACTGCGTAGTTTAACCAAGGTTTTTAATAAATTGTTTCCATGGGAATTTTGCCGGGACCAAACCGATTCGTCGTATAATGCAGGTGACCGCAAAACCAGGGGATGTACAGTCAAATCTCAATAATTCGAACTCGGAGGGGCCCGAAAATTTGATCGAATCAAAAGAAGTTTGAATCAATGAAAGCTAAATGAACGGAGGGCTCACCATGGAGTGGCGCATGTGCACAGAGCTAACACACGAGGGGTAAGCTTCAGAAGATTTACATTCACTTTTTTTCTTTGATTTATTTTTAGAAAACCGCTTGCTTTTGTTCCCTTTCTCTCTCTTCACATGCGGCGTTCAAAGGAGAAGGGTCTTCATGTGGCAGGGACAAAAAAGGGATAAGCGTGGAGCAGGCGCATCGCAGATCGGTATTTGAGAAAGAGCAAACATTTCACCGCAGCCTTTTTCTTTCCTTTTCCTTCGCCCTCAGCGTTGAGGTGTCAGAGGTGTCACCGCGGTAGCATTTTAGGAGCGCGGAATGTTAGAATTAACCATCGGAAGTGCTTGCGCATTCAAATTACTGGGCGTTTTTGCCCATTGGAATACACATAGCTATGCCAGGACCTCAGCATGAGTTCGAATTAACTGGAAGTTCGACATAAGTGTGTTCAAATTAATAAGATTCGTCTGCATAATCGAAGTTCCACTGTACACCGGACGAGAGCGAACTACCAATGTTTACCGCTCAACATTTAATACGCTGTTTAAACGAATATGACACACGCAATGTAGCCAAGTACAGATGAGTACAACTAACAAGTGCCCCAGTTATACTTCGCTGTGTATGAAAAGCGCACTCTTTTTGCCAACGAGACTTGTGCAGCCAGCAAGTTACCTTTGTGTTGGGCCCAGCAACTAAGGAACTAACGCTATCATTCGGGTGAAAGCCGAAAGCACACAATTCTCCCCACCGAAAGATAAGTGCACGCACACAAGCAAAATATATATTCCCTTCCCCCCTTCATGGGGCAAAGTAGGCGTAGGAGATAAGCGCGCGTTCGCGCATCGTGACAGACTGGGTGCCGAGCACAGGCGGCTTTTTCATTCTCGAGTTTTTATATATATAGACATGTATAAATGAACAATGAATGGCGGTGGCAGCGAAAAACCAGCGGAGACTGTCCATATAATTGCCATCGCAATAAAAGAGCCGACCTACCTCGTAGCGTTACCCCGTGTGCCAAGCCTGCCATCGATTGTCAATAAAGCAGAGAGAAACGCGCCAGCCATCTTCAAAAAGCAGGAAGGAACTAGTAACGCAAGAGGGGTGGGGGGGCATTGTTATGAAATTTGGGTGTTATCACTGGCACTTGCACTAATTCTGCAGGCATTACAAACGGCTGTTATACCCTTCTATCTTGTACTTTCAATACGAACAGACTGCCGGTATCACTATGATTGCTTATAGCCTAAGTGAAACTAACAAATAGTATACTTGCACACGATGTCACACTTCTCAGATGAACGCTGGCTAAAAGGACAATGATCACTCCAAATGCCGAAGCAGTTTTTGCACTGTCAGTTACCTAAACACGAAGCATAGGTTATAGTAGCACAGAAAGTTTACGAGCATGTCTCATTAGGCCTTGCGATATCACGCTCACAAATGCGCCCTTCAAATGACGCAGCTTCCGCCCCCTCCTCCTCCCACCCAAAATAAAAACAATGAATATGTTCATTTTTTTTAACCATCAGTCATTGACCTAGGAAAGCGAGAAGCGGATGTGTAACAAGGCGTAGCCGCTTCACCGTGGGCCTTTTAATCTTAGAGCCGCTTGCGATAGCCCCCCTATTGAAAGTTGAGTGTATTAAGACTGAATTTGAACAGTTCAAACCAGGAAGCATGCTTTTAATAATGAGATGACATTAAAAAAAAGCATGCGAAAATTTTGAATACACATCCTAGCAATCTCGAGTTTGAAATGGCAAAGTGATTTGACTGACAACTGATATGTGGGATTTAACGTCCCAAAACCACGATGTGATTGAGAGACGAAGTAGTAGAAGGTTCCGAAAATTTTGACCCCCTGGAATTTTTTAACATGCACCCAAATCTGAGCACACAAGCTTAGAGCATTTCCGCCTCCATCGGAAATGCAGCCGCCGCAGCCGGGATTGGATCCCGCGACCTGCGGGTCAGCAGCCAAGTACCTTAGCCACCAGACCACCGCGGCGGGGCTGAAATAGAAAAGTGTTTTAGGAGCTTTTACCGCAACAGCGATTGCAAAAGCAGATGTGCTGGTGGAAGGAATTACGAAAATTAACTTCTGAATGAAGATCCATAAAATAGGTATATTAAAGTAAAAGTGTCAACCCATTTCCACTATGCACCTGTTCTTCTGTGGACATGAAGCGCGAGAAATTAGACCACGCGCGATATCCATAAGTAGATGTGACACACATTCTGGTGGCGCATACGCATGTAGCTGTTAGTAAAAATTGCTTTAATTACGTGCCGCGCAACTCTTCAAATGAACTATCAGCAGAAATTCTGGAACAGGCGACGCCCGCCGATTAATCGCCGCCACAGTTTCACGATACAAATTGGAGTAGACGTCACGAGCCTCTGCAGAGAGCACGTTTTACCGTTAAGCGGACTTGCATAGCAGAAGTTGTGTCTTCACCAAACATAGCATCGTGGATTACTTAGGACACACGTGCGACCGCTGTTAAATCAGCGAAATAATTCTAGGCACATAATTGTGATTTTGGTGGCCCCGAGAACAAGATGCACATGTTCTGACGCGCCGGTGTGGCTATTGCCGATGATAGACACTCCCAAGTCCAACTTTGGCACAGTTTGCCACAATTTTCTTTGATATTACCAGGATGGTGCAGTAAATCTGTTTTGGTGCGCTTTGGCCCAGTTGGCGCAGGAGTAAGATTACTACATTTGTTGTGTCTTTCAATTCGTTTGACAGACTCTGAAAGTTCAAATAGGGATATGCCAAGGTGCCTACCTTGAAATTTGGGAGATTCGTAACACCAAAAAGTAGAGGTGGCAAAAAAAAACTGGTGCACAATTTAGTTTTTTTTGGGGAAGAAAATATGTCATACACTACTCCAAATGATCGCCAACAGCTTATTTAGACATCTCTGATTATACTGGTATTAAGAATTATGCGGTGTACAAATGCATGCGTAACTGAATAAAATGTGCAGTGTCCTGTGACTAGCGCTTACAGCCCCTTCCAAATCTCAATACGCTTTTTCGCAGGGCATTGGTGTACTGCAGCAAAGGTGGCTTAAGCAGCATTCTCTCCATGGGTTAGAACCAAATCCAAGAAATTTTCTAACCGCTACAGCTCCCCCCTCCCCCAACTTCTCACCCCTATTTTTTTTTCTTTATTATTTCACCGTGGGGTTAAGTGCCCCTTCTGCTCCCTTGCGAGGAGCAATCAACGAGGTAAAGTAGTAACGGTGCACCCGTTGGCCAGGCAGCGTGTTTGACAACCCTATGCTGGAGAACGCGCGAGAGAGAGGGGAGACACCCATGTCATCTGCTACGGCGCTGATTGGCAGCAGCTGTCACGAACGTCATTTCCGCGTTCAGTTAGAATTTTTGCTGCTTTTTGCGGTTGCCGCACCAGCAGCCAAAGCTGCCACGGATACACTGGTAGCTCCGGTACCGAGAGCCCTGAGAGCAGCTGTGTGTGTGGTGTGTTTTGTGAATCGGATTGCTTTTGGGTTGTTTCCGAACTACTGAAACCGTAAGTAAACAGTCTCGGGCAAATTGTGTAGACAGACTGCAACTGCAATCAAGACGTATTTGCCGCAGTGTCGCTAGCATCATGGCTCGCTTTTACCTGTAGATCCCACAGCATCTTCGTCACGGCTGTTAAACACATGTCAAGATTTATTCCGGTCGGCTTATTACGCTGTTGCAGGTATAATCGTACGTCACCGTTCATGTTTAGAGCGATTTCGAGGCCACCAACGGTCTTGCCTACAGGATCTATGCATATCATTAGTAATTGCGAGTTTAAACTATCAAGTGCTCATAATATGCCCCAGTCGGCTTTTTACCTGCAGCAAGAGCGGCGCAAAAAAGTGAAACAATCGTTCAATCATTGAGTATGTCCTGTTTTAAGATAAACAGCCTAGTTACTTGACATTGCAGTGTCGGTTCGTGATGCCAGCCAGTTTTGCGGACATTGTGCAGCAGACATTCTACAAAATAATGCAAATGTATAACTTGCAGGTAACCGTGGTAATATATGAAGCAAAATCAGAGAGATATGGGGTAGTTGCAGTGCAAAAACAAACAAACAACAGATTTGACAACATGTGCGTGGCTCCACACTGCATCACTGTGATGGTACTGAGCAGCTTACTACAATCACGAATAGAAAAAAAGATACATCACAGGCAGGTGGTGCAAAAGAAAACTGAATTATGGTTAAGGGTAAATTTAGTTTTCAAGAAATTTCTGCAAGACTATGTTTGTTTATGCCAAATGTTTTATTTGTATTACTTTCAAGGCGTGGGGGCATCGCAGGTGGGAGAAGAAAATTCAACGCACACAAATAAAGTAAGCATTTGTAATTTCTAATTTTACAGTGTTACGTATACGGTTCCCTGTTTCAGAGAGGATCAGGAATTTTATTATAAGTAAACAAGTACCAATGGACAGAGAAAGTAAAACCTCTGTAAATAATGTTATCAGCTTCCTCCTGTCTCAGCCCTGTTCTTCTTTTAATTTTTCATTGCAACCAATTCACTTTACTATTTCTACGCTTTCACATTAAGCCTTCGCTCTGAGTCACTCTTGCTGCCTTCAAGTGGACGGCTTCGGACAGGCAACATCCATATTCACGATAGGCTCCCAGCAGTTCTTCTAAACTCTGGGACCTCTTAATGCAATATTTTTCCAATATAGCTCTTCCATAACTGTTTTAATAAACTTGACATATATTGACTTGAACACATAAGCTGTGCTCAAGTGTAAACAGTGTTTTCAGAAACAAAATGAAAAAAGTTCACCTGCATTAGTGAACTAAACTGGGCTGGTTGGTATGTACATTACAAAATGTTGTATTTAGACAAGTAGGTACCGATCTGTCTAAAACTCAGAAGTATAAGCACTGGAAACCGCTCAAAGCATGAACAGCAGCGTACCGCCATTAGATGCGGCCATTAGAATGGGCATTGGAATGGGAATGGACCTTTAGAATGGGTGGGAAATTAAAACTTAGGCACGAGTTTAACACGCGTGGCGAAAAACGAGCTCCCCACGCTATGGAAACCCGCGGTCACTGATGGAAGTCTCGCTCCAACGAGTAAATCTTGTTTGTCTACTACTCGTTATAATGCCACGAGTGTGCATATGCCACCTGTCTATGCAGTCAGCCCCGACACTGTTTACTTACGGCTTCAGTAGTTCGGAAACACGATGAAGGCGGAAATGTTGTAGGCCCGTGTGCTCAGATTTGGGTGCACGTTAAAGAACTCCAGGCGGTCGAAATTTCCAGAGCCCTCCACTACGACATTTCTCATAACCATATGGTGGTTTTGGAAAATTAAATCCCACATATCAATCAATCAATCAATCAATCAATTAGTTCAGAAACAACCCCAAAGTAGTCGGAACACAGGCATAATGACACAACGCAGCACCGCGATCACTCGCTTCTCATCCCGCGAGCATGGCGACGCCGGCGAGGATAGACGAGGGCGTCAGGCATTGCGCGGAAATGACGTTTCCAGTAGTGGTAGCCAAAGAGCGCCGTAGCAGATGACATGGACGTCTACCCTCTCTCTCTCGCACGTTCTCCAGCATACAATTGTCAAACACGCGGCCCGGGGACAGTATCGAATATATATCGCCAGGACAATGGCCGGGACAACGCAACTTCAAGACAAAAAAAAAAGTTTTATGTGCCACTGCTAAGGCAATCAATGTGGTCGCCGACAACGGTGAACGGTTTCGACCATGAAAATTTGAATTTCTTTCGAATGTTGGCACTGTGGGCAGAGTTAGGCCTAGCCACAACTCTAAGCAGTAATCTCGGTCGCAGTGTACGTGGACGCGGTGCCCAATGTTTCAAGGTACAGTCATGCTGGATCGCAAGTACAAAGAGTCGTCCTGCAATAGTCTGTCACGAGGTCTCAAGGACCGTGAAGCAAGACTTCCAACTACGGGTCAAATGAGTCGGTGCTCGGTCCGAGACGCGATATGATATTCGCAACGAGTGTGAGACGCAAGTCTGTGATGGTTAGGCCAACTGCAGTGCACTAGCGTAATCTAATCATTACGGTTCCTTTTGCAGTAGCTAAACTCAAGCATAATTAAATTTTACATGATTATTGATCCATGAACAGAACGAGTGTGAACGCATTACTCAATAGCCCGAAAATCAACAGCCCTGACGTCGTGATCAGCAAGCATCAGAGGACGATCTCCCGGAGCGAGGATCTAACTAATGACGAGGCATCCTAGAGCATTGTGGTGAACGTGGCCAATCAGAGGCCTCGAAATAACCTTCTAATATTTGCTTTATGTTAGAGGACCTAGGTGCAGCAAGAAATTAAAAGATGCACAAATGCTCTTTTCGATGAGGCCAGAATGACGGCGCCTGGCTACAACGTCGCAGAGCTATGATTTGTGTAGAATATATCTTAGAATATGCTTAAGAATCCTCCAACTTTTCTCTGTAATTTTGCTTTGAAGAAATCAAAAGCTATTCGAAAAGTAATGAAAAATTATTCGTTTCGCACTTTAACTTTCTTCTTCAAATTTGCTTCACACCCAAGATTTTACTATTCGCAAAGCTTTTTTTAACAATGCTAGCAAGAAAGCACTGTATGATGAATAATTCAATACTTTCTAGTGACACGCTTTTGAACAAGCTTTTTTTATACTGTAATACAGAAAATACAACTTTCAATTTTCTACTCACCTTGTATTTTTCGAATTGCTCTTTAGAACTTTCCAGTTCTTTGCGTGCAGAATTCAATTCTCTTCTAAGAGAATCCATATCAGATTGCAGTATTCTGATATTACTCCGATGCCTATCACGTGACTTGCGAAAGTTTTCCTCCAAAATCAAAAACTTTTGCGACACTGTGGCATAACTTTCCTGAAACAGTGTACAATCAAGCCCATAATTATTATTGACAAGAAAATATGAAATCTAAATACAAAGGATACACTCTGCAAAATTTGAGATTTCTTTTTTAAAGATGATGACCTAGTCATTAAAAGTAACACTTTATCCATTGAGACTGACAACCTTGCAAAATAATATTATCATAAATTTCAAGAGATATAATCATTTCTTGAGTAAATAAATGTCAAGCTTCTTTATTTCATTGATGAGGCTTAGTCAGCTTCACCTTGCAGTAACAGCGGATGTCTTTCGAAATAGGCCACTATGTACTAACTAGGCTTGTGCAAATAGTTATGTTAGATTTGAACTGAATTGAAACTGAATAGTATATCTCACATATAAAGACAAAATCAGCATATTTGTCATGACAACTAACCAGCACAATATTTTTTAAAAATTGAAAAATGGTGCAAATGCAAATACTTTTGTTCAAAAGAAGTGAAAACAACTTGGAATAGAAGTAGCAGGGTTTGATCGAATAGAATGCAAGAGACAACCTGTAAATATGTTAGGTTCAGTGATGGGAAAGTCTTCCAGCATTTTAGACCAGCCATTAGAGCAGGCAAAATCTGATTTTGGGGCAGCTACCTCTGTGTTTGGAACAGGCACGGGCCTTCCATGACACACACAGAAAAAAATTAGTTCTAATTTAATGTTCCCTCAGTTTAAATAGTCATTTATATAGAAGCAGCAAGCCCATAAAATAGGCAGAAAAAATAAATAAAAGTAGAATTATGTACAAAAGCGGTGACATAAGATACGTAGTGACAGATATTGCACCA
Source organism: Rhipicephalus microplus (assembly GCF_043290135.1). Taxonomy (NCBI): domain Eukaryota; kingdom Metazoa; phylum Arthropoda; class Arachnida; order Ixodida; family Ixodidae; genus Rhipicephalus; species Rhipicephalus microplus. Next base: position 318,117,029 of record NC_134710.1, read on the forward strand.
ACAAGCTAGTTGCAGCCTGAAGTTCATAGAAGCGCGTGCGCACGCACACGGAGACACATTCAAAACTTGTTACTGTGAAACCTCGCTAATACATATGTATGTTGAGAACCTGCTGGGAATGCAGCTAACTATACATTAAACATAGCATGCATTAACCACCAAGTACATAATAAGCATGTGCAGGGTTTCCCTTTAAAATGTTTGTTGCGGCGACCCCCCCTTCCTCTCTACCATGTCAATATATGGGGCTGACTGGGCCTCCCCCTCGCCTCCTGTGCGCACGCCTATGACTAAGTGCATTTTTGCATTTTTTTACGAATGCCATCACTGCTAAAGAAGGAACAAATACAGTGCCACAGCAAATATTGCCTAAAAGAAATAGTTGGCATTCTCGCACGACTGTCCTATCGCAGGCGGTGTGGACACCGAAGCATTTCTAAACTACTGTGAAGTCCGATACGGAGCCAACGCAGTGACTCACATAGCAACAAAATGAACGTAATTGGCTGTTCGCGATGTGAAGAACAATTTGCTACTCAGCGAAAAACGAACAGTTTTCGCTGAAACTCTCAGCGAAAACTGACAGTACGATCGCAGGGAGCCGATGATCTACTGGCTAGTTGCGTGCAGCACTTTGCCTACTTGGCGCACACACCGTGCCGAGCCGCTTGGCCTACTCCCCTTCAGACCAGATGCAGCGAGACACTTCCTTCAATAACACGATAATACGAGCTTTCTTCAAGTGATGCTTTAGCAGTCCTAGCAGCGGGCCGAGGCCCGTGTGGACTGTTGCCTCATGATAGCTATGATGATCATGATAGCTATGATAGCTCATGATGCAACGCTCAACTTTGCAACAGCGAGCTGCTTTCATTTCTACAAAGCGGCACATGCTGAACATGGTTCTGCACAACGATTGAGGCGACAGCGATAGGCGCCTCAGGTAGTCACCAACTATTAAAAGCGTGCAGTATGCTTAAAGCGACACTATGCCACACACGTAGACTTTTTATCGCCGATAAGTCTTACTGATGCGCTTTTCAGTAGTCCAACATGGACTTCGTTCTTTGCCTATGATTATCAGAAAAGACACCATCATAATTGCATAGAAATTACAATAATTTATCGGCCAATTCAGTGCTTTTGCAATAGCACAAGTGTACAAGATGGCGAACATCACGTAATATCCACTCACGATGCATGCTGTCAACATTACTTTCGGCTACAAAACCACCTTGTGGCGCAGCAATGACACAAATTAGACAAAAAAGACCCTTTTGGAGCTATATGACTCAGTAATTTCCAATTGGTGCAGGTTTCCCACCTTTGCACGAGGGACCTTCACCCGCAATTAACATCAAAAGCCTGGGCTATTATAAGCCATCATATCATTCGCAATCCCTTCGCTTTTTTTTTTCTCCCACTCAGTTCAGTTTTTGCAGAAAAATTTCCTCCCATAATTCTCACCCCCCAACTTTTTATTGATTTTCAGTGAAAAAAAGTGCAAGGATTATGCGAGTGAATATGGTATACAATTATTTGTTCATTTTAAGAAATTTCCACTAATTTAAGTTGAAATTAAAGCGAATTTGAATATTTGCATAAGGCTAATACTAACACATCTTGTAGGACGGTTACAAAGCTACAAATTACTAAACTCACACGTGCACAAGAAACGTATGGTTTTTAATTCTAGGTCTACAAAAACTTTACCAAGAACCCTCGGAGTCAACTCAATTGTGAGTAGAGGAGCGCATATCTTCTAGGCTAAGCCATGCAGCCTGGTGTCAGTTTTTTTAGGTCATGTGACACTTTATGAACATATAGAATTACCACGGTGCTTTTGAAAGAGTCTTCTCTCTTCTGGTTTTTTTTTTTTTGTGGTATTAATCCAGTTGATGATTTTAAGACTACCCTCACCGCTCAGCTACTTAGCAACAGGCTGAGCAATGCAATTACCAAAGAAGCTTTCATTAGCAGTAAAATGCGCTAGTATAGTTGCAATTCCTCTACCTGAAAATTAATTCATTTTTCCAGGAAGCCAAAAAAAGCTTCCTTCGACATTGAGATCATAGCGAGCTTAGTGATATTCAGAGATAAGCGACAACATCCATTCTGTTGTGAGCCGAGAAAGCCAGCAAATATTACCCTCATCAGTGCCATCGAGAACACGAGCAATCGAGTCGCTTGCGAGATGAGCAAGAGGGTATTCAATCTATTTCGGGCTCTACAACTACTCATGCTTGTCACCTGTAATTCAGCAGCAACAAAAACACCAGATCGGGTGCTCACGCAAAGTATGCACAGCATGGAATATGGAACTACGCTCCTGAGCCTAGCTACGCTGCTGACCTAGGATTTCACCATGGAATGTGCTAAGGCGCCTGCGCGCTCTCTTTCACCCTGCCCTAAGAACTAGTACATCATTAGTGCACACCTTTGCTCACCAGATTTATGCCACAAAATGTGGCAGGGGCTACAAGACACTGACCGGCGTTTCTAAAAAGGAGAGGAGTGCATCGATCTGGTTAAGAATGCATGAAGTAATATGAACATCAAGTTATAACACTTAATTACGTACTGAATTTTATAACAGTAAAATTCATTATATCAAGGTATAACTGTATACTAAAATCTCAAAAAACAAAAACCAAGACAAACTCTTTTATGCAGACCAGTGTGAAAAAAAAAGCAGAAAAATAATGGTTAAGGGGAAATGCGAGTGAAATAATGCAAGTTTTTTTTCCTAAAATTTTATATTTTACATTTTTATTTGCTTTAAGAAGTTTAGTTTCTCTACTTTCATGACAAAAAAACTGAAGATTTCTATAAACTCGCAGTAAGTTAAGATCACTTTTAAAGAGCGCAAGGTGGCCACTTAAAACTAATACGCTGTTTAGAATCCCCTGGAAGTTGTCACCTGGCTGCTTGCCAATGCATTTCGCATTAGAAGTTCACTGAAGCCACATGCTTAAAATAACCATGATTGCCAAGCTCTTATGAATTGTGGAGATAGGTTTGCACTAGGCTTACCTACTATGCGCAACCATGTAGAAATGCGACGTCCTCCACTGCCGCTGCGTGCGAAGACGTTGCGGCCGGGTTCGTCGTTTTCTCCGGCACGGCGCAGAAACCACGCACGAGGCAGGATAACGACAACAACGGGTTTATTAACCCAAGATGCAGCTCAGTGCGACACTCACGGGCTTGCAGGCCGTATAGGGAACTTCGCAAGACCGAGCAAGTACGCTTGCCTAGGGCGCTACGACTCCCGCACAAGGGCCGAAGTCGTACGCACGAACGAGAAGCCGCCTGCTGAGCAGTGCGTCAACCTCTCGTGGAGGCCTGAGAGTATCTGCCGCGACGAGTGAATCGTCGGGCGCAACACAGCTCGTAGGAGAGGAGGATATCACACGCGCCCAAAGGAAAATGGCGCTGCGTTGTGACGTAGGCTCGCGCAGCGTAGCGTGCCCGGACATGCCAGCGCGGGTTGGAGCAGAGGCTTGACTCGCCCAGACCAAGAGGCGCCCTTGCAGCCATCGTGGCGAGTGCCGGCGATTATACGCACCCGGGCTACGCGGTCGGCGCGCGCGCGGCATCTGGGGAACGAGGTTGCTGGTACGGGGGCGCTCGATTCCCACATCCCCCCCCCCCCTCCTAAGACCGAGGCCGCCCTAAAGACGCCGTAATAACAGCATCCACCGACACCGAAAAAACTGTGGTCCAGCTCAGTGCCGTCCACGAGATCAACGGGGGCCCCGGTGTCTTCGTTCGGCGGTGTCTCAGCAGGAACCTGGGACCGCGGGAGGGCGGCAGACACAGCAGCAGCAATGGCCGACTTGAATGAAGAGTCGGTGACGAGCGCCGCCACGACCGCCTGAACGGAGTTTGTCGACAGGGCGAGTCGAAGGCCCGGGCCAGGCGGCACCGCCGGAGTGGACAGGACCGCAAGGTCACCGCCGGACTTCGCTCGGTGAACCTGCGAACGGAGGTGGGTAGCCTCGAGCACCAGCAGGACACCACATGCGTCGCAGTAGGAGGCCTCAGGAACAGGCGACATCGAGGCACCTCCGGATGCGTCGAGCAGGTCCGAAAGGGTGCGTCCGCGGAAAGGACGTGGGACGGACTCGGGGTCTACCCCACCCAGAGTTTGCGTTGCTTGGACCAGCGACGAGTCGACACGAAGGTGACTGGGGCCTCAGTGCCTTGTTGGAACGTCCACGTAGCGACTTCACGACGAGGCGGTGTCTTGTTAGCCGGGGCCGGGGGAGCATTCGACGGAGGCGGCATGGACGCGGCCGGTGCCTGCAGAACGACCGAGCACGTGGCTGGTCTCCCGAGCTTTTTCTTGAAGGAACGGGCCATCAAGGAGGACATAACGAAAGCTGGGGTGTCGGTGAAAAGCCAAAACACAAAGGTGCGGCACCGGAGGCGCGACAGGCTGGCCCAATAAAGAAATTGCCCGCAGCTTCCCTCGGGGGAACACTGAGGAGGATGCGGAGCATATAATTGGTTAACGGGGTGTTAAAGTGCGACTTACTTGGGTCGATGGCTAAATTGGTTAACGTGGTTGTGAAATGGGGTGTTAAATTGCGACTTACTTGGGTCGATGGCTAAATTGGTTAACGTGGCTGTAGGAGGGGGTGTTAAATGAGTGAACACGTACACACGTATGCGAAAGGACGGCGCTGGTCGAAGGGACGTCGATCATTGTGTTTGTGGATTCGTTGGAATTCATTTCACCGCGACCTTGGACGTCGACGCGCCGTACAAACCAACCGACGAGCGGCAACTGAGCGAGCGAGCGCCGACCTTGAGTATATATACAGCGCGACGGCGCATGCACTGTCAGCTGTTGAATGTTCTCGAAGGAGAAGCGCGCGCGCGGCACAGATGGCGACGGCGCGACGGCGCATGCGCTGTCAGCTCTCGAATGTTCTCGAAGGAGAAGCGCGCGCGGCACAGATGGTGGGCGACGGCGCGACGGCGCATGCGCGCGCGTCAGCTGTCGAATGTTCGAGAAGCGGTGCGGACGGCGCGGACGGCGCACTACAAGGCGCGAGTATAAGATGCTTCCGCATCTAAAAGAGCCTACTCCGTCGGGTCGGATTGAAGGTTCCATGAGCCAATAGGGTGCACGCTTCCCTTCTCCGGCTGACAACGCGGAAGATACCCAGTGAGAGAGTGAGCCACCGGGAAAAGGGCTTTGCTCTCTCGAGCAGCCGGGAGCGCTGGGAACTGGGTGTATATTCCGCGCACAGCGCGTGTAATGGTGTTCCCAGGGAGAAAGCTCACCAGGTAGCTGTTACTGTTGCTGCTGGATGGGCTCTCACACAGCAGGTATAAATCTCCGCTCCCTTACATGGAGGGGATAACGTCCCGCTACATGCCGAGGTGAAAATCGGCCTAGGTGCATTTTCGCAGGTTGTACCGGTGGCGTGGTGTGGAACCAGCCTTATCCCGGTTTCCCTGCAGTTCGGTGACCGCCTCCGCCTCCCCCTCCCCGAAGTCGTTGCTGCGAGCAACGAAAGGTTTGAGGTCGGAGACGTTAACTGGACCGCCGACTGGTCTCCCTTGGGAGTCAGCCAGCTTGTATACCAGGGCGACACTTTGGTGTGCACTCGGTATGGGCCCAACCACTTGACTGAAAGGGAGGCCGAGATGCCTTTGGATTGTGCCTGAGGATGAGATCGCCGACATCGTAACGGGCATCCCGATGCGACCGGTCGTATTGAGCCTTCTGACCAGCTCGCGCTTTTGCCAGGTAGGAACGGGCCAGGTTGAGGGCCGCGTCCATCCGTGAGCGCAAGTTCCGCAGCGTAGCCAGACGGGCTGACCTTCGCAGCGCTTGCCCCGCCGCCGCCCCGTAGGACGCGGTCCATGGGGTTAAGCAGCTCTTTCCCGAAGTTGAGGAAAGCGGGCGTGTACCCTGTCGAGCGATTGACCGTAGACCGCAAGGAGAAGCCGATCTCGTTAAGACAAGCATCCCAATCCCTGTGTTGCTGCGCAAAGGCTGTCAGCAAGGGCTTGAGGTTCCGGTTGATCCGCTCGGTCGGGTTGGCCTGTGGGTGATACGTGGTTGTTTTATGGTGCTTAATGCCAAAGGCAGCACACGCATCCACAAACACCTTGGCCGTGAAATAGGACGCATTGTCCGTGATCAACTCCACCGGAAAGCCAAAGCAGTTAAAGACCTCGGTCAACTTGTCCCAGATTACGCGTGCCGTTAACTTCCGAAGGGGAAACAGTTCGACCCCCTTCGTGAAGTGATCTGTGACAGCCAGTAGGAAAACATGGCCTCTCCGGCTTCTTGGGAAAGGTCCCATAATGTCACAGGCCACGACCTGCCAAGGTTGTTGGCTGTCGATTGGCTGCATGAGCCAGGAGGCTTCCCCAGCGAGGCTTCACGCATTGGTACACACGGCATGAGCGGGCGTAGTGAAGGACGTCGCGCTTCATGCCAGGCCAGGTAGCGCAGCGGCACAACTTATGCAAAGTCTTAAAGCCACTCGCGTGTCCGGCCAACCGCGAGTCGTGGAAATAACCTAGAGTGGCTTTCCTTAGACTGCGGGGTATCACCACCTTGAAAGACTCCTGGGGAGCTTCTTCAGATGGGACGTAGCGCAGGAGAACGCCGTCGGCATCAAGCAGCTACGAGTCCAACATGCCCACAGCAATACCAGCCTGCGTACGGCACTCGGTGCCGACAGCATTACCAGCTGTCTGTTCGCGCCCGGCGGCTTGACCACCATGCTCCGCTTGGGAGCTCAGCTCTTTGAGCTCGTCAACGATGTGTTGACAAAACGGATCGTCCTGCTGTGCCTTGAGCAGCTCCTCTCAGCTAAAGACGATACCGGTGGACGTGACAGGGTCTACCAGGTATGCGTCCTCACCCGATGATGTCGACTCGAAAGTCACTTTGCCATCGGGGTTCGCGCCTTTCGACCCTTTGGAGCCAGAGGGCCCGGGGTCAACTTGATGCAATTGCTCTCGGGGGTGGCGGACACAAGTGTCAGACGCCGAAATGAGGGCACGCGACAAAGCGTCAGCCACGACGTTCGAACTCCCTTTCCGGTAGCGCACAACAACGTTGTACCGCTGCAAGGTCAACGCCCAGCGCACGAGGCGGCCCGATGGCTCGCGCAAGGGCTTAACCCAGGTGAGTGCCATGTGGTCCGTTTCCACCACGAATGGCACGCCGTCGACATAGCAGTCGAACTTCCAAAAACTATAGCGAGATATTCCCTTTCTGTGACGCTATAGTTACGCTCGGCGGTGTTAAGTGGCCGGCTCGCAAAGGCGACTGGCCGGAGGACGCCGTCGTGCTCCTGAAGGAGTACCACGCCGAGAACCAGGTCGCTCGCGTCCGCTTGGACAACGAACTCCCTGATCAGGTCGGGCAGGACGCTTGGAGGGCCGCACAGTTTGGGATAAACTGTCGATAGTAGTTCACCATGCCCAAAAAGCGCCTCAGGCCCTGAATGTTTGCCGGCGTCGGGTACTCCACAATGGCACGTACCTTCTCCTCACACAGCAGAACAGAACCGCTCTGAATGGTAAAGCCTAATAGCGAGATGCGAGTCCCAG